>NW_027248281.1:1871250-2495000 GCF_041260155.1 Ptychodera flava | reverse complement strand
ATAGTTACTCATGTCCTGTTCAGACAAATCATTACGCCATTGTTACTTCTATTTTCACAACCTTCTGTCTTTGCACCCCAGTGAAAGCAACATAACAGAGCTCCTGGTGTGCGACCTATTCAAAGGGCCTACATAATGGAAGGTGCTTTTTTTAGCAAGGACAAAGTCTCTTGTCTCTGCCGTTCGGTAACTTTTAAATAATATCCCACACTTTCACTATATCTGCATTTACATGACTAGTATTGCACTCAGTTAATGTTCTAACTTTCCCCTAAAACAACTAATGAAATACATGACACCAACCTACTTTAACGCCTTCTCTCTAAAGTTCCACCGCCTTCACATCAGAATTGTCACTGGTAGCAGGTAGACTACTTTCTCTGATGCAGTCCTGTCACAGCGGGTAGCTACACACTCTGCTAGTGACCCTTTGCTCAACTCTAACGCAAACAAATCACTTCTGTGAAGCCCAGATACAATGAGTCTGTGTTCCACTGAAAACGGCAAATAGCTCAAAGGACGAGACTCGTTTGTCAGCAGCGTAAACGTGCCTCAGCAGAATTAATTGATTTACCTATAAGTGAGGTCACACATAGTTCAAAACGAGATAGCATTATCAAATACTCGTGAACTCGATGATTTATTCATCAGAAAACTTGGTACATATTTTCCCCGTCTCTAAACTTTAAAACGTCAAGAAAAAATATGCTTATTCGTGATTTTATGGAAAACAGCTACTTTTATGAGTTTTTACCCAGAAGCTTGCATTATGTTTCTGACAACTCGTCTGTTAGCAAGGACCTTTAACCCCAAATAAGTACAAGTAATGGAATGCCTCAATGGAGACATGTGGTATATTTGAAATTGACTAATAGATTAGGTTTATTTTAATAAGATAGAATGTTCCTTTGAGATAGTTTTAGATATTTGAATTTTTGTTTGCTGCTTGTATAGTAAAAGAAGTTATATCGTCATGTTTCTGAAAATCCAACACATATATTCTCTGACTTCACACAAGATATACCAGCCGTTTTGAATTTCATAAGATAGTAAATTGAAGGTAATAAGTGATAGTGATCACAAATTATGCTCGTTGAACCGTGTTTGTACATTTGATGATGACAAAGAAAGTATCGGCAGAAGTTAAAGATAATCATTGTCGAGTTACATGATACCAATACACGTAAACAGAGTTCGATAACCTTGTCTAACAATCACACACCTCTATACCGAAACACTGGTTCAGCGAAATTGCCACCCAGGACTGAGAAAGAAACAAAAAGACTGGTTGAGGTTTGTCTGAAAGATAATCATTCAACTCAAACAGATTCTTTTGTGTTGTATTGTGATACTCTTGGGCACATCGGAGACCAAATTAACAATGCAAAAACAAAACAAAAAACAAAAAAATATCCTTTAAGATAGGACTCTGTTAATCTGCAAGAACTAGACATTTCAAGTGAGTGTAAAGAGAAAGTGAAAATAGACAGAAAAGTTTTATATACGTTCCGCCCCACAAAATACACCATGACATCCCCGACTCACATGGTTATTGCTATATAGTATGCTTGAGTTGAGTGAATGATAGTTTGTACGAAAAAATAATTACTTTATCGCTTATTAATTTGTGATATTGAATTTCAATTTGTTTGTGACCACTTTGCAAGGCACTGGAGAGTTTTACACACCCCAGTGATCTCCACATGTCATGAATTGAGGACACGTTGAAAGAGCTATCCATATGCAAATTATTTTTCAAAGGCTCTCTCACCGTGGTCAAGAATTGAGCGGCGATGGAAATAATGGGCGACCATACCAGCATGTCGATGGCCTCAAAGTGCAAGCAGGTTGAATCGAAGAGACCCACGCCAAGTTATCTCCTCATGAAGTGCAACATGGACTGTCAAAAGAGAAACCGTTTATGCAAAAAAGCTATTTGTAAGCAAAATGTCGGCGGTTGGGAATTTTTATTTCAGACAGGCAGTGGACGTTCGGACTAGCAAGCAAGTTTTCTTTCATTAGCAGGACAGGACATTTCATGCAACTGTCTGTCATTGTTGAAAGAGCCTGAAAATGGAAGTTTTCTTCTTCTTTTTTTTGTCCCGGTACAAATTACAATGTTCCTGTCCGTTACGTCATTTGCATTCGTTTGGATTTTGAGGCTTACCATTTTCTTCTCTTCTAACAGATTTTCAAAAAATTGTAAAAGTCAACATAATCTTCTTCGAAGATGACCATTTTCTGGAAAATTTACATTTTATACATCACATTCTCGTTTTTCTTAATTTTCCATTTTATATTCTCTCCGGGATATTAAAACACTCATCACACACACAACGTAGGGCAGATGAGCATGACAGGTGCGCATTTATTTACATTCCTAGCTATTTATATGTTCTATCCAAACTGTGTGGACACTCCTCTGTATTAAATAGCCTGGGACACAAACATGTTGATAAAATAACAATGCAATGGTCACCGACTTTACGATACCTGTTGATTTACCTTTGTCGTATACTAACTGCATTTAGTATGCATCAGAAACCTGTGACAAAGATACATTGATCAAAAGACACATCATCGGTTCCAATAAACTTTTACGCAGTAGGCTATTCCACCAACATCAAGACTGCTATCTATGTGTATTTAGGACACAAAAACCTTGTTGTCAACGCCAAGATGATTGTTGTATGAGAGTTAAATATACAAATCACCTGTTTTATAAATCAACCTAAGTGTCTACTAGATTTGTAGCTTCCCATGCGATAAAATGACGCTAAGAGTGACAAACGTGTTTCTTTGATCACATGATTCTTGCCTTTCTGTGTTTATAAAATTGATGTAATTCAAAAAATCACAGCTCGTTAAGGTAGGAGTCCACTTAAAAATTAAAATTTGGTTACATATACGTATTGACATTCTTCAATAATGCTGTTTATGTCTTATTGACAGATAACCTTGAAATCAGAGACATAACCGTGAACACCATAAATTTGCGACTATGATTAATTTTACCTGATTACAAACTAACTTTCCAGAGACCTTGTTGAATAAAAACCCTGGAAAACGAGCATTTATTTCAGAAAAGTTTGCTGTTTTCAACGATAACTGTTAGGTCCTGTATGGACTACTATTTCACAAAAAAGTAAAAATATGGTCAAACCCTAGAATAAATGAGCGTTTGTTGTTTTCTTGTTGAACTAAGAGCTATGGGCATTTTCACAGGCGCACATGTTTCCATCGTTGTGTATTGTATGATGTGTTTGTATTGCTGTGTAAACGAAGCGTTGCCTTGGGGAGGTTGAAAAGTTCGGACTATGACCTAACCTTTGGTTAACTTTCAATGATTACGGGTCTTGTGATCCTTTGTGATATAAAATGCAGATGAATTGCCGACTTTCTGTGCCCCACCCATCTCTACAGCACAGTACGTTTACAGAAACCCCCTTCTCTCTGCCTCCCTGTCTCTCTGTCTCTCTCTGAAATATTCAAACACAACTGCAGTTCATTTATTGTGCATTTTACCGAGAGCTGACAGCTTGTTGTATTTTTCTCTCCGTTAACATCGTATTTAAGTTTAGCATATTTCCTCTTCTCAAAGTGGATATATATTTTATTAAAACTTCTTCAATAGGAATCCGTTATAGGTAAAACTAATTATTGTTTAATTGCAATAATCGTTCCAGCATTGCTAGAAACAGTAATGACAACAAGAACGCTGCTTACTGGTGACTAGAACGTTTCTTAATGATTTATTTATTTCTTATTTATTCATTTATTTATTACTTATGTATGTATTTATTTGTTTATTTATTTATTGTTTATTTATTTATTCATTTATTTCGCACAAACAGTAAACATAAAAGTAAAACTACTACGAACAAAGATCAACAATAGCAAAGATATAAAAAAACTCACGATCAAAGCTATTTTTGCATGGATAATGCAGAAAAGTCCTAGGACTTAATTCCACTGCCGTCCAAAATAATACACGTCTTTCAAACGACAGTGAACAAAACACAAAATTGACATTTAACAGAGAAAGAAAATTACCTAAGTTAAGCAAAGCCTGACAAGACTAAGTTTACCGAAACTGACGATATAGCGTTGTAATAAATATGGGAAAACACTGATAGTTAAACCAATGATGCTTCTGAAAAAACGCCTACGAATAGACGGCCTTGAACTATTTTGATTGACACGAGGTCATTTAGGGCAGCATAGGTGTATTGTCTCACATAGTAAAATTTACATCAAAAAAACTAATAAATAAATATGCTTTCATTAACAAAGCACATAACAATAGTGGACACTTGATGTACTGAGCTAAACCTAAATCAGAGCTGAGCCTCTGACAGTAGCGAAATACCTTCCGACGTCTAAGGTGTAATAATGCTATGGAATCAAACTCAAGAGTGCTGTACAAATCTCTCTGGCTTACCAAAAATGCATACTTGTATATAGAATTCCATAATTTGACAAGATACCATTTTGTGCTTTTTACAAACACCACATTGCCATTGTTTATAATCAAAACTGTTTGTAAAATAAAGTAACATAATATAATGAATATCATCGCACTTAATGTAGTGTTGCTTGCCATAACAAAGCAACGATTGTAAAGTTAAACAAATGCGCTGAGCGATATTTCTGGGTTTCGATTCTTGATGGTAATTTCTTATTTGATAAGAGAAATACATTTCCCTGTCTGCCAGAGATACAGCTGTTTGTAAATAAAGAGATTGTGATTAAAAATGAATAATAATCTTAGTTACAGTATAATGGCGGAAATATTAGTTCATTATTCAAGGGGTTCAACCTTGAAGATTGCGGGCCTTTTATCTGCAAATTTGTCTGACAACGTTAACATTGCAACATGGATGTTTTTAAAGAAATGCATTGCGTGTCGCGCCATAGTACCATAACACAAAGATTGCTAAAAATCTGCCTAATAAACATCTGATGGGGAGTTAAATATGAGATAATACTTTAGAATAGATTATACAATCGATGAAATCGCTAGAAAAGATAAAAATAACATTTTGTGCAGCAGACACGGATAAATTTACTTTAAAATGTAAAATCAAAACATGAATAAAACCTATTCGTTAAAGGAGGTTGATATCGGGAGAAATCACACAAAGATTGTTAAGTAGTACTTTACAATAACTTAGACTACTGACACAGACATATTATTTTTGCTACATTGTTACAACTCAAAGTGAATCACGCCCGCTAAGTTTCCGTCAAGGACAAATGATTACCAACATGGACAACTGGCATGTAATGCAAAAAGATAATTCTCTGATGTAAAACAAGAATTTGTACATTTTGATGATCTTAAAAAATATACCAAATTATAACATTTCGCATCATCTAAAAACCCTTTTCTACTCTATTAATTTATGTTCATTGATTGTATTTCTAGTCTTGTAAATCTATCGATATAGTAATTATGTTTTAAAGTCATAAGTAATGTCTTTTTAATGTTACAGGGTTCGATAAAATGATACAAAAGAGGTCTTTAACGACGAAGAAATTCAACTTGTAATGAACTATAACAATAAATGCAAGCTTTTTTATGTTTTCCCTTTTACAATACCATCGGAGTATCAACGTACCATTTCTTCTCTTTTTCTATTCAACACTTCTTTCTTTTCCTTGTTTTCCTCTTCAAGTTGAGCAAAGAGAAGTTGTAAATCCCTAACCAAGTCGCCATGCGTTGAACCAATTGTTGTAATTTGGGTCTTTAAAGTAGCAATTGTCTCCAAGAAATCAGCCTGCAATTGATCTTGTTGGTTGGCAAAATCCTCATTTCTTATCTTGCGCTGTTTTCGTTAGATGCAAAGGTTCAGTTAGAGAATGGCGCTCTCTCTCTCTCTCTCTCTCTCTCTCTCCCCCGTTGTTTCGGACTTGCAATTGAGTTCGCTTCATCATCATTACGAGCGAATCATGTACAGACGTATCACTACTACGAGCGAATCAAGCACTGACGTATTACAACAACCATGTTGCTTTTACATATCAGCTCCTTTTTTAATTGAATTTAAATGTACGGGAACATACGAGACGAGCACAGGTAGCTATGACACGACTCTCAGTAAGATGGGATAGAGTTTCTAATCCTAAAGACTTAATCCTTTAGGATATGAAAGAAGCATAATTTCCATGAGCATTTCCATACTTACCATTTCTTCCTCCTCTAGAGTCTTCATGGAACGTATCTGCTTTTCGCTTTCCTCTTTTTCCTTTGAAATAAAATATACAACGTGAAGCAGAGTGAACTGATACACTTCTCGAGCGGCTTAATACTGCATTTCAACTTCAGCAAGTGCATATACTTTTTTCCTTCATACATCAAACACTCTTATCTTTATTGTTTATCTTTATTCATACATTTCAGATTAAACCTTCAACTTACAATATCTTCTTTTGCCGCTATGTCTTCGGGCAAATGTTCGCCTTCTTCCTGGGCATCTTTTGTTTCTTCCGTTTCCTTTTCTACTTTGTCCGAATCACTGGATGGGTTTCTGTATTTAGCGATCTGATCAATCTCCTGGAAAGGAATTTACTCGTTCAAAAAAGAAACCGGAAATGTCGCCTCGGTATCGGATGTTGTTATAGCGATTTGGCTAGTATAGTTGTTTACGTTACTTGAACATAGTGCTGAAAGCTTCAATAAAAGATCAGTAAGTAACGATGTTTTGCTGCATAAAAGCCAATTTGCCTATGCGAGAGATCAGTTGTGTTTTTGTTGGATATAAGGGAAGTGATGTGACATTGCCACTAAATTTTACAAGTAAGGTGCTTGCAATAACTGTATTATGTAAACACGATTGAAACTAATTTGGGATAATTGGTTATGGTAGTAGTGTACAATTTACGCTTATGTACTTTTCCATCTTTGCAATAAACTTGTTTTTATGAGTATTTGTACTATGTTGCGACTTTAAGCTATGTGGGCACCTAACACTTTTTGATAAATTTGAACAACTGACAGAACCATCCCAAATTAGTCCCAAATCGTGCTTGTTGTATAAATTACTATGCAATGACTGTAGGAAATGCCGTTCTGACAATGTTCGGTGGCCTTCAGCTCGGAAATGTCAGGCAACAGGGGCCAGTCTTTGATCCGTCTCTTTTAGATTAGCCAACATCATTTTTGGTGTTCGTGGGAGGCATAAGCTTATTTCTATTCACGGAATTATCGAAAGTAGTACAACAACGAAGCAAATAAAAACATAAAAAGGGAAAACTATCATTCCCTCACCTTGGCCAGTACGGTTTTATATACATGTAATTTTTGTGGACCACGAGCTCTCTCCATGTACTGCTCGTTGATATAGTTCTTTTTTGAACCAGTAGAGTAATGTCGCGTGCGACTTAGGCCTGGCTGAGGGTCGTCGAGCTCTGTTGCCAACGTCTTCGCAAGATCCGTACAAAATTTCGCTGATTCCGTTTCATTTTGTTTCAGTATTTTGTGCAGATGACCGCCAACACAAGTACTACCGTCTTCACTGTATTTTGCTGTTTTTGCCTTGAGGATCAAAATAAACGTATATACCGGCATTATTATTCAGTGATACAATTGGATACATATACCACAGTGAAAATAACTACTACTGTTTATGAAAACCTAAAGACAGAACACTTGCAGAGCTCTAGCGTCTATTGATCCATGGTTGTGGTCAACAAATGAACACAGCAATGGTTATGAGAGAATCACGACGAAAATAACCTGAAATCTTCAATATTTAGCCTCTATTGCAAGCTTGTCATTTCTGTCATCATGTAGAAAGCATTAGGTATAATATTTGATCGAAATATAACAGGTTGATTGTCACGAATATTTAATCTCAAACATTTTCGCAGAGTTCACTATGTTTCTCGTTAATTTTCGAAATTCACTTTCATAATGTCATTAAATTGCCTTTGTACTACAGTAGAGAAGACCATCGCTCAAACGCTCGCAATCTTTTTAACTGAGGGCGAGCAACATTGACCAAAAATCACTTTCTACTACTACTACTACTAGTACTACTACTACTACGACTAATCATTATCATTTATTATTATTATTATTATTATTTGTATTGTTACCCGTAGTTCTTGTTTGCAGTTGTTAAGGCGTTCAGCATCATTTATGTATTTTGAATCTTCTTTGAATTTCCTCATTGCCTTAACAAGCAATTATTGTGCTTTCTGATGATCTCGTGGGGCTGACAAGGGAGCGCTGTTTTGGCGTACTCATCCATTGCCTTGCAGTAGTCATCAAACACCCGCTCTGCGACTTCATTTAGCAGAGCATCTGTCACACTTGTGACAACTGCATGTATGTTGATGGATTTAGTCGACGAAAACCCAGAAACGTACTGCTGAAGCATTTTCGCGAACTCTAATGGAGACAAATGACAGACAATTAGAACGAACAAACGAACGACCAAATGCATTTTGGAGCAAATATTTCGAGCAGAATCACGTGGTTTATTGTACTTAGAAAAAGATGAAATATGTAGATATATATATCAGTGTCTATCTACACATAAGAACGTACCATACACAAAACTTGTCGCAATTATGTTGGAGTGGTTCGGCATGAAAAAAGCGTCGAAATACTTCTGCAAACGTTCAATACACCTTTGATTATATCTTTCGTCAATTTTCAATCCTTGTTTGGAAACCAGAGCAGTCAGTTCTTCTTCAGAAAGTAGGATAAACTACGGTCCAACTAAGAAATTTCTCAACCATCGTTTTACTTGGCCATATGTTAGGCTATCAAGACATCTGTGCAATTTTGAACCCATTAATTAAAAAATACGGGTATGTGGTTTTTGTGATATTTTGAAATTGACTGGATCATTGACAAGGCTAATCAGCAAATCTTCTTGAAGCGAACTTGGCATTATGGCAATTTCTGTACCTTGTTTGACAGCGAGGCTACACTAAATCATCAGGTAATTCTGTACTATTAATGTATATATATCAAAGAGGGCAATTTTTCTCTTTCAGGATCGAAACCATACATTCATTACCACTGTTAAGGGCTATTGATCTTAGTAAACAGAAATATTCTTACGATTTCCGTTGATGTTACCAACATATGGCCAGGCCTTCTTTGGTTTCATAAGTGTACCACAATGTATAATGAAATCGTCGACGCCTTTCAGGAAATTTTCGTTTAATAGCCCTCGGTTCTTTCCTCTGTCCATGTCTTTCAACACTGACTTATCCAGCGATGGCATGGGAAGCGTCAACGCACCAAACACGGGAAACGATTTCAGCAAGGCTTTCCGAGTAGCGTTAGCTTCCTTTACCTTTGCCTCGGTCAATACGTTTTCCTTCTGTATTTTCAATACCTGAGAATTTAGTAAAAGAAATAGCTCGTCTTTGTTCGAAAAATAGTATGTTGTGTCACTGAAAGTCGTCAGTTCGTATCGTCGACCGTACTACATTTATCCCTCCAATCTTTTTTTCAGTATTTAAGGCAAATAGAATGCCACATATTGAAATATGTTTTCTTCATCATAAAACTTATCATTTTACCGAGGAAAAATATGATCTCAAACAGATATCACGCACACAGGCACAACTCGGCAGTTGTGCCTGAGTGATAAAATGAAAAAATTAAAACTACGGAGAGAGAGAGAGAGAGAGAGAGAGAGAGAGAGAGAGAGAGAGAGAGAGAGAGAGAGAGAGAGAGAGAAAGACTGACCAAGACTCTGGAGTCGAGTCCCTCTGCATTCATAGTGCATGACTTACTTCTTCCAATAAATACTGTTTGAAGTCAACCTCCTCATCATCATCATGTCTGGTCAGCACGAATGACATGGTAGCGTCACGAAGAAGCCATATGAAATTTGGAAAGAATCTGATAAAATTATTTTCAATCGGGGTACTTGTCTTTTGATAATCTTCTGTCCAACAAAAGACATCATTAAGTTTATTTAGCCAGCTTAAAAGACAAGAACATGGAGAGAAAATTCCTTTGTAATAACGGCTTCATATAAAAGTCATTAAAGGAAAGGAACCGGGTGGACAATAAGAAGCCTTAAACAAACAGTTACTCCAAGAAAGGCGATTCCCATACATATAACATATATTGACAAGCGTAGGAAGACTTCAATCATCATGTGGCAATTTAATTCACACTTTCCCTTTTAGTTTTTCTCTGATCTTTGGAACACCTCTCTCTCTCTCTCTCTCTCTCTCTCTCTCTCTCTCTCTCTCTCTCTCTCTCTCTCTCTCTCTCAATTGTTCCTTTACCTGAGCTTATTAATGTCCTCTGCACTAACGGATCCTTTGTTGTTGTAGACCAAGACAGATGACATTAAGGCAATCAATGCAAACATCAGCATGTCATCATGTTTGTGTGCGTTGTATGCATCAAGTCCCTCTGTGTCCATGATAATGACAGTCACTTCTGTTCCATTCGACAAAGTCTTTTGAAACACGTCTGTACTCATCCATATCCCTTTAAGATTAAGGCAAGAATACTTGATATTCATATAAATATTTAAATTCCTATGAACTTTAATTTCCAATGAACTTTGATCTGTATATTTCGATATATAAAGTACAAACGCAGCTATGACATGTACCATGGAAATTGCACTATAATTCAGTCCCTGAAATGTTCATCTTGGTAAAAAATGCCAACCCCTTCCGTTTCATGTCATGTCTCTCCGTATCCTCTCACAAATCTCACTAGACTGACGCTACTTGTTTACATACATACATACATACATACATACATACATACATACATACATACATACATACATACATACATACATACATACATACATACATACATACATACATACATACATACATACATACATACATGCATGCATGCATGCATGCATGCATGCATGCATGCATGCATACTTACATACATACATACATACATACATACATACATACGTACGTTCGTACGTACGTACGTGTACGTACGTACGTACATACATACATACATACATACATACATACATACATACATACATACATACATACATACATACATACATACATACATACATACATACATACATGCATGCATGCATGCATGCATGCATGCATGCATACTTACATACATACATACATACATATACATACATACATACATACATACATACATACATACATACATACATACATACGTACGTTCGTACGTACGTACGTGTACGTACGTACGTACATACATACATACATACATACATACATACATACATACATACATACATACATACATACATACATACATACATACATACATACATACATACATACATACATACATACATACATACATACATACATACATACATACATACATACATACATACATACATACATACATACATACATACATACATACATACATACATGAAATGTACAAACCCATCGTTTGAGGTTTCATCTTTGCAGATGTTTGAAATACACAATAGTCTGGTCTTGGTTCAATCAACTGACTTGCTATGTATGATTTTCCACACCTAGCGGGACCAGTGACAGCAACGGGACATATTGGCCCATCGATTTTGCGTAATATGTCCAAGGCGTCCTCACACACCACTAGTCGCCCTCGAGCCTTCTTCTTCTCAACAAGTTTTGCCTTTTTTTGGTCCCAATAGTAATTGTCAGGGTAACATAGAGGAACGCATTTAGGCTTCTCGTCTGAAATGAGAGGGTGAAATTTAAGACGCAAAATAAAGTACGAGTCAGAGTGATGTCTTAAGCTGGAATATAAATTTCCCTTTAGCTTCGTGGCAAGTTTTAATTTCATATCAATAATAGCAACAGGACAAACTGTTTTCACTGACATGAAATACCTTGGTAAGAGTTATGTAAAATAAAAGTAAACTGATTTATTGACAATCCAGGCTATTATCTAAATTGATTATGATGACATTTGTCCATTGCAACGTTGATAAGACGTCTAGCTTCAATATTTCAACATAATGCACTGGTAAAGGCAAGGAGAATTCGAAGCAACTGTCGGCGACGGCGTTTTTATCTTTAACCCTAATGCCTTCGCTCACCAACATTACCGATTTGTGGATGTTGCAACACACTAATCTTTCGTTCACCTCGATCTAGAACCGTGCCACTTAATCGTGTCATCGAAGCCGTATTGTAAATCGCTTTATTTAGGTTAAACGAGCACTGACACCGTAAAGAATTGTCATTTGTAGAAGACCAATCGCATCATCGGCTAGAACATCCCATCAAATGTGCACTGCCAACATCACTAGAATAGTTATTGCACTCACTGTAAACTGTACTCGTTGTTGATCAAATCAAGACAAATATCGATTGTTTCCTATACTGATATTGTCAAAGTTCATTGACTTATAAACTCCTTGGAAAACCCGTGAATTCGTTTTTAAAATACAATTATCTATACATTCAAATACTCACCGACTTTGCTCATTATCGCAGCCTTCTTACACAGAGCAATATAAAAACAGACACTTCAAATTTAGGGATCGCGATTGTCTTCAATCTCTCGACGGCTTGGAGCATACCTATGTAGAACCACAAGATGTCGGAAATGAACCAAATTAATCCGTGGTGACTACACCAGTCTGTGTTACATCAACAAAAACACCCACTTACAGACACAAGTATGAAACATGCAAGAATTCGTTGATGGAGGCAAAACTCCTCTGAGCAGGAAATATAATAAATGAGTCACTTTCCATTTTGTCATTTTATGATTTTCATGCTGTTATACATTGAATATATTGAATACGGATCGGAGATATGAATAAAATCATGTTTAAATACGACCAACTTATGGGTTCATCACTTCATGCAAAGGCCTATAGTATTATGTATTATTGCCTGAATACATGGATTCACGTGCCCGGGAGCAGATTTCAATTTGCCTGACGCCAGGAGGGCAAGTTGTCTCCTTGCTGAGAGGGAACATAAACCTATGTATTCAGGCAATAATATTTCTGATGCAGACTCATCTATGCAGACATACTATATTCTTCTAGCTAAATACTTTGTACTGCACCGGGGAATTATTTCTCTGGGTAGAGAAATAACCAGAGAAATAATTCTCCGGTGAAGTACAAAGTATTTAGCTACAAGAAAACAATATTTTATTACATACCTCTTCGCAATTAAAGCTATATGACATTTAGTTACATGCAGGGCATTTTCAAACAATTTTACCGTTATTAACCAGCAACAGACAGATTTAAACAAAAGTCAAAATAGCAGTGCACGCATGGATATTTTACATCTAGCATCAGGAGTCTACATTGACGTCGAAAACATCGAGGGGCTGCACTGGACTGGGTAACCATTGAAACAGGTCAGTACATCGTTCACCGGCCCGCTAACTACCCGGATGTTCCAATTCAAACCAATGCAGTGATTTGCACTCAAATCAAGGCATGTAATAAAATGCAATCGACCAATATTTGCTGAACAGCTAATACTTATTATTTTCTGCAGTCCGTGCTTAACAGCTCATTGCACTGAATTTCTAAATCTTATATCCATGTAGCCGCATATATGTAGAAAATTCGAGTTACGTCCACCTTGCGCAAGGCCGCCGACATGTCATTGGTTTCTTAGGGGTAAAATATACAATACAGCGATGTGTTGTTTTCACATGAGGTGGCCACAACCTTGTGATCCATAGTCTATCTATGACAGAATATGCCTTTGAGCTGTAGGCTACAAGGTGACGAGAACGCTTTCAAAGAGAATATAAAGTTGCAATTTTCTACTCACACCAATTGTCAGCACCCAAATCACACACAATGCAACGTCTTCAAACACTTACGCTCTGCTTCTTGGCCAGTGACGCAAAGTATTTATGACTGCATGCGTCATTTGACGTGGCGCTTTGATAGAGTCGCCCTGAATGCCTTATACCAAGGAACGAGCGGCAGTTAATTAATAGACCTACACCGATCACTTTTTGTGTCACTGTCATTGACAGATGCTCGTAAACTGCCGCTTTCATTTGATCGTCAACTGGTTATGTCGTATAATAGGGCAAATATTTACCAGTATGGTCAGACTTCAATGTCAACGATATTATGTTTTTGAAATGCAATCTTATTTCACCAAATTTATCAAAAAGTATGAACTGTATTTTCTATGTCATATGAGTAGGTTTGTTTTTTGTCAGATAAACATCGGGTTGCAGTCTATTATTTAACTACTCCTTGTATCTACAAGGTAATGAATAATTGATATGGTGTAGCATTTGACCTCATGTCCTCTCCTCTCCGAAAGTTCAAAAATCCGACCAGGTGATTACCATTTGAACTTCCTAGGACAATATATCGCTTACTGGGTTTTCGGAATTTTGAACTGAAGGCAGTTTTCAGAAGAAACAACATTTGAAAATAGTTTTTGAACGGCGGGTAAGTGTCATCCATGACGTCGCATGTCGGCACTATCATAGAAATTGAGCCAACCCCCACTTCGACCGCTTCACGAAAGTGCTTTCATTTGTATTGCGCGTGTTTTAGTCATCTACTGCCATTAAGTTTGAGTATGAACCCCTAGCGTTATGGCTAGACGTATGCACGTCATTGGTTTCTAATACCTGTACAACTCGACAAGCAACGTACTATATTGAAACAAAGTATGGGAAAATATTCACCACCTGACAAGTCTGGGCGTTTGCAGCAATAACTCATGTGACGGCTAAACGGTAAATCATAAATTGTCCCAGCAGATTTTACCATGCATATAATTATTGCATGTTTCGGTAGCAGATTGATAACCGTATGGAATATCACGTGGCCCCAACACTATTTTTTGATTTTTCTACGATGACATGTAATCACAATTCAAGCTACGAGTCGAATGTGAAACAGGACTGACTTATGTCACAAATAAGATAGTGGTAGTTGCACTGACATCGCTTGGTAAGATTAAAATACCTTGAAAATCAATTCTAGCAGTAGTATTATTAGCAGATATTAAGTCCAAAAAGTTATCGTTTGGTTGATAACTTTGAAAAGCAAAAAGACATCGATACGCCTGAGGACCCGCACAAATTTGATTAGTATTTTGCCACTGTACGTAGGATGCCCTCTTGTGGTGGCGCAGTGGGCAAATGGTCTTTTGACGAGCCTACAACTTATCTCTGAAGCAAACTCCAGTGTACTGACGCAGACGTTTTCTACAAGTTACCAATTTGGAGATTGTGTATGACCATACTGATGAATTGAATCTGCTCAGTGAGCCCATGTACTTGCATTACATTGTTTGGGAAGGTCATAAGTTTGAATTGTAAATTATTTCACTCTATACGCTGCCTGTTGAAGGATTTCATCTTTCACGCACCGATATTTTTGCTAGAACTAAATAAGGACAAAGGATCTGACATCTGCCATCTTACTTTCCACGTTCTGCATTATTGTCCATCTTTATGGCATCAGGAAGGGAAGAATTATTGCGCATAGTGCCACAAAGGAATGTGCCTGCTACATACAGCTCATGGGCCAGATGAACACTGGTGTAGAAGTTATCAATGACATGCGATGGCCAAGGTACTTCAGCAATCAATGACTCGCAAAAAGTTAAGTACAACACCACGTGCCTGGCCAACTTCAGGACGACCGCCTTCCTTTCCTGAATGTAAAAACAAATGAAATAATAATTTTTCTGGCTATTTTCCCTGTGTCCTGAGTAATTCATAACACAGGATAACATGGGACAATTTTCACTACCAGTGTTGTTTTGCATGTGTAGTATGTATGTCTAGTATGTATGTATGTATGTATGTATGTATGTATGTATGTATGTATGTATGTATGTATGTATGTATGTATGTATGTATGTATGTATGTATGTATGTATGTATGTATGTATGTATGTGTGAGTGTGTGTGTGTGTTAGTGTGTGTGTGTATGTATGCAATATATATATATATATATATATATATATATATATATATATATATATATATTTATATAAGGGTTGCTGGAGAATTGATTTTACAATTTCATCTCTACAACGTTGTTTCGTGAGTCGCGAGACTCACTCATCAGGAAACTAGACTAGGTGGTGGAATTTTGGTTGAGATTGACAGTTGTTGCATAACAATATATTACTGTTGCTATGAATATTCATGTTTACGGAGAGGACTGATTTACTTCGTTGGATGTATTCGGGAGTTACTTGTTGTTGCATAAAAATGTCTTTCTTCTGTGACGGCATGATGACACAAGTTCATTTCTTTTATTGAGCGTAGAAAATTCTGGTTGTATATGATGAGCCTGAAGGCAAATTTAAATGATGTATAGTTCATGATCGCTCATACGAGACTCAGACAGCTCCTTTAAGGGACTGGTCAATTTCTTCGGCCGGGGGGGGGGGCGATGGATTATTTTTTGCCGACGTCAAAAAGTGGCTGACCCCCCTATTCCAAATTTTGAAAATAGGGTGACCCCCCCTATTCCAAATTTCGAAAACAGGGTGACCCCCCCCCGCACGCGACAACTGTAAAACAAAAGGTGGACACACACACACACACACACACACACAGATATATATATATATATATATATATATATATATATATATATATATATATATATATATATATATATATATATATATATATATATATATATATATATATATATATATATATATATATATATACATTATATTTTACATACATTTATATTTTAGCAGTCATTCTGTGTTTTAATGAAATTGTTGACATGTCAGTTGTAAGATAGGAATTTCAAAGTGTCAATCTTAAAGTTTGAATACAGTACATTTTAAATGAGCTGTGAATTAGGAATTAGGAATGTAAACTTGAAGGAAACGAAATGGCATGTTCTTCTGTGGAGGCTAAAATGCCATAAAACAGTATGAACTGAATAAAAAATTAAATTATAACTTGAAGATGTATTTTTAGGCAATATATCTCCCTGAGGAAGTCAGCGACACCAACTTCACATTTTCTCAATGATATCGATTTCTTTTCTAGATTTTTCTGTCTGAAATATACAGCGATGCATTTCTCGAGGAGATTTCAATATTTTCAATATTGGGTGGTTTTCCGTATTAGAAAGAAATGTGCTGTTTTAGTACATGTAAGTATGAAATGCCTCTTGAAGTCTGTGTCACGGTTTTATACAAAGGCATCAACGAATTTTCAGATTCTAAAAGCAAGTCGGATATACCGAAAGCCATCCATATCGTTTATTTCTGATAAACAGGCTGTAGGAGAGTGTATCATGGAATTTATCTTGCAGTACAGCACTATTTGTCAAAAGTGGCAAGTCTGTCCATGCAAAATCAGCACTAAAGTGTACCTGGCTTAAGAACTCTACAGGCAAGACATGAAAGAGTAAACAGCATTCAATGATATGTTTGGAACCATGTATGTATATTTAAACAAGAGTATTCAACATAAAAACAGTAAGAATAGAAACCAGTCTGAAAAATGTATAGCACTAGTTAATGACTGGTGTGTACATCATGAAAGTTGCAAAAATAAATTTGATAAAAACTTGTATAGGATAACAAGGCATTGACGATGACATAGTCCCTGCATGTAATTGGGTTAAAAAGTCAACATTATGCAAATACAAAAAGGAAAGAAGAGTACCAAGGACCTGTCGGTGACTGATAGCCATATTGGATTGTATTTTAGTGTGAACAAATAAACATTAGTATAAATAGCATACGTTCCTTTTACAAAGTTCGACAGAATTAGGTATCTGATGTACCGGCCCTTAAAATGTCAAAATTCAACTAATGTCTGAGTAATAGCTCTTGACATGAAAAAATCGTAAAGCCAGATATGAACAAAAAATACCCTGTGTTAATAACAGAAGAAACTTGCTACCATAGTCAGCTTTCTTGATTGTTATATCACCGTGCTACAAAATTCTGGCCAGCCACGCTCAGTTAATACAGCCGGGTGTAGGCCGGCAAAATCCGGGGGGGGGGGGGAAGAATCACCTTGAATTTGAAAACTGCAAGGGGGTCATGTATTTTTCAAACAGCACAGAGAGGGGGGTCTCGTAATTTTCATAAGTATCCCTCCCGTCAAAAAGCAGTTTCTGTCTTCAAAAATATTCTGGGAAGTAAAGGTGATTCACTGCATGCATGAGTCCATTCTCTGAAGTCATTTAACTGTAAATCTGAACAAACGTATATTCATCTCTCATGTGAACATTCACCTTGTCAACTCTGAGGCTTGTCTTTTTTGTAAATCGAGCTTACTGAGGGCAATGAACAATTCCAACTACTTATACATTAGAGATATAGCAAGTTTTTGTCAGGGAAAATATTTATCAGTTACCTGCAGACTACCATGAAAAGTGAAATAATACTTTAAGGTGAAATTCCAACATCATAATTGCTGTCCACATCTGAACTTTCAAACACCCATATTAGAACTAAGTACATTTGTATCACTTGTCAAACTATAAAACCTAAAACCACAGATTTAGATAGTTTAGGTTGCAAAAAAATTATTCATAGTTTTCTAATAGACTTCAATGTATAGTAAATCAACATTTCGATGAAATTCCAAAATCAAAGTTCTTGCACACACATCAACTGATAATCACCCTGGTCTAATCAAGAATTTTGAAATGAATTATCAAACGTCAATAAATACAAAAAAATACGTAGCTTTGTATTGGAAAAGAAATTTCATAGCTTCCTCATATACTACCATGTATAGTGTATCAACATTATCAATTAAATCAAAACATCAAATTTTGTACACACACGCGCATTTTACATTTACATGAATCATCAAATATCTGTAAAATGTACAAATATAGATTGTTTTTCATGGGAAGATGTTAACAATTTGCCCAATACTCTGCCATGTATTATAATTTGATATCTTAGGATGAAGCACTATATCAGCCACATTTTGCCTTCTAAGAAGCTGCGCAAAATATGGTGGCCCTCCCCTAAATGCATGCGTGAAATTTCACGGCCCCTCAAAAATGCTTGCACAAATTGCTACCCTCCTGTAATTTCTGTCCCATCCCTTTGAGGGGGATTTCAAAATTGTAGTAAGTCAGAAGGGGAGATTTTAACTCATTGTGACTTTGTGAGTTTGTCCGGGGTGTCATTGGAAAAAATCTGAGAATCGTTTTTGGGATTCTATCGCCTTACCGCTGTTTGTGTGTGTAACTTTACTCAAGTAATGGGGTGGGGTGTCATGAAATGTTTGTCACTTACAGGGAGATCATCAATTTTTTGGTGTATTGGGTAGGGGGCTCACTTATTTTGACTGATGCACAGGAAACTTTTGCTGGCCCAACCCGGCTATAATAGCTGAACGCTCCCTAATCATGTCAATTGGTAATTAATTGACAGGACTTGCTTTATGTTTTGCATACCTTCTAACACTGAGATACTCACCTGTACAAAGTTTCATAAAGTTTGATGAATTGCTTAAGGACATTCTCCCTGATTACGTAGTATTCATTAATTATCCATGTGAACGGTGAGTAGGTGAAATTGCTTCACTTTCAAGTTTGTCAAGATGTAGCCCGATACGACGCGGCAAGGAGCTAATGCGATACTTGAACTGCAGTTCACGTCTTCATTCGCACTTTTGAATATGGAGAAAACCCGTATGGAAGGGACATGCTTGAACTTGCCTGGGCATGCCTGAACTTTGACCCCCCTATATAATGTACATACCTTGAAGGGAAGTGCCTGTTCTTTGGGGACTGGTAACTTTCTTCAGCCGGAGAGAGGGGGTGGGCGGTGGATCCTGTCATCTTTTGCCGATATCAAAAAGGGGCCGACTCCCTCTATTCAAACCAGCTTTTCATAATCAGGGTGACCCCCGCGTGGCAAAAGTAATTTCTGTGTGTGTGTGTGTGTATGTATGTATGTGTATGTATATATATATATATATATATATATATATATATATATATATAGATAGATAGATAGATAGATAGATAGATAGATAGATAGATAAGTTTACTTCAGTACTGATGGCCTCCGGCCAAAATGTACAAATCAAAAAGCAAAAGTTATAAACTGGTCGCTAGAAATGTACAGATGACAGCAGGGCAACGAATAAAAATAGTACATTAATTATTAATTGTGTCATCTCTGAGTTTTGTTGCATAGAAAATAAACCTACTGAGTTTCCTTATTGTATTTGTATAATGAGATGTTAAAAGTATCGTGAACTTATGTACAAGAGGTGGATTAAAGTAATATTGTGGAATTTTTTTCTGTCTCAGATTGTTATACATTGGACCCCCGCGTGGCAAAAGTAATTTTTGTGTGTGTGTGTGTATGTATATATATATATATATATATATATATATATATATATATATATATATATATATATATATATATATATATATATATATATATATATATATATATATATATATATATATATGGGTCATTCTGTATTTTAATGAAATTAATTGCTGACATGTTAGTTGAAAAATAGGAATTTCAAAGTTTCAATTTTAAGTTGTAATACTGTATTTTGAATGAGCTGTGAATGTATTTCACACTTTCTATGCATAACCGGATGTCCAGTACTTTTCCACATAAATCGACTTCAGTCATCAATATCAAAGAGAGAAAAGCAGTAAATTAAAACTTTGATTCGTGTTTATACTTGCCAGTCATCCAAGTACATCTTCTGAGAAGCCATAAGAAAGCTATTTTTATAAGTTTAGCCAAATCTGATGTGCGCAGTGTCTGACGGGACCTTTCTTTGAACATTGAAATCGTGAAAGCACAGTTAATAATGACAAAACTGTTTTTTTACGTTTACTATTATTTAGTCAGAAAAGCTGTGAAGGAAAATAGTTTCAGCAATGAGAACGAAAAATATAGTCAACTTTCTCTTCATAAAGTATGTCACTGTAGTCTGTATCAATTATATTGTGAAATATTAGTGCATGTTGCTTTTTTATTCTGAATTCTCATAGAGCAAAACAGAAAAGTATCAGGAATGTGTCATGCTTTTCATGAACTGCAGATTTCATGATTAGTACAGTTTGCAGAGCAGACTTTCAATTTGCAAACATTAAGATATCTCTGACATATATTTCTTACATATTAAATTACCGCGCCCGAAGAGCTCGTCGAAAAATATTAAACATCCAGATATCTGTGATATATATGTGTCATATATAAAATTCAAGGGCTTACAGAAGGGCATGCTGAAAGATATGTCTGTTATACAAGATCCCCTCAACATCAGAAGCAATGCAATGTCTACAACAGTTACGACGCTACATGCAGTCCCGCGAAAATGTTGATTCGTCGGTATTTTCTGAACTTTCCAAAATGGAAGACGTTATGTTTAGTGCGATGTGTTCCGGCCGCTGTCAAGCCAAGATTACAGATTTGTGGAAGTGATTTGTGATCGTCAAGAACTCGATTGAAAACTGACTCTGTATACACTTTTTTTGTATTTTTCATTCAATGAATTGAAGAACATTTGAACTTAAATCCGAACTCAATTTGATTTTGCGATGCAATATAATTTCCTCTGTGTCTGTATATGCAGTGATCAGAACACATATCAATTTCGCAATATTTCAATGTTTGTCACTTCGATTCCCAATTTACCATTTACTGTACAGTGTATTACAAGTTATTAGTTTTTGTTCATGATTCAGTTTCTTTCTGAAGCTTTTTCAGCAAGGTTCTTGTGTGATTGCGAGTTAATTGAATTGAGTGAGAGACCTGGCGAGTATGTGTGATTCAACAACATCCATAATGAATAGCGCCCCCAGTGTCAGTTCGGTTATAACGAACTACGATTACAACGAAGGAAATGCCCTAGTCCCAAGCTATTCGTGCGAACGAGGTTCGACCTGTATTAAAGTACCGCGCTCAAAGGGCGCGCCGAAAAAGATTTAACATACAGACATCTGTGATGGTATATATATATATGTATATGTATATATATGTGTATATATATATATATATATATATATATATATATATATATATATATATATATATATAATATATATATAAGATAAGATAAGATAATACTTTATTGAGTCCCATTATGGGTAATTAAGATGTCTGCTGACATACAAACACAGAACACTACAACAATAACAACAAACATCTCATCGAGATCTGTTAAAAGCCCTATTAAAATTCACAATTGCACGGGGAATGAACGAATTTGAATAACGGTGGGTTCTAGAAGCCGGCAGTCTCAATCTGCCGCTTCTGTAAGGTTCTTGTGTGATTGCGAGTTAATTGAATTGAGTGAGAGACCTGGCGAGTATAGATATATGTGCGTGTGTGTGTGTGCGTGTGCGTGATATATTAAAGTTATAAGCCCGAAGTTGTTGTTGTTGTTGTTGTTGTTGTTGTTTCTTTATTCCTCCTCAAGAAAGAGAAGAGTTACAACACACAAATAAACTCATACAGATGCAAATTAAATGAAAAAAAAAAGAGGTAATTACATTTGAGATCGTTCTTTCAGCTGAATAAGCTAAAATGTTCAAACATCTAGAGCTCGTTTACATCAAAAAGATATAAGTTATCATGTGAGATGTATTTTCTTTACTACATCAGACGCTTACCAAGCATTCAAGCACGCACTTATAAAATCAAAGGCAAGTTCTTGGAATATTTCGTATTCGTGTGGTTGTTGAAAGTTGTGGTTGTTATCTTGTAAAATACAAGAAACAAACCCAATATCGTCTAAGTTAAATAAAGTTACAGCAAAATGTACATTAACCTTATCAAATACCGTTGTCTAAAAAGCATCTCTCAATTCAGTAGTGTCAATACAGGAAGTGAGCAAGTGGGTTAAATAATTTTCAACAGCACACTGACATTTCGTACATAGAAGATCTGCTGGTAATGCAAGAGCTGCTACAATTCTATAAATAGTAAACCTGCGATGCGGGAGGTTACGTAATACAGTATATAAATAAAGAGGTTTGATTTTTTTGTGCAGTTGAGAAAAAAGAGATAAATCTTCTCTTCCTTCAAGCCTTTGTCTCCAAGCAGTATACTCTTTTTCATTAATAGCTTCCTTTACAATAGTTTTCCATATTGTTTTGGAGGAAATACCCTGTTGCACAAAATTCATCAAAAAACACAGAAGGTTGTATTTTGACAAATTCTCGTAATATCAGGAATAAATCCCCGAGAGTTTTGAACAGAAGCAAGCTTAAATTCAAAAAGACGTTGTAAAAATATACATTTTCTAATGGCTGAATTATCACAGTTACAAAGCATTCCAAAAAAACGCAGTTTGCAATTATCCATGGAAGCTTCAACTGATATCAATCCTAAAGCACTTAAAGCTAAGTCAGTGGGTGTTCTGGGAGGTAAACCTTGGATAACTTTGGCAGCATAACGCTGACACTTTTCAAGCATTTGCAGTTCAATATTAGTAATAGTCCATAGCTCACAAGTATGTAAGGCTGCTGGAAGACACATGCGTTTCCACACTTCCGTGCTTACAATAGGATTTAGACCGTGTGGTCCAATGCCAACACTACGTAAGGAATTAATTAAACATCTAGCTTTTTTACTAGCAGAAAGTGTACGTTCCATTGTTGATAATGTGTTTGTGATTCGCATGCCAATAAGTGATGTCATTGACTTCTTCAAGACGACAGTTATACAGAGAAATGTTTCTATGCTTACACAGTCTTTTGCGTTCTCTGTTACTTTCTCCAAAAACAATGATTTTGCTTTTTGACAACGAGAGTTTTAATCTCCAATTGGAGCAATATTTGCAAACTATGTCCAGTAATCTCTGGCAAGTAGTGCGTGTAGTCGATAAAATCGAAATGTCGTCAGCTAAGGCAGGTGACCCTACAAATGACGAACCAATATAACATCCTAAACCAGTATTTTCCAGTTCAACAAACAAATTATTTACATAAATTAAGAATAAGGTAGTTGAAAGAACGCTACCTTGTCTTACACCTTGGAAAATTGGGTAATTATTTGATACATAAGTACCAAGAGCGATTTGACAGTTTTGTCCATGAAACATGGTACGCAGAATTCGCCAAAGTTTTGCATTGAGGTTCATGGTGTATAGCTTGTAAAATAAACCATTCCACATATAGAATCAAAAGCTTTATGAAAATCTAGGCTACACATGAATGTTTTACTGCGTCTTTCAATATGGTGATAAATTGTCTCAAGAATGCAAAAAGCTGCAGTAATGTTGCTTTGGCCGGATTGATAACCAGCTTGTAGGGAGTACGGTATTTTATTTTCAATTAGCCAAGGCTGTAAGCGTTGAGAAATACATAATTCAAATAATTTGTGCAACGATGGGAGTAATGAGATTCCCCTATAATTGGAGACGTCAAAACGGCTTTTGTTACCACACCTTTAAAAATGGGTACCAAATACGCAGACTTAAAAGAGGAAGGAATATATTCGACAGTAACCATTGCATTGAATAGGCGCATCAAGCAGTTAACTAGAGATGGTCCCCCAAAAATTATGTGCTCATATGTTAGGGAGTCCGGTCCTCCAGCTTTTCCACGTTTGAGCTTTCTAATTGCACATAAGATTTCTTCAACTGAGAAAGATGTTGAAAGTATAATCTCGGTATTGTTATGGCTTTCTTCTACAAGGTTGTCAAGTACGTCATCAATGTGAGCTTCAAATCATTTGAAAAAATTGTCATCTTCTGTTGGCTCGTACAACTTTTTAAAGTGTTCCGCAAAAGCATTAACAACAGAAACAGGCTCGGAAATTGTAGTATCGTTCACTTTCAAGATAGGAAAACTATCGCAGTTGTTTTTCCTACACAAATTGACATTGCGCCAGAAGAGTGCTTGATCGAGCTCGATAGAATTTTCAATAAATTCGTACTTTTCACGTTCGTCGTTTCGCTGTAGACGTCTCAATTCACGCCTAAACTCTCTTCTTGATTCTTTATAATTGCGGAAAGTATCATGTTGCAGTCCTCTCGGTCTTCCAGCTTGAATCCATTTATTACGCAACTCCCACGCTTTTTTGTGAAAGGGTTGCACATCTTTCCAATAAGGCTTTAAGTATGGTTTGAAACGAGAGGAGGGAATATTGTTGTCGGCAGTTTCACGTAGAACGTTCATTAATTTTGATGAGTAGCGATCAATGTCAACTGGACAAGACAGTATTTGTTCAGTGAAGTCGGAAGTGTCTAATTTTTCACATAGTGAATTAGTGTACGATTTTGTGATTGTGATGCGGTCTAGTTTTGACCAAACTAAGCGTTTTCTAGAAGGAGCAAAATTCCGATTTTTTTTCGTAATGAATAAGCTAAGAGAACAGAGAATTGGGTAATGATCCGAAAGATTTAAAGTGTCGTCATCAAGTACTTTACACATTGTCAATAAATCGATAAGGTGAAGTGGAAAGAGGACAAAGTCAATGGTCGACTTGCTCCGTCCACTAAAAGAGCAAAACGTTTCGACTGGACCAGTGCATAAGTTCAAGAGATTTGCTGGTTGCAGATCGCATGAGTCTATAAATTGACTAAGCGTCTTTTCACGTGTTGAGGTTGGGAAACCTGGCATACGAGGCCCAAACAAATTAGCATTTAAATCACCGAGGAATATGACGTCACCAACAGGCGAGTATGTCGAGTAAAGATCTTCCAAAAAGTGAACATAGTCGACATAAGAGTCTACTGTGTAATTAACAGGCGGTAGATACACAGCAAAGATAAAAATACATTTTTTCAGACGTTCACAGTTACTACAGTTAATTTGCAGACCAATGACACGGTCATCTTCTAAGTTTAAATAATCAACAGAAGGTAACATGGACTTTCTAATGATGAAAGCTACCCCACCTTGTCCACGTAAAGAGAAGTCAGTAGTGCTAGCATCTAGAGCTCTGTCAGTTACTCCAATGAAGTAAAATTACAATCAACAGTGTTCAGAAATTTCAATGAATGTGGAAAAAGCCAGTGTTCAGTAATAGCCAGAATATCGATATTTTGCAAAATTTTGGTAAGGTAAGGAACTGTAGATATAACACCACAGACATTCCAGCAACCCAATCGCAATGCATATTGTTGTGTTATAGGACAAGTCATTAACAGTAGGAGAGAAAAAAGCAAATTAATGGAATCAAGCTTTTAGTAGCCTTCATCAGTGTTTCTACGATAATCATTACTTGTTTTATCTATCTGTGCATTATTTGATTTCATTTGTTCGGAGAACTTTTGCTCTCCCAGCCATGGCCTACAGAAGACATTTGGTGGCCAGAAGTTGTCGGCAAGGAGAAGTTAACTTGATTAAAGGATACATTTATTTTGGCAGCGACGGCTCCTTTGCGTCTGCTAGTGATAACTCTTATCATAGTAAATTGAATGTTGTTTTTGATCAAATGTCTCTCAATCTGTTCACGATTAGTGCCCTCCTTAATGCCTCCAACGTACATTCTGCGGGTCTTTGAGCGAACACTGGTAACACCTTCAAATTCAAAATCAGTAAGGCTGTCGTCGGTAGAGTTCTTGTCACGTATGCCACGTGGACGAACAGAAGTGGTCTGTTCAGACCATTCAGATACAATATCAGTGTTAATTTTCGAAGTCTCCTCGTTCCTTGCGATAGTAGACGAATGTGTTAACGGCACAGGTAATGATCGGGCTTCCATTGCGGATGTCGCCGACACTGACGTAGCATACGATGTCGACTTTCTTTGTAGTGGACCTGGCGCACTGGTTGGGTTATCACTGTTTGGCAAATCCCGCGAATTGTGATTCTTCGTTGGCGCAGAAGTCTGCTCAACAACAGACGAAATCAAGATGTCGCTTCCCGGTGATGCCACTAAGTTAGTGCTCGCCTTGATGCTTTCAGCGGATGTTGTTGTCTTTTCATTTGGCTTCATAGCCTGGTCAGATACACGTGATAACTGGGTAGATGGTAGGCACGGACTAGGCGACGTGGATACATCTACTGGTTGACGCGGAGAATGTTTAGTTACTTTCTTTTCTAGGCTTTTCAGTTTCGATAAAGTCTGTTCATTCGAACTGCGTTGGATGTCTAAGTCCGTTTGAATTTCTTTCACTTGCTGATTTATGAGCTTTAGTTGTGATTTAGAAATTGCTTCAAATGCTTGAGTCTCACCTCGAATAGCGTCGATATTTTTCGTTAAACTGGACACCGCTGACTTCGTATTTTCCACTTCTGATTTGATCTTGCTAGAAGACTTCTTGAGTAGTTCAATTTCTTTTCTTAGGTTATCAACGTCTTTTTCGTGTTGCTGTTTTAATGCCAGAACTTCTGCCATGAGCGATGCGATATTGACTCTTGTACACGTGTTTTCCGTATGGACATTCAAAACGTCGCTGGGAGGCTCGGAATGGTCTTCGTTTTCTTCCCCGTCAGAGTAGATAAGATGCATGGTTTGACTCGAAGCTGTATGCCCTTGTTTTAGTAATGGGGTAATAACCGCAGGGTCTTCTTCGTCGAGGTACTTGCAAATGTCGTAGCAATCCTCCAGCAGTTTCTCGCTGACTGTGGATTTTGAATTTTTTCGGTTGAGTCTGCGTGCAAGAACGCCAGCTGGACAGGCAGGTATCTTTTGTGCCAGGTTGAAAAGGTCATTACGTAACTTATGAATTTCATCGACAACGTTGTTCGTTTTTGCACAAAGATCTGCGACCCAATTTGATCTTGGTAGTCGATGAAATTTATCAAGTGCGTATTTAGTATGCTTCGAATGATAAAGTTCACGATTCTGAGATGGAAACTGTCTCACAATCATCATCATTACTGTCTTGTGAATCAGTGGCAGAGTCTTCACTCACCAAAACCTGTCCATCACCGGTCGACATTATGATGCAAATTAGAATCCACCATTCGTGTGTCTTGACAGCAAAATGTAGACAAAATCCTTCAAAATTTCCCCAAGTAGAAGGAAGGCAATGTCCAAAATACAACAGGTCAACGCACTAATACTTCATACAAGATCTCAATCCCATTAGAGAACGAATTGGCATAGATAAATGCAAAAAAGTCGAAGAAAGCAAGACACGACGTGGACATGATGTGTCTCGCACACTCACGTGGATCTGTCTCAGATTGTTATACATTGGACCCCCGCGTGGCAAAAGTAATTTGTGTGTGTGTGTGTGTGTGTGTATGTATATATATATATATATATATATATATATATATATATATATATATATATATATATATATATATATATATATATATATATATATATATATATATATATATATATATATATGGGTCATTCTGTATTTTAATGAAATTAATTGCTGACATATTAGTTGAAAAATAGGAATTTCAAAGTTTCAATTTTAAGTTGTAATACTGTATTTTGAATGAGCTGTGAATGTATTTCACACTTTCTATGCATAACCGGATGTCCAGTACTTTTCCACATAAATCGACTTCAGTCATCAATATCAAAGAGAGAAAAGTAGTAAATTAAAACTTTGATTCGTGTTTATACTTGCCAGTCATCCAAGTACATCTTCTGAGAAGCCATAGAAAGCTATTTTTATAAGTTTAGCCAAATCTGATGTGCGCAGTGTCTGACGGGACCTTTCTTTGAACATTGAAATCGTGAAAGCACAGTTAATAATGACAAAAACTGTTTTTTACGTTTACTATTATTTTAGTCAGAAAAGCTGTGAAGGAAAATAGTTTCAGCAATGAGAACGAAAAATATAGTCAACTTTCTCTTCATAAAGTATGTCACTGTAGTCTGTATCAATTATATTGTGAAATATTAGTGCATGTTGCTTTTTTATTCTGAATTCTCATAGAGCAAAACAGAAAAGTATCAGGAATGTGTCATGCTTTTCATGAACTGCAGATTTCATGATTAGCACAGTTTGCAGAGCAGACTTTCAATTTACAAACATCAAGATATCTCTGACATATATTTCTTACATATTAAAGTACCGCGCCCGAAGAGCTCGTCGAAAAATATTAAACATCCAGATATCTGTGATATATATGTGTCATATATAAAATTCAAGGGCTTACAGAAGGGCATGCTGAAAGATATGTCTGTTATACAAGATCCCCTCAACATCAGAAGCAATGCAATGTCTACAACAGTTACGACGCTACATGCAGTCCCGCGAAAATGTTGATTCGTCGGTATTTTCTGAACTTTCCAAAATGGAAGACGTTATGTTTAGTGCGATGTGTTCCGGCCGCTGTCAAGCCAAGATTACAGATTTGTGGAAGTGATTTGTGATCGTCAAGAACTCGATTGAAAACTGACTCTGTATACACTTTTTTTGTATTTTTCATTCAATGAATTGAAGAACATTTGAACTTAAATCCGAACTCAATTTGATTTTGCGATGCAATATAATTTCCTCTGTGTCTGTATATGCAGTGATCAGAACACATATCAATTTCGCAATATTTCAATGTTTGTCACTTCGATTCCCAATTTACCATTTACTGTACAGTGTATTACAAGTTATTAGTTTTTGTTCATGATTCAGTTTCTTTCTGAAGCTTTTTCAGCAAGGTTCTTGTGTGATTGCGAGTTAATTGAATTGAGTGAGAGACCTGGCGAGTATGTGTGATTCAACAACATCCATAATGAATAGCGCCCCCAGTGTCAGTTCGGTTATAACGAACTACGATTACAACGAAGGAAATGCCCTAGTCCCAAGCTATTCGTGCGAACGAGGTTCGACCTGTATTAAAGTACCGCGCTCAAAGGGCGCGCCGAAAAAGATTTAACATACAGACATCTGTGATGGTATATATATATATATATATATATATATATATATATATATATATATATATATATATATATATATATATATATATATATATATATATATATATATATATATATATATATATATATAATTGCCATTAATGTGATCAACATAAGAATTTCTGGGAGATGGTAAACTTACTCTCAGATCTTTGGATAAACGCCTTGGTCCACACTTGTCCAACCAGTTACTGCTGCCTAGAAAAGCCAACCGACCGAGGCAGTATAAATTTCTGGTGAAAATGTACAAGTATATTACTTCACAAGGTGATCTGACATTTTGACCCTGCGTTTACTTTCCATTTCTCGAAGTTTAGTATAGATTGTACTCTCCCTGCAGGTCTTGCGAGTTGGTAGAGACAGTGCAGTAGAGAATTGTTGCTATTATGGCTTATCTGTGTAGGGATGACTTATCTGTGTAGGGTCTGCCACGAAATGCATATTTTCTTCAGTCAAACTGTGTCGATGGAATAACGATGAAGCATAAAACATAATGTACGTAAAGTTTTTAGGACAAAAACACTTCAAGGAAACTGCTGCTATTGTTTTACCACATTTATGTAGCAAGAGCTGTATTGAATAGAAAATTACAAATGATCAAATTGACTGCCACACAGAATAGTACAGTATATCTAAAACATTTCACGACGTGTCGTTCAGATTGAACAGCACGACTTAATGATAAAAAGGAAGCTATTGAGAATAAAATCAGCGTTGCTGGGTTAATGTGTTTTTCAATTTTAACGGCTTCTCAAACTTTTTTACTGTCAGACTCAATTTCATAGAAGCTTACCTTCATGTACTAAACGTTGTCCGTGCACCTCTGATGAGTCCACACACTTCTGGTCGATAAACATCAATAACTCTTCACAGCCTAAAACTACCAATGACTTATCAAACTATAATAATTCCTGATGTTAAAAACAAGCAAGAGAAATAAAATTGTGTTCGTAGTGTTCCTAAAATTATACCGTATGTGGATGTAGTTAGCTCCCGAACAATCGATGTCTATTTCGATTGAACTGTGCAACGTGGCACCGTACCTCGTGCTGCGCTACATAAAAATTAACATCTTACGTGGGGGCTGCGACCAATCACTATTTATACAGATCAATATTTAAACTGTGTATTGACTGCCATTGAAACATACTAAGATTACCATCAAAGCTAAAGCTTCACTGTGAACAGATGTAGGGAAAGAACAGCAATTGCCCATGGATTGCTATAGTGGAATGGATAGATTATGCAGACCTGCCTTGAAATGTAAAAGGAAAGCCAGGCTTCCTAATATTATCATGTAAGACAACCTATCACCGCTTTCCTATAGAATTTGTTCAAGAAAGTAGTTTCAGTAGCCTTCACACTTGTATGAGGTGAACACTGCGTCTTGCGTTTTCAGAATCACAACAGACGTACTGATTCCTTTTGGCGTGATCGCATCGGATACTTTACAGCAGTGAGATTGTGATCATGTAGATAGCAATTATCGTCAAAAACGTTACATAGATTTAATGCATAGGGTCACATGGTCACTTGTTACTCCCCACATTAAGATATTACTATGACTTCATCTTTTGAACATTCAATTTGACAACTGGAATGCAATGCAATTTCATCAATAAATCATAGCGACACAAATGCTGCTATGTGACCGAGCCTGCGAATCCCGGGACAACCCCATTACCTCCAAGGGTAGGGTAGTAATAGAGGTGGAGAATAAAAACTACTCCGTTGACCACTAAAAACCTGAAACGGAAGGGAAAAATCTTGCAGTTGACAACTGGATACCTCTCAAATCCCATAGTTGTTTTCAAGTTGGCGAAGTTGGCGAACTACTTTCAATCGGAATTCTATGTCTTTAACACGCCCCATTCAATTATTAGAAAACGATCGGAGAATATCCACGTCCAGTTTCCCTTACAAATTCTGTTTTGCTGTGAAGAAATCGAAATCTCACACAAGGATTAGATTTTTTCACATTAAAACTGATTCAAAAGAAACGGCGTATCTGCTCTCGTCGTTTGGTATCTTGTGGGATGTAACGTCCATAAATTATACTTAAAACTAACAAAGTGTGTTAAATCACACTATAATACTTACCATCTTTGAATGGATTGTCAAGCTGGTCACTGAGCTTTGTGAGAGATCAGAAATCGATAGTCTACTTCACCAATATGCACGAGCGCATTTCAATCAGGTGCTGTTGATCTGCGCCCCTATTCTGCGCTCTCGAACTCTCCAAAACCACATGTGCGGTACAGATAATGAGACACTCATCGACCTTTGCAAATATGTATTCAAAGCCATGGAGTTGAGATCTTAACTTGTTATATCTGCGTAATCTGTTTGTGTTACGTAATTACTTGCGCATCACCTATGATTTTTATTTCACTACTAGTCGTGTATCTCTTTTGCATATGGGCCGGAGGCCTAGAAAAGCAATAAACCCTTACTCAGTTATAAACATTGATATCATCAAGAAGCCCAGCATGTTAGCATATCCAAACGATGAAGACTAGCGTTTTGTATCGAGATGTCACATATACCAGATTATCTCTTTGGAAAACTAACTGGGCAATGTCAACAAAGATGGTTTGGTCGCCGGCAACTTACACTCCACCGGGCAAACTGTTGGGCCTCCGAAAATGACGAAAAGTATACTCTAGACATCAATATTTTTATGACAACTAGAAATAAACTGGTAGATATAATTATAACTTATAGCCTAACACGGTAAGCGCTAGTTTGGCCACACCTTTCGTCGTTTTTTTTGTAAATTCGAGTTGCTCTTGTACCTTATGGCCATCATTATTTCATTTCGGTTTAATTCCCCTTTACGCTGTTACGCAACTTTAAAGCCGTAGTTGCACTGGATGGAAATCTTCATTTGGTACTTTAGTTTCAGTGTACTGTATATTAAGCTTACTCAATTGCACTGGGAACATATACCGAATTGAATATTTTATGCTATAGAATACACCAGCCGTAGCTTCGTGACAAATAAAGCAAAGATGGTTATATTTTCACATTTCATTTTATTTTTTATTCATTTCATCAGTGTATCATGCTCAGTGTACACACATTAAAATGAAAGATACACTTCTGGATACAAATTTCTAATGGCCAATACAACACAGGTGGGAATAAATCTTCTAACACGCCGTCCAAGTCTCCCGTAGATCAAATGAGTGAATTGGGTGAACGCTGTCCAACGATACATGTTACAGATAAACGAGACGACAACATTTGTGAGTAAGGTTCGGCAGTCATGACTTTACATTGGTATATTTGTATTTTAGTCACTTATTCCATGGAGGTAAATTGTTCCTTTGCAAACCCAAATATACATGTGTGAAACACATAGGGAGAATGTGAATCTCCACACATTGAAGCAGTTGCAAGTGGATGACCTCATTGTCATTCTCTTATATAAAACTAAACATGATGACTTTTCTTAATTATTAAGGGTCAGAAAATATCGAGCTATAGATCAAATTTATGTATCCGTTTATAACTTTCAGTGCGTCACTTATCAACTTTTATGCACTCTGTAAATTACCAAGATTGATGTTCTCTTTAAGTGTGAACTGATTCTTAGGAAGCACTTGTAAACAACACAGATTTGAATAAAGCTGACTGTACTGCTGAAAAGTGTTATGAGTTGAGAAGACCCAAATACATTGAAAAATCGAAGACCTATCGATTTTCGACTGGATTGATAATTTTATCACAACGCAGGTCTTTCAATCTCAAAAGTGAAGTTTCAGAAACAGATCGGTTCAAGCAAACAGGTTGAAAAGTTGTGTCGCTGATGATACATATCTGACCTGTGTACAAAAATAAAAACAAAAGTTTGAGTAACAATAAGTAGAACATCAGTATAAAAGTTAGCATTTCACTTTCCTGGTTCGACAGTTCTTTGTTCAATTATTAGTAGGAAATCGTAATATTCGATGATTCTCCATATAGTTCTGTATAATAACGAGCTGACCTTCGGGAAAGTTAGTTCAAACGTATGTCAAGTTTTGTTGTCTGAACGTATGTATGTATGTATTTGTACAACTATTAAAGCATTTACCTGACAACTTACATTATAGTTACAATATGCAGTATAATGCACGCTCAATAATAGGAAATTTACAAAATATTCTGACAGTTTAGAAGACCGTACCATACAATGTTGTTGATCTCAGTATTTACACGCTGAGTGCATTTTAGTCGATTAAGTAGACGCTCTGCATTCGGCGCAGCAATCCCATTATAAGGACAAACTTTCCGTCCTTTAGCATCACTTTATATTTAATTGAACATGGTATTTTAGAAGTGTTAGTTTTAATTATTGATACCCGCCTAACAGAAACTATTTTACAGGTGATAACGTTTAGTACCAGTCCGTTCCATTTTATCGCCGCTGTCAGCGCATCAGATAGGTCCATTGTCCACCGTCCTCCGTCGAACGGTGTTTGTCGATTTGGCACTTTCTCTCTGTAACCGCTGATCGGAAAATTAACATTATCGGGTCACATTCATGGGGATGATCTAACTTAGATTAGTTCAAATATCTATGAAATTAATGAAATTTGGTTGTATGTGTGTATTTTTTGTAATTTCTTGTGTGAAATTCTCCTGTTCGATCAACCATTGATATGAAACTCGCGATTTACATATTTGATGTCACCGTTTCTTAGAATGTCGTTCATCACTGAGATATATTCTAATGAGCATAACATCTCCAAATGTAGAGTTTCAGAATTTTTCACTTTCTTTCTTGGCAAAAAACCCTTTTCAGACACTTCTTGTTTGATATATTTTAGCTTTGAGCTTCCTCGGACTGGTTAATTGGTTGTGAACGTTGTTAATGCATATATCCTCATTTTTGGCCAAGACATCGATCCTTTTCTGTTATACACCTTGTCTAAAACCTTTCAAATTTGATTTATTGGTTCTTAGGAATGCCGTCATACAGATATAATCAGATTTTAGCATTATATAAACAAATAAATGTAATGTTTTCTGCAATCAAAAACATTCCCTTCAACTGTCTTCAGATAGTTTGCCTGATCCTCACAGTGTGTTCTTATGTTTTCCTAAAACATTCCTTGGCCAAGGTGTTTGCCTTTTTAACCTTTTCGGGCTCTTTGGGCTTATTTTGCAACTGTGGTAGTATCGTGTCCTTTATCTGTATCCGATTCACGTGACAGATTATATACTTGGTTCGTAATTTCCTTCAGATTCATTCCGATTAAATTAATTTGAGAACAAATTTTGTTGGCGGGGAAATGTTGGTTTATGTTTGTGACAACGTGTTTTGGTATGTTGAGGTCAGCTAAATTGTAGATGGCGCCAAACTCAATCAGTAATTCGTAATCCCATTCTCGCCCAAAATAATAATCGTTGAAGATTTCGAATCAATTTTATCACTCTAAATTGATCCTTTCAAAGTAGATGAAGTACTGATTTAAACGAACAGTAGCTGTAACTATAGTGATGAGTTTTTCTCTATTTTGTAAATTTACGTGTCAACTGCAGTTTCTTGTTCAATTCCTTAAAGAATGTTGTGATACACAGTATTCAGATTGTCAGCTCAGCCTGTACGTGATTGCATGGTTATTTTTAACAGTCAAATTAATTCTGGTCAGGGCTCAAATGTCAGCAATAATGTGCATGTTACATACTAGAGACACCTTGTTAAATACAAGAGGCTTCATTGACAACAAACGTCTGGTCTATGTTCGTATTTCAGACATTTCAACAAGACAATTACTCAATGAAGTGACTCTAAATCACTGGAATGAAACTGGTGCACGAGAGTTGATAACTTGAAGTGCTATAATGTCTTTATTCACACTTGCCAAGGCGTGTGTGTAGATCTAGCGTTCGGATGCATAAACATGTAAAAAGATTAGCCCTAGCCCACATTTTGTCATCTTTAGGCAATGCATAAATCCGGAATTTTTGTGATAGAGGGCGTAATGTTAAGGTAGGGAAAATTTTGCTGAGTTAGTCCAACTGCCTCTGTGTTGATCAATTCGCCAAACCTGTGCAATAGTGCTTGGAACAATTCACTTACTAAGGCACGAATTGAGTTCTTTCTTGGTGTGTGCGTTCGGATACTTGAATAATTAATGGATACGACGTACACTAACATAAGATACGCCTGATTTGTAACGCAGGGTTCGTTTCACATGAAGGAAAACGACCTCGAGCCAGAGCTTTGATCAACTGCCATGGTAAGCTTCATTAACATGGAGAGAAATATTTTTGAAATATGAAATATAATGATGGTTATGGAAGAAACATTAATCTCTGATAATTTTGTAAATACTCCCCTGGCTAAGAAATATTTGAAAATTGCATTTTCCTTCGACAAATACCCGAGTTTACTTACGGTGCCGTACGTTTTGAGTTTGAATCTCATCGAGAATATACTGAATTGGCAATTAATTATAATAAATCAGATTTTGATAATCTTACGCTATTTTATCACTATGTTGAGCCTATTTTCTGATGTTTTTGATTGCCAAAGCAAACAAGAGTAAGTTACTTATGTGTGAACGCTGTCAGCTGATTACATTGTTGACTTTGTCCAAGTTATAAAGCTTGTAAAAATCTGGAAGGTATTCGTGATGGTCATGTGCATTCAGATATGTACTTTTCACCTGGAAATCAGTTCGATCGTGGACGTTTTTACGTCGGCAGTGAATAAAAATGCAGCTTAAAGACCTAGTTTGGCACCAGATTGTCTCAGCAGAAAGTGTACCCACCAGATTACGAATTCAATGGAAAACAGAAGGCTATCAGACTTCCACAATCCTCTTACACACTAGAACAAAGGCGATCCCAGGGATCGCGAACAGTGCCTTTAAACGTGAGCTTTGTGCTCTTTTTTTGAAAATATACATGGATCGAAGAGTAATACATAATGCCGGTGACAATAATTACCAATTGCCAGGCTAAACAGACGTGCATACCGCATCTAAAATTGACTGAATTTGTATGAGGCTTTGCTTGACAACTCTTTGTACTGGCTGTTCGAATTTGCTAAGCCCAGTTTTACAAGTTACTTAAACAATATCGGTAATGGCGCATTTTTCAAAAAATTATTTAATCCTTTGGGCAACTGAATTTCTTCTTGAAAGACTTGATAAAAGCATAAAACTTTAATAGATATACGGCAGAACATATCAAACCGAGCGCTTTGTTTTTTTCTGCAATTGTTCTTCATATAAGCACCGCTTGTGGCGCTTTTCAAAGCACACAAAACCTGTCATGTCTTGTCACCTGCCAGACATATCTCCCCTATTGGGAGGAAGGAGAATAATTAATGATCCAATTCAGTTTTAAAGTCAGACGTCGTATAACCTTTTGTGTTTTACTCTTATCACAATAATGTTTCCCTGCAAATAGTCAGTAGCTAGCAACTGTGATAATTGGTTTGCTTAATCTTAATCAAGATTTGCTCGTAATCTTTTTGCTCGATTAAAATGTTGTGGTTTTTCCGCGAACAATAACATTTACCCTGACTCCTATTTATCTATACATATGTCATTGCTTAGTTGCAGCAATAGCGCTGCAATTTTTCAAATCATGCCATCCAATTTTCTGAAGAACCCTTTTTTATAGAAGTTGAGAATTCGGCAACCAATAAGTCTACATTCAGTTTCAGATTCAAAGACAACAAGATAAACGGATGACCAATAAATTGTTGATTAGTTAGGCATCGGCCAGAGTGCTGATTAATAGATCGAACTTGTCATTCCAGTGGCCCGCTAGAAATATTGTCTATTTTACCTAACCATCTTCAGTTTATTCACCAAAAGAAACACCTGCAGATTACAATGTTCTTTTTAATTATGTAAAGGTAAACCCATTACCTCACAGAAGACGTTTTGTTTGCCCAGGAAAAAACAGCATAAATTGGCGATCCTATTTAGGGACATTGTCAGCCTTTTTGGAGAAAACATATCTATTGTGAAAATATAGCTTTCTACTTGAAACTATCGCTACTGCCAAATAACATCCAGCAATCAGCTTCAGTGTTGATGACTGAGGTAGGCTACGCATTCTTTGAAATCCAAACACTGACAAAATTATCAAAGTCCGGAAGAGGAAGACACCGACGGTTTTGTGACAATGCATAAATGTACATATTTGGTACATAATTACCAAGAAATTGGCATTTCGAAACGCCAAGATATCAACAGTAACAAACACCCCGAAATAAAGTATGAATTTGAACTAGTTAGCTCACAGTTGGTAAATATGCCAAAGAGAGCTTATGGCTTGATGGGTGGATGGATGGATGGATGGATGGGTGGATGGATGGATGGATAGATGGATGGGTGGGTGTGAGGATGGATGGATGGATGGATGGGTGGATGGATGGGTGGATGGATGGATGGATGGATGGGTGGGTGGATAGGTGAGTGTGAGGATGGCTGGATGGCTGGAAGGATGGATGGATATCCACCCACATCAAAAACTCCGAAACCGCAGCACCAGCAGGTGCCCCAGGGGTGGAGATGTGAATTTGTAGAAAATGAACATGCCAGTGTCAAAAATATGCAAAATGGGTTAAAAGGGAAAATCCTACAAATTGCTAAAACTCTATAACCACAGGACAGATTTGGTTGAAACTTGGTATGCAGGTTCTTTAAGGTGGGGAAATTTATTTAAGCATTTTGGAGGTAATTTTCCCGTTTTTGACCTAAAATCTTCTTGAAAATTCTTGTTCCATTGCTTTGAAACTTGGTATGTATGATCCTAAGGTTGGTCTCTGTCAGAATTGTTCAATTATGGTGAAATGTTCATATTTTGGGGCAGTTTTTTTCGATTGTTTGTTAAACAATCATTTATTTTTCAGAAGTTTCGTGTTGGATTGCTTTGAAACTTGATATGCTTGCTCCTAGGGTTGACTTCTGTCAGATTTGGTAAAATTGTGGGTCAGATTTGGTATAATTGTGGAGAAATTTATATATTTGTATTTTTAGGGAATTATTCATATTTTAGGTCAAAAATCATATTGCTTTAAAACTTGATATGCATATACCTAGGGGCAGCCTTAGTTGAGTGCCTTCAAATTGTTGTAAAAATTTTCATATACGTCGTTTTTGCAATTTTTCCAATTTTTATTCAAAAAAAAATATTTTTTTTTCTGAAATTGCTTGTCCGATTGCTTTGAAACTTGCTATGCATATTCCCAGGGGAAAACTTTGTTCAATATGCAATGTTTATTAATGTCACAATTTTTACTGTTTTCGTCAAAAATGCCAAATATCTTATTCTTGAATTCTTTGGTCAAATTGCAAAAAAAAAATTAGAACCGCTGCACACTACACCTTTGTGTTTGGTGTGTCATTTCACGCTAAACTGTAAATGGGAATAAGTTTGAATGAAGTTTTTTATCGGCAAAACGTATGCTTAATAAAATATAATGAGTAACATAAGTGCAAACTTTGTGAAAATGTCTGCTGTAATTGTGAGTCAGAATTTATATGTTGATGATTTAGACACAACCAAAGACCTCCAAGCCAATAATAAGTTGTTTTCTTACATATTACTGCTTGATGAATTACCAAGTATTGTTTGCATTAATTTCATGTAGTACAATTACAAGACGACATCCTTACTTTAGTATGGTAACTTGTGTCATTAATTTTGAGGTACCAGGCTGCAGTATGTGTGTGTCCATTGCTACAGTTGCCAACCGCAAATACTCGTCCTTAGTATTTAATTGACAAGTATGCATTAAAATGTGTTTAAATGCACTTAGCATTACGATTATTTCGAGCTAAAGCTCATAGAAGCTATTAGATTAATATGTAAACTCATTCTGGCGTGCCACATTGAACTAAATGTGAGCCAAGTGTCATTGACGCTATGTTTTACAGTAATACTGAGACGTGGTCTTGCCATGGATCAGGTCAGAGAAACCTAGGTATGTTTTGCCGCCCCTGGTTGTAGAAACTTAACCGTCTCTTAGTAAGAGACCTTGGTTCCGCCCTGACCTTTGAGCCACTAGACTTTTGTGTACTTTGAGTAAATTCTTGACAATCACTCATGTGTCGAATGATCAACTGACCGGTGTGACTTGTACCACGTATAAATTAATCATAGCTAGACACATTCACATGACATTGATAATGATCTGTGCGCCCTTTCTCCCCTCGTGTAATTCTGTTTGTTCGAGACCAGCTGTTGGCTGGCCGTAGCTTATTTCTTCGTACCATGGTGTTGGTGGGGATATTTTAAGTTATATAATTATAACAGTTTCTTGACCAAACTATGAATAGAGTCCATCTAAATCTAAAATGAGTCAAACCTTTATAAAAAGCCTTTTGTGCCAAACTTTCGGGCAATGAATTCTTGTAAAACTTCGTCACTTGTCAGAGATCGTTTTACCATTTGACACATGAAGAGGGAGGATGGAAACTTCTCCTCCAATTTGCAAATACGCATAGAACACGCAATGATCACAAGAGCAAGCAGTGATATTTGCAGAGCAATCACCGATTGACAGTCAGTTCGCACCTCAAGGTACCTTTCATTTGGAAATAATTTTGAACCCACTGCGTTTGAGCCGAGGAATCTTGGCATGATGGAAGCTTCGTTATCATCATACCAGGTAATTGCATATTGCTGACAGCGACACGAGTCTGTGGAGACCTTTGAGTCAAGTAGATTTACAAGTTAAGATCAAATGTATTTGCGAGGCAATATATCAATGCTCAATAATCTGGAGCATGTATGGTTTCTTTATTCTGTGACAACCCTTTGCCAACTTTTGCTGTATCATACTAGTATTACAAACATATGTGAGAGGAGTTGTGAAGAAAGTTTCTCAAATATAAGATATGATTACATAATATCACAATAGGGCTGAGCCAATAGTCTTGCACAGTGTAGTAATTTCATAAACTGATAGTTCTCTGTTCGTAGTAAATGCCTGGATGATTATTTTTTGTCGCTCCAGCATACTTTTGCCAGGGTGTGGACCTTGGTCGTCACGACGTATGCCAGCCCTATCGAACAGTGTATTATGTCTCATCTCAAATGGAAATACATTTATGTGTTGGAATTTCAAATTCAAAAGTTTTCTATATTCTATATTAATGTCATAACATTAATATATGCTACTTGGGGGACTTAAGTCAACCGACAGATGAACACCAATTAAGAATATATGTTACAATGGTGCGCTCCTTTGGCAGGCTCACAAAACAACGTGTGTAGACTATGCAAGCATTGGACAGGTCTGTCAAAACCATTTAGAATAATAAAGGACAGCGTGTGTATCACAGTCAACATTTATTGATTTAATCATATTTGGAATAAAATAAGGACAACAAGTTTTTCTGGCGCAAAAAGAACTATCGATATTTTCACAATATACGACTAAAATTACAGAACATTTACACAAATAGTGCTGTTCGGTGGTTTCATTCTCTTGGTATTTGTTACTACAGAACTGATTCCTCCATTCCAGTGATCAAGGATTCCGCCCTGTCTTGAAGGTCCAAAGCCACCATGAGGCTTGAGGGTTCAACAACGAGAAAACAAACCAATTCTTGCAATGGCTCAAAGACGATCCCACTCAAGGTCAACTGCTGCCGATATGTATACACTGAGGTTTAAGAAAAAACTACTGTTGAATCCAAAGAAAAATAGAATTCAATGTCTCTCACATCGTACTTCTTTTCAAACTGGTGCTATGCGTTACGCTTTCGAAGGAGCAACATTCCATTGACGGTAAGCAAACAGAAAAGAAAAGCAGAAATAATTGTACTCAGCAAGTTGACATATGTCAATGCACTATCCTAACAGTTAATCACATAAGTTGATGACTAGAAGAGCGCTACAGACGGACTGTAGACGTTTATGCATATCTTATCTAAATTAGGCCGCGTTCAAAAACCGGTGAGGGGGGCTGGAGGAATTCAGGGGGATTCGACAATTTTTGGTGTAGTCGAGGGGGGGGGGGAACTTGAAAGTTTTGCTCTGCCTATGGGGGGGGGACCTGAAAATATTTTGACTTCCAACATTTTGATGTCGTCCAATGGTTCTAATGTTAGTAATAATTAACCAAAATCTAGAACCGTTTTGTCACATTTTATGTCTTTAATCTTGAAAAAATCTATAAAATGCATGAACGCCATTAAATTTTCGTAAAACAAGTTGGCCTTGTAATGGGGCAGGAGCTGCAACTGTTGATAATATTTCAATTTTCTATGCAATGTATCAAATACAGTTTCTTGGTGTCTCTCTACAGCATGCTGAAAAACACAATATTCAGTTTGTCAACAAAGCCCATTTGTCTAAATATTGGTAATAATTGAATGATACAAATGCACGGTACATGTAGGCTGTGTTGGCAAGCTGAACATTTGACAGCTCAACATGCTATAGGGCGTAGAACAAGAACGCAATTGTATAAACTGAACAAAAATATCAAAATAAAAAGTTGATACAACTACTGCCCTGCTACTCCGTACGGGTAGTGTCACTGTCACTGCGGATACCGGCAGTGACAGTGATATATGTAGCTCTGACTCTGATGTAGTTTAAGAAGAGTTTTGGTCATAGGACACTCAATTGACAGTGAAACATACATCTACTTGTACACAAGATCCAGCCAGAGAGCAACACATTGAAGACTAGGGGACTAACAGTTACTATGGATTTCTGAATTCTGGCATATGAGAACAATAAAATATTAGAGAAACCGGATATGAACTGAATATGCTCACGTGTTTTACAACAGGTTCATTAATAGTAGTACCCTTCACAGAACAATAAGATATATGTTATTACTATATGTAGCAGGTTTTTTCAACTTCGCACAGTACTCTCAGAGTTTAATTACTAATTAAAAATCTTTATTTAATATGCAAATGAGCTGTTAATTAACTTGACACTGCTCGATGCTTCATAGGACAACTAGATATCCATCAGTTCAACATTTGTAGCACGTTTTATTTAATTTAGTGCTGTAATTTTAGAGTAATGTCACTAATTACAAAGTTCATTAGATATGCAAACAAGTCATTGACAATGACATAGTCCCCACTTGTAATAGGAGTATTAGTCTTGATGGGGCAGGGAAATGTGGTCATTAAGAAGTATCACTGGAGTGTATGTTGAGATCTATGGGCACATATGTCTATGTCGTTGTTCCCAATTTGAAACACATGAGGCATGTCTAAGTTCTGGTTCTAAATCTGGAAAAAAGATCAGACCTCTAGCTGTATTGGCCAGCCAAGAAATACATATGCGCATAATAAATGAGGTACAAGATGTGACATCTTAAGGTCTAATATTCTATCAAAATTGGAGGGTATAGAACTTGTGGTTACTGAGTTATGCATATATATGTACAATCATGGTCAAAGTTTGAGGTCACGTGACATTTTGAATAAAAAATTGTATTCCTAATTAATCCCTATATGCCAAAAATCAGACCTCTAGCTCTATTCGCTTGCCCAGAATTAGATATGTGCACAATTAATGAGGTAAAGCGTGTGTTGTCATAAGGTCTCCCATCCTACTGAATATAAAGAACATCGCACTTGTGGTTACTTATTTATTGAAATAAACGTATATTTTAGGTAAAAGGTCATCGAGGTCACATGACATTTTGTCAAAAAACTTCTATCCTATAGTTATCCCTATATACCAAAAATCAGACATCAAGCTCTATTGGCTTGCTCAGAATTAGATATGCACATAATTAACGAGGTACAGTATGTGGCATCATAAGGTCTCCAAACATACCAAATATGAAGGGTGTACCACTTGTGGTTACTGAGTTATGGACAAATATGTATATTTCAGGTCAAAGGTCATCAAGGTCACGTGACATTTTGTAAAAAAAATATATTGCTATATACCAAAGATCAGAGCTCTAGCTCTATTGGCTCGATAAAAATTAGATATGTGCATAATTAATGAGGTACAATATGTGGCTTCATAGGGTGTCCCATCATACCATACATGAAGGTTGTAGCACTTGTGGTTACTGAGTAAGGGACAAATATGTATATTTCAGGTCAAAGGTCACCAAGGTCACGCGACATTTTGTCAAACAAATTGTATTGCTAAGTTATCCCTATATACTGAAAATCAGACCTCTAGCTCTATTGGCTTGCTCAAAATTAGATATGCACATAATTAATGAGGTACAATATGTGGCGTCATAAGGTGTCCAATCATACCATATATGAAGGGTTTAGCACTTGTGGTTACTGAGTTATGGACAAATATGTATATTTGATGTCAAAGGTCACTGACGTCACATGACATATTGTCAAAATATCTGAGATATCTGCATGAACTTATGGACGAACGGATGGACGAACGGACGGACATGTCCCAATCTATAAGCCCCCTGGACTTCATCCGTAGGGACTAAAAATTGTGTCACTGCATCTTATTGCAATATGAATACGATGAGAAACTAATTTTTATTTTTCTTGGGCTTATACATGGGAGTCTATGGAGAAGTGACTTATACATGGGAGTCTATGGCGGTGTAAACTAAAAAGTCCTCTAACACGGCCAAATTTGATCGCATTGTGAAACAAATCGACGTGCATCGGTATGGGGTAGGGTACTATTCTTGTGCTAAGTTTGAAAGAAATTGACCAGGGCATGTCTGAGATATCTGCGTGAACGGACAGACGCACGGACGCACGCACACACGCACGGACGCACGGACAAGACCAAACCTATAAGTCCCCCAGGACGGTGTCCGTGGGGACTAATAAACCCTAAATTATATTATATCATGCTACCATGCGCCATTCTGATTGGACGAGAGCTCATTCCACCGATGCTAAAATACTGTTTTAGCACTGATAGCAGTGCTGAAACGGGCCCCTAAACCAGCATTTTCGAAAATTTCCCGGTCGGTGCATTTGAACGTACCTATCTAAACCATAGACCCTCGAGAAAGACCGAAACAGTCCACTTTGTTTCAAAGACTGAAGACCGAATTTTGATACACAGATAAAGTGTGGGTCAGTAACTCACCTCTTGGTGTAAATAAGTTGGGATCGATGATGAAAGACATCTCTGAAGCAGCACGTTTGGGGTATGATGCACACAAATATTAGGGCGACAGCGCACCGTGCGCGTGCACTTTGCGGGAGTCAAGACGCGATATATCCTAGTACCGCTCTTTAAAAGGAAGATAGTATTCGTTCATACACAAATAAATTGACACTTCCTCACAGTAACGGTATGTCAGATATTATTTACCAAAGTTTGGGCTATAACAGATCGGGATGTCCTAACGATGTAGACGAAGAAGTTCAAATAACAATGGGATGACACCTGGCGACTGCTACGATATTTGACATCAAATGCAACGAGCAGTGTCAGCGTCCAGCTCTCCCTGCATCGGGCAACACACTCAGAATCTGCACAACTGTTCATCACAGTTGCAGTCCTCGCAAGTCTGGATTATTTTAAAACTGCTTGTTTTCTGGTACAATTAACGTCCGAATTATCCATCAAAAATAGATCCTGTAACTTCACTGTGCCACCACTGAATGTCGCGACGGTATGCGGTACAGAATGAGACAAATCTATTTTTAGTATGCCAAAAAAGCCAGGACTATTGTTCTTATGTAAATTTACGAAAAAAAAATTGTAACTTTTTTCTTTTGATTTGAACTCTTGACCCATTTTCTCTGTGCGTGCAGCAGGTATTTTTTGACAAGTATCGTTCGTGTTGCATGCGAATAAAATGCAATGTCGACGTAATGCGTATTTATCGTAGGATACTGTGTGCCTGTACGGAATCCCAACTTATAAAAATGCTCGGTCTCGGGCGCAGAATTTCCGACGTTCGATCTCTCAGACATCTAATTTCTGCATTTGGCGCTTAGAATGATGAAAATACCCAAGTAAGACAACAAATACACGCAAGTTGATATAATATAATAGCAATAACCCCCTTCGAATTCGCAGTCGGGTATACACTCGATTTTGGTACAATTCGCTCAATATAGCACTCGCCTATCGGCTCGTGCTATATGTCGCGCATTGTACCAAAATCTCGAGTATACCCACCTGCGGCAGGGGTTATTGCTTAATTAACTTGACACTGTTCAATGATTCATAATACAATTAAATATTTATCAAATCAATTTCTGTAGCACGTTTCACAAAATTTGGTGCCGTAATTTCAGAGTTATAGGCCTATACCTAATTACAAAGTTTATTAAATATGCAAATGAACCCTTAATTAACTTTACACAACTAAATGCTTTACAACACAGTTAGATATCTGCCAGATCAGTATATGCAGCAGTTTTCATGACATTTGATGCAGTTATTTCGGAGTTATATGACTAATTATAAAACTTAATGAAATATGCAAATGAGCTAATTATTAACTTGACACTGCTCAATGCTCCTCAGTACACTTGGATATTTATCAGATCAACATCTGTAGCAAGTTTCATCAAATTTAACGCTGTAATTTTAGAGTAATATCACTAATTACAAAGTTCATTAAATATGCAAATGAACCGTTAATTAACTTCACACCACTAAATGCTTTACACTACAGTTAGATATCAGTCAGATCCGTATCTGCAGCAGATTTTATCACATTTGGTGAAGTTGTATCGGAGTTATATCACGAATTACAAAACTTCATAAAATATGCAAATGAGCTATTCTTTAACTTGACACTACTGCCAAATGCTTCTAAGTATAATTGGATACATATGAGATCAATTGTTGCAAGTATCATCAAGTTTCGTGCAGGAATTTCAGAGTCTCACTAATAACAAAAGTTCATTAAATATGCAAATGAGAAGATAATTGACATGACACTCACAGTATCATCATAATGTTCTGAGATTGTCATCTTGAAAAGTTTCATGAAATTTTGTGCAGTATTTCTTGATATATGTCTACACTGTCATTACAGTCTTCATAGGGAAACCATTGTACGAAAAAAACAATATTGCATAACTTCATTAATATGCTAGCCACACTATCCAAAATCTAATCAGTTCTTGCGAGTAGCCTATGGTACCTGTGTACCAAATCTGACTTGAATCCGTTCAGGCGTTTTTGAGTTATCGTGTAAACAGACACACACACACACACACACACTAACATACACACACACCACGGACAGACAGACAGACATCGCTATGACATTAGCCCACGTGTTTACACACGTGAGCTAAAAAGATGGGGGTCACTTTACTAGATCTTATGCAAATGTATGATGAAAAGTCAATTTTTCTAAAATCACTTAAAATCAATATATAAAACCATTCATTTCAAGTTCAAGCAGTGAATGAAATTTTCACATCTCATTGTACCAATAACACAAAAGTAAAACTTTGAACAGTAAAGTACTCTAATTTAAATGGAAAAATGTGTGACTAAATGGAATCATTTATTTTTTATCACATTTGCCATTATTACACCCAAATTTCTGAGATTAAAACATTAATTTCATGGAATATTTTAACCTTCCAGTATTGTCAACTTTGTAAAACATAAGTGGCATCTAAGTTGTATATGTCTTGTACTTTTGAAAAAAATATTTGGTAGGTCACTATGCTCATTTTGTCACAATTTGGTTAAACATAGCTAGGAATACACAATTTCCATACTCTCTCATGATTGTCGTTTTCTGTGCTTTTCAGCTGGCGCCATTGAACTGGCCAGAGTTGGATAAACTCAAGTAGGCTTAGACTGAGAAGTCCAAAAAGTCCACTGATGCATTTAAAAATGAATCAATTTAAGAGGTAGTGTTGAACATCTGCTTGCAGAACGACACATTACATGTTTCTTTTTACCCCGCGTGCATTTCTAATAAATATGCGGCTATATGGTAATATGTGGGACTTGAAAATTTTTAAGGGTATTGAGGGGGGCTTGAACATTTTGAGGGTATTGAGGGGGGATCTGAAAAAAAAATTCCAATCGCGATTCCTCCAGCCCCCCCCCCCCACCATATTTTTTGAACGCGGCCTTAGTTCTAATTATCACCTTGGAGCTGTGTGATGAAGCCTGAAATATTTCATCCTCCCTATCGACATTTGGCTCATCTTTTTTACACCGGGAACACATGATACATGAACTGCAGCTTTTATTGTATTTTCAGAAATACCCTTAATGAACTTCCATAAACTTTATTCAATATCTTCTTGCAGTGAAATCAGCATCACTTGTCTCAGGGTCGTGTCACTCGCTATCGACTTTGTGAAAACCACTGTTTTGGTGGGAAAACATGTTTGTCTTTTCGACTTATTACTTTCTAGCCAGAACTGTAAAGACCAAATGTTGGCTAATCCAGAACGCAGTGAATTTAAGTCGAGGAACATTTTTCTTCTCCTTAGGCCAAAACACTTAGTGAGCCGTCATTATTTACGGCCTGGGGTGGAAGGAATCTGAGGGGCGTCACTCCAAAAATTCAAAGCTACAAGGGAGTTCCTCAAAATGTGGAGAGAAGGAAGAGGGTTGCTCATTTTTGTTGCAAAATAAATTTCTCGAAATTGTCGATGCAAGATGGGGACATCCCCTTTCGCGTGGTCTCCCCTAGGGTTGTTCTGGCAGTTTTACTTGAAAAATACAATTGAACATCTCTCAGTTTTGACTAGACAGCACCATTGCACACATCAATTTCTTAAAATTTCCCATGCAAGAGAGGTAACCCCCTGTGGCACTTTCGGGCTCATGCTTTTCTCTCTTTCAAATTCTTCCCTGCCCGATATCCGAGTGAAAACCATGTCATGATACCCATATATATATATATATATATATATATATATATATATATATATATATATATATATATATATATATATATATATATATATATATATATATATATATATATATATACTGTCATGTAATAACAGATGATACTAGCAGGGTACACCAGGATTTGAAAGGTCTGTATATGTAAATTATACATTGTATTGTTTTGATATTTAACTTTTCTATATTTCTGTTTTAGAGTGGTGAGTTACCCAAACCCGTCGGCAAGATGTACTAGAATTTCAGAGTTTTCGATGAAATTCCTTTGATTCCAAGTCTGAAAACAGTGACGGATCTCTTACAGTCTATGAAAGGCTAGCAAATTGCTTCTCGTGTCCCGATATTTATTTCGTTGACTTCGAAATTTGCTACGAACACAGAGCACTAGGTTTAGACTGATTAAACGATTGCTGAAAATTTCTAAGTACGAATAGAAATATGTACAGGAAATTCTTATAACTTAATATAGTTACGTGCCTAGTAGCACTTTTAATTTTCAAATAAGACTGCCAGCTTATCATAGCAGTATTAAGCAACATTTTTGTAAAATATGCAACTTGGTACACATTGACAAAGGTAGCCTTGATTTTTGAAATTGCCTTCATTTCTTAGATATGCCACAATCATTAGTACGATTTATAAAATATAAATTTATGAGTATAATTGTCAAGTGTCCAACCAAAATTGCCAGGATGATGGCAGTGGACAGATAAATAATGACACTGTCTTCATTACCTGTCAAGAAATAAACAAAATAGAGATTAGACCAAGAAGTTTAAGGCCTGCTGACAACACAGAAGTGGATACGTTTACTCCAGCAAGACGACAATAAACCGAAAACCTAAGGGTTTAACCTAACAGGAACAATATTTTTGTAATATGTGCAACTAGCTTGCTGTCTGAGAGACGGGGATATCGATTTTAGGACATCGATTATTAAATTAATTGTAGACTCTACCACTGTGCAACCTCATAGACAAAAGTCTAAATATAACTTAATTTAATCTTAAGAACACGTCTTTCCTTGTCAGGTGTTTGCAATCGTACAGAGCAATAAACTATTATATTAACTATGCTGTTTCGCTAAAGGTGCTTTCAAAAGATAGCAAAGGCAGAGACATTTTGCATAGCCATTGAATGTCATCAAATCTTTGCATCAAAAGCAGTAATGCTAAGACACTGGAATAATTTGTTTGCGGTTAGTTTTTGTACATACATCTTTTCCATGATTCAAGAAAAATCTTATTCCACAGCACGGCAATATTCTTAGGGAGTGTCTTAATGGGGATACTCATCTTTATTTTACTTTAAATGTTGATAATTTTCTTTATGTAATTATGAACCATACTTACAGGACTTGTATCTACTAACCCCACGCTGCGAGTATAACATCTTTACATCGACCTTGCTTACATAAGCTTGATTTCTGTATTTGGTGCTAGCTTTTTTCGTTGTTACATTGTTATAAATTGTGTTTTCCATTCCTCTGCTTTCTTCTTGATTCATCGTATACCACATTCCTGACGATGTGTAAGGCTGGTTGGTAACGGTATCATTAGAATCATTGTATATGCCTACCGCTAAAAATGATGTCTTCTGTCTACCTTTCGAAGAAATTGGCTGGCCTGTCATATTTTCATCAGGCACACCGTGGGTTACATCATCAACAGTGTTAGTAGTATCTTCCTGAAATACTGTCTGCTGTTTGCTGTCTGTTGAATAATTTCTAGATTTGACAGCATCAGTCGGTCTTATAGTACTCATCCCTCGCAGAATTGCCGGGGACAGTGTTTGGTCAGCGTTCTTACATCTCGGAGTATCAGAGTAGTACACGGAATCGTGCCAAAGTGACGTATTTTGAGGCATTTTCGGCTGATAGGACACATCTAATATATACAATAGAGCACATGGTAAATTCACATGGACGTAAAAGGTATGCACCTCGAATATCTATGGAAGAATATGGTAAAGTAAGCCTTGTGAAAGAGATACGGAGAACATGAAGATACATTATTACTTTTCTATCATATGGATAAACTATACCTTAAACATACATTTCAGAGTCGATATTTAAATAGACTATTGTATACTTGGAGGCACTTGTAGTCAGCATTTATTCAACAACTGACTGCTGAAGAAAAGGGGCTTCTGCTAAAGTTCCATTTCAAAAGTGTTTAAAACATGGCACCTTTTCTTGTGTAACTAAATAGATTCTAGAAGAGGGATGCGCAGTTTGCTTGCAAAACGAGACAATTATTAATTTTTTTCAGATTTCATAATGAAAATTCCACGACAGTTGTAGTCAATGACAATATTAAAAAACTAGAACCCAAATGAAATAGGCGTTATAAGGTGAAAGACAACTCTGTTCAATAGGAGTTGAAACGTTACTTTCCTATTATTTTTATATATAATTCAGTTGATGAGTATGTTTTATTTGGTAAGAGTAAAAAGAGTGTACTGACCTAAGGGATCTACGTCGATAGAAAATGCTTCACCCGCCTCACCATGTAAAGCATATTTAGATGAATGTGATGTCAATGACAGTAACACTTAAACAATGATTTATCCTTGGAAAATAAACAGTGACAGTTCACGTGAAACCTTAATATTGCATATGTTTGGTTCATTTTTCTGACCAGGTAACGGAAACGAATGATACTTACTGTACTGACACGCGAACCTTGACAAGTGTCCACAATAGACATCCAAGAACACATGTGGAGCGTATCTGCAAGGTACAAACGATACCCATAGTATATACACGCAATAACGAATTCCTTCACGGTCAATAATGGACGAAAGCAAACTAGGCAAAACATAACGTACGAGGCAAAGCCGTTTGCATAATGGAGTGCAAAGTACCTGTGAATGCCAGGGAATCTGTAGATGTAGAAAATTTCTAAATATGTGCCACAATTTTAGATAATCGGATACATTATCGGTAGTTATCTAGGGGACGCTGCAATATAATTTTAAGGTAAAATATTTGGTATACAGAGGTTTTTCTTCGACTGAACAGCTGTTTAATAATATATTTATGCATGTTACTTAAAATGGCATTGCCATTGCCCATTGCCATTGCAAAATTTCCTGAAAATGTCATTGTCTTTCACACATATTATTTCTATATCCGAGATCAATATTTGCCTCTGTTATTGCAAGAAATTTATCAAACCATCGGTTAAATTTTCAGCAAAATTGGTATTGCTTTCGACCTCATTGTTAATAGCAGAGTTCCAAGTGTAATTGTCGCTCTGAATTTAGCACATGGAGAGTGCTAATATAATACCAGTGCCAAGAGTGAACAGCCAAGTGACTCTGAAGTTAATTGGTCGAACTTTTTTCATCGGTACTATTGTAAATGAGCTAGCGCATTTAGAAGTGTTAATAAAATAATAGGCATGCATATCACATGGTTCAGGGTTGTCGTACACTATGTCTTTACTACTCCCTATAATTGTTTGAATAAGAACAAAAACCAGTCTTCCTGATATTGGCTATTTTATGCCTGATCAAACGGCAATTCAAAATTGCTGGCGCTACAGTTAGATATTGAATAACCAGATATGAACTGAAAATGCTCACGTGTTTCATTATTATTGCAGTTATGTGTACATTTGAACCTTTGCCACATGTTTGCAACTTCATTGAAAGTATTATGATCAACATAATGAACAATATCACCGCCGATTAACTCTAAAAGATCATGAAGTATACAAATACGTAATTAGCTAGAATAAAAATACCTTCTTTGACTGCTGTCATTGTACCACCACTTAATATAGCAAGTGTAATTACCTTTAGCCAAGTCCTTCAAGCTATATATGCCAAACTGTGAAAGCTCATTAGATATGCAAATTATAAATTAGCTGACATGAAAATGTGAAATGACTTTCAATATTGTTTTAACCTGGTATAATCATCAATGTAAACAGCATGTTTTGCCAACTTTGATCAAGTAAATCCCAGTATATATCCCTAATTAGAAAAGATCATTGAAAATGCAAATTAGGAATTGGCTGAAGGAAAAATGCTTAATGACTTTCAATAATGTTGTATCATAGTATCTTTAATGTATATAGCAAGTTTCATCAACTTTGGTCTAGCAAATTCAGATATATATCCCTAATAAGCAAAGTTCATTAAATATGTAAATTAGGAATTGGCTGAAGTAAAAATGATTAATGATTTTCAATAATGTTGTATCATAGTATCTCCAATACATGTAGCAAGTTTTGTCAACTTTGGTCCAGTAAATTCAAATATATATCCCTAATAAGCAAAGTTCATTAAATATGTAAATTAGGAATTGGCTGAAGAAAAAATGCTTAATGATTTTCAGTAATGTTGTATCATAGTATCTCCAATACATGTAGCAAGTTTTGTCAACTTTGATCAAGTCAATTCAGATGTATATCCCTAATTAGGAAAGTTCATTGAATATGCAAATTAGGAATTGGGAATTGGCTGAAGAGAAAATGCTAAATGACTTTCAATGATATTGTATTATAGTGTCTTTAATGTACATAGCAAGTTTCATCAATTTTGATCAACTCAATTCAGATATATATCCCTAATTATGAAAATTCATTTAATATGCAAATTAGGAATTGGCCGAAGTAAAAATGTCTTTTGACTTTCAATAATGTTATATCACAGTATCTTTGATGTATACAGCAAGTTTCAACCACTACAATCAGGTTAATTCAGATATATATCCCTAATTAGGAAAGTTCATTAAATATGCATATTCGGAATTGGCTGAAGTAAAACTGCTAAATGACTTTCAATAATGTTGTATCATAGTATCTTTAATATATATAGCAAGTTTCATCAATTTTGGTCCAGTCAAATCAGATATATATCCCTAATTAGCAAAGTTCATTACATATGTAAATTAGGAATTGGCTGAAGAGAAAATGCTAAATGACTTTCAATAATATTGTATCATAGTATCTTCAATACATGTAGCTAGTTTGGTCAATTTTGATCGTGTCAAATCAGATATATATCCCTAATTAGGAAAGTTCATTAAATATGCAAATTAGCAACTATCTTTCTTGACACCCCGTAATGGTTCCCATGGCTGATATATCTTGGTGTGATCAACATTTGTAGCAAATCTCATCAAATTGTGTGCAGTCGTTTTAATGTATATCCGTTTTTTCTAAAATCATTAATTATGCAAATGAGCAAAAAGTATGCAAGCCACACCCACCAAAAACTAATCAGTTCTTGCCATTTGCTAATTGAATCTATGTACCAGATTTGATTCTGATCTGATCAGCCGTTTTTGAGATATCGGACCAACAGACAGACAGACAGACAGACACACAGACAGACAGACAGACAGACATCGCTGCGACATATGCTCACGTGTGTGAACACGTGAGCAAAAAATTGCACGAAATACAGTTACCTCTTTAATGCAAACCTCTTTATTTATGAAAAAAGTGCAAACTTCGGAGCCAATACCGTTGTAAGCTTCTGATTATATAAAGTTCGGCCCCTCTTACACTAGTAATGAATTGTAAATACCTTTCACTGACAACATGTAAGGCATAATGGGTTGCAAAATTGCTGTGTTAAGATACATGATATTAAATTAAAAGAGACAAAGCAACTTACAAGGTAATTCTAATGCAACGCTGAGTTGGCGCATTAGAGGAGGGTCGACCGTTGCCCCATTGTTGGTAACTCAAAGGTGTCCCGTCGTAGTGAGTCCAACCATTTCCTTGATAAGGCTCGATGCCATCAATCCATACTGTTGATAAAAGTTTAACTTTATTTGAAATGCGACAAACAGGAAATCGATTCAATTGCTGACCATGTATGAGAACATTATTACAAATGCTTGCACGGTATACAGAAAAAATATAGAGTGTTCTCCGACTCGGGGAAACAACCTTAAGTGCATGTTAACTAGCACATTAATGTCGAAGGTTTAAGGGGAACATACTGTTTACATCAATAAGTACTCTTGCTGTAAGTGAAGTAATTACGTTCAATATTTTTCTCCCCAGGGAATGTTTGACTTATTTCCGATAATGCAACCACTGAAACCTTTTTCCAGAACGTCGTGATTGGAACATTTCACAATGCATGTTCTGAACTTTGCTACAATGTAGATCAATCATCTTTACTTCGAACGCTCTTGATAAAGCTGTAATTAAAGCCCCACTAGCTGTAACTCTTGATATTTGTGGACCTCAATATCTTGCTGTTCTCTCCTAGTTTTCTCTGAATTCTATGCTTTTGAAGATAAATGGGCTATAACTGCATAAGGAAACAATTCCTTTGTGAAACATTTGAAAGGAAATTCAAATTTCGACGGTCATTGGATTTCCCGACATTTTGATAAAATAGGTAATATTACAAGGAAACAGAATATACAATGTCAAAGTTGAAACATTCACCCCTATGCATCAAATTGGACTACTCTGTGCAGTTTATGCAAAAATTTCAGTGCATATTCACAGTATCCACAGTTAAGTTATTGCTCTTCCTCATGGGGGTGCGATTGAAAGTTTGAGCAAATATTTAATGGCAGTGTAATCTTTATCTGGTTTAGAATAGCATATACAGTCCCAGCGGGTAGATAATGATAAGTATATACACACGCCTAAATTAGTACATTCTCACGAACTTTTTTCAAGCTTGAAAGTAAAAACATTAAAAACAGGAAAAGATATACAGCTAGTGGTGGTTTAACACTGTGATAAAAGAAAAATATCAAAATGTCTGACCTGCATTGATATTGCCGGAAATCTTCTCTTTTTTGCACTCAAGGTGTACATTTCATAATACCCTCTTAGACCATAATCATAAGGTTGTTCATTCAATTTTATCATTTTTCGCTTAATTATTTCATTTTTAAATTTCCTGTAATAATGTGTAACCTAACGATTACCAAACGTCATTTATCTATTCTATTTGTTTGGGATGTTTGGGAACATATACTTACCCTCTGAAAGTTGGGAGTTTGGATCATAGCTTTCGTATTGCGCTAATATGAACTGCATATCTTCGTAATTATTTATTCTCAATAAAGCCCCTCCGTCCTTCAAGCAATACTCATATGCATATTGAGAAGTTGCGCCATAACGTGACAATTTCAAATTGTACCCGACGCTTTCCATGAAGTTCACTGTAGAATGAAAGTATAGCTATTAACCTCGACTTCATCATGTACTACTTATACTTGATAGCAAATAAAATTTCGTTTCAATTCTGTGATTGAGGGCAAATCAATTACAATGTTACTTTATCTGCCCTGTTATCCCTCTCTACTAATGACAGTAAAATTTACATTAATACTGCATGGGCTGCATTTATTGAAGCTGTCTTCAGTGTATTTGTTCTGTTTGCAAAATTATTCTTGTTCATCATCCGAAAATATTTCCTAAATTATTTCCCAGTCAAGCTTATTTGTTAACAGTACCATTGTACTCAATACATAATACATTGTCCTGTCAAGCAACAATACTTTACATGTCAACACACTTTGGTAAGAAAATTGTCTCACGTAACAACGTTAAAAAAAATAAAATAATACTGTTTGAATTTAGAGCATTTGTCCATCGACACAAATATGAATGTTTAAACTCTGTTTGACGGATATGCATTGACAGTGCCATTAATGATGATAACTTTCTATATAATGTAGAAACACTATCACACAGTTACTTTTCATGTGTTTGGAAGCTGGTATCTCGACATGCTCATAGTGCATGTTTACAAAGGAGAGCATTATTTCTAGTCCTGCATGTGTTAAAACATGCTATATGACAGCTGGTTTTATAACTATCATTCTGCAGTCGGTCGTTTGCAAAGCTTCCCGAAAATGTCAAACCCTTCATTACAAAAAGGATATACAGATACCTTCACCAGCGACGCTTTCTGTATACTGACATATGAAGTCCATTCTGTCATCGCAATCCAAGTCATTTAGCAAGTATGACCACCTGAAACAACCAGGTTTAAACTAAATATGCTCACGTGCTTTATTATACATTGCAGCTGTGTGTAAATTCAAACTGTTACCAAATTTTTGCAACTTCATTGAAAGTGTTATGATCAACATCATGAATAATATTCACCAAACATTAATTATAAAGGTCACTAATTATACAAATATGTACTTAGCTACTCCTGTCATTCTATCACCACTTTTTATATGGCAAGTGTTATTGCCTTTGGTCAATTACTTTAAGCTAAATATGCCAAACTGTGAAAGCTTATTAGATCTGCAAGTTATAAATTACCTGACATAAATATGCGAAAAGACTTTCATTACTGTATTAAATCAAGTAAATTCTGGTACATGTCCCTAATTAGGAAAGTTCATTAAATACGCAAATTAGGAATTGGCTAATATACAAATGCCCGACGACTTTGAATAATGTTATATTCGAGTGTCGTCAATGTACATAATTTCGTCAACTTTGTTGGAGTCAACAAAATATATCCTTAACAAGAAAGTTCATTAAATATGCAAATTAGGAGTCGGCTGAAGAAAAAATGCTTACTAACTTTCAATAATGTTGTATCAAAATTTCTTCAATGTACAAAGCAAGTTTCGTCAACTTTTGTCAAGTTAATCCAGTTATATATCCCTAATTAGGAAAGTCAATTAAATATGCAAATTAGCAATTGGCTGAAGCAAATATGCTTTATGACTTTCAGTAATGTTAAGTCATAGTGTCATCAATGTACATACCAAGTTCCCTCAAATTTGGATTGACTCTATTCAGATATATATCCTTAATTTGGAAAGTTTATTTAACATGCAATTTAGAAATTATCTTCATGTCACCCCTTGATATCTTTCATGGCTGATATATCTTGGTGCGATCAATATTTGTAGCAAATCTCATCAAATTGTGTGCAGTCGTTCTCAATGTGTATCCGTTTATTTTAAAATCATTAATTATGCAAATGGGCAAAAATAAGCAGGCCCCATCCACCAAATACTAAACAGTTCTTCCCATTTACAAACTGAATATATATAGCAGATTTGACTCTGATCTAAATAGCCGTTTTTAGCTACTATAGACTATAGTCTATAGAAGCTATTGGGATGGGTATCCGTCCGGCGTCCGTCGTCAGTCTGTATGTATGTATGTATGTATGTATGTATGTATGTATGTATGTATGTATGTATGTATGTATGTATGTATGTATGTATGTCCGTTTGTGAGGCGTCCGTCCACTCAAATATCTTGAGAACCGCAGTACTTACTGATTCGATATTTGTTGTGTAGATGAAAAATATGATTTTGAGAAACTATTATTTTTAATTTTTTGATATTGTTGAAAATAGGCAAATTAATGCCAAAAAAGGTGTTTTTGGTAAAAAATCTTCTTCTTCATAACCGCTGGTCAGACAGCTTTGTTATTTGGTATACAGGTCCCTAGGGATAACCCAACTTAGATTTGTTCAAATTGTGATGAAATATGCAAATGTGTATTTTTAAGGAATTTTTTTGTCATTTTTGGTCAAAATTTGACTTACATGTATGTAATTCTTGTACTGTATAAACCCTATCAATTCACCCAGAAAAAAATAATTAATATGATTTTAAATAATTGAATTAATTAGGAAATCATCAAAGCCAAAATAATTTTAGTGTGGAATTATCAGAAAGTTCAACTTTTTTTGACAGTTCATAGTGAAATGCTTACCATCTTGGAGGATTAAAACATGTAAAGGCAACTTTCCTGAATCCCAACTTTGATATTCTGAACCACCATTTATGTTATCTAAAAGAAATTGCTCATAATAGTTTGTCATGATAGGGTGGTCAAATAAATAGAGATAGAGAAAGTTCTAATTTCCATTTATGGTTGACTTGGTAAGGATAAAATAAGATTACTTTTTCAGGAAAAAAATAGAGTGGTCAATTAAAAGAGTGGTCAAAGTGATATGGTTTTTATGGTAAAGCTTGGCTGTAAGATTCCCATGTGCTATTTATAGCAATTATGCAATCTGTGTAAACAGTGCAATGAAAGTGTAACATGATTCCTTATAATGCTTTTGATGACCTTGAACTTCTTAAGTTTCAAAACATTTGTCTTCAGTGTGCTTTCTCTGAGTACGTACAGTCTCAACTTATTCAACAGAACTTACTGGTTTACAAGTCCCTAGGATGACCTTAGTGAGATAATTTCATACAGTCAGGAAATACTTAAATTTTGTATCCATGTCTATGGTAGCTTCAGGGACTTTGGCCCTATGTTTTAGATATCGGGCTCACAGACAGACAGACAGACAGACATCACTGCGACATTAGCCCACATGTGTGAATACGTGACCTAAAATGAACCAAAAAATATCAGTCAAGCACCCAATGACCCAGGGCAGCATCTTGGTTTAAACTCTTTCCTTATCCAAGAAAGAATACGCCTTAGGACGGATACTAAGACTCTTAACGTTTTCCTATCTGTTTTATCGTTTTTGTTGGTTCACTTTGAAGCTCTCAGACTAGTTAAACATTTCATCGTGTTTTTGTGAATGCGGTAAATCAGGACGTTGACCTATTCTGATTATCAGGATTCACCTCCTAATTAAGGATAAATATATCGTGATTGACTCAACCTATGTTGAAATAAAGTAGCAAGATGACAAGTTTTATCGACAAAATTAATGTAAGAAGACATTTGCTATGTCTTTTGAAGATATGATGATATAGTTGTTCGACATTTAGATCAGCTAATTGACAATTTACATGTTTTACGAATATTCTTGATTAGAGATGTATGGCGCGAGAGTATAGAGAATATTTGATGAACTATGCAATTTACTAATTTATAATTTAATGAACTTTTCTCATTCCTCATTAAGGAACACACACACACATACATACATACACACATACACAGATATGAAATTAATATAATCCGGATATACGACCAAAGCTACGATTTACATTGAAGACAATATGATATAACATTAAATGCAGTTATTTTGCAATTTTATATGTCTAATTACTTCTTTGTATGCGTTGTTTTTCTTAATTGAAGCATTCACACAAGAATATTGCTCATGGTGTTGAACACAACAATGTCACTGATGTTACAAACTTAGGCAATAATGTTAGAGAAATGTGTCAATGTAACATGTATGGTAACACGGCATTATATCTAGGTATTCTTTGATTTCAAAGATGGTTGTCGGGTTACTGTTACATGATTCTATTGTGAACAATGATTACAAAATACATTTTCCGATATCTAGGCTTTCAGAAAATACATTAGTATTACAATTACACTTTATTTCAAGAGGGTAATCTGATTACAATAGATATATATATATATATATATATATATATATATATATATATATATATATATATATATATATATATATATATATATATATATTGTAATTTACATCAGAGCCCTCCAGAGCTGTACAAAAGCTCAAGGAGATGTGAGAAAAGAACAGTTCATATAAACAATAAATGCAAATTTAAATAGTCTAATCCAGATTAGAACCTTCGTTACAAAATTTCATGAAGAAATAAATGTGCGAAGCAGATTCAAATGACAACAAACTTTCACAATTACGAATAGACACAGAAATATAATTCCAAATTTTCGTAGCTCGAAAAGCAAACGACCTTTGACCCATGGTAGTCCTGACTTTGGTGGTTAAAGGTCACCAACGCTAACACTTCTAGTATTTAAACGATTCATTTCAGAAAGAGGTCCGGAAAGATATATACTAAAATGGGATTAAGATATCAGATTTTTCAAAAGAATTCATCGTTTGCAAAAGCCCAGTGATTTTCCTTGAACGTTCATAATAATAAATCTCTATCGTAGCACACCAATCTCAACAGCTAAGCGTTCCTCGGATCACAAAATCATTTCTAGGCTTACACATAAAACGAGTGAAATACGTTCATAACGATTTTAATATTAAAATAGACCAACTGATATCCGTCGCCCAATTACATGAAAAGAAAGGCATACAGTTAGCAAACTACCATTCAAGAGTTCCCCGTTTAGGTGAAATACTCTTCATAATAATGATTCAAAGAGATTAGATAAGAAATGTATGCATTATATCGACAAGGTGATTTTATATTGTAACGTGTACGTCCAATTATCCACATTTACGGCATAACAAACCAAGAATCATGAAAAGCTGCCTACCATAGTACGCCACAATCTTCCCCGTTAGCGTCATTTGGCTCCCCCGGTGCCCAAGCAATAAAACACACATCAGAACCATCAGAATATTTGAATTGACCTTCTGTTTCTCTGTCACTGGCATCCATCCATATGAAAGCTGATGTGTCAAATAAGATAATTCAGTATATTTTCTATCAGCTTTGAACTTGCAACGTACGGTACTTATATCTAGAGAGAGCGTTACGTTGAAAATGAACAAGGACTAAATCCCAACGCTTAATAGAGAGTGGTTCAACAACGGAATGACAATTTATCTGATCGCGACTCCTCCACTAACTGTGGAATTCATAGAGTTTTCGCAAACACATACTCACTTCTGAATCAATACATATACCATAAAACATTCCATTACAAATTGGCTGCACGTCGAAAGGGGTACAAAGTAGCTCTGGTAATTTGATAGATCCTACCATCATCAGGTAAACCAAAACTTCTTTTATTAGTGTGTACATTGAATGAAATAGAATATTTTGATATTTTCCTACTCATCAGTGACATTTGGTACTTCGAAGAATTAAGCTCATGCGAAAACGAACAGGGGGAACATAAGCTCTTGGAAGAGCTTAGGATACGTATTTTCTTCGTGTTCCAATGAACCATTACCTGAGAGCCCGTCAACTTTTGTTTGTATAATATATTGTATATATCAAGTGAGTGCATTGAATAAAGTGGCAAAAGTCTCTAATACGATGTCTGGAAAAGATGCGTAAAATTCAATTTATTTCTTTCATCAGTTCTTATTAAATTGTGGTCCTTAATTCTCACTTGTTGAAAGTTGTCTTTCCAGATCCCACTCACTTGATTGCCTTAAGTTGTAACCATCTGAACAGGGAAATCAATTTATTACCAATCTATGCCGATATTGAAAAGAGAGTTTCGACTGTCAGGAGATTTTGCTACTTAATCGTGCATAAATGTGTCGAAATCTAGTGCTAAGAAAAACCTGTTTGTTTGTTTGTTTGTTTGTTTGTTTGAGAAGGCTGTTGAGTCACATTAGCAATTAATACGTATCATAAAATTTAAGTTGTTATACTAGAATCATGTACTAAAAATGTACTTATGAATTGTGTGCTTGTACAACAGGAATTCACTTATGACAATCACTGCAGACAATCATCAATTACTATGCTGATTTTTTTCTAAAGTACTAGCAAATAGGAGTGGATAAAACAGTTTGGTTTCAAAGTGGCTGAATTATGCATACCACACCAACTGGTCGGTAATCTTGTTCTGTCAGAACGCCATCCAAAGCAACTTAATAACATATTTGTAAATACATTTCCAGAGAAGGCATTCAACATGGCTGAAAGGCTGGGCGACAATATGTATGATGAAAATTTCGGTTTTTGCTGTTGTGGCAACCAAGCAGGGTACCAATAAAATGTTAAAATACTCAAGTAGATTTTGATGAATTTACCAGTTTCAGAATACAATAGTGCGATTCTTGTAGTAAACGCCATGAAAGTCTCTGGGGCATGAAATCTTGGTAAGTGTCCATTGTCTTGTTCACATATCTGTTTGGCTTGCATCCACGTCGCTGTACCAGACTTACCCTTGAAGGGTGATGTGGTGCTGCCATTTGCAACAATGTGTCCTGCAAAACAATATTGCTTAACGCTACAATTGTATCCTATGAGAATGACCTTTCATGAAAACCAGAGGCGCTAATTAGACATTTGTGCGACATGGGTTTGAAGTTGCCTTTCCTTTTTAGTAGATGAATTTTGATGTTTTTGATGTTTTGACCGGATACTTGACCGTTAGCATACCTTGCAAAAATAGGCTTCCTTGTTCATACAACTTGGTTTCATCTCTACGACGGTTTGCTGATTCATGCATTTTAACACAATCCTCTCACGCAATTATAATATGTACATCACACGTGTATTTACATAGCACTTTGTTTAAGCTATAATGTTTTCGACAACGTTAAAAGAGTTCGTTTTTTTGAATAATATGCATACATTGATTCAACAATGAAGAAACACCATTTCATAATTTAACCAGACCGACAGGAACAGTAACAAAGTATCCCACTGCTCTTAAAGGTATACCAGAAGTATACAGTCCCACGAATTATGTCCGGTCATTGTAATTTGTCTTTTGTTGCATATTTACTTGCACACTCTTAAACTGTGAAGCATCTACCAAGTACATAAATCTGACATAGTGTGGAATATGTTTACTGAAATTCGAAATAATATTGTGACACAAATGCAAAATACAACATTGATTTGTCTTCTGCATTCACGAAGATGTTCATTAGAGGAAACGAAAATAACCAATCAAATTTACGCATTACCGGTCATGAGTATTTCCGTAATTATCATGACTGCAACAACTTGCATACATCGATGAAACGGTGACCAAAACCAGTTTTTCATCACGATCTCTTTCGTCGACGACTTTGCCAAGTGAGTTGAAAAGGCTGCAAGATCGAATCTAGTCAAAACATTTCTGAATGACTCGAGCAGGTGGTCGCGCTGATATTTTGCAGCTAAATGGCCAATCTATGAAAAGATAATCACAACTAGAACACGGCATCTTGGGACTCTGTTTGATTGGTAACTGATTGAACAGTTGCCAGGGTTACCAGCATACTGAAATTAAGAGACAGAAATACCTTCTCGCTCTTCTGATTAGATTAAGGAGCTGGTGCCTTGCTGTGAGAAATATTTCTGGAAACGAATGCGTATTATATTCAATCAAACGGTATTATCGGCCAAAAAACCCAAAAAGTGAGGAATCTTTATGTGCAGCTGGCAAATATATCTGTACGTGTCATTTATTTTATTACAAATTTATCTTACTACGCCGATTTTAATTGAAACTAGATGTAACAAGTAATCGCAGATAACATGGTCACTGATGGACCATCCGTTCGCCAGTCCCTGATCGGTCAACTGTTTGTAGAATGTGTCGGCCTTTGTTTCATTTTATATATAATTATTGAATTACTGAAGGTCTATTACCGATTACCATTTATAGTACGACACTTTATTACAGAATAATTTGAATAAGATCACTTTTTACAGCTCAGCATAATGACTCTTAACACGATTAGAACTAATTTGGCATAATTGAATAATGCAGTTATAGTTTAATCTGCAAATGCAAGCGCATCTGCTTTTCCTTTCTTGCAATACTCTTGTCTCGATGTGTTATTCGTAATATTGCAACTTTAAGCTACGGGGCAGCTAACACTATTGAGAAACTTTAACAAAATTAGTTCAAATCGCGTTTCTTGTCACAAATTTGATTTTATCGCTAACAAACAGGCATACATATGAACGTCCTTGATAAAATCATTATGCTATTTCTAGAACAACTTAGTACACATTTGACAGCTTCGGACATCAGGTCGGACGGAACGTGTACCCGCAGATAGATGGCGCTAAATCTGACAAGTAACTACACAAACTTGTCGGTTTGGTATATAGAACTTTGAACGATTGTCTCACACAGTTTACAAAACAAAAATGCGAAATAGGCAATGTCTAGAACTTCTTTAAATTCACCTATTCTAAACTTCTGTGTTGAGGTTGATAAAATGAATATTATAAAACACGTTTGCATTGCATTAAGTGAAATGCAACCGGAGCAACATATATGTGCATAGATATGTGTCAATAGTTACTGTTATTTTGACACATAATATTATCTGTTGCAAATTTTGCTGACACATTAATAAGTCCGTACGCAAAACGTGCTAGTAAGCCTAGTGGTGTAACTGTGTTTGATTTTACTGCTTAATTAAGAAACGATATTCATTTCGTCTCCAATGTACAAACTGAAAACATTTCTCATTTATTCTCTTCGTTGAGGCATTTATAATAAATGCAATAAGAGCCTGAGTACATTTGGATACGTTTCCTTGTCGTAATGGACCATCTGTCCTCCGAAAATCAATGAAACAGTCACTGGCTATCATAATTACGTGTGACATATCGTTACTGTGTGATGAAGGGGAAATCAGTGGACGCTTCATGCTGCACTTTGTCGTGGCTCTTCAGCTTCATGTCTTGCTTACACTGCTTATTGTCACAAACAAAAATATTCAAAAGCACGAACTTATTCTGGCATGTCGATGGTCAAGCTTCTGGAATATAGCTTATACGTCTGTAATTTTTATTGATTCAATGCGTTAACATTGATTAATTTCGAATGCCAAAGAAAACGAACCCCTTGTTAGTTGATGGAAATATATCACTTATCTTTCATAAAATCCAATTGCGGGGAAAATTCAAATGGCTGTGATAGAACATGAATGTTGTTAATGGAATTAGTCAGTGGATGTACTATTTGTTTACTTCATCGAGTTCAATATTCATCATGAAAACCAGCTTCCTTACAGCTTTGAAGTGTTTTGTAATATAATACGTCAATGTGCAATTTTACCAACGTATCTGGTCAGTTTTATTTGAATTCACAAAAATGTCATTTATTCAGTGACATAAGAAGACACGTTTCCAATATCTTCAAGTATATGGCGGTGTGTTTCTTGCCTGGGTGATAATAGAAGTGATGTATAATTTCCACACACTATTAGCCTGTTCGCCGTGGTCTGTGGTAACCTTCAGAGTATTGCTATACTTTGAAACCTGATAGATCATCGATTTTTCCTCTCACATAAAACTTATCCGCTCTTTAAAAACATAGGTTAAGGACGGAGAAACGGTGACTATGGGTTTGAAATATTCACAAAAACGTTTTACACAATAAACTTCGATATGCATAGGCTCAAAAGTTTCGTAATTCGAATCACTACAAATGTAACATCACGTATTCTTGCGTTCCCCGAACCCCAGATGGCATGGCATTCATCTTTTACTTATGCAGCTGGGTTGTTGCCGGCATTACCTGAAGCGAAAAAGACTCCATCAGCGTGCACTGTAAAGTTAAGTGTTTAAGGATAGAACACCAATTAAACGCCTTTTTGTAACACTTTTTGAACGCCTCTAGACGTTCAGAAATCTAACACTACGTGTTCAACCAACGTTCAATTTTTGAACATACGTGTGCAGATTTTGAACGCTACGTGTTCATCAGACATTATATTGAACACCATGGTGTTCCATATCTGAACACACGTTGCACAGGAAATGTGTTCAAAAAATTGAACGCTTTTACGCGTTCAAAGGGCTGTAACACTTTTTGAACGCATGGACGCCGTTCAACGATAAGTGTGTTAAAGGCTAGAACACATGATGCGCGCTTGTTGAACACCTTTAATTTTTGGCGTTCACGAGGAACATTACAAACCATTGATATCCAGTAAAATTATTTTATTCTAAAAATACGCGAAACATTTCTAGAGTAAAATACAATAATTTACTGTAAAATGGGCAAATAAACATTGCAACTTTGTATGTAAAGTTTGTCAGAGGAAAAAACCAACAGTGTTAACACCTTCCTATCAAAAACATAAGCAATAAAAATCACCATATTGTGGATGACGTTTTATGTTCATACTTGTTTAAAATGTACAAAAATAATCTGAAAAAGCTCAAAATTTGGCATACTTATTGTGTTGAAAAGTATATGTATGAAATGCATACTCCATTTTTGTAAGATGGTTATTTACAGACATTTCCTCTTGTATAGACAATTGTAAATTTTGAAGAAAAAAGAAGTTAGTCAAGGCTTCTCTGCTGCACATGGTATATAGTTGTCCACACTAAAGTAAACACAACATGTCAAGTTGTCAAAGTGTCACAGTAACGCACAAACATGCAGAAAGTGGGGAAAGTGGGTCCTTGGCAGGGTAAAACCTATTTCCTAGTCCAACAAAGTCCTTCATAAACAAAAAGGTTTGTTTGTTTGTAATATCTTTAAATAAACCCTGAAATAAATGGGTGACATTTAAAAAATATACTTCTCAGAAATTTAAAACATATTCATAAAGACCTTCAAATTCTGGTGTCTCCTGCTATTAATTTTTATACAATTTTTTTACCAAAAATGGTAAAAATCACCTTTAAAATGAAAAAATGTACATTTCATCATAATTTGAATATATCACATTCTGGTAATCCCTTTATGTCTTAAAAATGTCTGAAATATCTTTAATGTCCTAAAATTACAAAGTTGCAAATTTCTGCATAATTTGAACAATTTGAAAACGACTATCAGTAGAGATCTATGTCCTAAATATCAAAACTGTTCGATTAGCAGTGTTGAAAGAGATTTTTTAAAGATTTTTTGACCAAAAAATGACAAATTTGCCATGAAATATCAAAATTTGAATATTTCATCACAACTAGCACAAATTTGACAAAGGCCGGCCTTTTTGAAGAAAAAGCTTGGGATGTAAAAATTTGAGGACGATGCCTCACATTCACCTATTAGATAAGCTCTGCGTCGCCAAAAGCAAAGCTAAAAAGAAGTAACAAATCGAGAACAAAAGACGTGTTGATCTACAATACAAAATAATCTAAGATTTGGTAGCAGGCTTTGATCAACTAAATGTTACTGGAGCATAAGCCTTCAAAGACGTGAAGTCTCCTTCATCAGATGCAAGGGTGGAATGAAGAATTGAAGCAGAAAGCGACATAAAATTCAGAGTGAAAATTTCAGAAAATTCAGAAATTCAGAGTGTACATTTTTCACTCTGAATTTTCTGTCGCTTTCTGCTTTAATTCTTCATTCCACCATTGCATCTGATAAGGGAGACTACACGTATTTGAAAGCTCATTCTCATGTAACATTTAGTTGATCATAACGTGCTACCAAAGCTTAGATAAATTCAGAACAAAAATACAGAAACTGATCAAAATTCAGTAACTGACCCTCGGAAGTTTAAATCTACATTAGAGATGAACTGAGGTTTTCAAACTTGCCAGACAGTTACTTGTACACTCATCTTCTTCAATTTCTGTCCCATCAGTTTCTGTAATAACTCTTCGATTACCAGGTAAATCCAACTTTTCACATCCTGAAAATAATGCAACAATAGGTAATATGGCGACGTGAGACTTTAAATGAAAGACAAGGTGGCCGCATTAGGTTAAGGAAAAGAGGTGACTTTGGTATACAGTGCCTCTTTTCGATACTGCTACAAAATATTGGCTTCTTCTTGTCATCAACTTGTGAAAAGTAAAAGAAAGGCCAACTCTCATATGCTGAAACAATATAGTGTACACTCTGCGATGTTTGACTAATGTTTTATATGCGATTGTGATTACTGAAAGACATGTGCTAGCTGTGATTACGCAGCGGTGTGTGGCATATGGATCGCGCTCGGGTCAAGGGTCATCGCCACAGTTTTGCGGTGATGACCCTTGACCCAAGTGCGATCGATACGCCATGGCCAAAAACACCGCTGCGTATTCACAGCTAGTGTATGGTATACCAGCCACTGAAAGAAAAAATTTGTGCTAGTTGTGATGAAATATTCAAATCTTTATTTTTCATGGCAATTGTTTTCGTTTTTGGTCAAAAAATCTTTAAAAATCTTCTTCAAAACTACTTAATGAACAGCTTCGATATTTTTGACATAAGGCTCTGCGGATAGCTTTTTCAGATTGTTCAAATGACGCAGAAATATGCAAATTTGTATTTTTGAGACATAAAAGACATTTCAGACATTTTTAAGACATAGGGAATTATCATAATGTGATATATTCGAGTTATGATGAAATCTGCAAGTTTTTATTTTGGGGCCAATTTTTACCATTTTCGGTCAAAAAATTTGTATCTTAAAAATTACCCGTCTGATAGCTTTGATATTTGCTACACACGTTTTTTGGGATGATCTCAATTTGATATGTCCAAATCATGGTGAAATCTCCAAATGTGTATTTTTTGCAGCTATTGTCCCATTTTTGGTGAGGCCATCCCGAAGTGAGCTGTCAGAGATCCTTTACATAACACTGCGAGCTCTTTCGACGTCTAAGTCGCTTGTTGTATTGCTATATTGGTGTTGAAATGGCTAACATTTAGGTTGTTGCCATTGGTTTTAGACTGCAGTTTCCTTTTACAAGTGAATTTTAGTAAGGACTGAAATTTCCAGGTTCAACAGCATTGACATACAGAACAAAACTTATGAAGCGAAGTCAAAATTAGTTAATGTGTTTTTAATTTCTGAGAAGTAGAGTTTTGAAATGTCACTGATTTATTTCAGGGTTTATTTAAAGGTATTGCAAACAAACAAATCTTTTCGTTCATGAAGGACTTTGTTGGACAAGGAAATGGGTTTCACACCTCCAAGGACCCCTTTACCCACTTTCTGCATGTTGTGTCTTAATGTGACACTTTGTGATAACTTGACATGTTGTGTTTACTTTAGTGTAGACAACTATGTACCATGTGCATCAGAGAAGCCTTGACTAACTTTTTTCCAAGTTTGCAATTTTCTATACAAGAGGAAATGTCTTAAACTATCTTACAAAAATACCGCAATTATACGGTGTCGCTCAAATTTGATCAGAATTGGTACATACCAAAGATCAACAATAAGTGTTATTTCTATCTGTTCAGTGCAGGAAAATTATACGTTGATGTTATGACAATTTCTGCATAGTACAACCAGAAAAACAACAAGAAATATTTAAACCAGAAAATTAAGAATGACAAAAGTAAATAAGGTCTGAAACTTTAGATACTGAAGGTCAACTTTAGCAATATGCATAGCAGAGAATCTTTCTACCACGGATGTACAAAAAAAGACATCCATGGTTTCAGCAGATCTGTAGTGTTAATTTAGCTTCGCTACACTTCGCTACACTTGTTCTCATTTGCATACAACTTCCCACCTCGCTTCTTGAATTAGATGAAGCATTCACAGAGAAATGTGAATTAAGAACTGCCAAATTTGGATAAAATGGATTAATCTATCCTTCAAAAGACAACGCAGTCGATTTTAAGAGACTTTGAACACATCTGAACGATAATGGAATAAAACCAAAACTTGTTATTCAACACGACGGACAACAACAGTCTCTTTACCGATTCAATAAAACCTTCTTGTTGATAGACAAGTAACCCATGTACATAAACGATTTGACGGCGTTATGATTATTTCAATTGTAAATTATTTTGACAGAATTCAGAATGACATTCAATAACGATAAAGCGGTACTTTCTTCCGCAAGATATGAGTCGACCACTTCATTAGAACTGTTTCGTCTACAAAAACAATCTTTATCAACTCTTATCCAACACACACCCTTCAAAGGCAGATTATGCGGAGTATAAGTTCAGATCACAATAAAAATGAAATGTAGAAAATAAATCTCAGGAATACTTTAATGTTTTCATAAATTGCCAGCAACTTTGTTGTTGACATGTAAATCTCATCATTGTTGATACACGAGTTGTTGTCATAGCTACCATATAACTTGTAATACTTTTGGCATATTAGGTACACGTGGCAATGGTAAATTAGGGCGATTTAATGGGTATCGTATATTGTAGACAATCCGGGTCCAACTTGACTCTCTCCAACCAATGAATAATTTTGCTCCTGTGAAATAATCAGATAATAATGATAATGAGGTTTTGAAGTTGTTACAACCATATCAAGTCACAACAATAATTTTATATGCAGAGTTGATAATAAATAAGGCGGTCAAGTTCGAATTGAAATACTTCGTCACAGTCTTGGTTGTATACTCGACTGAGGCGTGGATTTTCCCATCGTACTGTTCGCCCTCCATTTACACTCAATCTCTTTTACCTGTATCTCATGTTTATCTGTGTGTTTAGTTCATTTTCATGTCCAACAGCATCAATATTTATATCATCAAGTATTTTATTCGATAAATTAAAACTACTAAACAGTACAGTTGACCCGATGACGTGACGAAATAACTATTCTTTTAATAAATTGTAAACACAAAAAGGTAAATCTGACCCGATTTCTAATCTAAATGCGCGAAAAACAAAGACTCGTATGGCTTCTAAAAGCGGTGTACGTCATGCGAAACAAGGTCTTTTTGGTTGTTAGATTTAAATCTTCAAACTTTGTTGTCGAGACGATTAGTTTTCATTTTTTCGTCTTCTCTTGCCATAATTCTAGTGGGCATCATTGGCATTGACTTATTCTCATTTTCTCCGGTCATGATGATGCAATAGTTCCACTTCATTTTAAAACATGTCTTGATCTTGGCAAACATGCTTGACATATTGGTCTATCCATCTTCTACTAATTTCTGTGATCTGATATCGGGGCAATGAAACACGCACAGAGACAGATATTACGGGCAAGACACTGGGAATATATGAAAAACTGAATTCATAAAGTTTTGCCCTAAGACACAGTATTAAATGGTTTAGCACTGTTAGTTACATGACTGACATGTGACAAGTTGTCAAGGTAACTTACTGACAGCTATTTCTTGTTCAATGATGGAAAGCACATAATTATCGTCTTTGTATCTGGATATCTCAGATGACATGATATCACGTAATGAAAATATCCCAAGTGACTTGTCCTTCAGTTTGTTCACAAATTCCTGTTTTGAGAGATACGATTTATGTTAATATTTGATTAACAATTTTCACAATGATATACTATAGTATTTTCATTGATTTGAATAAACAAGTTTGTCGTTACTCAACTCACCATATCCACTGATTCTCCCTCAACTGCCACTGTAAATTGCCTCGCTGCAAAATGTTTCATTTTACAAAGCAAAGCACTGAAATTTGAATCCTTGGAACCCCAAATGCCACAATTATGTAGGGATAATGGAAATGACAAATCGGGAACAAATGTGAAAACAGTTAAGAATAGATGATTCACATATCTTGTTATAGTACTAAGGCGCTTTAAATATTTTTTTTGTTTGCCGTCCGCGTGCTGGTAGGTTTTCAGAGAAAACAAGTCATTGACAATGACATAGTCCCCACTTGTAATAGGAGTATTAGTCTTGATGGGGCAGGGAAATGTGGTCATTAAGAAGTATCACTGGAATGTGGCGTTCAGATCTATGGACACATAGGTCTATATCATTGTTCCCAATTTGAAACAAGAGGCATGTCTAAGTTATGGTTCTAAATCAGGAAAAAAGATCAGACCTCCAGCTGTATTGGCTAGCCAAGAAATACATATGCGCATAATAAATAAGGTACAAGATGTGACATCTTAAGGTCTATTATCCTATCAAAATTGAAGCATAAAGAACTTGTGGTTACTGAGTTATGCATATATAAGTATAATCAAGGTCAAAGGTCATCAAGGTCATGTGACATTTTGAAAAAAAAAATTGTATTGCTAATTAATCCCTATATGCAAAAATCCAGACCTCTAGCTCTATTGGCTTGCCCAGAATTATATATGTGCATAATTAATGAGGTAAACCATGTGTTGTCATAAGGTCTCCCATCCTACTAAATATAAAGGACATAGCACTTGTGGTTACTTATTTATTGACATAAACATGTATTTTAGGTAAAAGGTTATCGAGGTCACATGAAATTTTGTCAAAAAATTTCTATCCTATAGTTATCCCTATATACCAAAAATCAGACATCTAGCTCTATTGGCTCGCTCAAAGTTAGATATGTGCATAATTAATGAGGTACAATATGTGGCGTCATAAGGTGTCCCATCATACCAAATATGAAGGGTGTAGCACTTTTGGTTACTGAGTTATGGACAAATATGTATATTTGAGGTCAAAGGTCATTGAGGTCACGTAACATTTTCTCAAAAAAATTGTATCACTAAGTTATCCCTATATACCAAAAATCAGACCTCTAGCTCTATTGGCTCGCTCAAAATTAGATATGCACATAATTAATAAGGTACAATATGTGGCATCATAAGGTGTCCCATCATACCAAATATGAAGAGTGTAGCACTTGTGGTTACTGAGTTATGGACAAATATGTATATTTGAGGTCAAAGGTCATTGAGGTCATGTGACATTTTGTCAAAAAAATTGTATTGCACAGTTATCCCTATATACCAAAAATCAGGCCTCTAGCTCTATTGGCTCGCTCAAAATTAGATATGCACATAATTAATGAGGTACAATATGTGGCGTCATAAGGTGTCCCATCATACTATATATGAAAGGTTTAGCACTTGTGGTGACTGAGTTATGGACAAATATATATATTTGAGGTCAAAGGTCACCAAGGTCACGTGACATTTTGTCAAAGTGTCTGAGATATCTGCGTGAACGGATGGACTCACGGACAGACATGACCCAATCTATAAGCCCCCTGAACTTTATCTGCGGGGACTAAAAACTGTGTCACTGCATCCTTTTTGCAATATTAATACGATGAGAAACTAAATTTTATTTTTCTTGGCCTTATCTTATACCCGTACATGGGAGTCTATGGAGAACAGCCTTATACATGGGAGTCTATGGAGGCGTAAACTAAAAAGTCCTCTAACGCGACCAAATTTGATCGCATCGTGAAACAAATCGACGTGCATCTGTATGAGGTAGGGTACTATCCTTGTACCAAGTTTGAACGAAATCGCTCCAGGCGTCTCTGAGATATCTGCGTGAACGGACGCACGGACGCACGCACACACGCACGGACATGACTAAACCTGTAAGTCCCCCCCGGACGGTGTCAGTGGGGACTAAAAAGAATTGGCACAGGAATATCTCAGATATCTGCATTCATAAGCCCCTGTGCATGGACACAGCATTAATATTAATTTCATCCTGGGGACCCCGTGGATCATACCTGGGGACCCTGTGGATGGATATAAAAGACAGGAAAGAAAATGGCCGTCACACAGCCATTTATGATCTAATCATTACAAAAATCAGCGTGCATATATATGTGATAGAGATTAATATAGGTATCAACTTTCAATGCAATCCCGCCTGGCATCGCTGAGAAATTTACGTGAACGCCCGCACAGTCGTAAAATATAGGAAACAAAATGGCCGCCACGTAGCCATTTTAGACCAGATCAAAACAAAAATCAATGAGCATATGTGTAACATATAGAGTAATCTATGTACCAAGTTTGAATGGAATCGCTCCTAACATCACTGAGAAATTTGCGTGAACATACGCACTGACATCAAATACAGGAAACAAAATGGCTGCCAGACGGCCATATTGAATCAGATCGTAAAACAAATCGATGTGCATATGTATGGCATAGGTGATAATCCTCGTACTAAGTTTGAATGAAATCGCTCCAGGCGTCTCTGAGATATCTGCGTGAACGGACGGACGGACACACGCACGGCCGCACACACGGACGCACGCACGCACGCACGCACGCACGGACATGACCAAACCTGTAAGTCCCCCCGGACGGTGTCCGTGGGGACTAATAAAGAAAACAAACACAATGTTAACACTATTCGAAATAAAAATATTATTTTTCCAAATGAAACCAAATACAAAATGAGCTTATGTTAATACACTTACGTTTTTTGTCTGTGTTTGTATTTCCAAGGACGGCAAACAAGAATTTAAAATGGCCTAATCATGTCAAACTAACAGTATTTCATTCCTCTTTGCTTTTTACATTTTTCACGTTTGATATTTAGAACTGAGAGGATTACAAACGTCGAAATTCATGATTAACTTGAAAGCATTATTTTGCAATTTGAATAGTGACTGGGGCATCATTTTACAAGTGGTATAGCCACAAACTGATGACGTCAAATCACCGTGCACTATACACAGTGCTATAATTACAAGGCGTCTGTGTTTTGTGTACGGCGATTTGACGTCATCAGTTTGTGGCTAGACAACTTGTAAAATGGTGGCCTAAATAGTTCCCTTTGAGTGACTGGTCGATATTGAATTGTTAAAATTTCAATACTTTCGCTGCTTCTAAATCATTTGTTACCAATCAAAATTGGTGTCATTGCGATGTAATTGATTATTACGTAGCAGCTAAAAGTTTTAAATTGCTGTTATCATCTATTATTAACCCTTTCAGCGTCAAAAGTAAATTTTTGTCGCCTTCACAAAATATAACACAGACAATTTTTTTAGATCACGACAATTTGTTTTCAGATTTTCCCAAAAATCTTGACAAAAAGTCACACAAAAATTCATATAAATTGGTAAAATATTGCACTAAAGTTTAGCTGGGAAAATTTACAACACAATATATTTTTTGTCACACGTTTTATTTCTAATAAGATCATAAATGCACTCTTGATGACATTCAAATCATTGCAGTGTCTTACCTGTTCATATGGAGGATACGCGATATAAACGCACTGATAATTAGAGCTATGCATGTACTCAACCAAACTATCAACCATCAAAGTCACCAGTTCTGACATGATTTTCAGATTCATCGAATCTTCGGCTTTGCATACTTTCTTCTGCCAAGGAGTTCCGAGAAGACATCTGACATTTGCGAAAAACAAGAATATATTCATATAACAGCTGGCTACTACGATCAACTATTCATTGAGGCCACAGTCGATGCGTTTCCTACCCATTTTGGTTCCAATCTGAACTAAAACAGGCAGCTAGAGACATTAAAAAAAGCGTCGTTAAGCTATCGGACAAATAGGTTCAGAGAACAAGATAATCTTGATCTACGTACAATGACACAGTCGTCCCAAATAATTTACATATGAAAATTCTGTCATCATTTGGAGAAATCAGCATTGAATGATCTGCAGGAACTGATGGATTACAGTTTTGAGAAGAAAGTTTTTCTAGAGAAAAAATGTTTGACCAAAAGTTGAAATATTGACTGTAAAATATTACATCGGCAAATTGATCCCTATTTGAACTCCGATATAATACATATCTAAAATCGATGTTTTCAAAGCTACATCACGAGCCAATTTAGCGGAGATTTCTGACATCTTTGGTGAACAAATGATAAAACAGATCTGGAAAATCTTACATATGCAAGTGTTACTCTATTTTGAACAAACGTGAGTAAAGGAACCCGAAGAGACATGCGAAAAATATCAAGACTTTTCTTCTGCGGCTCCTGAATTTGGATTGTTGACAATTTTCGCCATTACTGTGTACATTTGTGTATTCCACCAAATTGACAGCATTACAACCAATAACACGTCTGCACATCATCAGGTGATACATACTGTTGTTTCTATTGAAGAATATATATGCAGACATGTACGCGTGTGCACGACTGATCCAAATAGTTGCCTATGCTGTACTTATACTAGGAAGTGACCCAAGCTAAAAGATAGCGAGTCAAGCGTTTTCAGTTGTCCAATAAAATTTTGAAGGGGAACATATCCAAATAATTGCAGACGTTAAGGAGACGTAACAAAATGTCGTATTTGACAGCCCATGTCTGGTTGAAACGGAGTCAGAGATCATTATGTGATGCACCTTGGGAAGTATCGTACAGTAAACAAAGAGCCTTTTCTGGAGAGTTTTAGTCAGTTTCTTGAATGAAACTGTTAATATCACAGGATCGAAAGTCAAGAATATTTTATTTTTAGGGATTTGTAACAATAGACTATGTACTGTGAAATAATGCTACGTAGAATCAAACTATCAAGTGAGATCTCGCGTGACTTACCCCTCTCCTGTTCTATTTCTCCAATGTATGACGGGAAACTCTTTGCCATCACAAATCGTTCCATACACTTCATCTACCATATGACGTATGTAGGGTGCCCACGCTAAATGTTTATTCACCTGAGCGAATAGCTGGTCATCTTTCCACGTTTTTAGCCACCTGATATCTTCATCGAAGTAAAACGCCAGACAACGTGTATTCCACGTGTTTTCAAGGAAAATCCTGTTTGCATCCGAAGGTGAATCTTCATTGACACGTGACTTGAATGGATAGTTCTTTCTTATTTCACCGACAGCTTGTTGCATTTTAAGAAATCTTTCACGATTTGTAATAGTTTTGTTTTGAATTAATTTAAACGGTTTCCATTTCATTTCTGGTTCTATTTCTTCTTTACAATCTTGGTAAAACTCTTCTATAGACACAACTGGTACAATTTCTCTGATTTTGTCTACGTCAAACGTATCTTCCAGTGTTCTCATGGAGTGTAAGATATCCATTTGTAAACGGTCATGGACTCGGAATGGAGTTGCCACTATTGTTCTGTTTTGTAGCAATGCTAAACGCAATTCCATTCGAAACGTAGAAAATGCCCAGTTAGGTCCGCCGTCGAAATAAGTATGTAGTGGGGCTAGATAGCGCCGCCTGTCGTCTACACTCGGCTTTTTGTTGTTATTATCGTCTACATTGACACCTTGATGGCCGGACGTCTGTTGAGAACGGTATTGAAAAATGTTGAACAGTGTTTTATCATCGTATGTGAAGCGATATAGAGTGACACAATAACACAGAAACAAATCCACGCCTGTGACAGGCCCTGTGCAGGCTCTGACACACAACCTTTACATTACAGATCTGTGTGAGCAAAGACGTCACATGACTGTGACAGGGCTGGTATACAGATCTGCATTCAGCACTGCGAGGACATGACTATCTACAGTCCTGTTATCACAGTGAAAGTCTGAAATTTGTACTTGTTCTCAGCGCCTGTAGTATATTCAAGACTGCATACAGAGATGTGGACGCAGTGATGTGACAAGGTTTGAAATTTCAGTCAGTTCAACCACATTTGATATTAGGACTGTGTACCATAAAATGTTTGACCTAATTTTGGCCAGTTTATACAGACCTGAAATTTGGCGAATTTTTAGACCCTTCAACAGGCCCTGTAGACGCTGTACATACACTCGCGTTTCAGTAGTTTTATAGCTGTGTATTGCGTTAGTGAGCACAGTTTGTCTGATGAAATACGTAGACATGTAAATCATGCAATGGTTATGCTGATGAGCTGTCTTGGTTCGTTACTATTGGCCATGTAAAATAACAGTGTGCTTTCGCAGTTATCGTGACGATATTAATGTATAAGAAGCCACTTCGACCCAATAGTGTTTAAGTGTACTGCTAGAACTGCTTATATTACTATTAAACAAGTCATTGTAAATGACATAGTCCCCACCTATAATTTAGGGCCAAGAGTAGAACGAGAACCATGAACTGCACGACACTGCCATCGTGTAAGTTGTAATAAAGATCTAAAATGGTGCTTACAACCAACAACTTGTCAGTCAGCTGCAGTTACTGAAAGCAATACGATCTAGACTGACACCTCAACTCACATTACCTAAATATACAAGTGTAACAAATGACTGAAATCTATCTAGGCATGACTTGGCAATGGCTCGGGACCGACAAATACTAAAATAAAATTGCCACCAGGTATACATATTCGATTATATCGTGACAGTGAAACATGTTGACTAGTAGCTGTATATCACAGTACTAACATGTCTTAGCCCAAAGTTTGAATGAAATCGGTCCAGTAATATCTGAGTAATGACTCTGGAGGGACAAATATTAAGAATAAAATGGCCACAAGGTTGCCACATTGAATTGTATTGTGAAGTTTATTGACGTGCATCCGGTCGACGTCATGGTACTATATCTTCTGTCAAGTTTGATTGAAGTGAAATCAGTCAGGACGTGTGTAAATTATAGCTCTTCACTTAATGGATAATGGAATAAATCGACCGCCATATGTATGTCACAGTGTGCCGTCCTTCATACAGAGTTTGAAATAGATTGGTCAAGTCAAGTCCCACAAACGGTTCCGGACGGACGCACGGAAGGAACCAAATCCATGTGTCCATTCCGGACTTCGTCCGTGGGGACTTTTTAATGTTCTATAAGGAAAATATATTTTTCGTTCGAATTCTCTTGGTAAATAATTTCATTTGATCCAGCTACGTATCGTCAAATTCAATATGGAATTACTCTGATTGAGAGTTTTAATATGCACGACAAGTACAGCGATACATTTGTCATTTTTCTCTAAACTTACCTTCACATCTTTGTGGACGGAAGCATTGGTTTGATGCTGATGTGACGTCATGTCAAGATCAGTTCCGTAGGTGTCCCGACGTACTTTCGTGACGTCATCACACACAATCTGCTGCAAGCTACCCTTCAGCATGCTGCCGGTCATTATGGAGTTAATTAGAATATAAACGATAAAAAATATCACAAGAAATATGAAATAAGATCTCCTTATCTTCTGACGAGGTCTTTGTCTCAGCATGGTCCTCAACTTCTCAGTATTTCATTGAAATTATTTCTCAGAGAAAGTATTTCACTGTTAATTACCCTCGGATATCGTTCACAAGGTACCTGTAGACGGAATGAAAACTAGTACTGTTTATCAACGATTTAATCATGTGACATCTGTACAAAGTGACGTGAACAGACTCGAGAATTTGTCGACAGCAGATAAAATGCTTTCGACAAGTTGCACCTGATCTAGTTATGTATTCCAGCAAGATTTTTTTCGACTGAGAAGTTGCATTTGGTTATAGTATGCCGATTACCAAACTCAACAAATCGTACATGTGTGTGCGCACAAGTTTTTCTGAATTTCCAATCTCCAGCTTCGACAGTTTGTTCTTCAAAGAGACACATTTAATCAATATTATGACGTGCAGGTTCAGGGCGATTTCACGGAAATATGCCGAGGTATTCCGTATTCCGTAAAGTGGATAACAAAGTTTGATATTCTAACAATGTGCAAGATAGATAAGAAAACAATAAATGCAAAATTCATAAAGTTGAAGATCAGAGATGTAGGCCATCCCATAATAGAGTTCATTTGCAGAGCTCTGTTACAGTAGCGAAAAAAGGCTACAATCTTGATATGCGTCAGGGCGATCAGAAGTTATGTTGAAATTCGTAGTTTGTGCAAGTGTATACATATTATGCCGATGAGGAGACAGAATTCATCCTCCTTTCATAATAATAAGCGACTAAACAGACTCTCTCTCCTTCTTGTTTCTTTCTCTTTTGAAGCTGCATTCCTAAATCACTGGTTCTCGCATTAGTGATTGTTAATATGAACTATTCAAGTGATGTTAATCGTTTTTTCTCATCTGAAACTTATGTCCAGTTGCTGCATTTGTTCAGAGCTGTACTTTGTATAAACCTAACCCTTGAAATGTTAACTTTGGAATTTGCGATTTAGCCTCAGACTTCATTAACTTTTTGTAATATCGAAACCAGGGTTACAGGGTTACTCTGTAGTAAAACCAACTTGTGATTTGATGTTTATCCATCCGTTATCCATTTGGCACAAGACCACTAATTCATTTCCCATAGGCCACCACAGTAGCGCTGAGCTCGATTTTCCTATTTTAAAACATTCAGCGGCACGAATCCTCTTAACAGGTGTTAGGTCAATGTCAGCTTGACTACTGATTAATTTTTCGTGTGGGCAAGTCCACGGAAATTTTGAGATAGCGATGAAAATAGCGCCCTCAGTGGTGTTTTTGACAAAATTCAGGCTTATTGTTATGATTTCTATTAGCCCTAGAACTCCTCATATTACCACCAAATGCTTCAGCCATTATTCACAACAGTCTGCATTTTGATTCAGGCAGAAAAATATCTTTACAAAACTTCTTGACGTTAAAGTTCAAACTAAACAAGCATCCATGCACTGCAGATATCAAAACTTCAAGGTCTGCACTATTTTTCTGCCGAACTATCTTCGGAAGTGAATTAGTGATCTTGTGCCATTTAGTGCAAGTTAAGTAGCAATGCAAGTATCGGTTCGTAATTTTAAAGGGACAAAGTCGGCCACCATTTTTTTATGAATTTTGTTTGATACGAGATACTACTTATATTGTTTGACATGTTGAAAGATACTGAATGAATGGGTGACCATGCATATACTCGACCTCCAGTTTTAGACACGATAAACGAAACCTCAGCGAAAATGAATTAATGGTCATGACCATTAATTCATTTTCGCGATGTCACGGTGATATTGTTGAAAAAGACAGATGTGAAATCCCCTTCTGGCTAGCATAAACGCCCTCTTGCGACGACATTGTGACATGCTATCAGAGCACCTCTCTCACCTCAGTTGCACTCTTTGATTCTGATCTTCCGTTATTTACAGTACGTAATCAGTTCACCTTATTAGTGACTATGTATCCCCATTATGATGGGTGTTTGATGCCCAAATCAGCTAGTTGGACCGAAATTAGGGGACAAACTTTGGCCATTTGTCTGAATTTCCAACAACCAGGCCCTCTGTTTGATCCAAAATTCGAAAACAACTCGGCATAATGGTCGATAAAAATTTCAAAGTACGTAGGTGTTGTTTTAGAGATGGGATAGACTTGCCCCTAGTCGCCTGGCTTTTCTCGGCAGCTGAGTTACTGGCTGGCCAAGGCGTTCACCCCACGATCTACGTAACAGCCTGCCACTTAGCAAGACCGTGCGCTGATGTGATGTCCTTCAATTTATTATATATGTTTTGATATCTATATGCCCACAGACTTGGAACACGTCTAGAGATGGGAGTGTTTTCAGTAAAAATAGACTGAGACGTCAAACAAACACTTTAGAGGTGAACTAGCGAGACGATGCGGTACAAATTACCCAAACGCACGGTCGTTCAGAAAACAAAGTGCACCAAAGTCACGGTAACTCTACCCATGGAGGAACCACCTGTGGTACCTCTATGCTCTACCAATGGAGGTACTCTGCTACCCCATGCTCAACCCACGATCAGGCATCATGCCTTCCCCATGTTTGTGGCCTATGTGCTCCATGACAATAGTGAGTAAATGTCAGCACATGCGTTGCTTATTTACCTCGGTAGGTAGTGGTTGTCTGAATAACGACAAAGAGTTACTGTCCTGAAGGTCTTACCTTGTATATATTACCAACGGTAAGATTAGCCACAGTTTTTTTCCTTGTCTGTAGATTAGCAGACTCGACGACGAACTATGACAAACTGGCTACTGCAGTTCGACTGGTATCACGTCGGCATACGTCCCCACATGGACACCGAATGGAGTATTGGTCAGGTTTATGACATTACACTGGCAACCTTCGAAGAATTCTTAAAGCTACTCCGACCAAAAAACGACTTGGTTTTGACAGTGACACGTGGCAGATATGTGCAGACACAAGACTGAGAGTAACAGTTGAGGAATTCACTTGGTACAACTTCCTGTCAGCTTCAGATTAACAAAGCTACTCACCACTAACAAAAGGTATTACGTAATGGCTTCGATCACGAAGCCATGTCGCGTATTTTGTATGGAGGGCGGACTCTGTGTTCATTGAAATCTGACCATTTAACCTGTATAGCATTGTAGTCTTCAAACATTTGACTGCAGACATTGTCATGTTAATTGCGTTTTTCCAATGACCACGAAATAAAAAGCGAGTAGATGTGTTTTGAATTCAAAAGTATTCAACAAGATTTTTGGCAAGAATTTTACGAAGAACTTACTCTTGAAGTACACACAATCTCTGCGGAGGGACTGTGCTCTGCACAAGTTTCGCGATTAACTCTCTGTATTGAACAATTGAGATTAATTTCCTGATGCCGTCAACTTTGATTTCAATAATTACACGGCGTAAACTAGCATACCAGGAGACTCTTGATCACATCGGATCAAATCATGTATCCAACATCATTCTTCTAGACAATATCGGGTACAATATAAAAAGTCTAAACTTTTGAGATAAGGGAAAACGAGTCTTGGACTTGTTACCAACGCGGTCTTTATTAAAGTCTTTAGACAGTAATATTGATTTTATCAAGTATAATGTCAATCAACACCGGTGACATGTCAATTTCATCTCCCTAGAGTTCGACTTACATTTGGGTTTAGTATTTATTTACCATGATGATGTCAACGGCACTACCTTACCTAAGACTCTAAGCACAGTCACTCTGTAGTGGGACTGTGCTCTATGGAAGTATGTCTGTGTGGCAACTTGGGGTGCAAGACAGTAAGTTCTTGAAACTCACGATGCCTTTTTATGTGTGCGATGAAAGGTAACCATGGTCAAGTAGATAAAATCTATATTAAAGCCACATTAACATAACTTATGTCAATATCCAATCCACTTTATTGACTGCGATGTCCTTCAGTGAGATACGATATTGAAATAACTATAAACATGAACTCAATTTATGCCATTTTGTGGTTCTTTCTTCAGGAACATATTAGCTAGTGTTACTGACATTACCAATGAAACCAAGTCAACAACTTCATTGTTGAAAGATTCAAACTCTTTTCCAATATAGGCTTCCTGATTACATTTGTCTCGTAGTTATATCGGAATATGATACTGGTTAGCCCTCTTGTGTCATAGAGGAGGACGACCCGTTGTCCTATCCGCCAAAGATTGTGCTTTTCATTCCCGTCACGGACTTTTCTGTAGGAGCTCTTTTGTTCTGTACTGTCATGTGAAGCGCCCTCACGTGATCATTAAAACGAAATTCATTAGAAACTACAGTTGCCATTACCGCTGAATCGCAGTCTGGTGTTAGGAGCAGAGCAAATTCTATGCAAACTCACTCTGAACTGTAACATATTCCGAAAGAGTAAGAACTCCCTGCCAGAGCCGTTTAAAATAACGACGTATTCACTGGGACACCTATCTAAATGCGGCAGGTTTGAGCTAGAAATTTATCAATGAAATGGCATACCCTAGACAAACCTCTCAAATGAACGAGAAAGACAGACAGACAGACAGACAGAGACAGAGAGATGAATATTTGCGATTTACGTTAATCCTTGAATGGGGTTTAGTGTTGCCATCAAGGCTGCAAAATGACACAGGGGAAATAGGTTAAATAAATATTGCTTCATTTTAAAACGATGTATATATTGTGCGTATCTGCCGTAGAACCATATTTCGTCTATGTTAAATATACTATGTAGGACTATTTACATAGATATCAAGGTTACTGCATCCGCTGTCAATCACTTGATGCCAATTAATAAAATGGAACGCGGTGTCTCTTTCATCCAGCTAAATACACGAGCTCCAGTCACGTGATTAGCTTTCACGACGACATGGTGCAGGACGGATACATTAGGTGTATTTCAATCCCTCCATTAGACTTACATCACGCATCCTGTTAGCCTTACAATGATAAACCTAAGCTTATCGTGTACACTAAATTTATGTGAACTCTCAAGCTAAATCTCGCGTTGTTATGCGTCAGGTTGAAATCCACAGACGTGAGTTGCGGCAGCTTTTCAGTAAGTAAATATCCGACAGTGCACAGAATACATAACCAATCCAGGGACTGTACACCTTGAAATGTCAACGCAAGCATTACTTGTATCAGTAACCAGCAACTGTACATTTCCCTGGGACTTGTAAAATTACTCCCGAGGATAGAGGTGAGTTTGCCATTCCCATCCAAGAATTCATTAATCATACAGTTTTTCATCGCCATAGTGATCATGTCTCTCGCAAGTTTGTGTCATTCATTTCATGTAGCGGTTGACAGTCCTAGCACTATGATAATCTTCTGCATGGTCAGTGACTTTAAAGTAAAGAAAATTACTACACAGGTGTGTCCATCATTCAAAGTACAGGACACGGTCACTCATCATAGGTCGTAAGATAGCACTTTTTCTCTGTGTAAAAGCCAAAAGGAAAGTGTAAGTGTGATGTTAGATGAGTGAGTATTAACCTTGAAATTGACAGTTACTCGCAAAACGATACATTTCTGAAGGAATGTCTTAAAACTAAACATTGACTCTAACATCTGGGCAACATGTGCAGCGGATTACAACAGTGCTGTTGTTGTAACGATCGAGTAGTCCCAGTGTTGGGCGGAGTTATCATTTTACCTCATGGTAGGAAAGTACAGTTGTGTAAAGGACGACTACACGCGAGAAGGCTTTATTTGTAGCCATACATAGATTGTTATTAGGAGACGGGTTTTAATGACCTCGCTGAGACGAGGATTGGTGTGATATCACTATGACGGGGATTTCAAAATGTCACGAATGCTTTTAAGATATAGCTTATAAATAAGCTGAAACAAGGCTTTGAAGTTGCCTTGGTAACGAATAATCACTTTGCCGCAATATAGTGTGAGAACGATAGCAAAACTTGTCGATAAATTTCCGTTTGATGTAACACTGAAAATCAATTGCCGATGAGAGTTGACAGTCGTACGATGCATGACGATAAAATTTATTTCACTGTTAAACATTAAAGAGTTTCATATTTAGTTTTAATTTCGTTTTCTTTTCGTCTGACATTCTGCATATTTAATCATGGCTATGGAAGTGCACATTGCTTTGGTTTTTTCGACACCGTCTCCAAGGAACTGAAGACTGCCCTTCAAGTTTGGGCGACCTCTTGTCAGTGACTCAAAACAAACAACACGCCATGGTACGGAGTAGCTGTTCGATAGATCTCTCACTCACCTATTATCTATCAGAATACCATGATTCAATATATGTTTTGATGAACAAGAAGTATTATTACATTGAAAAAAAATCGCATTCACATTTTCCCAGAGGGCAGTACGAAATTTACTAATAAAGCAATGAGACTTTTGGTAATTATGGTATGATGGTCCTCTACACATCAGATCTGAAAAGCTGAAGATTCAAGCCCGAACCGAACACACAGTGTCAGCTGTAGTATTTCACAAGAGGTAAATACATGAAATATGTGAAGACGAAAGTTGCTTCTTACCGATCCTTGAAATAATTGGATGTAAATTCGGTTTCAGGAGGAATTGATAAAACTCTGTATTGCTTGCTATACCAATACACTAAACTGAGCTTTATCGATTAAATTCTGCTGCGACGTGCAAAGCTGTCGTCCATCGTTGCAGACAAGACTACAGAACTTTTAAGTGAAACGTTCCTTCTCAGTGTTTGGAAGTTCCTTCAGTTATTTTACTTATCCCGACGGTCTTTATTTGCCGACTGTATGCCGATGATAGACGAATAAACAACGAATAAAAAACAACAATTATAGATACTGTATTACTGATGACGTAATTGAATAAAACTGCTCGAAGTACTTGCAATTTGCAACATCATGTCGAATATCAAATGCTCTATGAAAACGATTTTGTAATATAAGGTAAAAAATAGATTGATTTCTGATCGTCGCCGGCAATTCATATTTCTCCCTTTCCCCTTTTTCAACAAAGCATTAATGCTTTATTCCAAAACAAATGATTGATATACAACCTAAATGAATGGATTCTATTTGAGAAGCTGTCTTCTCTCCCTAACTACGATAGCGACAATGGATGATAAATTATTTTACTCTCAATGAAAAAATAACTGTTGTTATCTTTTCATTTCGAAAGGCAGTGGTTAGTAAAAAAGAAACTCACACCGCACCATCATTTGCTCAATGCCAATAAATTAATCTCGATTTTTCTTCGCTGAACAGTTTTCTTTTCAGGTCGAACGACGGATCACGTATCAGAAAAACTGTTTATTTGTTTTATTCATTTATGTATTTATTTACTTATTTGTCTAATTATTATTTATCTATCTACCTATTTATCTATCTATCTAGCCATCTATCTTTCTGTTTATTTATTTATTTGTTTGTTTGTTCGGCGTTTTCATTTTTATTGAGATTGAGATTAACGCCATGTTCACACTCAGGCCTAGACCGCCTCTGGGCCTGACCAAAGTTTAAATTTTGTTCGCGTTGAATCTTCTGCCTCTGATCATAAGTCACTCATCGACCTCATTCCAGAGCCCACCTAAACCATTCAGATACAGTTCTGGTCTGGTCTAAATGCGTGTCTAACTCTGAACCCGCCCCTTAGACCAAACGTAAATTAGGCCGACCGAGAGCATACATAACGCTTCCATATGCGTTTTTTAAACCGTGGCCGACTCAGTGGCGACCGAATCTCTACATTATGAACGTATTCATAGTGTTTCTCATGCATCAATGTGATGGTTTCCAATCGCTTATAATTTATTATAATGCAGGTTTGTTAGTCGCACTCTTTCCCGTGTTCATCATCACCTGTGTCTGTGTCTTTGACCTCGGTTACAGTGTGCATTGTCAAGGTCAAAGGTGAGAAAAATGTCATCTGCGGCTAAGCAGTGCGAGCAGGTCATGTTTTGTATATTCTGTTTGTGTCATGGTTGATTGAAAACCCGGCTTTACTGACGCTGATTACTACAACTCACTTTTACAGATCTCCGGTACTCGAAATGAATGAACCATGATCAATCAAGAATAAAAATACAATGTAATTGTCTTTGTGAAAGAAAATTTGAAAGGAATCTTAAGTCTATCATTGTGACGGAACCAAGTTGGAAAATTTCAGATTATTTTCCAACAGCATGAACTAACCATTCAATTTGCTTCTTAATTAATTTATATTTTATAGTAATATCTATGACAGTTTCTCATCGACATAAATGAATACAGTCGCAAGAATTCATGAGTTGAATTTGTTGGTATAATTCATGACCTGCGCATGTCTAAGTTTTTATACAGCCGAATCGGCCTAAAACATATAGTAGAGTTTGAAGTTGAAAGTTCAGAAGAAAGAGGGCCAATACCCCCTTACAATGGTACTCAAAAAATCGAGCTGGATTCTTCTTTCCGGAAAAGATACTTGAGTCTTGCGATGTTTGTCTGTTGATGTACATCAGTCTATGTAATAGGATGAGATACTGATTGGGGCGTAACGAATCATGCAATGCACCGGAGTAGATGTAATTTCAAGCTGAGCTATCTCTGTATCAATTTGATATAATGATATTTGGTCTTGTATTTCCGAATATATTATCTCATGGTTGCAAATGGCTCTTCATAACAATATCTTTATAACCGTTCGTCTCAAGTAATACATTTCACTACAAACCTCACCTTTGTCATTTAGACAAGTTCTTTGGGCATTAGCAAAATAATTAATCAGGAGAATAAACTTGTTCCAAGAAATTGCTGAGCTATTTATAACAGTGCAAGTTTTTGTTCAGTGTAATGAGTGCTGCTTGAGATGCTTGAGTTTGAAAAAAATCAGAAATTATAGAAATAAGAATAAATTGAAGAAAGCATGTCCTCAAATGCTAGCCAGCTGTACTATTGACACAGACTATCTAAAAAATAATGGTTCTTGAAATACAAATGGCATCTGACAAACTGAAACAGACAGACAAACCAAACACAATAACAACCAGACTTTGCTAATGTTTCATCTGAGTAAATGTATTGCAGGATTACCGAAATGTGAGAATCCATGTCTCGCCTCTAGTTAAACCGACAAGAAGCAGTTAGTCTTGTATTTGGATGACATTGAATCATAGTAATTTCGGATCATGTACACTTGCTGCTTGCCTGTTGAAAACAAGGCAAATATAACTATTTTGACGCGTTCCTTGATTTTATGTTATGATATTCCTTTCAAACTGGTTTGTCCCTGCTTAAAGTGCGTTTTATCATTTTGAATGTGATTAACGCTAATTATCGTCGTGGGAAGTTTCAGATTCACTACAATATTCTTAGTACTCAGTTCGCCAGGTTCGTTTTCATTGAAAATACCAAAATGGTCACGATGAAGCCGTTAAGAACTTCCATATTTTTCAACAACTCGAAAAATTTTCAATCACCCCCCCCCGTAATTGCTGCGGGGTACAATTCCCCATTTGCCAAGGTATCCTGGACGACTCACTGACTTTGCACGTTTCCATACAGCTTTCAACGCAAGTACCATAACAGATGATATCGTCAGCATTTCTGACACTCATCTTTCTTGTTGAAAATGAAACTAAGACGGGATAGACGAAATAAAGCAGAAGTTGATGATGGGACTGATGTAACTTCAAAGTAACTCTTCAATGCAACCTACATTCAAATTCACAACTGACATGGCTGAGACTGCTAAATGGTAATTCTATAGTGTATACTTTTAGCAGGAACAAATTTGATGATAATGAAGACGAACGATAATATTGGCTGCATCATCGACAGAATGGCAGTCTCTTTTGAAGAAATGAAAGTGAATTATTTTGATGTCGCCAACAAAAATTATGTTTTAACATTTTGAGTGAAAGTAATCGGGAATCCTGACGTGAGTTATTTTTCGCGGAATCGACAATGCTTTCTCTGGGAAATTCCGTCGCTTTTTATGACGTAATGATTTAAAGCAAATTGATGTCATGGCATTTCCGATGGTAAACCTCGTGAATAAATAAAATGTTTGCATAAATTCAAGCAGCAGGCTTGAGAGGTGAATTTTCATCAGTAAATAAATCTTCCACAGGGTCCGTAGGGTGTCAGAGTAAAATGAAATTTTCAAGGGGTCACGTAACTACACCTGTCACTTGATAAGCAGATGGATTAGAATCTTTGACAAATCATTTCCGTGTATCTGTGTTTCAAGAAAACGTATCTCTTGCCATTGGTGTTTTTACAGTCGTTTCGCCGGGCCAAACATTAAAAAAAATCACTTAAGTTTATGGATTCTATTTGATGATGAAGCTGAATGAATCACCGACTCTATTCAAGGTTCCTGCAAAGAATATGGAACTATCACTTAGGAAACCAAGCATACGTAACAACATCATAACAACATCAAGGTTAAAGTTGTCAAAATATAAACTCAGAATCACATCATATTTGTACAATTAGAATAAATTATCGATATTTTACCTTGTAGTATGGTCGTCGCATGGTGGTATACATAGATTTATTTATTTATTTATTTATTTATTAATTTATTTATTAATTTATTTATTTATTTATTTATTTATTTATTTATCTTTATTTGTTTGCTTGTTTGTTTGTTTGTCACAAGATGATGGATTGTATTCTAACACTAACCTAGTAGAGGCCGGCATTTACCCATTGTTTTGCAGTGACAAGAGATCGAGCCTTTAAAGTCGTAAGACTATCTCAGTCACCATCACGAACAGAATCTGATTCATGATACACAGCTATCAGTTACATTTAGACCGTTACCTTAATATCCGCCGTGGATCTCCAAACAGCCCCTTACTAATGCAATAATATCACAGATAAAATTAATCGAATCTAAAAGGTGTTTTCACAGTTGATTGTAGCAATATTGAGAGAGCAGGGACGTGAACAGAAGCCAAATAAGTATCTTGGCGACTCAACCAACATTTTTCTCCGCAGCTTTTTTATTCAACGACGGGTACTTAACGTGTGGTGGTTGTTAGGCAATAGATTTCATTTCCTCTGCTACTTATGACATAAAATTGATGTCAGTGACAGTGAAGCGGTATCCTTTGATATCACTCTGAATAAAGTGTGCAACTGAAATGTTCCAGGTAATATGGAGTGATGGGTTTGGTCACTTAGAAAGCAAATGAAATCCAATAATGATAAGACGAAATCGTATAAATGAATGAGTGGTTCTGTATCTAATCAGATTTTATTTAATAACACCAAAGATAGGACTTCTTGCCAGTATTGTGGAATTCATCGATATTGCACTGATTGTGAAACTTTAACGGCAAGTTTAGCCACTGGGTTTTGTACTCAGTTAATTTGTGTGCTACTGCAGCATTAATGTAAAGGACAGGACAGAACAGAGATGGGTAGGGCAGGTGTTTTTGGGGGGTGTCGGTCGCTATTTTTCGCGCAAGCATTTCTGTATGAAATGAAATTTCACGCAAAACTTTGGGAGGGGGAGGTCACCATTTTTTGTGTAACTATAGGAAGGCATGACTAAGAACAATTTTCTTCACAATACAAAACTTGCAATATCTGTGCGTTTACAGATATGACAATTGCTATGCACTTTACTTAATGAGCATGTGTGTGCATGTGAAGGTCAGAAGTGCATATTTGTACAATAAATTTGATTTGGCTTTTTGCCAAAAATGTTGATTTACCATACATGACAGCATATGATAAAACTGTGAACAATGCAAAACTAGCAATTTCTGTACATTTATAATTGTTTTACAATTGGTATAAATGTACTTGGTTAGAATAGGGTGTTTGAAAGTGCAGACGTGAACAACAAAATGGTATTGGAATTTCACCAAAAAATGTACATTTGTTGTACATGGTTAGTCTAATAGTACACTATTAACAATTATTCCCCTACAAAACTTACTAAAACTGTGCATTTATATGTATATACTGTTAAATATTGACTTTGGCTTGATAAGTTTCATGACAAACAATAGTATTGCTTTCTGTACAACTATAAACCAAACTATACATAAAAGTAAACATTACACCTCGCACAAAAGTAATTATTTGTAAAAATATTCTTTGAAAGGTCAAAGGTCAAATGAGAAATTATTTCATTAAGATATTATTGATATGGACCGAGACACGCTGGTAGTAGATCACTGCATTCCGTGCATGAAATTAGGGCGAGTCACTGTTTGTCGCGCATGGCTTGTCATAGAAATATGCCAATAAGGTGAGAGTGTTACTCTCCGTCAATTTTGAATTCTGATCCTCCACATTGCTGATATCTTTTATTTAAACTGTTAAATTTCAACAATTTCAATATTATTTTCTGCATTACCAAGGTCATTGACTTTTGCGTCATCTAATGAGAAGCTGATGTAACGTTTCTCCATTTGTTGTTGTATGAATTCGCTTGAAGACAAACAAGGGTTGAGTATTGCTAATGTTAATTGTTGACTTCCACGAATCGCTTGGGACTCGTATTATTTGTCATGCTACGAAACTGACGGCTTAGTTTACTTTACTAGATTGGAGACTGTATCAGATGACACATGAATTAACTGGAAAACTATGAGAGCGTGACGTTACCCGTACCTGCAATTTTCCAGTCACGAAAGGCTATCAGCCTCGTTTTCGGTTTCGGATAATACAAATAACACAGCGGTTAATTTATCACAGTGAAATATAACATTGATTTGACCGCCCCCTCCACGGTCACCCTGATACGATCGTAACACTACTATTTGTGACTTCGATGGTACAAATGAATTTGGTGAACTATTAGATGCCTTGTCATATTAGCAAATCAAGCCAACCCACTGACGTATATTTGTCTCTACAAAATACGCGATTAGAAAAAATACATATCCAAAGCTATGGATAGTCGTACACGCATGTAGTTCATGGTTATAAGGCGTTTGATTTTCTAAAATATTAGTGTGCATGGATTTGAAGTCAATGCAAAGTTTTTTGTCGACACATGAGAGATCATCACCCCGATCATCACATATCTGACGAGAGCAACGACGACTGAAATGCCAGACAGGAAGTGAACACGGAGAAGGTAGTCTGATCATGAACGCTATCATTAAGTAACACGTTCGCTCATTAAAGGATAATTACTTAACAGTTCAGGTGATTGTGTTCTATAATCCTGCATTGCAAGGTGTTTTCTAATTTATCATTTAACAATCAGAGAAACTCTAAGTGTTTAGTGAGTCACTGATTGTATCTATGCTCAGCTGATATATGTCTAGTAGGTCGTTTGATCATAAACTGTATACTATTGCTTCGAAGCAGAAGCTGGACTTTGTGAAAGAACTACCTTGCCATTTGATGTAAAGTGAGACTCACCAAAATTGCTGAAGCAGAAAGCCTGACAGTCTTGGATTCTTGTGCCTCTGCCTGTTGATAGATTTCTGTATAATTCTTTTCGAGAAATACAAACATTAGGATATTAAGGTATGATGAATATTGATTTCATTTGAATTTTAGAAAATCTCTAGGGAGTATCATGATTAGCTAAGCAAGACGTTATTTCCCCTCACTGGGCCATGCTTGTGTTTTACACAAAGCTATGGTCATACAACTGAAAACGTTTACTACAATGGAATGCAAAAGAAGACATCTGGCAGTATAGGAGCCTCATTTATAATTAACATTTACACAAAAGTGTTGGATTTCCAGTTCCAGATCATAATTTTTAACATCAACACAAACTTTGCAGTGAATAGAAGACCAATTTCGTGTTAAAAATAATAAGCAATAATGGTTTAATTTGACATCTTTTTATTTTCCTTTTCACTTCATCTGTGAAGACTTGTTTTTGCCAATGGAATCGGAAGAGTATACTCTACATTGACAATGACGTCATCGATATTCACAAATATGGAATACCGTGAAAATAATGAAAAGGCGTTGCTAGGTAACTATTTTTCAGCAACGAGAGAGCCCCAGGCTTGTGCAAGAGATAAGAAATTTTGTTTGCTCGGTCTATAGATAGGGACAGAGTAGATGTTCGCCATAACATTGTATTCTGGGACACTGTATATATTGGATGTAGAGAAGTGATAGTAGCTGAAGACGAAGGGAAAATACAAATGTTTTACACAGTTTTTCAGTTGACAATCTTAGCGAAGCTCACAAGCATGTCATTTTGGTCGATTTTAACAAAAGGAGATTACCATCGATAGTCTCCTGTCTCCATGGCTACCTCTTGATTGATCGTTAGTTATCTCGAGATCAATTATTGCTGCATCTCTACAAAGGAACGAGTGATAGGTTTAACCCTGAAATGTTAACAATATCAACAAACTTGTCTTTTAGCTACCAACCTATCAAGGAATTGCCTTACGACATTTAGGAATCATTGAAAGGGCAGTTTGACAGACAGTATGTCACTCTTTCAGCAAAGCAAGAGAACCTACGACTTTTGTTGACAACTTCACATCACCAATAGATAGGCGATTATATTGCTATTGAATGTAAATTCAGGTAGAAACCTATTTTTCTGGATAAGCATTAGGTCTTATTAGTGAATATTTTCCTCCGAATAGACAGACACTTAGTTCTGATTAACGCTCATCTTCAAAGAATCGGTACTGTCACAGGCAACGCAATTTGCTTGACTTAAGAAAATTACAAGGCACACTTCTATATGCATGAGATATTTAAACCAGTCCCTTAGGAAAATAATATGCGAAGTGTAAACTCATTCAAGCACATAATGGGCGATAAACACAGTGAAATGGAAATATTTGGCTTTCATTCTCAATACACTTTATAACAAAACTTGCTAGAGATTAGTCATTACTGTGTTTCACTACACGTTTGAAAACCAACATACTCTAACTGTAATTTGCATCTCATCATCTCTGGAGCAATTCATGGCAATTAAATGAAAATGATACTGCAAGAGTCGTTAGCTCTGTTTATTATAATCATACATTATTCTCAAATTTACTGTGTGAAAGCTTGGAGACCTCTGTGTTGTCAATATGACGTACATGTGAACAAATTTCTGTAGTGACATTAAACATGCATAATTTATAAGTTAAAGGCAATGAATCATGGGATAGATAATTGTTCTCAGGATTGCACGGGTGCTTATCGTCGTTGACGATGGTTGACACTCATGAATCAGAATGGATATGCAATGAGTGGTAGTGAAGCTTGTCAAGTGGAAAATGTATATCAGGCCTCTTGTTTATGCATCACCGTAATTCTGCCAAGTAAGTACAGATTTTGTTTAAAAGAATAGTTCGCAATGATTTAACTATTTTTAATGTCCATGTGTGTGTGTGTGTGTGCGTGTATATATATATATATATATATATATATATATATATATATATATATATATATATATATATATGTAATCTATTATGTACATTAAGACAGGTATCCAGAATTATTAGGATAAAGACATAAAGCACTGTTAATCAGCTTATACGTAAACGGCCAAATAAACATATAAATAGAGACAACAATACACTCACATTATGTGTACATACACATATATAACATTTTCCTATACTTATGTTACTACAAACATATATCTTACCTACGTGTTTATAATATATAATTAAGCTACTAAAGGAAGAGATTAAGATAACATTGTACCAGACTCACACAGTGTTAAACCTTGTAACTGATTGCAATTGTTTCCTTATGGACTGTATTCATTCGTTCGAGGTTGCGTTTGAACAGACCAACCGGTAATAGTGACCGCTACTTGTCAAGATCGCATTGAAAGCATTCTGGTGAAGATGAGCTGACACTCGCCTCGATAAAAATGAGACTTCAGTGACGAGTAATTCTAAGCGGAAATGGAGAATTTGTACGGTAGAACGCCCACGGCAATGATGCGACAAATGGCAACAAATTGAAATGAAACACGTGATCATCTGGTGTGGAACTGTACTCTGTAAATGCAATGGTGGGTTCAGCGGTAGATATCGCTGGTGTTCAGGTTTTTTCTTTTTGCCAGTGCTGTCTTAATAGTTGAAGCATTGCACCTTGTCATGGCTGTCATGGGCACATTGTCATGCGACTGGTAGCTACAACAAAGCATGAAGTGTGGGCCATACTACATGTATAAGTTTAGAAATAAACCAGTTGAGATCAAATTTAATTGAAAAAACACTTCAAGTATACATCAGACAATTCAATGAAATCAGTAGATGTTACCATAGCAACGGATCGATGAACATTGATTTCATGCCAAGGATCACGACTACTTGCAAAATGCTATTTTCTGATCGTGAAAGTATGCTTGACAGCTGAAATTATGAATTTTCTCCGTACATTTAAGATTAAAGAGAACGACCGGTCGTTGCGTGCTCCTGAATCTGAGAGGAATCTTTGTAAGTGTACATGTAATGAATATGTGTGCTGTTTTCTTGTACAGATATTTCCTCCGTCTTAAACTGCTAGTTCTGCAGTTCAACCTCTATAAATGCGTTTATTCACATCTGCTCTAAATATTCTAACATTTTCACAGTTTGGCAACGATCCTAAGACTTTGATATGTCTAGATTGTAAAATGGGAGGGGAATATAGTAAGCCGAGCGCTTGCAATAATTTGAATAATATCCCGCCTAGACGCGTCAAAATATGTCACTGAAGTTTCCATATTTTTCTTGCGGGCTTAACATGCCAGCCAGTTTTCATGCGTAAAGTTGAGTCTTACGTTCGTTTATGTGACAAAAACAGTGAAGCATTCTTTACTATGGTGTGATGTACACCATAAACCACAAGTATTTAATTTAAACAACGATTTAGTTGGCTGCCTATGTGTGTAAGTCAACGTAAGATACCGTTATTAAGTGAGCGATGTTTTATCAAGTTTTAATTGTTTTACGTCTCAAAAACAGAAGATGTCGTGATGCGAAAGTAACAAATCGCCGATAAAATTATCCGACAAAGAGAAAGTAACCCAAGTATCACGTGATCACCCTCGCCTATCTGTAAGCTTACACAAATTTAACCTTGTTTGCTGAACATATATAATCAAACTAGTTTTTAAAATTACAGATGCTACCGACATTTTATTCCAAACGATATAAAACGATTCGTTAATACAAGAGTGACAACAAAGAAGTATTCTAATTCTAGAGAATTTATCGATGAAACATTGCTAAATATAGGAACTAACATTCAAACTGACTATCGGTAAAATTGAAACTGCAAATACAAATTTAAAACATGTTTTCATGTGATATCCGAGTGGATTTGTTTATATTTGATATTCGTATGAGTACTACAGTTTCAGATACGTCCTCATTTTCTTGGGTGCAGAATAGCAAACATTCAATGGTAGTTTTTGAGAGACGATCACTTTGTGAGAAGAACACATTTACCGTTGTAAGATGTGTCTCAGTGAATAGAATCTATCAAACGAAGTAGATGCTTTGGGCGTTGTGAAGGGGTGCTAATGGAACCAACATTCTCATAAACTGAATTGTTAAAATGGAGCGTGGCCGACCAGTTGTGTATAGTCTGCCATGCATGTAAAGGCCTTTAAAATTCTGCAATTCCAAGTACGATAAAATTAACCCTATCAAGAAATTGGCGTCTGCATTTTATTCTTTTCTCGATAAAATCCCCGATGCAGTACACCAAAATTGAACGCTCCTGGCATTTTTCCAAGTCAATTTGCAAGATGCTTATTCACTGCAATCACGATTTCCACGACTTTCAGATACATATCTCTTTGTGAATAATTTGAATAGTAGGCCAAGAATCATGTGTTGTATGGCTCAAATCGTATAAAAAGATGACATTCTCAAGTCGCCAAATCTAGTTACTCTTAGTCTATAGACTCCTTTAGTCCATTCATTTCTGCTAAATTTACTGCCAGTGATACTCACTCGAGTACAGTATAATTCTCGCTCTTCAATGTCTCCAGTGTTCAATGCCATGAAAACGCTACAGCTGTTCTTATTCACACATAAACGCAGAAGGAATTCACTGAAGTCAATTTATTGTCTGTTTTAAAGCCTGGTAGAATAATCCCTGAGATTGAATTTGCTAAAGTTCAGAAGGCGGTTGTTGTGTTAAACACTTGTATGCGTCATGTTGTGCACAAATACAATGTCTCATTAACTGTTACAATGTCTTATTAACTGTTAACCGTTACAACATCAAACTAATTTTTTAAAAATTAAAAGACAAGAACTAGAATAGATATTAAGCACATTGACGAAAAATATTGAATTTTAACTATCTTTATTTTCAAGATTTGATATATTTTATTTATATGTATAGATAAACGCGACAAAAGCTCCCCGTTAGTGAATTTTCTTGATTTTTTAATCTAGATTCATTTGAAAGTCCATCGTCATCAGTTCTGTTTGACGTCTTAATGTGACAGGTCAAATTAAAATATCAAAGAAATTAACATTTCAGTCTACTTAGAATTGTCATCTGACTTGTCGCATTGAACGGCTTACCATTAAGTGTAAAAAATGATTACTTTTTATTAAAATGTGTTCCCTCAAGTCGCTCTGTTGTATTAAAATACGAATCGTTCATATCAAATGATAAACCACGGAGATAAAAAATCAAATGATATTGACGTCCAAGTGACTGCCTGTAGTTGTATTGGTTCGTTAGTAATTTTATGAATATCAAACTCAGTCGTATGAACTCATATGAATTTCGGCATGATCTTCAACGCGTCATTTTGATTATTTGATCACGACGCATTCGCAAAGACTGTACAGCAGCTTTTAAATTTTACAATTTTCTTCGAGGAGTAATACACGAATGCCGACATTACATGTACAGCGGTGTTTCCTATCAGTGATACAGACTCAGCTTTCGTGAAGCAGTATTGACAAGCAATGGGTTCTGTTGAATTATGAGTGGATAAACTACTTGAAATTCATGCATATTAAAGAAGGTCGGCAGGTGAAGTCAGTTAATTGAACTATCGGAGATGTCTAGCTGAAGTCCTATAAAGACAAGGTCCATTAAGGAAATGAAATATTTATACAACGCAATTGCTGGCACGCATAGCTAACCATCTCTGTATTTGATTAACTAGCTATCGTGTGATTGGGTCAACCATTTCCAATGATTTCAATGGAAAGTGCTCGAATTCCTAATGATTTTTGACACCGTCCGTCTTGTTTGCTTGGAAAGGTGAAGAAGTAGAAATGAGAACAGAGTAATTCCTCTGCAGACTCAAGCTTTGAAATGAGATTTGCATTTTGAAAGATCAGTCGACTCTTCAATGCAACGATTGTAAAATTTCCTTTGAATCATGAAACGACCGTTTCTTGTTGTGATGCGACTTGTTGGCGATTAACTGCAAGGGTGTTATCTAGGGCTAGGGTGTTATCTGGGGCTAGTATGTTATTTAAGGCTAGGTTGTTATCTCAGGTTAGGGTATAACACCTCGATATAGAAACCACAAATGAAGCTGTTCATTACATTTTTTGTACTCAATCACATGTTTCCTCGTGACGTTACTGCCTTCCATGATTACGTTAGTGTAACATTAACATTTTCAAGTGTTATTCAATATGCTACTTTCGGGTTCATACTCAAATCTCTAAACTTTAAATTTACGAATATCCACTTTCAACTTTATGTCATGTCGCTTCACCTTTTTATAACTAAAATTGAATTGATTACGGAGCCAATTACTATTAGCTCAGTACAAAAGGTAAGCCATGGTATTACAGTGAATGGCCGTGTTGAGGTCGTGTTGCCCCGAGCCATTCAAAATCTAGGTCTCGTCTTTCTACAAAATAACGATACGCGTGTAGACTTTCATTTGCTAAAGATATCCACGTTTCGAAAATGCCTAACCGTCCTTGACCAGGGTCTGTATTCTATGCAATCGATCCACTCCTTCACAATCGCGTTTATTATATAAAAATTGTGAAATATGTTTTTTACCTTTTAATATTCCGTAAGTACATATATATCAGCCGACCACACACATAGTGTGACAACTTGCCGGAAGCCGTAAATTTTGACCAATAAACATGAATAATTTTGGAAATTAGTAGTTGTGATCATCTATCGTAAAACATATTGCTCTATAACGGCCATAACTTATTTGCCTCAGAGGTAAATACAATACGCCATTTACAGCTAATCAGCTGAAAATTCAAATTTCGATGTCAAAAGCAATCTGCTATGCCCTGCATCACTATTAACTGATCGACCAAAAAACCACCTTGTTGGACATGTATTCTGTTTTGTTTCAATACTGTGACGCTAATGAATATATTACTCCTTGACTAAATTCATATCAGAGACATACATCCGGGCACTTCAATTAAGTGAAGATAACCGGAGTGAGGGAATCAGAATGCTGATGTCGCACTAAATCGTGAGTGGAAAATTTCAAAGTAGTCTGCCGATGCAAACAGGATTTTGTGACCTAATTCATGGCGGAAAAGTACCATTTTTAACTTCGAAATAAAAATAACTCCTCTTAAGAAATCATCTCGCGACAAAAAATATCAAGAGCACACCAATATTCGTGTACAACCACGTCTTGACTTAGTGCGTGAGATATTTTATATATGGTACAATAGAAATTAAAATTTAAACGCAAGGATTAAATAACATTGGGTCTTCATTTTCTTTAATGGAAACTTGATTTTGTCCTTTTTTCGTCAAAAATATATAGACACGGACCTACTATTTGTTTTAGTTGGTAGATAAATCTTCTAGATTCACTTCATGAAGGCTAATCACTGAGGTAGAACAGTATTGGAGTATATGGTATTACAAACAGCAAAATCTCTCACAAAGCAATCTTTCATCGCGTGTTTTCATAGCTACAGAACAGAGAAAACCCTGTGATGTGACGCTATACATTCATGTGAAGCGAGTATTTCATTAAAGCAATCACCATCAATCTTAGTGTCTTTTCGTCTCGACGTATGTACCTTATGCAAATCAAGTATTCATGAGGTAAATTACCACATCAATCATCGGATAGCGTTTCAACAGTTCTAGGGAGGCCTAGGGAAATATTTGAATTGAATAATCTACATATTAGGAATTGTGAACAAAGTAACTGAATCTCTTTCACTGGCGTTTCATCCACACCATCTATATATCATTAACATTTATTGATTTTTTATAGTTTCCGTTCTTCAATTGAAAAGTCTATTAGCTTGTCTGCGATATGTCTAGTTCGACACCATGGCAACTTCATTTCTACATCCCAGACTGCTCCTTCAAACGGGATGATTTGACAGTTATCCATCATCTCTTGTCATTAATAATTTATACGTCACAGCTACCGTGTCTTCTGGGGCCTAGTCGGACATTTTGAAAAAATCAATGAAAGTTTAAGAGAGCACTCTAGACTTGAAGCAGAGATGATGTCAGTGAGTAAAGCAGGATGATCGCTAAGAACCCGTCAGTGTGCTACTAGCGTTATCGCAATCAGTGTAACTCGAGAAGCCAGGAAACTCTATTAAGGGGCAACTGTATCGATTTGCAACGGAAATAATCTTGCCTTGCAATTTCTGGTTTTGTAAATTCGCCAATCATTCCATGATTATTTGGAACAAATCTGTGGATTTTACGCTTCATAAATTAAAATGGAGCTGTTTTAGAAAATATCTTCATTTTGATTGCGGTAAAAACAAGCAAGTGGTAGTCATAGTATACAATAGCAATGTAATGAAATCAAGTACCTTTAAAATCAATATAGGTTTCTTTTATGATAGAAACAGAAAACTTAAATCGGGGTATAATAACTCAACAGACCAGAATTATTATGACGTTTATGTGATTGAATTTGTTGAATTTCAAAACTTTGGACAGTATATCATTAAATGTCAACTTTTCTTAAGGCTCAGCTTCAACATGATATCCTTGCTGGTACTGAGGTGTTTTTGTGGATATGATGTGCTACCGTACTGCCCCAAATGTTACTTTAGCTGAATGGATATACACGTCATAGTGTAAACAAAATAACCTGTGTGGCTCTCCCAGAACTTAATTTATGAATTAATACCCGTGGTTGTCAAACAACGAGTCAGGAATACGTGTTCACTTTGCTGGTCAAATGAAAAGTGTAGTCAAGAATACAGCTGAAATGACAAGTTGTATGCTAGCTATGCTCAGAGCAATATCGAAACGTCTGCTTCTAATAGTTGATCCTCATGATGGTTTTATGCATGTAATCAATAATTTATTAACCTTAATCCGCTTCACTGCATTAATTTTCCAATTCAATAATCCTGAGTATTTCAGACTCCGATATGAGTGTTAGACTTGAGTACAATCAACTACTGTTACATATCGTGTTCGAATGTTAATATCGAAGTCTTGGATACTGTCCACGTGAGATAAATATCGATATTTGGAAGACAGAAGATAGATGTTCTCATTTGAATAGCAATTCTGCCACTTCCAGTCTATTCCGTTGGGGATTCAAAGTAGCTCAATTCACAATGTAAAACACTTTAGAATTTCAAATAGAGAAGTAGACCCGCATTGTCATTTATCGATGAGCAGCCGATGTATAAAATGTTGTTTGGGGACTGTAGGCCGGAACATATGATGTATTCAGTTGAATTTTATCACTAACTTCGCGTTGGTAATTATGGTTGTCCACTTCAAGATATCCAACAACGAAATATTTTGGGCGAATGGATAACTCTTTGTAATATGTACACGCTGCTACAACCCCATTTCCGAACATACAAGTATTGTTTTATCGTGAAATGTTTTGTCAGCTTGTCTTTAATAAGTTCACTATCACTACTGCTCCACGGTCAATGGAACAGTCATGTGGTTTTCATTTCAAGATAACACATTGCTGTTATCGTTATATTGATTAATCGTTTTGCATCAATATTGTCCCAGTGTTGTAATTATTGATTTTCAGTCGAAATTGTGGTTTAGACGCTAAATTTTAGATTTCTAAATTCTGCGCACAATGGTTGCATGGGTAAAAATGGTGCATTTGATGGTACATAGCTGATTCATATCATCGCTTGGATTGTTTTCTTTGATTTCTGCGAAGGTCAGTGAACAAACTAATATCATGTCGATTTGTCGGATAAGTCGTAGATTTAGGACATTTCAGGGGTGATAGTGTTATACACAAGATATCTCACATTTCAGGAGTGATAGTGTTATACACAAGATATCTCACATTTCAGGGGTGATAGTGTTATACACAAGATATCTCACATTTCAGGGCTGATAGTGTTATACACAAGATATCTCACATTTCAGGGCTGATATGTTATACACAAGATATCTCACATTTCAGGGGTGATAGTGTTATACACAAGATATCTCACATTTCAGGGCTGATAGTGTTATACACAAGATATCTCACATTTCAGGGGTGATAGTGTTATACACAAGATATCTCACATTTCAGGGGTGATAGTGTTATACACAAGATATCTCACATTTCAGGGCTGATAGTGTTATACACAAGATATCTCACATTTCAGGGGTGATAGTGTTATACACAAGATATCTCACATTTCAGGGGTGATAGTGTTATACACAAGATATCTCACATTTCAGGGCTGATAGTGTTATACACAAGATATCTCACATTTCAGGGGTGATAGTGTTATACACAAGATATCTCACATTTCAGGGGTGATAGTGTTATACACAAGATATCTCATATTTCAGGGTGATAGTGTTATACACAAGATATCTCACATTTCAGGGGTGATAGTGTTATACACAAGATATCTCACATTTCAGGGGTGATAGTGTTATACACAAGATATCTCACATTTCAGGGGTGATAGTGTTATACACAAGATATCTCACATTTTCATTAAAGTAGCATGCTCCTCGAGATTTAAACACTGAAAGTTTGCTCAAACTTTCCTCGATGAAACCTTAATCTCTCACCAAATCAAAAATAAAAATCAGGGTCAATTTTGGAACTAGACAAACAAATTGCCAAACATTTACCGATACTTGAAATTCAAAATGGCCGTTATCCATGTGTTAACTCTATAAGAAAAAAATCGATTTTCGAAAAAGACTTTGAATATTTTTCTTACTCTGAGAGCTTTAAAATGAGCCCCAACACGTGGTAGATTAGAAAGAATTGTAAACATTTGAAAGTCTGAATACCTGTCACCGAGACGCGTTCTATCTCACAGTGGCGATTCGGAAGATGATTAATGGTAAAATTCAGTGTACATCGTTGCAATCAAGTTGTCGGCAAAGTGTAGACGGGGCGTGTTTTTGCAACGACTGCAGCGCTGTTCTCATTTGACACATGACTTATCGAAGGCAACAGCGTAATTAGCTTGTGGAATTTGACTTCTAATGCTGTGACAACTTTCGCGCTTCAGGCTATCTACTCCGTCTTAATTACTTTCCTGGACGCATGTATCCTCTCAACCTTTGAACTCTGAACTCACCTATCGTACGTCATAGAAATGTCAGCATTAAGAGTATTTAATTACAATTCACGTGACAGCGGTGAGAGTAACGAGATGTCATTGTGTTTACAACGACATACGATTTAAAATCCAAATGAGAAAACATGTGTTGCTGATATGACTTCTATCACCTTGACATCATTAAGACCACATCATGACCTGAACTCGCAATAATAATTTTTATTATAATTTCATCTTTCATATTGTTGTTTACGATGTTTTTGTTTATTTGAGTCTGTTTGTCTGTCTATGTTGCCATTGCGTATTTGTATATATGTCAGGTTAGTTAATACTTACTATTACATCTTTCCTTGTCAGAAAATAAATCATTATAATTTACCCCTGATTGCTGTTATCAGATAGATTATCACTCACTGTATTTCGTAAGGCTGGCTATAACTTGACTGGCTACGCGAGGTAAACAGCTTGCCATTTCGCAATTCCTGGTCTAATTAGTCACAGCATCTCTGCCTGCGTAGTGTACGTTATCGTTCTAAGCCAGTGATTCGCAACAGCTCAACTGTCTGATTCATATTCCTGGTAAGACCATCAGCTCATGCTGAGCGATGGACTAATCCCTGTCTACAGACTAAAGCAGCATAGTTTACAGCAAGACTACCACTTAATGTCGACATTGAAAATTGCCAAGCTCTGACAGCTGAGACGTCCGTTGATCTTAAATCTAATACGGTTTCTCTATCCATGCCGTCAGGTCGAGAATATTAATCGAAGGCGCAGTGTACTCGCCAAGACATGGAAAATACTGCATTGGATGGCGTGTTGTTGATGGTGTATTGTTGATGGTATATTGTTGATGGTGTATTGTTGATGGTATATAGTTGATGGTAGCTGTTGAAGAGCAACACACAAGATACTTCGTCCTTCCAACACTGGCGCTTTATCACAACAAGATGTCGTTGACTAGGGCTCTATGCTCATTTCTCGTTCTCAACTATCTCTCGTTGTGCAGGGTAAGTATGTGAGTTGCATTCTTTCAATGTCTGGAATCTCAGCCAGAAATATGTCAAGTGTTTTCCCGTCTCCATTGCAGAATATCCCAAGACTCTAAAAACATTTGAAGAGTTGTGCATGATATGTAGCTGCTATTCTACAATTAATTGCTAAGGGTTAGCTACATTAACTTTAAGATTCACTGCTTCAAGTAGGAAATTGGTTTCTCCTTAAAAACAGGAAATTAATAAAGGGAACATTCTCTCCATCCTTCCTGAACTCAAAATTAATGGTTTATTGTCGATCTCATCTGTTAAGAACATTGGGAAATTTGCATTCATCCTACGCCATGTCTAAACCTACAATGCGATTAGATGCCGCATAAAACGATTTGTTCTTTAAGTCTTCAATCGATCGCCTACGATGAATTGTTCAGACAAATCTTTGAGGGGCTGCGTAATTATTGACGTTATTCAGCAAATCATTTCCGCAAAGTGGAAATCACTCGTTGAGAATGCCACACAGCTGACAAGTGGATGGTTGTGAAAACAGACACTTTAGAATTCGATCTTGTACTTGATAGATGGACTTTGTAAGATGGCGTCTGTATTTCCATTTATAAGCTTAGATGAGTCAGAAAAGAATCATCAACATGGAAGTTGAGTTCGTTGACCTTTCCTATGTTGTGTCACGAGTGCATCAGTCGGACGATAGTTATTACATCTTGTGAAGTACAAGTGATTCGGCAATGCAATGGCGTCATATTGAATACTTTAATTTAAACTGGCTATATCCATGATTATTTGTTGGTGCCATGGCATCACCGAATGAGGCATATTAAAATGTAAACTTGATTGATTCCAGTCAGACAATTTAGCGAAATCGTCTCTTCCTGACGTCCGCCGTTTTACTCTGCACAGTGTTCAAAAGATTCTAAATTTACTTGTATTTGTTGTATTATTAAGACTGCAGAGTTGAAACACACAACTAGTGAACAACCTCAACATTCTTTCTTCTATCACTCGGTCTTAAGAAATCGCCTGTAATTTCCAGATGTCAAGTATCTAGAAAAGGACATGCCTGTCGGCGTAACACAGACTTTCTGAGTCTCCAAGGCATTGAGGAACACAATACTTGTGTGTGACGCATAGCCTTGTAGATCAGCGCGGACCCAAAGACACTCCATTTTGTGTAATGAAGAGGTTTGATCTATTTCATATTTCATTCCACTTACAAAGCAGCAATAAGTTTCATTGACATCGTTTATGTATGATGTCTGCGACCGTGAAATTCGTGATCGACACACTTAAAAACACTCCATATGCCTTAATACCTTGCTTACAGGCATATGCACTTTTTTAAATATGAAATAGTACATTGGAACTGAAGCGAGCATTAAACGTACGTGACATTTTCCATGTTTTTGGAAACAAGTCTTAATATCAAACTTGTTCACACGTAGTAGCGATTTCTGGATCAATTTAGAAAATAGAAACCCAGCACGCTTGAACCCGAATCTGAATTGTGACACTGATGCAAAGTTTGTACAACAAAATTGTAATCTTAGACTAGTTTTCCGATGAAATAGAAGTTTATTGAGCCAACTTTATATCATCTTTAAATAGATTTTAGTAACGTGTGTGTATATGTTAAACTGTTCATATGTGTGATGGCTTTTATCTTGGCAAAATTTACCCATTTCCATGACAACACGGACTCACAATGTTTCTAAGACTTCTTTCAACTGTTAGTAGCAGCTAATTCATTCCAAGATTAATCAACAATTGTCCTGGACTAAATGTGATTGAATCCCCTCAGTTTTGAAGTGATTCCAGATAATTTCATTGTGTATTAGTGGCCAGCCTAATTTGATTTGTCAATAACGACAGACGTAAATATTTCAGTACCCGATGCCTTGCTGATGACCTCACAGCCATAAAAGTAATGTTACTACTGAGACTGGATAATTTGTGGTCTTTGTTCGATATTCCTAAAAGCTTTCCTTTGAAAACCGGATAGTGACAATGTCACAATTTCACGATGTATACATTTTGCATCAGATCATCACAAGTGTGTCTCTATGGCATTTCCGTCACAAGTTAATCAAGAAGTAGATTTCACCGAAATATCCAGGTAGTGTCGTCATGAAGCTTGAGTATCATAACAAGGTGCAAAACATACAGAGACTATAGCTGTGTTTTATAGCTGTGCTATGGGGCACAAAAACAAATTGAAATATTATGATGGATATTATCTGTAAGAAAATAATTCCTTTAGGCCCCTACCGCAATTTTTTTTTCTTAGGTAGGATATATAACACTTTAACTATGCTAACCCTAAAACTAACCCTAACCCTAATTCTAAACCCCTCCAAAAGTTGTATTTGATGTGATTCTTCCAAGAAACGTCCGCAATTAAAGTGATTTAGGGGGTGGGGGCCAAAGGAACTCTTGCCATCTGTAAATATACCTTCTACAAATATCGCAATGCAGTAGGGCTGGTGACGACAATTTGAGCTTTAAAAAAAAGGTTAGTATGTTACGTTCGTTTGTATTGTACGTATGACCCGTACGTTTATGTTGACTATGGACTTTGTTGTAGAGAGACACCTCTCTAGCTGTTGCATGTTGCAGCTGTAAATCGACTGTAATGCGCAGACCGGGAGCAATAGCAAGCAAAATTCAGCACAGTTTCTGTAGATTTGTTACTATTAGCGCTGACATTGCTCGGTGGTGATGTTGGTACAGCAAAGATGACAGTTTCTGTAGATTTGTTACTAACAGCGCTGACATTGCTCGGTGGTGATGTTGGTACAGCAAAGATGACAGTTTCTGTAGATTTGTTACTAACAGCGCTGACATTGCTCGGTGGTGACTGGTGATGTTGGTACAGCGAAGATGACAGTTTCTGTAGATTTGTTACTATTAGCGCTAACATTGCTCGGTGATGAGTTGGTACAGCGAAGATGACAGTTTCTGTAGATTTGTTACTAACAGCGCTGACATTGCTCGGTGGTGATGTTGGTACAGCAAAGATGACAGTTTCTGTAGATTTGTTACTAACAGCGCTGACATTGCTCGGTGGTGATGTTGGTACAGCAAAGATGACAGTTTCTGTAGATTTGTTACTAACGGCGGTGACATTGCTCGGTGGTGATGTTGGTACAGCAAAGATGACAGTTTCTGTAGATTTGTTACTAACAGCGCTGACATTGCTCGGTGGTGATGTTGGTACAGCAAAGATGACAGTTTCTGTAGATTTGTTACTAACAGCGCTGACATTGCTCGGTGGTGATGTTGGTACAGCAAAGATGACAGTTTCTGTAGATTTGTTACTATTAGCGCTGACATTGCTCGGTGGTGATGTTGGTACAGCAAAGATGACAGTTTCTGTAGATTTGTTACTATTAGCGCTGACATTGCTCGGTGGTGATGTTGGTACAGCAAAGATGACAGTTTCTGTAGATTTGTTACTAACAGCGCTGACATTGCTCGGTGGTGATGTTGGTACAGCAAAGATGACAGTTTCTGTAGATTTGTTACTAACAGCGCTGACATTGCTCGGTGGTGATGTTGGTACAGCAAAGATGACAGTTTCTGTAGATTTGTTACTAACAGCGCTGACATTGCTCGGTGGTGATGTTGGTACAGCAAAGATGACAGTTTCTGTAGATTTGTTACTAACAGCGCTGACATTGCTCGGTGGTGATGTTGGTACAGCAAAGATGACAGTTTCTGTAGATTTGTTACTATCAGCGCTGACATTGCTCGGTGGTGATGTTGGTACAGCAAAGATGACAGTTTCTGTAGATTTGTTACTAACAGCGCTGACATTGCTCGGTGGTGATGTTGGTACAGCAAAGATGACAGTTTCTGTAGATTTGTTACTAACAGCGCTGACATTGCTCGGTGGTGATGTTGGTACAGCAAAGATGACAGTTTCTGTAGATTTGTTACTATTAGCGCTGACATTGCTCGGTGGTGATGTTGGTACAGCGAAGATGACAGTTTCTGTAGATTTGTTACTAACAGCGCTGACATTGCTCGGTGGTGATGTTGGTACAGCAAAGATGACAGTTTCTGTAGATTTGTTACTAACAGCGCTGACATTGCTCGGTGGTGATGTTGGTACAGCAAAGATGACAGTTTCTGTAGATTTGTTACTAACAGCGCTGACATTGCTCGATGGTGATGTTGGTACAGCAAAGATGACAGTTTCTGTAGATTTGTTACTATTAGCGCTAACATTGCGGTGATGATGTTGGTACAGCGAAGATGACAGTTTCTGTAGAATTTTTACTATTAGCGCTGACATTGCTCGGTGGTGATGTTGGTACAGCAAGATGACAGTTTCTGTAGATTTGTTACTAACAGCGCTGACATTGCTCGGTGGTGATGTTGGTACAGCAAAGATGACAGTTTCTGTAGATTTGTTACTAATAGCGCTAACATTGCTCGGTGGTGATGTTGGTACAGCGAAGATGACAGTTTCTGTAGATTTGTTACTAACAGCGCTGACATTGCTCGGTGGTGATGTTGGTACAGCGAAGATGACAGTTTCTGTAGATTTGTTACTAACAGCGGTGACATTGCTCGGTGGTGATGTTGGTACAGCGAAGATGACAGTTTCTGTAGATTTGTTACTAACAGCGCTGACATTGCTCGATGGTGATGTTGGTACAGCAAAGATGACAGTTTCTGTAGATTTGTTACTATTAGCGCTAACATTGCTCGGTGATGATGTTGGTACAGCGAAGATGACAGTTTCTGTAGATTTGTTACTAACAGCGGTGACATTGCTCGGTGGTGATGTTGGTACAGCGAAGATGACAGTTTCTGTAGATTTGTTACTAACAGCGGTGACATTGCTCGGTGGTGATGTTGGTACAGCGAAGATGACAGTTCTGTAGATTTGTTACTAACAGCGGTGACATTGCTCGGTGGTGATGTTGGTACATCAAAGATGACAGTTTCTGTAGATTTGTTACTAATAGCGGTGACATTGCTCGGTGGTGATGTTGGTACAGCGAAGATGACAGTTTCTGTAGATTTGTTACTAACAGCGGTGACATTGCTCGGTGGTGATGTTGGTACATCAAAGATGACAGTTTCTGTAGATTTGTTACTAACAGCGGTGACATTGCTCGGTGGTGATGTTGGTACAGCGAAGATGACAGTTTCTGTAGATTTGTTACTAACAGCGGTGACATTGCTCGGTGGTGATGTTGGTACAGCGAAGATGACAGTTTCTGTAGATTTGTTACTAACAGCGGTGACATTGCTCGGTGGTGATGTTGGTACAGCAAAGATGACAGTTTCTGTAGATTTGTTACTATTAGCGCTGACATTGCTCGGTGGTGATGTTGGTACAGCAAAGATGACAGTTTCTGTAGATTTGTTACTTTTTTTTGCATGGAAATTCATCTGTGTTGGTAGCAAAATTACAGTCAATTGAACATTTGATCTCACACGCAAGATTTTAGTCACTGAAATTTTCGGTTGCAGCACTTCAACCTTCGTCAGCAGAATAACCCGATCTCAATGTCGTGACCTTTCGGACACGTGACATCAAAATCGGGTCATAGACTTTTGGTAATTTATACCTTCCACTGTCTCTATTAAGGGATGGCTGGTTGACTCGGATATATATCGCCTCCTTGACACCCCTTCGAAGTATCGTGGATCCCAATCAAGAATTTCTACATTTTCCAAGTTCACAAAATGGTCTGGTGATTCAATGTGGATATGTTGGGAAACTTCCGATGTTGTAGACTGGGACGCCGGTGTTCAAGAAATCTGGTTTTTAAAGACTCTCCGTTTCACCGATGTAAAATTGTGTGCAGGGGCCCTTATCGGTCTGACCTTGACACGGAATCATGTAAACAGGACCAGTGATGTCTTTCTTGGCAGTTTTGTCCTTGGGTGCAACCAGTAACTGGCGTAGTGTTTGAGTAGGTTTGAAACAGACCATATGCCGTAGGAGTTGAAAGTCCGTTTTAGGGCCTCTGAAATACCCTTCACATACGGAAGAACAATCTGTCCTTTGCGAACGAAGTCTTTTCGTGCTTTAAAGGTGGTAGCTTTCGGTTTACTCTGTTTACTGACACAATTGAACGTCCATGATGGATACTCACATTTCACGAGAGCCTGCGTGATGAGTAGCTTTTCTTCTACACAATCAGTCACATCAGTAATAACGTACTCTGTCCGATGGAAGAGGTTTTTATCACTCTAAGTTTATGTTGTAACGGGTGATTAGACGTGAAATTCAAATACTGATCTGTATTAGCAGATTTGAGGTAGATTTTAAGATTTATGGAGCAGTCTTCTTGGACTACCAATAAGGTATCCAAGAAAGCAAGAGACCTCTTCTCTTCACCTTCAGTTGTGAATTTAATATCAGGGTCAAGAGTATTCAGATGGTCTGTGAATTCCTGAGCATGACACTTCTTGAGTTTTGTGTGCGTATCATCCACATACCTAAACCACCACAATGGGGGATGAAGCGCAGTGGCGATAGCTATCTGTTCCAGATGTTCCATATACAAATTGCAAACATAGGCGACACAGGTGAACCCATTGTTGCTCCATGAATTTGTAAGTAATATACTCCGTTGTATACAAAATATGTGCAACGTAAGAGACATCCAATAGTTTGACGACTTGAGTTACTGACAGGCGAGTTCTTTTGTCAAGAGTAATGTCTTTCTCCAGTTTATTATGAATGATTCCTAGGGCTTTGTCTACTGGAACCGATGTAAATAGTGCAGTGACGTCATAGGATCGTAATTCTTCATCTTCCTCCACCCGTCTATTTTGCATACATTCGGCAAAATGCTGAGAGTTGACAACATATGATCTGTTTTTCCAACCAAGGGAGACAAAACGTCCGCTACAAGTTTGGCACAATTGTATGTTATGGTACCAACACTGCTCACAATCGGTCTAAGTGGAGTATTTTGTTTACGCACCTTAGGTAAACCATAGAATTTGAACAGTTTTTTCGCCCACTTGTTGATACAGTCCGATGAAATGCTATCCGACTTCCCTGCAACCAATCGCTCTTTTTTGTCCAACAGGCGAGAAAATTTTGTCTGTTGACGTTTCTTTGACAACTCGTGTTCTTTCAGTTGCGACCTCTCTGTACGTGACGTAACTTCGACCATGATGTCATTCGGTAGACCGTTTTTGCCACGTATCAAATTTTCCAAGCGTTGATTTTCCTGGTTTAAGGTGTCTATTTTGTGTACAATTTGACCAACCCGCACATTTAATAAAGTTCTTTCAGCTTTCCTCAGGATATTTCTTGTTTGGTGCCATGAACAGTACTTGAGAGACGTAAACTTACCGGCACGACGTCATTGTGTTTGCAGTGTAACGTGAAACGTAGATGGTTGCGATACCGGGCGATCTTTTTCCCATTTCTTTCCAAAAGTCTGATGTTGTTTAAGCAATCATTGCCATAATCATGTTTGATTTTTGCATGGAAATTCATCTGTGTTGGTAGCCAAATTACAGTCAATTGAACTTTTGATCTCAACACGCTAGATTTTAGTCACTGAAATTTTCGGTTGCAGCACTACAACCTTCGTCAGCAGAATAAAAACCAGATTTCTTGAACACCGGCGTCCCAGCTCTACAACATCGGAAGTTTCCCAACATATCCACATTGAATCACCAGACCATTTTGTGAACTTGGAAAATGTAGAAATTCTTGATAGGGATCCACGATACTTCGAAAGGGGTGTCAAGGAGGCGATATATATCCGAGTCAACCAGCCATCCCTTAATAGAGACAGTGGAAGGTATAAATTACCAAAAGTCTATGACCCGATTTTGATGTCACGTGTCCGAAAGGTCACGACATTGAGATCGGGTTATTCTGCTGACGAAGGTTGCAGTGCTGCAACCGAAAATTTCAGTGACTAAAATCTAGCGTGTTGAGATCAAAAGTTCAATTGACTGTAGATTTGTTACTATTAGCGCTAACATTGCTCGGTGGTGATGTTGGTACAGCAAAGATTACTGTTATTTCACGTATGACATTGACAAGGCAAGAGGCAAAAGCGACAGTAAAAGCATTTTGTTGTCACTCAGCCTGACCCGCAGCTCGTTGGAAGATGCAATACCATATACACTTGTCCAGTAAATTCACAGATTGGTCTAATAATGACATTTACTGAGCGGACAAATCACAGCAAACATAGAAAGGGTTGCGAGCAGATCCCTTGTGTAAATAAGTTCACATTTGTTTGTATTGGATTACATGCTGCTTGCTATTTGATGCGCAGATCGTGAATGTGAAGATGGACAGGTGCTGCTCTGATTGTATGCAGATTAGAATTGATTTACGTGACATATACTTGTAAACGCAAGGTGTATTGGAGATTGCATCTAGATGACCTCCATACTAATCAAACCAATTACACTGCTCGTAACAAAGACAACACCATAGGCGCGTCCATCAGCCAATCACACTATTTAACAAATAAAAGATCGGGCTCACAAAGCCACAAACGGGTATTTAGAAACTTTTATGTTTGTACAGTTCCATGCGGGGAAAGGGGTCGCGAAACTGCTTATCGTACGTGTGCCGTGTAACAGCTGGCAGTGCAATCCCGAAATTACAGGTCTATAAAAATAATCTATTGATGTTAAAAGTAGCCGGGAAAAATGCAAAACAGCCGGGTTATTTACCCGGCACCGGCTCCTAAGGACAACACTGGACTCTGAATCTCAGTAACAATTGTATCAATGAACAGTTTGATCGGTACGTCACGTCAGCTCTCAAAGTCACAAGTCATTTTATTCAAGCAGAAAATAATTTTAGATTCCAAGCTTTCAGACAATTCTGAAACTTTGATGTCCAAGTTGAATGATTTGGAACTAAACGACTCAAAAACTTACATATTTTTATTGAAATGTCGAGTGCGTCATTTGTTATCGTTATTTGTCAATCGACGTAGTTATCCGTATATATTGATTAATTACATGTACAGAAATAAAATTCATATCAATATATCAAGACTTACAGCTGAACATTGGCGCATTCACAACGATCATTCTATTTTGAGCTAGGAACTGAATTATTGGCTTGAAACTCAACGTTACAACCAAACTGCTTTTAAAATTAGAAGTTTCCTCAGGTTCCTTCATCTGAATAAAATTAATTTGTATTTTTTTGGATCCACATCAAAAACCAATTCTTTGAATTTATAACAGCATACCTTGTGGGATTTGACGTCACTGAACTAGTGACAAAAGTGCAGCTAAAGGTAATCAGAACATTAAAATGAAACGTAAATTTTGCCTCGAAAAAGCAACGAAACCTTAAATTTGATTGTACGAATTGGGAGGACATTATTGGGTCAGAAAGACAGAAATTGGGAATGAGTGAACTTTGATAGTAATTGCATACTGTGTCAGAGAAATATACTTTGTGTTACCTTTCATGGAAATCAACCAAATAATTTATATATACGTGTTGGTTTGAGAGATCAGGTGTTCATACCTAGCACTGTTAATAAGGAAATGCAGAACTGAAAAAAATCTCCGCTTTGTCAACAGGGTATAGAACGATTGCAAAATCAGCAGCAGACGACATTCACTGTACCATACATTGACGAAGGCACCGTGGCTGACATTGAATGTAGCGATATCGATTTTCAAAGTGATGATTGGCAGCTGTACTCTCAACCGGAAGTCAAAGTGTCCATGGCGACAGGAAATCAGTGCAAGCCTCTGTCAGTTGATTGTGCTGACGTGTCCCGTTTGAAGTGCAACGAAGATAAAATGGCTAACTTCAAAAATGAGAACCATTTCCCGCCAATTACAGCGATAAAGGTTTGCAGAGTTACATGCGGACACGTTATTAAAGTGTATGCATGTGATTCTGATGGTGAATGGATAGGACCTCGACTACAATGTACTGTACGGGGTAAGTTCACATTTTAGCTATTGATATTTAATGCTATTAGAATTAGACATAGTAAAAGTGCATTCACTTGATTTAAAATCGCCATCATTGTCAACTAGATAATTGCAAATCACCGTCGCTCAAATCTACGCGATTGGATGAAAGTAAAGACTGAATCCTGAATGACAGAATAGCAACAAGTCAGGTGTTATCAGTGTGGTTACTGGAAAGTCGTGTTTTTTATATTTAATTGAAGACAATTGCAGCGGAGAAGGATTTCAGTTCTCGATTTATTACCGTAAAATTCCTCCAAAGTGTATGGTAGGTTAGTATTAATCTGACTACTGAGTGTTCATCAACTATTTCACAACAATTTTCTCCACCAGGCGTTTTCTGTCATTGAAAAGTCATTTTTTGATTGCAATAAACACTAACTTACCAGGTGACTAAAGTTCAATTTTTGTAAATGTAAATTTGACATCTTAATCAGTAATTCCAAAAAGACCACACCGCCCCGTGTGAACTGACTGTACTCAATAGGTAAATTGGAAACTGAAATCAAATGAAAAGATTTTCATGATTCTACTGAATTTGATCTACGGTCATTGTTTTCATGTTGGAACTATTAAATTATTTAGATAGCATCAACAGTTAACGTTCTTCCTGACTGACATCAAATCTACTACATTATCGCAAAAGAAGTGTACGTGTTTGTGATGGATTTTTTCAAGTTAGAATGAATCAAGAGAATTCACGTGTAGCCGTCTGAGTCAAACCATTTCGCTTTTTGCTGTACAACTGTAAGTTGAGGGACGCAGAGTTAGAACAGTGAATCCCCTTCCATGTCATTATTTAAAGTAATGCATAAGTGCTGTTACCCCCGGTCTGTCTCTGTGTCTGTTTGTGTTTCTCTCTCATGTAAACCAAAGCTCTTTTAGCGATTTGACATTGTCGATATAAGCATCTTAACACATTATCTCCACACTTTTATCCATGTGGATGGAAGTGGATCATTGTCTCACGAGTTCAAAGTCAGACCAACAACGTCGAATAAGCTTCCTCTTTTAATTTCACTGTGACTTACTTTTTTTTATAATTGTGGTTATTACTGTTCATTGGCATTGTTGATAGTCATTTTAATGTCGAGAGCAGACGACGAGAATGTCTTTGTTAGCATTCAATATCCATCGTCGTGCATATTCATCGTCCTGCATACTGAAATGTACAACTTTCCTCGGATATTATTATATTGATTTTTAATTTTTTAAGCACTGCCAAAGTCTGTCAAAGACATGAAGAATTGTCTTTTCTAAACACTGATAATCTGATTTCAAGAATTATCAAAAACTATGTCAGATGTGAAAAATTGAACTAGGAAAGTAATATGTTTCATTTTTGTTGCATAATCTAAGAAAATCCAGATAAGAATATTGGAACATTGTCGAGACCGAAACGAGCCGGAGCGAATATACGTAATTTGGCCATTTTGCTGGTCCTGGCGGCGTGTCATATATTTTGCAGACCAGCTTCACAAGAAATCGGTAGGTAATGTTCCACTCCACTAACCGTGTCACAAACAAGACACAGATTAAGGACATTTTATGACCGTTCGTCAACCCATTGAAATATTTGAATACTAAATTCACTGTTTCTATTCTCGAGAACGATACTAACATTGCGTATTAAAGCGATGGTCACAATCCCTCAATGAGAAATAGTTGCCATGTGATGGTAGCTCAGTGGACGGATTTCTATCGGTACACGTACTGGATGCACCCAAATTCAGAGGGTGAATCACCGGAAGAAGTAATCACTGGAGAGCTGCATATTGACACAGTTGAATGTTATCTGTTTGCTAAATGTACGACCAAAATAAGAGAGTGCTTACATATCAGTGGTGATAAAGCACTTTCCTAAATAAAGGATGATTTAGGTGGCGACCTTCAAGATTACCGTGAACATCGCAACCTTTGGGAAAGGTTATCTTATTTCATGATCTTAATTGGCGGCACAGAGAAAAATCCAGTTCGTAGTTCACAAGGGGACAGTAAAACATGCATTGGAGTATCATCAATGGAAGTAAAGTGACTTATTCACAAGAATTTATTATTTTCACACAGTAGGTGTCACTTGGACGGCCAAGTGATTGGCCTTATTCTGGCTGTAATATAGTAACTGTTTTCTTGATTTTAAGAAATGTGTTTATCAAAGAGAGCGTAGGCAAAGCATTCACTGTCAAACATATATTGCAATATTTTCCTCGAATTTAGTTTTCTCCTTGACGAATTTGCTGAAATATAGGAATATGGAATGTTGAACGTTTAAAAGCAAACGCTTTATTTCCATTATCTAAGAATGCCTACTGCAGTAAGAACATTGCATTATGATTAACACTGTCGTGGGAGTTCTTAAGATTGATCCGTAATTGGTTTCAATGATTTTTGAAAGGAAAGATATGAGAAGGCTGGTATCATCTATGTCCGTACGTCTTGCTTCACTTTGCATTACACTGTGTTTGTGATTTCCTTGGTCATGTCATTTGTATGACACTCTATTTAATTTGTACAGTATTTGTAACAATTTGTCGATAAATTTGATTTGGACAGGGAAGAATTACTGCAATTTTCTAGTTTTTACGTCAATAGTTGCCTTTGTTGCCATAAAGCCATTTGACACGTGACGTCAGATTATCAATTGACCTCCTAACATCAGTGATATAGTAAAATACATACAGAGTCCCTAGAGAAATAAAGATGGTTTTGCTCGTAATGTTTCATTGGAGTATTTTTTGGTCAATGTTTTCATAGTTAAGCAGAGCATCTAGTAGACTCAAAGATCATCTGTCCCTTTCAGTTTCATTAACAAAACTCCAATGTACATCAGATGGACAACTCCGCTGCCGTCCTTTATATTTCCATATTTCTAAAATCCAAAATAATATGACTTTGTGATAACAGTTTGGGTATATCCGACGGAAAGATATCGCCACACTTTCACTTTCATTACTTGCCTAACTTCGGGGAAATAGTTTTAGCATTTGTTAGCCTTGTAAAAATTTGTTGACGTATGAACAATATCACCGGTAGTAGTTGTGCTAAAAATGTGACTGTTTAATTTAGAAAAGGAGACCAAACCTATCTCTCTTACTTCAGCTTTGAGTAGTTTTCAACGTGTACCTCTGAGTTCACAGACGTTTGTTGGAACCCTTTAACCAGACAACTTGACATTTACATGCAGCACAGCGCTTTAAAACAGCCTTTGCCCAAGAGTGTCATTACACTTTAAAGCTTGTACTTGAAGAATCAATACAGGCGTTATCTTGTAAGATCAAGGACTTATCTTGCCTGAGTACTTGACCATCATCCTGATATCAGAGTGTTTAATGTTTAAGTAACGATCCATAGTTATATTTACAGAAAGGTCAAATCTGGTGGTAAGTTGTGAACGACCAGAACATACTCGTGCATTTGTAGATATGTGATCATATGGAATATGCAATGCAGTAAATGTCTAACATTATCAGCATAGACGACTAAATACTTCTTTATTGTCTTATATTTCATGTCAAGTCATCGCCAAACCTGTCATAGAAAACTGTCCAACTAACATTACGGTGACGTCAAGGCCTTTAGGGAGATCGGCAATTGTCAATTGGGAAACCCCGTCTGCATATGACAGTACAGGTGCTGAACTGAATTTGTAAGTACACAGATTAAAATCAACTCCTGTGTAGACATTTCTTACGTTGATAGATATTTTCAACTTATTTAATTCATTGTGTATTAATTCCTATTAATTCATGGTCAGCTCATAATTAGTCAATGAAATAGGATCATACTCAAGGCCAGTCTAATTATTGTGCATTTTGTGTGTGTCGGGGGTGGCACAGCGGTTTAATTACATAACAGAATTATTCTTTCTCTTAGATGTAACTATTTAATATTCGTAGTGCTGTGTTTCACTGCAGCATTACGTCACAGAACCATTTCTAGTCATCTCTTCAAACAAGTCAATGGTAAATCTCTTGAAATGTTACAATCTAAAAGTATACGAATGAAGATATCAGAGCTTTGTACGTCTGGTTTTTCGATTAAATTTAATCTGAGAGTGCAAGCTCCCCTTAGCGGTAAAACACTAATTCTGATATTATTTCTTTAATAATCCTAACTTACTTTTATCATTTATTCAATACTTATAAATGACGTGCCTTAAAATTTTAGCAATTCGAACTTATCAAAGCGACTTTGATGAAAATAAGTGTGTATTTTATGACAATTTAATGGCATTTACAAACTTTTCCTGCAATACCAGGAAAAAAATCGTTAAATGCGAGAGCACTTTTTAACCAAACCTTTGTCGACACATACCATAATTTGCATAATTCACATATCAATAATTTCTTCTTCCTTTTAGGAAAAATGGAGGTTCATCCCCTGGTTCACAAATTATCGGTCGCTCAACAATTCACTACATCGCTGTTGACAAATATGGTAACGTAGCGACGTGTAGCTTCACTGTTAGCGTACTCGGTAAGTCTGCTGTTACTCTGCTATGATGTGCCGGACCGCCATACTGGCTGTAATGATCTCAAACTAAACACTGCAATGTCCGTCAATATCACAACGGCTTAAAGTTTTTGAGTTGATCGAATCCCTACTTATCAAAAGACACCCATTCGTTACAAAATTAAACATAACAGTATATTAATAACTTTAAATAATATTCTATACCACTTCATTGCAGATCCCCAAAGGTTTAAATATGTATTCGCGAGTAATATAAAATAATTCGCGTATAGGAAACACATTGCAAGCCCGACTTTATCAGTTTATTCCATTGGCTGATCAATGAGTTTGTTACACGTTTCATCTGGTTTGCGATATGTAGTTTATACGAAACCAATCGTGATGTTTTCTACTTTATATAAACCTTTGTTAGTATATTTGTTAAAAAAAACGTGTGATGTAGATTAACCATCTTAGTCATCATGTCGCCAGCCTTATTAATTATTATTAATTAATCCTAATTTATACAACGTTAATTATATCCTTTCTTTCCATAAATTGTCTGCAAATTTCGTCGGTTTCGGATGAATGAGTTATTGATATCTGATTGTCCATGACTCCATTAGTAATTAAAATTTAAAAACAGCAACTTATTCTGAGGGAGTTAAGCAGTCACATTTCCGTAGCTAAAGGTATTCTCTATCGCTGACACTTTGATACATACACTTCGATACATACACTTCGATACATACACTTTGATACATACACTTTGATACATACACTGTACCTAATTGTGGACTGCGTGGCGAGATTCCGCTTTTTTAAGGTAAATCGAAATGTTTTAAAAATGTCCCCAAGCAAATTTAAATTATTCTCTTTCGTATTCAAGGATGAACATCAGGTCACCTTACAATGTTTGGAATTTGAGAAAAAATTCCTAAAATTATCCGTTTCATTGAAAGTCAAAGTGGCTGTTATCCCTATGTCACTCGATACGGAAAATTACATTTTCGATTTTCAAAAAAACAATATAAGGTGAAATATTCATTTACTCCACAGGGTCATCACAAGTAGCTTACCAGAAAGTTTGAGTGTCCAAAAAACTTCCCCCTAGGCGCACTTTGTGTTAATATCGGTTGAATGGGTTACAAACGAGCGTCTTTGTTTTGTTTGTTTGTTTGTTTGTTGTTTGTTTGTTTGTCTTTTTGTCTGTTTGTCTGTGTCTGTTTGCCTTTCGTGTCTTTGTCTGTCTGTTTCTTTGTTTATTTGTTTAAACGTAAAAGTTCAAAGATTCACTTTTATCTTTACAAAGAGAGACATGTTTATCTCGTATTCGGAAACTTTAGAATAAAGACGAATGAGAGAAGTAACACTGAGATATTTGTGCATCGACAGCCCCTCCCCCCTCTACTGTATCACACATTGTGCATCGACAGCCCCCTCTACTGTATCACACATTGTGCATCGACAGCCCCCCTCTACTGTATCACACATTGTGCATCGACAGCCCCCCCCCTTCTGTATCACACATTGTGCATCGACAGCCCCCTCTACTGTATCACACATTGTGCATCAACAGCCCCCCTCTACTGTACACACATTGTGCATCGACAGCCCCCCCCCTTCTGTATCACACATTGTGCATCGACAGCCCTCTCTACTGTATCACACATTGTGCATCGACAGCCCCCTCTACTGTATCACACATTGTGCATCGACAGCCCCCTCTACTGTATCACACAAAGTCAATGTCATCACTTACTAAACTGAAATGAGTCTACGATATGAAAGCAACGTCTTTGGATCGTTGTGACACACAACATAAAATTGGCCCTGGGAAGATAAGCATCTTTACTGAAGCTTACCAGGCTACCCTCGTTAAACAAGGTTTAATAAAATAATAAATAAAATAAAACATTCGAAAGCTAATCCATGTAATGGTCTTTTCTGGAGTGTTTCTCGAGTTTATGGTTCCACAAAATATGACTTCACCTTACTCTTTTATACGTCTGACCGACACTTGGCCCTCTGAAACTTTATTTAAGAAAAAGTATTCATTTATTTCAATGAATTTGTTTCATGTATGGCGACTTTGGTTAACAGTGTCCACATTTATCTTTCAGTTTCTATGGTTACCGGCATTAATCTCATTTTATTCGACCAGTTCATACGCTTTAGATGAGATTTAATTTGATGTTACGATTGCAAAAATCGCATGGCAATGCAAGATTTATTCCCGTCCAAGACGTTGCTTGGTAATGAAATCAGATAGTGTATGCTAAATTTTCCATCATAGCCATTTGAACCCACACTAGATATGGACCGGAATTTTAAGTAGGAATACTATTTCCTAGTACGCTGTGAGTGTGAGAACAGATCACCAGCATGACATTGATTTGTTCCAACTCTTTATATTGTCGAGCGAGTGAATTTTTTTTTTTACGTTTGAGTAATTAATGCGTGCATTTTATTTGACGAAAGTGAGGTCGCGTACTGTGACGCCAGAACTATAGTGCGAGCAAACATCACACTTCAAAGTGAACTACTTTTGTGCAGTCCCCGTCGGGGAAAGATATGTAAAAATAGACCAAAGCAAGGTTTGGCATGGTTATTTTCACTCGCAAGTAATTAATACACAATATACTTAGAGGTATGGCAGTGAGACGAAACTATTTATTCGTTTAAGAAAGTTTCACACAGGAATTGATGAAAATAATGAGGAATATATTTTTTAGAATTAGAATGATATACATGTATAACTAAAGTCATTTATGACAACCGTGTTTTCGACAATCAAATGCAATATTGCCATATTTGCATAGTATTAAACGGATGTGAGAAAAATTGCTCTTTCCGTTGACTTTGTTTCTATAGAAATGATCGCAAAGAAAACCTAGTGTGACGATTATGTATATATACAGCACAGCTAAACGTGACATTCAAATCGCAGAAAACACAAGGCATCTATGCTTGTTCATTAAGTAAAATTTACATGCCTGTATACGATGCCAGGGAATTAATGCGAAAAGTTGGCAGAAAAATGCAAGGTTTTCGTTTTCCATACATATTCTCTTATGTCAACGTAAGTCACTATAAGCTTAGAAGAAAGTTTAAACTTTAAAATAAAAAATGTATCATTCACTGAATCGTTGCTACAGTCCTCTTATTGATCAATCGAAATCCGGAACTCCACATTCCAACATTGCACGCATGAAATCAGTTTTACAGGTTGTTGATCGATTTTATTGAATTTTTCAACATTCGGCGCCATGATAGAGCTTTGGTCGATACGGGCAGAGCTTATTATTGGTATCTACCCGTTATCTATTATCAAGAGTGGGTGGTACGGTAAACTTTATTGTGATGGGGACGTCTACGTTGTTTGAAATAGGATATCACTGGTAAACTTTTGACAAAATACAAATTGTGTGTTGTGTCGGGAAAACAGAACAGTTGAACTTTGGAAGGGGGTTATACAATCAAAACAAATACTCAATGATGTATTTTGCCAGGGCGAATCTCATTAATATTTTGGCATTGTTCAGAGAGGCACAGCGTTCATGGTTAGCGTTAGTAGTGACAGTCTATATTAGGTGTCAAAGGACACGTTGTATAATGTATTTAGAAATATATTATAATCAAATTTAGCAATAAGCCAAGCTTTCAAGCCATGGCCAAAAATGACAAATTTACTGCAGACGGTCATTAATATGCATTAATATGTAACCCAACACTGCTGATGTTTTTTTCCAAAGTAAAACTTATAACAATATTTAAATCCATACAGAAATCTCGACCTGAAGTTTGAGGCACAGAGGGATTATATTATGTCATAAACATAATTCTACGGTTGTTAAGGTCAGTTAGGTCAGACAATCCTTGTACTTAAGTATTGAAAAGAACATTTTCAACCAATAGAATCGCTGATAAAGCTGGCCTTTCCCACACGTCTGTAACCAAGTCACAGACGAGCATTTTATTTTTTGTCATGTAAGTAGACACTCACAAACTATGTACGACAAAGAGTCAACTTTGTCACGTGACTAGCATGTAAAGCAAGGCATTGAGTAACCTCACGAAGTAATTCGACTACTGAGGATTGGGTCTACTTTCCTTGATAGTCTTCCCGTTTTTTCAAAGATGTAATCGCCTACCCGCCAGGGAAATCTTCTTTTGTTCTGATTTCTACATGACACGGCGTCATTGCACTATCCACTGTGCTGTGCCATCTTGCTTTCAACAGTACGGGGATCAGTTCTTTCGGAATCATCGTAGAAGTAATGTAGCATTTTGAAATATGGCCGATACGTGTCAATGTATACCAATATCCTAATAATGAAATCAAGTACCTTTTCTATAAAATGATTATATCACCAATTTTGTTGTGGCGCCATCTTAGGGAAATTCAGCGATGAAATTACCACTCCATGTTTTGAATGTTAGAATATACAATGTCAATGGTAATCGACTAATGTAAATGGTATAAACCACACCGAGCTACAGTTTACCACGAGATTTTGACCAGTTCACGACATATATGCACGAGTGATATGTGAAGTGAACTAGTCAAAACCGAGCGGTATACAGTCGCTCGTTGTGGTTTATTTCTATTATATCATAACAGTATATTGAAATTCTGGAATGGAACGTCAAAAGGCCATTTGCTATTGCCGAGAGCTTGCGCGTGTGCCAACCGTGCTATATCGCAAACATAGTACGTTTTTTCAACGTCTCGACCAATCAGATCGCTGTATGTTCGCCATCCATATAATGGTGTGATGTAATATCTGATATCAGACATACAACTTCCTTATGAGAAATCCCAGGAAAAGAAAGCTAACTGCAAATATTATCCAACGTTATTTACGTACAAAGGGGCTCGTTCATTTACTAATGGAAAAATGTATTTTTGCAGTAGCAACGAGCAAACCCCGGGCATTATATGATAGAAATGCAAATATCGATATGATAAGTATTAAAATCATTAGCGATTATAACTGAAATTTACGGAGATAAACCTCATAACCTAATCATTGTGATAAAATTTATCTTGAGCAGAGAGATAGTAACTAATCAATAATAAATAATTTCAAAGGCAAAGGCCGAAATTGATAAACTTTCCCCATCTCATCCTTCTCTCTTTGTGTGTCTGTCTGTCAGTCTCTCTCTCTCTCTCTCTCTCTCTCTCTCTCTCTCTCTCTCCTCTCTCTCTCTCTCTCTCTCTCTCTCTCTGTTTTTGTTACATGTAGGACAGTAAATTTTGAATTGTAAAAGCAATTGCTGTGCGATATTTAAATCCGTATGTCACCACTCTGTGAATGAATGGGCTCACAAAAATTTGATGATTAATAGAATCCCACGCTCAAATTGGCTGACATGGAAAGTCTATTATATATCTGATAATGATACACATTTGGGGATTTCTGTCAAACGACATTGGGAAGTGCTATCATGATCAGACGTTTGCGTTTTGTTTGTGTGAGACAGAAATGTCCTGACTAATATTTGGACTACACTTTAACCAACCGGTTTGCCAAATGTTTTCTGGTATGCATTCAATACTCTCAGAAATAGAATCTACCGTGTCGAGATGTGCAAACGCCTTTACGATGAAGGGCCATTCTTTGATTTCTATCATTCCGCGTAAAAAAATGAGACTCTTCCATTTACATTTATCAACATAAAGCGTACATCTATTCTGATAAAAGTCCAATATTCACAGTTTTTATCTGAATTATTCTCAACGTAGTGAGCATAAAATGCTCAGATGGATAATGCAAGCAGCCACACCAACATAAAAATCGGTTCCTATTTCGTGTATCAGTGGGCAACCGTAACCATAATCGTCGATCTACAAAACAGTTTCCCTTTGTTCGGTGTCGTCTACCCGGCTGTAGCTCTTGATTTACACTTCATGACATCCCATTCGTCAAATATTACTTATGCACGAGGTGCAGTGAAGGGCAATGACCTCGAAACATTTGTCGTACAAACACATATTCGTTCACGCAATAATGCAGAATATGAGAGACAATCGATCACACACCGCCTCCTAGCATACCAGGTTAGAAATAAAATGGACAAGTCATATTGTTGTCAGTGAAAAAAATTGTCGCCTCACCATGTTATAAGTTTGTCAAACATACATAAACTGGCATTTCCACAAATTATTGCGTCTATTATTGCATCGTTACACACATATCTATGACTGTATACATACATACATACATACATACATACATACATACATACATACATACATACATACATACATACATACATACATACATACTATAGATGGCGCGGTCATAAAGCACGGGGATCTAGATTAATATCGCGAAGACGCTAACACTATTTGAACAGATAAAGGGCTCCACAATGTCGCTGATATGATAAGACTTTGTTATCGGAGCTATTTATCTTGATTCGTTTCAATGTTGCCCAGAACACTTTCGAATAATCCCCCGGTATTGTACGAATGTTGCATCTTAACGGTATCACTCCAAAGACGGTATACCCTCAGAATACAAACGATATAACTGGATAGCTTTTTTTCCGAATTTTACACTATCCGTTTTATGTAAGCTGCCTATAGGAATTTCGTCAGGATACACTAACAGATTATACATGTAATAATTTATCAAATAATTACTATCAAACACTAAAATGGTAAACACTGGTATTATGCTGAACAATATCCATCTCTATTTTGTATTTCACTAACCAATAACGTTTTCATTGCTGTTTTTAGTATCCGAATGTGACAGGCTGACACCGCCAAGAAACGCCTTTTTACAGCAGAGTTCCGGTTTTCCACTTCTCGGCTCTAGTGTAGAATACATGTGTTACAATGGTTACAGTCTCCATGGTGATCGACATCGCCGTTGTCAAAACAAAGACGGTAAAGTTAATTGGAGTGGAAAGACACCAAAGTGTATTGGTAGGTCATCCAGAGTTTTGCTCATTACTTTCAATTCCTGTCACCTCAATAAACGTTTACGTCTCTATTCATCACTCGTTCTAACAAAACGTTCTGTTGTTGTAAAGTACAAATGCGACATCCTAACTGTCGCACGTATTGATTTCTTTAACACCCACTTGTCACGTACGTTGTTGTTGTTGTCATCAATGTCGTCGTCGTCGTTGTTGTTGTTGTTGTTGTTGTTGTTGATGTTCTTGTTGTTGTTGCTGCTGGTATTGTCGTGGTTGTTGTCACAAAATTGTGTCCAGTATTTCAAAGGGCACAGTAACATTACTCATGCATGAAGATTTTTAATATCCTTTAAGCTTTTTCGTGTCAAGTGGCACTACCTACATGATTTAAGTGTGTTATCCGTTATTTGTGCCAGGAACTAAATGTTCAATGATTCGGTCGCTAGGCAACAGTTACTGCTCTGTTGATTGACAGCAAACGCTAAAGTTTATCTGTACATGATAAGTGTGCTTTGAAGGTTGATCAATCATTTGATGATGTTAATGTTGTTTTTCGGCCAAACAGCCAGTAAATGTAAATCATTGGTCAATCCACAATGGGGAATCTTTTCCTGTACATCTGGCAGCCAGTACCAAAGCCAATGCACTCTGACGTGTTACCAAGGATTTGATGTACCATCGGGTTATAATCGTGTGGTGTTATGTAAAGAGAACGGCCAATGGGATGGAGGAACTCCTTACTGCGTCGGTATGCATTAAGTTACAGCAACTGTTACTATAACAACAAAATAAACGATTGTACTTCCTGTAGGATTCGTTCAACTTTGAAGAGAATTTATCAGTCTGTAACTTCCGATTTCTCAATGATACATAATATATTTCAAGAGGCGGCATTGTAGCGCTTTTTTACAAGCAAACGAAGTATTTCAAGTAGTTAATGTAGCGTGGCGTTATGAATTATTGCTGCAGACCTTTTGATATAAAAGACACAAAAGCAGAGAAACACTGACATTTAACAGCGTTAACTTTAAACGGAAACGTTGTCGACGATAACAGTGTTCTTGAAAAAATAAAAGAAACAGCTTTGTGATATTTCTATGATGTCATCGAAAGTTACATCATTCATTATTCTGTGGTTTGGAATAGAAAATGGTCTTTACTACTCATCAATGACAATGATGATAGAGAACCCACACTGTAATAAAAAGGATAGACGATTGTGACGTCACACTATGATATGACTGGTCTCCTATGCTGTGACTAATATCAAGATGTAAAATATATGCCATAATCGACACCCTTTGGATAAATATAGACTGAAAGATTCCGTCGCGTGCGGGCGCTCCGGCGCACTGCGACCTACGACCCTTTACCACGACTGAAGGCACACTGTACTTGGCCGCGGCAAACTCAGAGAGAAAAAAGTACCGCCCACAACTGACTTCATAGACTTTTCAAATATGTAAATCATGGTTGTGTAATTTGAATATTGCTCACGTGGGCTGTTTACGGGCATAATGAACACGCTGTAGTGAGCGATGTGGCGGTCTTGTTACCCTACATACTGTCAATTAACTCGTTTCTGTAATACGATTGGTTCCAACAAATTTTGTTGGAGAACAGGATTTCAACAGTGTGCCTTCAGTCGTGGTAAAGGGTCGTAGGTCGCAGTGCGCCGGAGCGCCCGCACGCGACGGAATCTTTCAGTCTAGGATAAATACAGAGGATGTACAATTTCACTGGAAAGATATCATTTGCAATCATTCTCAGACTGTCATTATTCTCAATACTCAATTGAAGCGAATCTAAAGTTCAATGGTATCGCCGTAAATTGATACCAATGCATGTGTTGTCTTATACAGTTGTTGAGAGGAATTCGATTTCAACACAATGAAAATCAGCATTTGCATATCTCATCAGTATATTGTGGATATGTGTCGCCATTACAAATATTTCGTCCCGACAGGATATCCCTGCTGGCTAGGTCTGACGGGATATCAGGGTATCGAAGCTTTCAAAATATAAAACCACCCTTGATGTAGTATACGCCTCGAAAGTGAAAGACTTACGCTTTTGCTCAAACTCTTCTCAAGGAACTCTTCAACATTTCTTTTTCAAAATCAAGAATAAAAATCGGGGGTCACCGTGCAAATTTTGGTAATAGAGAAGCAAATTACTTAAAGATTTACCGATATTTGAAATTCAAAATGGCCGCCATCTATGTGTTAACTCTATGGGGAAAAATACATTTTCGATTTTCGAAAACGCAAGACTGTGAAAATTTTTCTTACACCAAGAGCTATAAACTGAGCTCCCCCCAAGGGATAGATAAGAAAAGAATTGTAAAAGTTTGAGAGTCCGAATATCTGTCCCCGAGGCGCATGCTCCCTTAAATGTTCGTTAAAGGGAAACAGTCGTCGGAACTGCGCCTGTGCGAGTTTCTTGTTTACAAACAATGTATTTCGTGCAGGATATCTAGATGCACCTCATCATCATAGCTGCAACATTTAAATTATACGATGTACATTATGACAGACATGTTTTAACTTTCATCAATCACCATCGTACCTTGGATACAGTGTTTACATTGGTCGTATGGGTCCCATACGATCTTTGAGCGCAGTTCCGACGACTGTATCCTTTTAAGAGGATAGTTTAAAATTTGAAGAAAGATGATTGATTTTTTAACGCAGTAGAGTGTTTATTCAAGACACCGGATCATACTTGCCATAACTTTACGTTGCAGATGTCATGCCCCCTTCTTTTGAGAATTGTCCCAATGACGTCACAACATTGGTGGCTGAAGGAACGACAGCTAGTAGAGTACAATGGGAAAATTTATTAGTGAGCGACAATTCTCATGACGTCATCAAGGCACGCATCATACAAGGAAAAGGATCTGACTCCCTATTCGAAGTCGGACATCACGTGATCAAGTATCAAGCCACTGATAGCGCTGCCAATAGCGCTTACTGTCAATTCACAGTCCGAATCATCGGTAAGTATATCACGTGGTCGTCTCGTTTGACAAAATGTAATAACGCGATTGCCTCTACACTCTTATAATTAAATGACCCACATTTCCTGAAAAACCTTCGAACTGCTCTCAAGGTGATGACTTTGTCACAAATTTAATCAGCTTTTAATTTCTCTCAATTGATGATGTTAAATTGAAAAGAAAAAAATTAATTAAGTATGACCCCAAAAGTAATCTTAAAAATTAATATTGAAATATTAATAGTCTGCTAAAACGCAGAAGTTGTTGATATGACGGAATATTTAAGATGTCACCGCAATTTGAATGTTAATGCACTTGTAGTGGTTTGATAATCCATTCAACAGATAACAGGGTACATGAAAGAGTACGGCGATAACAGTGTACATGAATGGGTACAGCGATAACAAGAATAAACCGCCTGTACCTTCCACTATCGATGTCGCAAAAAAATCTTGAAACTTTCTGAGTGAGCTTCCAGTTCTCAACAGACGATAGACGATAGGACGGCAAACCTAATTATTTTAAAGGTGGTCTACTGTGAATATTCAAGGTAGATCCGACTTTTAAAGGGGTGGTATTTTCTATTAATAGAAATCACGGTACCTTAGATACGATGTTGCCATGTCATAAAAGTCTCAGACGGTCGACCATATTTTCAACATGGCTGATTTCTACAGGTAAAACACAAACGACTGTAGGAGCAAAAAAAAATTTTAGGTTATACAGGAATTTCACAGCAGAAATACCTAAATAGATGAAAAGATACATGAGTTTAGCTAGTTTAATAAACACATATAACTTTTTGCCATTAAAACGATTGCATTGCGTGAAAATAGGGACAAATTAGGGACGGACGTAAATTAGCAGGGGGGGGGCGGGGGGATTTGGGGGAGGGTGACAAATTTTGGAGCCTCTGTTTGGGGAGGGTCACAATTTTTGAGCTCCGCTAAGGGGAGGGTAACAAATTTTTGGGCTTGTTGTTGGTGCACTAAAAGTAGAAAACAAATTGTTTGTAAGACAATATGCTCACATGACATCGCATGCATCACTCGCACACACGCCTCTTACTTTCTATTAAACGCTCATTCCAACTCTCTGTGTATCTCTTCCCCACCATTATCTTAAACAGGATTGTCTCTCTTGTCGCTATTCTTATCGCCTTAAGTTTATAGCCAATCCAATCTATTGTTTCTCAGCTAACCCAACATATTAAAGGGAATGACTCGTGGTTAATAAACACTGGACAGTGTTTTTGCTAAGGTTGGGGAACATTGGGAACCTGGTAAAATTTCTGTTGTCCGCTAGTATGACTGCACTGATATACCAAGGCTAACCCTGGTAAAATGACCGGGGAACCCTGGTAACATTTACCTAGGTACCGCCCTTAACAAAAACACTGCTGGATATTACCACAATATCTTACATTGTTCTACTGATGTAGTCAATGTTGAAACCTAATCATTTGACGATATTATTTCTCATTCCACTTCTTGTTGATGAACAAAAGTTCCCTCTCTTACATAAGCCACTTCCTTTAAAGTTTAAGGCTATAAGCTACACCCTGCATCAGTCCCTTTTTAGGGTCATGAATTTTAGTTTTTAGAGATACATGTACTATTGTTTGAAATTAAGAGCTAGCTTTGGTGTGATAATTAATAATTTTGATTCCAGAAAAGTGATTTTAGTATACTGAAATATTTCTGTACAGTCATTTTTCAAGTTTACATTGGCTTTACCACGTGGGTACTATCTTTGGAATGGATAGCGTTCATTTGTGTTGTGATGGCAGAATATATAACATTTGTTGAAATTTAATGTGGGTAATTTATACAGTGAATTAACAAAAGTATTGAAAAATTTTTAAAGTCTTACAAATTATTGTCTTTTTTGGTATAATCTGTGCATAAACTAGACAAATAAAATCTTTAGGTCATAATTTCACGACACAAACTTAAAAAAATATGCCACATCCATTCCAAAGATAATATCCAGTCTGAAAAACCAAGTAAAATTGAAAATTCTTGCATTAGCCATATTGATCACATATTCAAATTGAACTTGATTAAATATGAAATCTCTTTTCTGAGAATCTTGATGCAACGTTATGTACTAAAAAGCAATATACCCTACCCAATATCATTTCAGAATATGAAGACTTGATTGAAATAGTGTTTGCCACTTCTGTGTCAAATCAGGATCAGTCTATTCCCTATTATCTAGGCTGCTTTCTGTGATATGTTCAAAATGCAAAGAAACATATCCCCTCTGCAAATTTACAAAGTACTGTCAATGTTAAAACACCATAATTTCACACTATAGCATTCAATCTATGACCGCACTTTGAATTGTTTGCTTAAATTATTGATCGAATAGGCAACCTTTCCTCCAAAACAGGGCAACGACCAAAACTTCTCATTGTCTACTGGAACACACACCGTAGTACATTTTGTAAAACTGGATTTGCTATGAGTGCAGTGAGCACATATACAGGTATTTTCAGTTCTCTAACTACACAAGTCTATCGGGAATATTGTAAAATTCAGTGAATAGGGGTCATGCACACACATGTAGTTCTATTCTGTACAAGGAACACATTTAAAACATACTTTCCCACATTTCCTCCCCATGTAGAGATTGAACCGCTCAATACATTGTACATGACCATATAACATTGTTATGGAGATCATTGTCACATGTGTTTCCAGTATGTGATACATTCCAAAATTATGAATTTCACTGATATTTTGATAAATGTTAAATTATAATTCCTAAGAAAAAATGGCAGGCACATGTGCATTAATATAAAAAAAAACATTTGAAGAGCATTATTTATTACAATCACTCTTAATGGAGTATAAGTGTGCTCTAGTCCATTATAAGCCAATTTGGGCATTCATTATTGGAATTATTGGACAGCCTGTTGAATCATAACATTCCACATGTGCAGTTCAAAGCCAAAGTGAAAGGGTACATATTTACTGCCTACTTTACATGATATATGCCATTGACTTGGTGTAGCAGTCTAAGCCCTACGAGCATGGTTAGAGTATTCAGCTATTGGCTGCTCTGATTGCCTCCAACAATGGCATACTCTTCACACACAGGTGCAACCACAGTCGATCGCTACGCGAAGGCCTATGCACCCGGAAGAGCTCTCTCTAACGGGTGCATACAGTAGGCCTTCGCATAGCGACAGTGGTACATATATCCTCCTAGCGTAGAGTAGGGCAATATTGCCGTTGTACCTCAATTTCTGTACTGGTGTTTAGGTAGGACGTCAACTTGAAGCTAATTAAAACTCTAAAAAGGCAAAACCTTCAGCTTCAGAACTGCAGCTACATAAACCAAGGAGTGATACCATGGAACTACCAAAAGAGTGTGGCAGCTCCTTAGCTCTGCGTACAGGTCTGTGTGTTCCCGGCGTTATACGGCCTGTGGTGGAGGCCGTATAACGCCGGGAACACACAGACCTGTACGCAGGGCTAGGTAACTCCATGGTGATACTGATACACTCCCGCTTGGGAAAACAACACCGAGACTTGTGAATTGTAATATCAACATCCTTCTGATCCTTAACATATTTTCATAGACCAATAAGTCAATCATTTAAACATACAGACCTTTATTTCCTGAAAACGATAGGCTAAAATGTACAGTGTACGTCCAGAGAACTTCATGGTGAACGTTGAATGCGTGCAAGTTATTTGAATATTTTTAGAATGGTGTTCACAGTCACACTTGGAAGTAGTGACAATTTAGTTCAGTTGTAAGTGAAACATATTTATGAAAATCATCATTCAATTAAGTACTTTCAATACTTAGACCTCAATCAATTTTGACAGTCAGGAAAACGGACAGAAATAATTGAGTGAAATTGGACTAATATGACGAATCTTTAACTTAAAATGACGTTAAAGTCACTGTCATTTTCCAGTCGAATACAATAATGTACAATGTACGTACCAAGCTTGCAGGTCGAGTCCAGGGGGTCAAATATGATATGAAATAGGCCCAGAAGAAAGTTTTTAAGTACCTTTGAAACAAGCGGACGGCCGAACTTGTTAAGCGGTCAGCGGTCATCTAGTACGAAGAGTTTAACTTTTTCACATGATGCTATGCTTTGGTGTCTATACTTCCGTGGTGTACAACATACATGATTCGGCACTCTGCAGAGGACTGCACTTTCATATTGGAAATATTTGTGAGTTCACATGGTGATGTAATCTTACATCCTTTTCAGAAATGGTTAATATTATGATAATTTGAACAAAGCTACTTTTGTCAACATTTTACAGTACTATCTTGTCAATGCACCAATTATAAAAGTATTCATTGCCACCATTTTAATACTTCAACAGTGCAATGGTCATGCTGCTTGACACAGTGACACTTGAAAGAATCTGTACTAGATATGTACCAAGTTATTAAGGGACAAAGTTGCTCATTTTTGACAATATTTTGCCATTTATATTTCTTTTGATAGATCATTCTCACTGAAATATGCTCACTCTCTGGTTATTGCAATTGCAATTCAATTCTCACCCTTTTATAAGACACATTAACATGTGAAATTTACTATGTTACAATGCTTGGTACATACCTTAAATTAAATTATTAAGCTTAAGTGATCACATGTTATATCCATGCATGCACATGAGTTGAGCTGTGACAACCAGAGATTGCAATTGAGTCCATTTCAGTGAGCAGCAGAAAAGCATATATTCAACAGAAATTAAAATGACCAAAATTTTGTCAAAAATGAGTGACTTTGTCCCTTTAATGGCCAATGAAAATGGCTAAATTCCATGTTTGCTGTTTTGTTATTTTTGCCTGTCAGTCACTGTAATTTGAAACAATAGTGTATGGACAAGGTGTTGTTAGTTTTGTTATTGTTTACTCTGCAAGTCAGAGTTACATAAATTCATAAGATTTCAGAATTCACAAGGTTTTATTTTTACTATTGAAAATTTATAAAAAGGTAAAATTAATTGAGATGTATTATTTAACAAGGATATCAGACCCAACACTGTAGAGTACTCTAAATGTGTTCAGACTTGCTGTCACAACTCTGACCTTGCAATTGTCTGAGTTTGCTGAAACAAATGTGCGTGTACCACAAGTTTGTTAAAGGGACTGCAAAAGACCTGGCGAGGAAGTTATATGCAGTAAAAGAGGACAGGAGCTGAATATTATTTTCAGAATTGTTCAGTATTAGCTGCTGTATTTTAGCATGATATGCTCAGTATTGATTCAGTTTGTCAGCATATAAGCCTGATAACACTTGAGCAGTGGTGTCATTTTTTGTGTCCAGTGAAGTCTTAAAACTGTTTTTTGTGGTTTGTTCCAAATTTACAAGTGTGCTGACAAAATGGAAAATTGAGCATTTCATCAAACTTGTGCATAAAATCAAACAATGAATGAATTTAATCATAGAGTTTATCCTATGGTGTTCCCCAGAACAATCCACCCATACCACACTGGAAACAAGAATACCAGACTCCTTTATCTGGTGATTGGTTTACTAAGTTTAAACAGTATATTAAAACCATTATCATAACAATTGAAATGCATATTATGTAGGCAGAGAAATCAGGGGGTTCCCTTCTATTAAAAGTACTGAAAAATCTGTAGCATACCAGTAGAATATCCAGAATTTTGTTTAATAGATTTAATAGTTTTACCCATGCTGGTCAAATGTGACTGACACAGAGTCAGTGAAAGTATTCTTGGGTAAGGCTGACATCCATATCTAGACTTGTTCTTGTCACAAGCAGAAGCAAATAAAACTTTTGCAGGCATCCTTTGCTGGTGTCCATCTATATTGCCCAGTGTCGTAAATCCCCACCTCAATTAACGTCGAAGATTCGATCAATTTGTAAAATTATATTTTTTTGAAACTGGGGGAGGGTCACAAATTTTTCAGCCTTGCTTTGGGGGAGGGTCATAAATTTTTGGACTAAATTTTGGGGGAGGGTCATGATTTTTTGGCCGCTGTCTTGCGAAATCCCCCCGGCCCTCCCCCTGCTAATTACGTCCAGTCCCTTATTCATCAGACCACTTTCTAAAACTCTTGCTAAGGCGAGAAGTCGACTTTTTTACCCACAGTGCATTTCAACATTGAGCAGCTTTGCACCTAAGCACAGGGAAAAGCTATTTATGGTAGCGATAATTGTATGTCAACTATCTAAGTAAACAAATAAGTTTGATAGCAATAACAATAACAACAAATCAAAAAACAACAAGACAGTTCGCAAGGGATTGTCCTTTTATTCAGTGATGATCATAACGAGGAGAAAACACCCGTCGGTCATTTATCGAGGAATGTTGCCTGTTTATTTATACTAGTATTCTAACGCTTTTAGCAGAGTCCACATGCCCGCCCATCAAACCGTTGTCACAGCAACGAGTTGACTGTCCAAATGGATATCGAGCGGGTGCAATATGTACGCTCGGTTGTCGTTATGGTTACAAATTAGAAGGTCGCTCGACGGTGAAATGTGAGAAAGAGCAAAACACAGTCAATGGATTCTGGGATTGGCATGGGGAACAACCACCATGTACCCGTATGTATCATTCTAACCCTATTGAACTTGGCCTTGTTTCTGTGTCATTAATGAACGCCCTTTTCCTTTTGTATCATTTCCGATGACGTCATACTGACACTTGCAAAAGTGTGGAATGGACCTAAGCAGGGGTCAAAGGGAAGGAGATCTGCAGGGTAGCGAAAATCATTGAACAACGCTGTTTATATTAAAATGAAAACACAATACTTACATGACTGCAAATTGCAACAAGTATGAAACTCTTGAAAAGTACGTTCCGTCTGTCAACGATAAAATTTGCCAAATACGCCATGGATTGGCACGTCCTCTACCAATTTTCTCGATGTAAATGACTCATCTTTGAATCCAAAGATAACTTAGCTTTGAATGGCTGTGTCAGTCACTGCAACTCTTGTTTCCACTGCCTTCAATAGTTTCATATTCGGTAATCTGCTCAATTTTGGAGACTTTTGTATCAAACCTCTATCCGCACACTATTTCTATCATTGAATTGACATTTTATGAGCCCGTAATAAAGCAGGTATGAAGATTGAGTTAAAACATTTTGAAGTATGTAGTCTGCATTAGTAACGAAAAGCTCCTTTCTGAGTCAGAAATCATTTGTATAAGGGGTAGCACACCAATCTCTTTTATGTTATTTCATTGCTTTTCTACCAAAAATAACGTCCTGGATTGCGAAAGTCACTTGTTAAAATCTACAGACGTGTTTTGCAAGATAGCTTGCCATGCAAGGAGTCCTTTTTACTCATTACCTGTGCAAGGTAGAAGATTGTGGTGGCAATCTTCTAGAAAATGTCCAATCATGACGTGGTTTATATTTATTTACCTGGCAAGGACAATTCATTCCAAAGTAAAATTTATTCCCAGCGTGAACTCTTTCGTTAACAATGCAATGACGGGTTTAAAATGAATGCTTTGGAAAATATTGAATATTCGTTTGTAAGCAAGACTTCATGTACCTTATTCTTATACATTTATTGTTTTCACATTACAAGCCATATTATGTCCACAGTTACGATCGCCAATGAACGGTAGACTCCTCTGTGACCTTTGGGGTCACAAGAGACTTTGCAGAGTTGATTGTGACGAAGGTTACCAAGTACCACGTGACTATGACTATCCCGTCATGCAGTTCGTATGTTCCCCGGCTGGGAAATGGACGCCAAACGCAGACGTACCAGACTGCATAGGTATGCCTAGCAATCATGGTCATTGTTCATTAGCACACTCAGGAATACACAGAGAATAAAACTGAATACATTTTTGATTAATTATATCCGATTACCAGAGAGTAGAGTGATGATAAAATTAACCTTAAAATGACAACACATCCCCTCTCTCACGTGATGGAAGGACACGTTGTGAAAAGTAATGTCTCATATAAATTACTACTGAGAAAAAACACATTTTGCACATAAACTAAATTATAGATCACTTTCATTAGGCTATTTTAGGCTTTTCTGCAATAATAAGGAAACATGGTCAAAACATTAAAAAAATCGATAACATTTCTCTTCTCTCCTAATACAAATGCACCTGACCTGATATAGAAAGGTCAACCACAGTTCAATAGTTAGGGCACCAAGGTGACTTTACCGGCATGCATGTCTCGACAAAACACTGTTAACGCGCGTCTTTGTATTTATTCACAGAAAGTAAAGAACCAAGGTCAGGTTCTCTGCCAAGTGAACTCTATTACTACTCCAGAAACTGTTCGGATCCAAATTTCCAGAGAGAAGTTGGAGATCTGTTTATCAGCAAACTAGATATGACGTCATTAAAGTCTAGCGTTTGTGAGGATAAAGTGGATTGTTACTTCGAAGATGTTCAAATTAAATGTGAGCCTTTAAGACATGTCAGTAGGTTAATTCGTCGTTTCATGAATCTAAGGTCAAATAAACGTGGATTGTTACCCTCTCCGTTACAAAACGTCAGGATGGTAGCGATGGACGATACTTACTGGAATCTATTGGTGATTGAATTCAATATCAAAGCCGAACCACCGTCAGACGACACACAGACGCCGGATGTAACGATCGGTGGTGTTCTGGACGACACTTTACACCAAGTGGCAAAGGTGGTAGAAGGTTTGGTAATGGCGGGAAATTTAACCTTGCCAATATGGAGAGGTGTGACGACAGAATTAGAGAAGGAATCATTTACATATGGCAATACGCAGATATCATGTGACCAAGGACTTTTGCCTCGTTCTGGAAGTTATTCCTGTGGTTAGTTCTCTTTACTTTACATTTGAAAGAAATCTTCTTTGCGATTTACATCGCACATAAAGCTGATCGTACTATCTACAGTGTCAACGTTAGAATCTTTTCATCAAAATTTAATTTTACCTCTTAAATAGATGGAATGTATTCAGTTGAATGCAAATGTAAAGAATTGTTGAGAATGGAATTGATGTATGTACACCAATATGAATGATACATGTATATACACAATATTGAATGATACATGTATATAAGACTTGTATACTGCTCTCCTAACTTGCAGTTTGACACCGAGTAAGGTAAGGCATATGCCAGACTGAAAATTTATTTTCCGAGTAAGGTATTTGAATTTACAATGTTTCTAATCTTCTTTTAGCGTCGTGTGGTACTGGTTCCTATTTTAACGCTACTCTGGACACGTGCGTTCGATGTCCCGTCGGATATTATCAAGACAAGGCAGGTCGTTTTAGCTGTACAGCGTGTCCAGCTGGCACCTCAACGACCAGTCACGGATCAAAGAATGCTTCACATTGTCAGGGTTAGTATCGATTTCAGAATCGCTCGACCTAAATGTTCATGTTTTTATTAGAGCGAAATGTCTAGAGAGTCAATTATGGTATCAGATTGCCCCCGGCAGCTATCGACAAAATATGGAAATTGGGAATTGACTTGTATTTCATCGCTCAGCACTTGTACAGCCGACCACTTCAAAAGATTGACTCGAAATACCGCTTAATTCAGTTATCTTAGATTTATTCTGAAAAGACATCAAAATTGGTAAATTTATTCAAAAGCAATTATGCATATGAAACTAGATTAGGTTTGTGAGACCATGAGTGTAATTGGTCGTTTCATAGTAAATGCATCATGTTTCGGTCAATGACATTCTTACAAATGTCGACATTAACAAAGAATCGTGTTCGTCTAGATGTACAATCATTTCCAGATAATTCTTATTCCTATTACATATCACTGCTGATATCTATACTATTTTGAAGATCACAGCTATTGGTATGCATGTCATCAAATATATAAAACGTTGAACAAAATGTTTAGATGTAAAAGTTGGCCAGTTTCTCTTTCTGTTTTAAATCAGCTATGTGTAAAGCCGGCTACTATTCTACCAATGGCCTTGAACCATGTTCAATGTGTGACAGAGGTTTTTATCAAAGTCGCAAAGGCCAACGTAGCTGTGAATCCTGTCCTTATGATAAAACCACACTTCAGATGGGAATGACGTCACAAGTCGCATGCACGGGTAAGCAATACCCTTCAACATTATGTTTAGATTATTGTTTATACGTAGATTATCATAAAATTGATTCATTTTATGCTTTATACTCATCATTTACTAAAACTCTGACATCAAATATTTCTCCTTGCATAAGGTACTAAACTCTAAGATTTTTATCATGTCAAATATTTGAAAGTCATTGACCATTTCTTGTAGGTTTTGATCTATCTTTTTCTGCAACCGACGCTGAGACGTTCCCTCTGCTAACGGACGCCCTCAGCGGTGACATACGCCTCATACAGTTCAGCATGTCATTCTGGATGCAAGTCGTTAACGCTAGTGAAAACACTGTGGTTATAGCCAGTGTCCATGACATAAGGAATGGTACAGACAGTGCATTGCTTTTATTTCGAAATCCTATCAACTTGGAGATAAAGACAGGAAAGTAAGTCATCGTTCATGTAAGATTAATGATCTCTTCAGATTGTCTGTCGCTTCGAGAAAAGGTATAAAGTAAATATTTAGTAACATTAATCTCGAAGACTAGAAAACTACGGAATATTATATGCAACTCATAGTTCTTTGAAAAGTTCAAAGATGTCTGTGCATCTTCTGTTCTTGTCACTCACTACTTGGACACTCAGTCCTGACCATGGACCTATATATATATAAATATTCTCCATTTTCACAAATGAAGTTCATAGAAATAGGTATTCGTAATTTCTAGTCACCATTATCAAATAGCGATACTATAGTACTTATACATATCTTGTCTATACTAGTCCCGCATTTTTGTACAGGAAAACACAAAGATTCTCAAACCCAGATTATTTTAAGTGTACTCACTCAGTAATCCGGTCTTGCAATCAGATTTTTTAATGTAGCGGAATGAGCTCACTCATTTCATCATGACTTCTCAGAAATTTACTGACCGGCGAATAAATAGAATAAACGTATCAACAGGTACACCATTCTAACGAACATCCTATTGGAGTATCGACAATGGCATCATATGATGATATTATGGGATGGCGTGATTGGCAAATGGTGGATCTATAAAGATGGAATCCTTGTTACCAGCAATTTTCTTCCTCCTTCAAGTGATGGAACGTCATCAACTCATGCAAGGTCAGCAGGGAATGACTTTTATTTGATTGGCAGAACATACAGCGACAGCGTGAATGGTAAGCCTTGTATTAATTTTTGGTCAATATCAGGACATAATCTGAAACAGCTCGACGCTGGTTAAGACTCAATGTCAGCTTCGGACAGTTTGGTATAGACAACATTAGAACAGCTCAGCGCCGTCAGTATTATAATTGGTTCAAGCCTGTGAATTGTGAAGGTGTGAAGTGGGGTTAACGCGATGATTTGTGTTCTGTTTTTAGCTCACGTGTGTAAACACGTGGGCTATTGTCATAGCGATGTCTGTCTGTCTGTCCGTGTGTGTGTGTGTGTGTGTGTTAGTGTGTGTGTGTGTGTGTGTGTGTGTGTGTCTGTCTGTCTGTTTACACGATAACTCAAAAACGCCCGAACGGATTCAAGTCAGATTTGGTACACAGGTACCATGTGTTACTTGCAAGAACTGATTAGATTTTGGTTAGTGTGGCTTGCATATTAATGAAGTTATGCAATATCGTTTTTTTCCATACAATGGTTTCCCTATGGAGACGGTAATGACAGTGTAGACATATATCAAGAAATACTGCACAAAATTTCATGAAACTTTTCACAGATGACAATCTAAGAACATTATGATGATACTGTGAGTGTCATGTCAATTATCTTCTCATTTGCATATTTAATGAACTTTTGTTATTAGTGAGATAACTCTGAAATTCCTGCACCAAACTTGATGATACTTGCAACAAATATTGATCTAATATATATCTAATTACAGTTAGAAGCATTAGGCAGTGTCACGTTAATAAATAGCTTATTTGCATATTTTATGAAGGTTTGTAATTAGTCATATAACTCCTATATAACTTCACCAAATCTGATGAAATCTGCTGCAGATACTGATCCGACTGATATCTAACTGTAGTGTAAAGCATTTAGTAGTGTGAAATTAATTAAGGGTTCATTTGCATATTTAATGAACTTTGTAATTAGGTATATAACTCTGAAATTACAGCACCAAAGTCAGTGAAATTGGGTACAGATATTGTTTTGATAAATATCTAATTGTACTGAGAAGCATTTGGCAGTGTCAAGTTAACAAATAGGTCATTTGCATATTTTATGAAGTTTAGTAATTAGTGATATAACTCCAAAATAACTGCACCAAATGTGCTGAAATCTGCTGAAGATACTGATCCGACAGATATCTAATTGTGGTGTAGAGCATTTAGTTGTGTGAAGTTAATTAAGGGTTCATTTGCATATTTAATGAACTTTGTAATTAGTGATTTTACTCCAAAATTAAAGCATTAAATTTGATGAAACTTGCTACAGATGTTGATCTGATAAATATCCAATTGTACTGAGAAGCATTGAGCAGTGTCAAGTTAATAATTAGCTCATTTGCATATTCCATGAACTCTTATAATTAGTCATAAAACTCTGACATAACTACATCAAATGTGATGAACACTGCTGCACATACTGATACGACAGATATCTAACTGTGTTGTAAAGCATTTAGTAGTATAAAGTTAATTAAGGGTTCATTTGCATATTTAATAAACTTTGTAATTAGGTATATAACTCTGAAATTTCGGCACTAAAATTTGGTGAAACGTGCTACAGATATTGACTTGATAAATATTTAATTGTGCTATGAATCATTGAACAGTATCAAGTTAATGTAGGGTTTATTTGCATATTTAATGAATTTTGTAATAAGTGACATTACTCTAAAATTACAGCATTAAATTAAATAAAACGTGCTACAAATGTTGATCTGATGGATATCTCATTGTCCCATAAAGCACTGAGCAGTGTCAAGTTAATTGACAGCTCATTTGTATCACCGATGACGTCACGCACGCTTCTCCCATGAGCCCTTTCGCGCCCACGGGATTCCGAGCTCATTTCCATAAATGTCGTCTACTTCAACGTCTCTTTTCGTCGCTCCGTAGTCGTCGGCGCGTGCAATTATGTTGCAAATTTGAGCTGCATTTAATTCAAGGGTGATTTTGGAAGGGATAAACGGTCAATGTCGCTGGACTTAGGTTTCCCTTTAAATAAAGTTTTGTTATTAGTGATTAAACTCTGAGAGTACTGTGCGAAGTTTAAAAAAACCCTGCTACATATAGTCATAACATATCTCTCATTGTTCAGTGAAGCGTACTACTATTAATGAATCTGTTGTAAAATATACGGATAGTTTTCAATCGGATTCGAACCCACAACATACGGCATCAGTCGCCTAGCTGATAGGCCACAGACAGAACCACTCGGCTAAATCTCCACTCCCAAAAAAGAGTGGTTCAATAGCCGGCTAAGTTGTTACATTTTTCTGACTGAGACCGCTCAACACGTTGTTGAGTTCGTGAAGCACTCACGCACGCATACACTATGGCGTGTAATCCATGCCAAAATTAACACCTTACATTTTGAGCCAACCTACATGCAACTCTCACGAAGGTACATGCAACTCTCACGAAACTGCATGCGATTCACAAAGCTACACGCAACTCTCGCGAACGTGCATGCAACTCACGAACTTGCATTTGAGCCAACATACATGCAACTCTCACGAAGCTGCATGCGACTCACCAAGCTACATGCAACTCTCACGAACGTGCATGCAACTAACCAAGCTACATGCAACTCTAACGAACGTGCATGCAACTCACGAACTTGCATGCAACTCACGAAGCTACATGCAACTCGCGAACCTGCATGCAACTCTCACGAAACTCAATGCAACTGGTGAAATATGGCGCGTGATCCATGCCAAAATTAACACCTTACATTTTGAGCCAAACTTCATTCGGCTCTCGCTCGATGCGACCCCAACTCTGGCCGACTTCATTCGGCTCTCGCTCAATGCGACCCAACTCTGGCCGACTTCATTCGGCTCTCGCTCAATGCGACCCAACTCTGGCCGACTTCATTCGACTCTCGCTTAATGCGACCCAACTCTGGCCGACTTCATTCGACTCTCGCTCAATGCGACTCAACTCTGGCCGACTTCATTCGGCTCTCGCTCAATGCGACCCAACTCTGGCCGACTTCATTCGGCTCTCGCTTAATGCGACTCAACTCTGGCCGACTTCATTCGGCTCTCGCCCAATGCGACCCAACTCTGGCCGACTTCATTCGGCTCTCGCCAAATTCCATCCAATATTGTCGCCAACCTATCCAACTTTCATGAAACTCAATGCGACTTGTGAAATGCATTCGCTTTGCGCCGCGACTCGTTTGAATCATGCTCCCTAGATTACCTTTGAAGCTCAACTCATTTGATGACTCTGCATTCGTCTTGCTTTTTGAGCTGAACGCATTCGTGTCGGGGGATATTCCGTGTTTTGGGGGGCTTGGTTGGGGCGAACCATTTTTGAAATGGGCCCACAGCATGCAGCATCCGATTCAAATGAAGACACTTTTGAGTTGAAACATACCACACGTGATTTAGAGTCCATTGCATTTACTTTACTTATGTGAAGCTGATTCTATGTTATGTTATCGACTCTGATTTTACTTCCAATTGACCGTGCCAGAATGTGGTTCATGGTAGCCAACCCATCATTAAAGTGACCAACTTTGCCATACAACACGAAGACGTCACAGCGCATCATAGCGACGTCACATGACGTCATTAATATATTCAGGTGTTTTCTGTCATTGTCCTGGGGGATCCAAAAATTTAACCGAAAGTCTGTTGCGGATTTACAATTCGAACAATTTCTCTCTACCTCCATGGTTGTTGTCACAGTTAAATGCATTTTGTTTCTGTGATGAACACGTCACTCAACTTGTCATGTAATGAGAAAAGGATATCTGCGACACCTACGTCGCTAATCAAAGTCACAAACAAGTGCTAAAGTGAAGTATCAAACCTCAAACAAGCACACTATCGTTTGGTGTTGGAACATGTCAATCGGGAACGGTTCTATCGTTCCTGGTGATACAATTCCACTTGGATTTCGCTACGTAAATGAACATTAAAAGAGTTGGATTTTTGAGCGTCTCGATTCTAGTCTTTTCGTCACTGTCATTTTGCTAACGTCAAAATATGCAGATTTTTGAACATCTTGATCAAGTACGAATCGAATATTTCGATGCCATTTGGCTACCATAACATGAACATTACGATAGTCGGGTTTTTGAACGTGTCGATCAAGTACGATTTGCTCATTTCACGTGGTGAAAAAATCGTTCCTTTCCACGGGTATCGCGAATGCGCTCGACGGAACTGAAGACAACATGATTTCCGAGGAGATTCCGGTACTCGATGACGACTTATCAAATGAAGCCCTGGGACTCGTGTTTGATGACGAGGGGGAAGATGACGATATAGACTTCGATGGGTTTGACTTCGATGAAGAGGGCAATTGTATTGACAAACGCGACATCCGAAGTTTCTTCCGCGCATGAACTGAAAATACTTTGAATTTCTTTCTTTATGTTTTATCAATTTTGTACATTTTTTTCTCATGTTATAAATGTATTTATTGTTTGAACGGCATGTCTTGCTTGAGTGTGTCCTTTTCCTGAACTAGTCCCGGCAATGAGTGGGCGATAGTGTAACAAATTTTCAAGATTATGCATGCTTTCGAAAGTCTTGCGAGGGAAAATACCCAACTTCAAAAACGTGCATGTTCGTACCATTCCGAACAGATGATCATAGATGACTGAATTCCACATCAAGAGACATTTCGTTCATCGATACAAATAAAAAAAAACTTCAAAGTTTTATTGCCAAAAATTCAATTCATCAAATTGTAAGCATATTGGCGTAGCAATCTTTCGTCTCGGCCAGCCCGCCGATGCTTCAACACTTTATACGCGGCGGCCGGTACGTATCACTACACTCGCAACTGTGGTGCACCACACTGTATGCATGTGCTGAACAGAATTTTACTCTGACCTCATGCACTGACACCTTTGACCTATTGCGTGAATTGACCAATCACAGCCAGCGGAACTTTAGGGACTTTCCCTTTACTCCTTGTCTGACCTTTGCGGCCGTGCTATGCATTGCTATGGGGAGCTAGCTACTGCTGGAGCGTACTTGTTGCAACGAAGCATCGTGGTGATTATCTATATACAAAATACGAAGATTTATTGCTATCGTATTTTTTAGCAAAAGAGGGTATGGCAAATACGCTAAATTTCAAAACTTGTCGATCTCCATTAATTTATACGGTACAGATTCGACTGTCAGTACGACACAGCATACCCATGACACAGTAAGGGAGCCTTCAGTAATTACAGGGGGGTGGCCGGGGGAATTTCGCGAACACCTGTACCGTAAAATGTGACCCTCCCCCCACTCCTCCTGTCTAAAATGTGACCCTCCCCCTTGTCCGACATTCTAAAACTTGACCCTCCCCCCCCCCAACCACTGCGGTATTCTCCCCGGGAATAAATAAAACAGTATCAGCTAATTTACATAACAATTGGTTCAATTGTTATGTTAGGGACAAATTACAGAGGGGAGGGCTGGTGTTTTTGGAGGGACAGTCGCAATTTATCACGCAAGAATTTTTCAAGAGATATGGTATTTCATACAGTTTAGGGAGGGTCACCATATTTTGTGCAACTATAAGAAGGCAAGATGTAGCTGATTTAGTGCTTCATCCAAAAATATCAAATCATAATACATGGAGTCTATCAGGCAAATTATTGACAATTTGCCCCCACAAAACATGCTATATCTGTATTTTATACATGTTTGATAATGTATTTAAATGTACTTTGCTTGAATAGGGAAGTAAAATGAACATTTGTGTACAAGAAATTGATTTCTGAATTTCATCTAAAAAGTTGGTTCACTATCCATGGTGTTTATGATGAAATTATGAATAGTTTTTTCCAATACAAAAATAGGTAAATCTTTGCATTTCTGTACTCTTGATTATTGATATTAATTTTCTTGATCAGACTACAGTGGTTACAAGTCTATGGTTGTGTAGTAGTAGTAGTAGTAGTATTATTTATTAAAGTGACATGTGACATCACTAAAATCATATACATCTATAGAGTGAGTGGTCACCCAGCCCAACGGGCTATAAGTCACTATAGTATTGGAACCATTGAAATACATTTGGCACTCAAATAAAAGTACAACAAAAATCTATTTAATATCATTTCTGAAATAAAGTGCTACGTCGCCTATGAAATGCCTTGACTATATACTTCGCTGTAATTCTAGTATTATTTTCCATTAGGAATGCACGTTTTCGAGTGTCGTCATATAAAACAAAATCTTGGTTTGAAAGTCTTATGTACTATATAAGTGGTCACGAAGGTCATTGTACAAGGAACAGTGAAACATAAAATGTATTTCATCTTCAATTTCATTTGAAGAACACAGCTGACAGGTACGTCTTTCTACACATTCGCCTCTATATCGGCCAGTTTCGATACGGAGTGGAAGAATACCGAACCGTAATTGAGCAAGTAAAGATCTTTCGGCTCTTGATAAATCTAATAATAAATATTTTTCTGTTCCAAAATTAAACTTAAATTTGGCATATGTACGCAATTTTGGCTTGTTTTTTACAAAGTCAGACCAATTTTTAGTACAGTCTGTTTGTTTTTTTAATTCTATATTGTGAATGTTGCAAGGGAAAATATCATCTATGTCCAAGAACTCAAATATATTGTACATTTCAGATGACCAATTATTAATATTCAATGAGTGGTCCCACAAAAAAATTTTCTTTGTCAATCTACTTTCATCTAAGCAGCACAGACGATTCCATAACCGGGCTTTGTTTACCCAGTGCCTTGTGATACATGTATTCCAACCTGTGTCGCCATTTACTGCTAATATTGGTGCAAATTTATTAACCCCTAGGAAAAATCTCAAAGCCCTGTTCTGCACCGTTTCACACACTTTATACGTATTGTAACCCCAAGCTCCTGAGCAATAGTCTAAGATCGGCACCACACAGACATTATATATTTTTGTGTACGTATTAAATCCCATATTACTTAAAAATCTTAATTTCGACATAACTGCACCAAGGGCCCTATTTGCCGATTCGGCGAGAGCCGAATGAAGTCGGCCAGAGTTAGGTCGCATTAAGCGAGAGCCGAATGAAGTCGGCCAGAGTTGGGTCGCACTGAGCGAGAGCCGAATGAAGGTGGCCACAGTTGGTCGCACTGAGCGAGAGCCGAATGAAGGTGGCCACAGTTGGGTCGCACTGAGCGAGAGTTGAATGAAGGTGGCCACAGTTGGGTCGCACTGAGCGAGAGTTGAATGAAGTCGGCCACAGTTGGGTCGCACTGAGCGAGAGTTGAATCGCATCGAGCGAGAGCCGAATGAAGGTGGCCACAGTTGGGTCGCACTGAGCGAGAGTTGAATGAAGTCTGCCCACAGGGAACTTAGTAATCTTGTTGTTGTTGTTGTTGTTGTTGTTGTTGTTGTTGATGGTGGTGATGATGATGATGATGATGATGACGATAATAAAAAATATTAAAAAACAATGTGTCATTCCTCGCTGTTGTTTGTCGATGTTGTAGATAATTGTAAAAGAAAACCGTAATCGTGACCAAAAAACGACGTAGGTCGCCCAACGTCACTCCTGTCCTACTATATAGTAGGACAGGAGTGACGTTGGGCGACCTACGTCGTTTTTTGGTCACGATTACGGTTTTCTTTTACAATTATCTACAACATCGACAAACAACAGCGAGGAATGATACATTGTTTTTTAATATTTTTTATTATCGTCATATCATCATCATCATCACCACCATCAACAACAACAACACAACAACAACAACAACAACAACAACAACAACAAGATTACTAAGTTCCCTGTGATATGAAATGTGTCAGTGGGGTGAGCGCGATACGGGGAGTTTCAACCTAATCCGGCAGAAAGTTACTCACTACTCACTACGCAGACTCAAAGGAAAACCTGGCCTGGGCTGCGAAATATCAAGTAGGTTTGTATGAAATAGACGAGACATAAGAGAAACTGTTGCATTGATGTTATTTAAAAAAACACCGACATGAACCAAGTGTACGTCAGTGTATGCAATTATGCTTTGCGTAATGTCATTGATTTTGGCGTGACTGGGTATATCATGTGGTACTGTGGGTTACTTGGTTGGTGTGTGTCACGGCAGACATGTCTGCTACTTCGGCACGAACGAGGGACAGCAAAGACCAGATATAACGAATTAAAGAGCTACTACGACGCTTTGCATCTCTCAAAGCGGAAGGCAGAACGCTTTACATAATCGCACGGGGTCTGATAAATACTAGCTGATGGGTTCTGAATCACAGATCACCTTCTCTTTCACAATAGCGTGAACGTACATCGGCTTTCTAAAATGTTAGCGAATTACGCTTGATATGTCGAACATTTCAGCCAATGCTATATGTCACCAGTAAACCATTGTAGGGTGTGTTTTATTGCAGGAATGTACTCAAGCAGATCCGTGGCTTTAGGTGGACCATCTTTTGTTGGTGACGTCACAAACCTGTATATTTGGGATATGCTAGTCACGCCGGCAGAAATATGGCAACTTTCAGGAAGTTGTGGTTTTAACGCAGACCTGCCCCCACCGTCCGTAGTTTGGTCAGATTTTGTACGGACTGTCGAAGAAGAGGCAGCTGTTAGAGCGCCATCTATGTGTGACGGTATGTATTGCAATGTGATTCCATTTGTGGATGATAACATTCCATGTCGTCTAATATTGCCACAGAGATATGATGATATTTATTCATGCGAATCTAAAGAAGACTAAGATTGATACAATTTCTTCATTATATGTGCATTATCAAAAGTATATGTAAAAGTCTTCACAGACGAGCAAACTAGTCGCTCAGCGCTGTATTACCCCTATTTGTAACAATCAACCCTATTTGTAACAAAATTTAATTTTCAAAAAAACTTTGCCGTATATGTTGAAATATTAATAAAATATGCATATTTGTATGTTTGAGGGCAATTTCTTTTTTTTCCTTGTCAAAATTCATTTTTCCGAAACTGCTTTTGTTACAAATTGGGTTGATTGTTACAAATAGGGGTGACATGTGTCAACCCTATTTGTAACAAACAACCCTATTTGTAACAAAACCTAAATTTCAAAGAAACTTGGCCGTATTTGATGAAATCTTGATGAAATATACATATTAGTATGTTCGGGGGCAATTTTCTTTGTTTTCCTTGTTGAAACTCATTTTTCCGAAAATGCTCGTGAGATTTAATTTCGTTGTGCAGGTTCCTAGGGATAAGAGCCCTACTCGTAAGATATAATCAAGTCGTGCAGATACATGCCAAAGGTTTGTTTCGGGGCAATTTTCACCATTTTCGGTCAAAAATGTTAAAAATCTTGTTTTGTGACCGAAATCATACTAAACCTATATGGGGTTAACTTTTGTTACAAATTGGGTTGATTGTTACAAATAGGGTTGACGTGTCAACCCTATTTGTAACAATCAACCCTATTTGTAACAAAATTTAACCAACTTGAAACTAAACCTAATTTTCAAAAAAACTTGGCCGTATTTGATGAAATCTTGATGAAATGTACATATTAGTATGTTTTGGGCAATTTTTATTTTTCCTTGTCGAAACTTATTTTTTCCGAAAATGCTCCTTAGATTAACTTTCGTTGTGCAGGTTGCCTAGTATAAGAGGCCTACTCGTAAGATATAATCGAGTTGTGCAGATAGGTTTGTTTCGGGGCAATTTTCACCAATTTCGGTCAAAAATGTTAAAAATCTTGTTTTCTGACCGAAATCATACTAAACCTATATGGGGTTAACTTTTGTTACAAATTGGGTTGACACAAATAGGGTCAACCCTATTTGTAACAATCAACCCTATTTGTAACAATCAAGCCTATTTGTAACAAAATTAACCAACTTGAAACAAAAACCTAATTTTCAAAAAAACTTGGCCGTATTTGATGAAATCTTGATGAAATATACATATTAGTATTTTTAGTGGCAATTTTTATTTTTTACTTGTCGAAACTTATTTTTCCGAAAATGCTCGTTTGATTAACTTTCGTTGTGCAGGTTGCCTAGTATAAGAGGCTTACTCGTAAGATATAATCGAGTTGTGCAGATACATGCCAAAGGTTTGTTTCGGGGCAATTTTCACCATTTCGGTCAAAAATGTTAAAAATCTTGTTTTCTGACCAAAATCACACTAAACCTATACGGGGTTAACTTTGTTACAAATTGGGTTGATTGTTACAAATAGGGTTGAAGTGTCAACCTATTTGTAACAATCAACCCAATTTGTAACAAAAGTCAACCCTATTTGTAACAAAATTTAATAATTTTGTAAAAAAAACCTAATTTTCAAAAAACTTGGCCGTATTTGATGAAATCTTGATGAAATATGCGTATTTAGGTCTATATTTTGGGGAAATATGTCGTTTTCAAAAAAATATGTTTTCTAAAATTGCGAGGTGGTTTGTTTTGAAATTTGGTATACAGGTTTCTGGAGATAATTCCTCCAAGACGTGTTGAATTGTGCTGATCTATGCACGACTCTTTTTTGGCAATTTCGCCATTTTTGCTAAAAAAAAACAGGTCAAAAATCTTCTTCTTAGAATCTACTCGTCCTATTGCTTTGACATTTTGTATGAAGGTTCCTTGTGGTGACGTTTTACCTAATTTTCAGATAATTCATCACAGATACGGCCTTGGCATTTGTTTGGATTCATTGAACCCTCAATGCCGCTGCTTTAATTATACACTTGTTGTTTATTGTAGGCTCTTGTTGGTTGTTTCGGCAAAAGGGTTTTTATTGCTTCCCACTTATCAAGTTCTTCCAAATATTTTGACGGGCTTTCTTTTTATCCTTTGTTTTGATATGTGTTGAGCCTAAATGTTGTTGTGAAGATCAAGTCATTTTATGTTGTGAATGTTTGTTTGTTTGTTTTTTCTATTTACGGTTTTGAGTATGGTTTCTGTTTGGTTTATGTTGCCGTGCATTCTCTGTCTATTAATTTGCTTGTGAAGAATGCTACATTTTTTCTTGAAATCGATTGGGTATTGCATGTAGGCGAGTATCTAAGAATTTTGCCTTTGATGGGTCCCTTAAAGGTTGGTTTTGGTTGATCCTCTGAGCAGGCATTGGAACGTTCCAGTTGGTTTGCAATTGTTTTAATATCAAGAATGATTTCTTAGTTTGCTTTTAGCCCTGAAATATTTCAACGTCGGAAAATGTTGTTTTTTTAGGTATTTCTCAACTGTAAATTCAAATGTTGAATGCATTTCCAGTGTCAGTAGTGTCATGAAGTCTACAACCATTTTAATATTCAAATTGAATATTCGTCAGTTTGTATAACCTGCTGAAGGGAGATTTTCACTGACAATTAACTAGGAGACAGAGACACAAGGGTAATTTCCCACTCGATGTTGCTGCCGAGCGCTGATGGATAAGTAACCCTATGACCTTTGATGAAGGGATGAGTCAAGTGCATGGCATATTTCGTATCATAAACCTCAAGAGGTAGACTATCATAAACGATGTTATTATCTGCATCGGCCGCACCACTTCTTAGATTCGGAGATTTTCATTCTGAATACTCTTCCGAATCACGTTTCATCTCTACTTTTTATGTTCATAGGGATCACGATAACATTCAATAACATTATGATTACTAAGATCGAGAAGTATCTGTCCCTCGAATTCTAAAACAATGCACTTGATTATATTTTTATGATATTCTGAACTACTCGGTTATTTGGGTGACCGATACTATAAGGTCAAATACCAGATCGAAGGTATCTGGAACATAAACGACTCCACTCTCTAACTTTGGACACCATATGTGTAGTGTCTCACCTATCTGTGCCTGGCTTGGGTTATGAGTAACTACATGATGGGTCCTTTCTGCCTTAATTCCATATGGTTTTCGGCTGCTGAAGCTTGATAAAATTATCGATTTTACGGCATTGTCATTGCTGTACGGCATTATTAGTGGAGTAATACAGAGAAAAATACGACTGAAGGAGGAAAAAAATATAGAACTCGAGGGCGACGTTATTGAAAGTTTTTAAAATTTAAAGTTTGATGATGATTTAAGTTACTATGAAGCATCCTTTACAGAGGCCGACCAAAGTCTCGGTGGCCTGCAGATGGATAGGATAGGCAAAAGAAATAAGTTGTCCTGTTCCGATAACCCGACCTACCCTATTTTTTAGACTGCGACCCTAAACTTTTTAGCAACGTAAACACGGAAGAAACAAAAAGACATAAAACCCCCGTAAAATCACGTGTTCGTCACCTGATATTTGATTTTTGCTTGGGACGTCGACGTCTTTTATGTAATTAGTCCTTTAATATGTATGATACGCTTTTTCTGGAAATGTTGTGGTAAGTGTTAGATCGCCCTGAACCCCTGAAAAGTGCATATTTAAAAAAAAATATTGGGGAAAGAAAACCAGCCGACCTAACTGCCCTATTTGAAACCATGTTATTGGAAGAGCAAAATTTATGTTTTAAGTGTTACAAATAGCGTTAACTTTTGATACAAATAGGGTTAGTATGACTTCTGTCAGAAAAGAAGGTTTGTTTTGCATTTTAGACCAAAATTGGTGACTGATGCCCCCACCAAATTTTGGCATGTATCTGAAAAACATGATTACCTCTTAGATGGAGGCCTTTTATCCCTAGAAACCTGCACGCCGAAATTTTATCTAATGAGTAGTTTTAAAAAAATGAGTTTCGACAAGGAAAAAAAAACAAGGAAAATTGCCCCCGAACATACTAATATGTATATTTCATCAAGATTTCATCAAATACGGCCAAGTTTTTTTGAAAATTAGGTTTTGTTTCAAGTTGGTTAAATTTTGTTACAAATAGGGTTGATTGTTACAAATAGGGTTGATTGTTACAAATAGGGTTGACACGTCAACCCTATTTGTAACAATCAACCCAATTTGTAACAAAAGTTAACCCCATATAGGTTTAGTATGATTTCGGTCAGAAAATAAGATTTTTAACATTTTCGACCGAAATTGGGGAAAATTGCCCCGAAACAAACCTATCTGCACAACTCGATTATATCTTACGAGTAGGCCTCTTATACTAGGCAACCTGCACAACGAAAGTTAATCTAACGAGCATTTCGGAAAAAATGAGTTTCGACGAGGAAAACATAAAAATTGCCCAAAACATACTAATATGTATATGTCATCAAGATTTCATCAAATACGGCCAAGTTTTTTTGAAAATTAGGTTTTGTTTCAAGTTGGTTAAATTTTGTTACAAATAGGGTTGATTGTTACAAATAGGGTTGACACGTCAACCCTATTTGTAACAATCAACCCAATTTGTAACAAAAGTTAACCCCATATAGGTTTAGTATGATTTCGGTCAGAAAACAAGATTTTTAACATTTTTGACCGAAAATGGTGAAAATTGCCCCAAAACAAACCTTTGGCATGTATCTGCACGACTTGATTACATCTTACGAGTAGGGCTCTTATCCCTAGGAACCTGCACAACGAAATTTAATCTCACGAGCATTTTCGGAAAAATGAGTTTCAACAAGGAAAACAAAGAAAATTGCCCCCGAACATACTTAATATGTATATTTCATCAAGATTTCATCAAATACGGCCAAGTTTCTTTGAAATTTAGGTTTTCTTACAAATAGGGTTGATTGTTACAAATAGGGTGACACATGTCACCCCTATTTGTAACAATCAACCCAATTTGTAACAAAAGCAGTTTCGGAAAAATGAGTTTTGACAAGGAAAAAAAAAGAAATTGCCCTCAAACATACAAATATGCATATTTTATTAATATTTCAACATATACGGCAAAGTTTTTTTGAAAATTAAATTTTGTTACAAATAGGGTTGATTGTTACAAATAGGGGTAATACAAGTGCCAATATTTTTTTTACTGTAGATCACGTACTGATATCAGTCGTTTCTGTACCAAAGTGTACGAACCGCTTTTTGGAATAATACTGAATTCTATATCGTATGTACCTTGCATCTCACCATGGTCCACCATTGTCAACTCAATCAGCCGTTATCTATATCGTATGTACCTTGCATCTCACCATGGTCCACCATTGTCGACTCAATCAGTCGTTATCACCTCAACGGAACCATTGTCAATGCTATCACTCCACTGATTCACACAGTGAAAACTCTGAATTCACTGAAAGTAACTTGTGCATGCGCCTAGGGGACAGATATTCGAGCTCTCAGTGTTTTATCATTCTTTTTCGATCTACCGCCGCTAAAGCTCTTGGAGTAAGAACAGTTTTCACCGTGTTAGTTTTCCGAAAATCGAAAATTTTGTTTTTCCCATAGACTTAAGGTGGCGGTAAAGGCTAGAGCGTCAGTTATAAACTTCAATAAAACTATTAAAACATAAAAGTAGTCAACATTCTCTGTGGAATAAAAAAAACTAGACATCTGGGGTCATAGGCATTGCAGAGTTATAGCCCGTTGAAACTTCTGAAAAACTGACCAAATAAGGGGAAGTTGGGGAGTCCTTAGTGTATTAACTATGGTAGAGGTCCCCTAGCTTTTAAAAAAATGTTTGAAAAGGGAAAGTCATTTTTACTGTTTTTCAGGAAAGTTTGACAAGGCAGTGCTTGCATTCAGAATGCGTGACTGCTATGTTAAATGCATTTTTAGATTCTTTGAGTGTCAAAGAGGTGTCAAAAGTGAGATTAACCAAAAAGACTGCTCTGTGACTTCAAAAGAGGGGTGCAAATATGGCTTGTTTTCAACATTTTTGACAGAATAACAGTTTTCCTACATAATTTTATACCAATTTAATCCAACCTTTGAAATGAGATATGGACATGGAATTTTTACAGCCTATTAACAAGGTTACAGATAAGATTTGTACGGCACAATTTTCCTGTATTTGAAGTACTTTTTGAAAAATCACATTTTGAAATTTGAAAGAATTGTTAATAATTTTTTGATATGTAAACCCATGTAAAATCATAAAAACAAATTTTATTTACAAATCCTGCCGTACAAATCTTACAATTAATAGTGTCAACATATTTATAAATAATTTGGTAATATTAATACTATCCAATTATTATTAAATTCAAATATGTAAAAAAAAATATGAAAAATTAAATTTTAATATTGATTGGTGTCATATTCAAAATCTTGGCTACAAATATACAATTTTATATTATTTGGAGAAAGTATTAACTAAGGGAGTTATCCTGAAAATTTGAACTAAATATCTTGATTCTAACACTTGAAACTTGACATTAACACTGAGAAAAGAATTGGTGCAAAAATAGCCTTTACCGCTTTGAATTTCAAATATCGATAAAGTTAGGTCATTTGTTTCTCTAGTACCAAACTTTGCGTCTTGAATCCTGAGTTTTATTCTCAATTTGGTAAATGGTTGAAGTTTCGTTGAGGAAAGTTTGAATAAAAGTTTTAAGTCTTTCACTATTGAGGCGTATACTACCTTGAGATATGAGTCAGCCAACAGTCCATGGACAAGACGAAGTATTAAGAGTGGACATTGATGATTGCAATTTTGTTTGATTGACAGATATCAATGAATGTGAAAGTTCACCCTGTGCTTTTGATAGTACCTGTATTGATAGAATTGGTGGTTTTGAATGTGAATGCAAAGTAGGCCTTACTGGAAGACGATGTGAAATCAACATAGATGATTGTTTGGACAATGCATGTCAAAATGGCGCCACCTGTGTTGACGGAATTGCCAATTACACATGTCAGTGTCGAGGGGGCTTCAAAGGCAGTCTTTGTGAAATTCAAATCAGTAAGTCAAATCATTATTTCTTTTGATATGAGACGCGAATTGAATTAAACAAATGTCAATCATCCGAAAGATTAATTGTGTCAAAGGTATGTACTACTCTAACAACAGGGAGCCTGCGTAAACTATGAAACTAATAAATTTAGTGAGAGTCTCCTTCCTCTCTCAGACAAGTACCTGCAAGAACTGTGGTAAGTGACAGTATTGTTGTATACAATTATAAATCGAATTTTCACATTAGAGGATGGTCAGTGGAGTGAGTGGTCAGCTTGGTCATCGTGTACTCGTACTTGCGGACATGGTGAAAAATCAAGATGGCGCCTGTGTGACAATCCTCCTCCTGACCCGGAAGGGAAACCCTGCAGTGGTGATATTGTGTCATTCGCTAATTGTGGAGAGCTTGAATGTCCAGGCAAGAAACAATTTTATCATGATAAGTTTTCCTGCTCTACTAACTGGGAATCAAACGACATTCAACCAATGAAGTGTGAATGGCTTTGAAAAACGGGACCAGATTGATGTACTCATGATGGGACTGGCCATCATTGACATTAGTACTGACGCGAAAATTCTTTCCGGTATATTAGCAGAAATCTTCCGATAAATATGATGAAGGAATGAAATTTAAATATCCACTGTTTGTTTTAATTGCATATGAGTGGAAAAGTGAAAAATTGAAGAGAGGAGAACCATAATTAGAAATAGTATACCATTCCAGCTCTAATTAAATTAATCTATTTGTTGACTTAAATGTTGATATCTTCAGATGTTTTTTCAAAGAACTTTAAGACAGTTGGAATGCCTGGTATCAGTTATTGTATATGATGAGTCTGACAGTTTACTCGGTAACATTTCAGACCACGCGGCAAAGGCGTACCCAAGTCCACATGACAGATTGTAATATCAATATTGATTGCTAATCATAGCTGTCTGTTAAGCGAATCAAATTTATTTATTGTCATAATTTTCACTCACTGAGCTACTTTTTTTTCGTTCAGCCTGTAAGACACCACGTCGCCCTCTACGAGGCTTTTTGAATTGTGAAACTCTCAACAACGAAGAATACAATTGCAACATAACATGTCGAGAAGGGTACAGATTCAGTACGCCTGTTGCTAGGCAATATTTCTGTGGACCGAACACTGGATATCGATGGAGTCATGAAGGACCTTTGAACCCGAGAGCCACATTCCCAGCATGCCAAGGTTTGTCAGTTTATGTAGTCATATTGTCTAGTGATCAGAAGTATGGCAATGTCAGGCAAAGATAAAATTTGGTTTTAATCTTTGAATGTATTCTGCCGACAGGTAAGTGTCGATGAATTAACTTGATCATGTCACATAATGTGTAAACACGTTAAACGTACATTTGCTGTTATTTTGCTGACACAGTAGCACGTTACAACGTTTGCAAAAGTGACGGTGACCAATCGTAGAGTCACAAATGCAAACACTACATAATGGGCCAATCAACTGTTTTACCCGCTATCTATGGCCGAGGGACTGCAACCATGTGACCCTGTCCGTTGTTTACGAAGAGCGCAATCGGGGTGGGGGCAAGGTCAAGTAGTAAGCCAAAACCAATCCAGACTAAGTCGACTAGATTGAAAGTCGGGGATATAGTATTGTTAGTATGAACACAACTAAAGTTGCTGAAGACAAGTAAGACCTGGGCAATGTAAACGATATGAAGATTGATTTAAACTGACAACAAAGGAAGAGTTAAGGATGACGTGAACGTCTTGGTTTGATAACGATATACAATGAACGGAAAATACTGTGACAAATTTAAATAGAACTCAACTGGCAAAAAAGTGGTAACGTTGCGAGTGTTTCAACAATCCTTCGCATTATTTATATTTTACAAAGGAATCAATTTCTATTCTCAGATTTACTATTTTCGATATATTTAATTGATCTATTGCAATGATTTATTTTTACAGAAGTAGAGATTCCTGACGAGTTGGTCGTTAACTATCAGCTGAAGTACCCGGATGTTGATTGTGGAAGTATAAACGAGGATTCAGATACATGGCAAACTATTGACAACGTTGTCATGGAAAATGTGAACGACATAAAATGTGTTCAGCAGAGTGAATGTAAACTAATGAACGTGAACATCGGTAACTGTCGACAAAAGAGAGACACCGATGACAACAATGAGATTGTTGTTGACATTCAAATTTCAAAAGATATTAAAGTTATACCAAATGAAGATCAGAATAAAACAGGTAAGGCTTCATTGTGCCATATGAGTGTAATTTTTTAGAATTGCCTCGCTGTGTTTTGGTTTGTTGTATATGTCAGCCTGTCAAGGTAAGATCTAAGTGTTTCAAGTTCAGGAACCAAAACTACCGGACCAAAACTTAGTGTGTTAGAGTCTGTGGTAAAACTCTAGGTTCTTGATGAAAACTGTGACTGCTGCAGACTACTGAACAAGTATTTGTGGAATAACAATTGAATTTAACAGAGGGATGGAGAATAATGGATCCAAACTTCCGATTATCACACAGCCAGCAGTTCTCACACAGCCACCACTCCTCACACAGCCAGCAGTCATCACTCCTCACACAGCCACCACTCCTCACACAGCCAGCAGTCATCACTCCTCACACAGCCACCACTCACCACACAGCCAGCAAATTTCTTTCTTCCAAGAAGACTGATGATATCAACCTAGTATCCATGCTGAAAGAGTAACCACACTACTCTAAAAATCCGCGCGCGACATGTCGGCATAGATTTCTGCGTGAAACTAGCCAATTACTTTCACGGCTCCAGAAAGAGTTTCATGAGTTTTTACTAGCAGTTCACGAACCTAGACCTAATCGGTTACATTGTTTCTCAGCGCTAATTTTAGAAAAATATCTCGGGAAAATGCAGTGTTTGGAAGATAATATAAACTTATATAAACCAACTGATTGAGAGAATAATGGGCAAAGAAAATACCAATATATGTATATAACGACTGAACGACTTCCAGACAAGATACAGAAACCACATTACATCATTCCGACATGTACGCTCCAGAAACTCCACCGAACTCAGTAAACACATTTGGACGCTAAAGGACAATAATATCACGCACACTATCTCATGGAAGGTCCTAGCCAAAGCCAAGCCATATGACAGTACTAACAAGCGGTGCAACCTTTGAACAGAAAAATTTATTATCATCCGCCATCCAGAATGTTCCACACTCAATAAAAGAAATGAACTTGTGTCATCATGCCGTCACAGAAGCAAGACATTGTTATGCAATAACTAGTAACTCCCGGTATATCCAACGAAGTAAATCAGTCCTCTCCGTAAACATGAATATTCATAGCAGCAGTAATATATTGTAATGCAACAACTGTCAATCTCAACCAAAATTCCACCACCTGCGTAACCAGCGATGTTTAGCCCATGTAGATTCACTCCAGTCTAGTCTCCTGATGAGTGAGTCTCGCGCGACTCACGAAACAACGTTGTAGAGATGAAATTGTAAAATCAATTCTCCAGCAACCATTTTATATATATATATATATATATATATATATTATATATATTATATATATATATATATATATATCATGGCAAAAGTCTTGCTTCTGTAAGAGAATAATCGGTTTTAGACTTTAGGATCAACGTTAACTTGTAAACATGTGGAAAGCCTGATTTATTGGGGATGGCTGAAGGAAAGTTCATAAATGTGTATTTATATGGGTTTTTTCATGTTTCTAGATTGGGGATGTAATAAAGACAGTGTTAAGTTTAACATTGACTCAATTTATTTTTACCATTTGGATGGAATGGGAAAGCAAGCTCAATCTGTATCTAACCTAAATAAACTTATTTGTAACACTAATATTCTCTTTGTTTCAGAAATTGCCTACCAAAACCTACTTTCCCTGAAATCTGCAATTGTAGAATTAGAGAATGCAGCAGCAACTATTCGCAACAAAACATTTGACAAATCTTTTGATGTCATCATCGACGGACGAATAATGTCGGTTGATTCCAACCAATCAGAGCCCGAAGGACTCGTCACGTGTCGAAGTGGTATGGTCAGGAACCAAGTTTTCTGCGGTAGGTGCATGAGACGACTTATGACATGTCTTGGGCATTCAAACTATTGAACACATAAAACAATTGCTATTGTGATTTTACAATTGCTGTAAAGTCTATACTTATGTATACTGAGAAACAAAGACCATCAGAAGACGTGAAATGAATGACGCAACTGCACACGTTATTTGTAGCCTTGCCTTGTCATTGCTTATCCTTATCCTACCATTTAGCTGATAAGTTCATCTCAGTCCACTTGTCAGATATTATACAATTTGCATGGTCCTGTATGACTTTGTGTCATTTTACTCCTGATGGTTTATGTTAGTCAACAAAATTCTGAATATACTTAAAATAATAATGTAATATTTTGGTTTAAAGTCTGGAAATCAAGGGACAGAGATAAAAATGGTGGATTAATACCGACAGATGTTAGATGTAAGTCGTCAAGAGACAATCTAAATTGTCAATGTTGATGTTCTTAAAGAATACAACCTTTACTTTTCTCAACAGTGAAATGTGCGATAGGTACTTACTACTATCAAGGTCAATGTCAGCCATGCCCCAGAGGTCATTATCAGGCCAAAGAGGGACAACTTGTATGCATACCGTGTCCGGATGAACTCACAACAGAGGGTGGGGGAGCAACTAACATCGATGAATGTATCAGTAAGTGTGATCATACTGAAAACGTCATTCTTATATAATATTACTACGTTTGGCAATTGACCTTCACTACAATACTCGTTTGTTTAAATAACGTTAAGGGTAGTTTTGTTGCTAAAAATTAATATTATTGTCTGGCTTAAAAAAGGTATGTGCCAAGGATAACTAGAATGCGTCACAGTTCAGTGCTACAGCTTTGTCTGGGGATTTATTCCAGTGAAATGAGTGTTGATTATTTTTATTATCAAAGTTTAAGGAATTTAAAGTAACGAACAGTGGCTGAATGCAGTAGTTATTTGTAGGTTGTGGAATGATTGCTATAGATACAACGCTCCCAATCATCATCGGGGACGTACTTTCTGATAGCGTGTATCATGTAAATACATGTCCTTTCATTTTGAACTTTGTGTTCTACATTTAACAGAAATCACCACAGCAGCGCCTTATCTGAGTACCATCGCCAATAACAATATATCAGGTAATGTCTTTGAGGGTCATTATATTATTGTCAAGATTACAGAAGCTGATGTCATCGATGTCAGCCCTGCCCCAGAGGTCATTATCATCATTAAGAATCATACTATTCATGTCATAATGAGACATCGTTCAAGTGAACCAACCAAAATTCATCGATGATTCAATTGATTATTGCCTCTAGCGAAAATCACAAAATTTATTTCAAGTCGTCTCGCATCATTTCGAAGCCTACTTTTTATGACGTTTTCTTTCGTAGGCTGTTCAACATAATAGCGTCCCCAAATATACATGTCTTGTCTGAGACACAACTCCTACGACCATATCATCAATGGATGAGAGATTCTATTTGCAATTTAATCTGTCGTCCCTTCACAGTGCTCAACGGGAAGACACAGTATTTTAAACCGTGGAAATAATTTATAATCGTCGCTGTAACGGTTTTATATCAATGCGCTTAGAATAAATAGAAAATAGCTTCACCACATCACGTTTGATATATGTCAGGACCAAACTTTATTTTTCTTGGCCTCAGTTTAACACTTTACGATTGCATTCTTTTTCAGATTCCAATGAGAAAGTTAAAAACCGAGAGATATTTGGAGAAATACCATTCCTGTTAACATTTATATCAATCCCTTTGTTAATTCTTATCATCGTTGTGGCGATCGTCATGTGTCGATGTTGGTAAGAATTCATTTAAGTGTTAAGCTTTCTGTAATTGTAATGCCGGTTTTCCGTTAGGTGGTGAAGGTTTGTGACAAAATATTTATGGCATCTGTAATATGTTAGGAAGGCCTTCTTGATGGCTTTTATACGTGTAGTGTTTCTTTAAATTCTAAGGTTTTCGATCCACAAGGTCTCAAATCTAAAGAGGAAATGAATGGGAATCAATTGTTATTACGATTCGATCCTTGATAATATTGGTCGCAGTGATGGCTTGAACTTTTAACTTTTAAGCTACAATTGTATCATTTCTTTTATGCAAACGAGATTCTTCTTCTGGAGTAATGGATCTTTTTATCGGATATTCGCTTGAAAAATGTATGGGACAAGACACAAAATTATTAACAACCGGAATCGATAAAACCACTAGCCATCTTTTGTAGGGTTCAATTTGATTTACTACAAGGATTGTAAATGTTATTCTTTTCCTTTTAACAGGAGACGTCAGGGTCGATTGGTCATATGGCAGAAAAAACAACGTAAGCGAGGAGATAAAACTTTATCCTTAAGAGATCGTGTGGTCTTAAAATATGATCCTGTTACAGGAACAGAAAAAGGCGACACGACGGACGAGGATGAACTTGACGAATCGCAATTATGATTACATGCTTCGGAAGAGGACGGACTTGTAACCCAGAAATTGTGCTGAAATACGGGGGCAAGGTTTAACTTTGTGAATCACATTTATGATACAAATACAACCGACGAGGCAGAACTAACTAAGTCATATCACGATGGCTATATCTACGATTAAATCGTCCCGGACGAGGATGAAATGCACCGGCTATTAGTCTGTGCTTCGCCGCCTGGGTGATGAAGATGACTAAAACTCATGAGACCATAATTTACTCAATAGCTGCATGTGTCCTTTGGTCGTCCGAACGGTGATCTAGGGTTATGGAACACTTTTCACTTTGAGACACGAAGTTTGGAGAGGAATTTGAAGAATTAAATTTGTTCAAGCAAACGGCACTGGTCAGTGGAATTAAGATTGCCTTTCAAGCACAGGTTATGTGGATGATACAACTCATACTATTCGACAAAAATCAACAAGGATTACTTTTATGAATAAAACTTTCATCAGTATTCTTCTTCCTCGCTGATAATAATCACAAAGAGGAGTGCCTATCATTTTGTTGCTCACTGTTTGTAATCTTGATATCTGAGACTTCCTTGCAATTACTAGTGATTGTGCAAATATACAACGACAAAGCTGCGAAACAAATAGTCTGGACAAGTATAACAAGTATAACAATATAGAACAATTAGTTCAATTTGATGGAATGGATAGGAATGTTTAATATTAAATACTCAACAAGGCTGTAAATATTACTTGAAATCCACTAAATATTTATAATGATACAAAGAATGATATGTGGGGTAAGTATCTAATGTGACCATCACCATTGTTAAGAAAATATTAATAAAAGTTAAAAGACATTTTATGCCAAAAGACTATTCATGTATGTTATAATCTTAGTTAATGAAACAAATCCACGCGTTACATTAAACCACTAGCTGGAGTTTTTATTGCACACCAGAAAACAGTGAACGTCGTTATCAATATAGCAAGACAGGCGTCAAAAGCACTATCCAGTTGTACCATTTGACGTCATTCATTTTAATGATTTGGCCAAAGCGGACGTTACAAGACTTTTTTCACTCATGTAGCCATCGCAATCGAGTTTTGTCGCTTGTATATCTATGACAACAATTCCCTCAGTATTCCGTGGCAAATTAACCCAAACATCCTGAGTTTGTTTTTGGAGGGAGACTCACATCAAGCGTATGTGAGGTGGATAGGTCAGTCGAAATAGAGTTACTCAACATTCGACAAGGTTTTCTTACAGCTCCATAAGCTGTATCTTTTGGCTATTTTTTCAGAACTTTTGTCTGTGGTTTCCCTATATTTTCTGCATTTAATCCCTAAACTGTAACTTAATGCCAAGTATTTAGCATATCAACACAACCTATATGAGTATAATCTCCATTGTAATTGTTGAAAATTGTACTAAAGTCCGGACTAGAATTTATTTGTAAACAATAAACAATTATCACTACACACATATAAGCTGAATTGACAAAAAAGAATACTCGAAATTTCAGCATGACAAACGGATTAGGGTCAGACACGGTAGTTGATATACAGAAGCAGAATACTTAAAAACTTGCCACAAGTCACAATCACATTAAGGTATTTTGCGTCCGAAATGAAAGACAAACTTTTGCTCAAACTTTCCTCAATGAAACTTTCGACCATTCTCTTACCAAAACAAGAATAACAAGTCATTGACAATGACATAGTCCCCACTTGTAATGGGAGTATTAGTCTTGATGGGGCAGGGAAATGTGGTCATTAACAAGTATCACTGGAGTGTATATGTTGAGATCTATGGGCACATAGGTCTATGTCGTTGTTCCCAATTTGAAACACATGAGGCATGTGTAAGTTATGGTTCTTAATCGGGAAAAAAGATCAGACCTCTAGCTGTATTGGCCAGCCAAGAAATACATATGCGCATAATAAATTAGGTACAAGATGTGACATCTTAAGGTCTAATATCCTATCAAAATTGGAGGGTATAGAACTTGTGGTTACTGAGTTATGCATATATATGTATAATCAAGGTCAAAGGTCATCGAGGTTACGTGACATTTTGAAAAAAAAATTGTATTGCTAATTAATCCCTATATGCCAAAATCAGACCTCTAGCTCTATTCGCTTGCCCAGAATTAGACATGTGTATAAACTATGAGGTAAAGCGTGTGTTGTCATAAGGTCTCCCATCCTACTAAATATAAAGGACATAGCACTTGTGGTTACTTATTTATTGACATAAACGTATATTTTAGGTAAAAGGTCATCGAGGTCACATGACATTTGGTCACAAAATTTCTATCCTACAATTATCCCTATATACCAAAAATCAGACATCCAGCTCTATTGGCTTGTTCAGAATTAGATATGCGCATAATTAATGAGATACAGTGTGTGGTGTCATAAGGTATTCCATCATACCAAATATGAAGGGTGTACCACTTGTGGTTACTGAGTTATGGACAAATATGTATATTTCAGGTCAAAGGTCATTGAGGTCACGTGACGTTTTCTCAAAAAAATTGTATTGCTAAGTAATCCCTATATACTAAAAATCAGACCTCTATCTCTATTGGCTCGCTCAAAATTAGATATATACATAATTAATGAGGTACAATATGTGGCGTCAAAAGGTGTCCCATCATAGTCGCGCCAGTGGCTTACTGACTACGCATGCGCATATTCATAATATACTAAGCGAGTAACCGGAAGTGTACCCTACTGCGATGGGCAGGCGGCAGAAGTTGCAACTGAAAAATGACCTGAGGGCAGTGCTGCCTCAAGGGCAGCTCAGAGTGGAGGAAACATGTACACAACATTCGATGACGTCATTGATGAACAGTATATCTGCCCTGAGGGCAGCTCAGATATATTGCTGCCCTCAGGGCAGATTGGCAGATAGGATAGGAAATGTATGTCTGCCTGAGGACAGCTCAGATATGTTGCTGCCCTCAGGGCAGATTGGTAGATGGGATAGGAAATGTATGTCTGCCCTGAGGGCAGCTCTGATATATTGCTGCCCTCAGGGCAGATTAATAGATATACAATTATGCAATGATGTGTGTGAGCATAGCAAATGTATATCTGCCCTGAGGGCAGCTCTGATATATTGCTGCCCTCAGGGCAGATTAATAGATATACAATTATGCAATGATGTGTGAGCATAGCAAATGTGTGTCTGCCCTGAGGGCAGCTCAGATATATTGCTGCCCTCGGGGCAGATTGGTAGATAGTATAGGAAATGTATGTCTGCCCTCAGGGCAGATTGATAGATATACAATTATGCAATGATGTGTGAGCATAGGAAATGTATGTCTGCCCTGAGGGCAGCTCAGACATATTGCTGCCCTCAGGGCAGACATATTTATATATCCTATCCTTAAAGTATTGCATAGTGTAATCTACCAATCTGGACTTAGAGCAGCAATAAGTTTTGCATAGTGTATATCTACCGATCTGCCCCAAGAGCAGCAATATATATTAGAGCTGCCCTTAGGGCAGACACACATTTGGTATCCTTAAAGTATTATGCATATCTACCGATCTGCCCTGAGGGCAGCAATTTATTTGAGCTGCCCTTAGGGCAGACATACATTTCATATCCTATCTGCCAATCTGCCCTGAGGGCAGCAATATCTGAGCTGCCCTCAGGGCAGACATATGGTTCCTCAGTGACGTCATTGGATGTTGTGCATATGTCTACTCCGCTCTGAACTGCCCTAAGGGCAGCGCTGCCCTAAGGTCATTTTTCAGTTGCAACTTCTGCCGCCTGCACTTTCATGGGCGTCGCCATGTTCTTTTTTTTAGTATTTGTAAATAAACAAACACGAAACGTGCAAATTACTATTATATAACATGCCATTTATAAAATATACCTCTTTTATTAGACAGTAAATGTTATTATGCACCTTGTCGCTGATACAAAATATCGTTAATGTAGATAAAGGGAGAAAACTGTCGTCAATAATTAGATTCAAAAATTGCCAGTTTTTAGACGGAACGCTATAGTTTTCAGCTTGCAAGTGGAAGGTGGGCAGTGCGGTTACCATTGCAATGATAATGATTGCATAATACGTCCCTTTTTCAATGCAATAGGCTGTTATCATTGTCAAAATTGCCAATTTTGTCCAAAATTTTTACACGTTACAGAAAATCTATACCTGCACTGCTGCAGGGTTTGACGTCGTGTACGTACGTGAACTGCTTTCATCAGAGGGAAACTGGGAATAGTTGTCATATAAACGTTTATGAAGTAACAATTAATTACATTTCATCATGAATCAATACAAATAACATTGCCAATCTTAACCCATGGCGCGACACCAAGGGCTGAGCCCTATATAATATTACTATACATGAAGGGTGTAGCACTTGTGGTTACTGAGTTATGGACAAATATGTATATTTGAGGTCAAAGGTCACCGAGGTTACGTGACATTTTGTCAAAAATTGTATTGCTAAGTTATCCCTATATACCAAAAATCAGACCTCTAGCTCTATTGGCCCGCTCAAAATTAGATATGCGCATAATTAATGAGGTACAATATGTGGCGTCATAAGGTGTCCCATCATATCAAATATGAAGGGTGTAGCACTTGTGGTTACTGAGTTATGGACAAATATGTATATTTGAAGTCAAAGGTCACCGAGGTCACGTGACATTTTGTCAAAATATCTTAGATATCTGCGTGAACGGAGGGACATGACCCAATCTGTAAGCCCCCTGGACTTCATCCGTGGGGCTAAAAACCGTGTCACTGCATCCTTTTTGCAATATGAGTACGATTAGAAACTAAATTTTTATTTTACTTGGTCTTATACATCGGATTCTATGCAGCACTGACTTATACATGGGAGTCTATGGAGAACTGTCTTATACATGGGAGTCTGTGGAGGTGTAAACTAAAAAGTACTCTATAACACGGCCAAATTTGATCGCATTGTGAAAGAAAATCGACGTGCATCTGTATGGGGTAGGGTACTATCCCTTGTGCAAAGTTTGAAAGAAATTGACCAGGGCATGTCTGAGATATCTGCGTGAACGGACGCACGCACGGACGCACGGACGGACGCACGGACGGACATGACCCAATCTATAAGCCCCCCCCCCCCAAAGACTGAATTTCTATCCCGACGCGCCTTCTACCTTAAGGCTTAAGTATTTAAAACGTCGCGCCAAGTTGTTTTCCCGGAAGACTGAAAGAATCAATTATCAGTGCAGGGTACGATGCCCGGGGGTACGATGATCTACATATATCTCATGGAACAATAGTTTCTCACATTCCTGGCCGCTGGGAGTGCGGGATCGACAGTGTGGGAAAAATCGATCCCACACTTTCAGAAACCGTCCCACACTCTGTAGTAAATATTACACGAGCTCTGATTGGATGATAAACAGTCTGTTTTGTTCCACGCGCAAAATGTTATCCAATGGCACGACGAGTAACACACAGACCAGAACTACAAAGTAATCAGGTCAAAGTACAGTGGCAGATGACAGACTTGTCACGATTTTGGAACATGTTGTACATGTCCAATGTGAATTTAACGCATTTTGTGGTCATGTGAGAAAAAGAATCTCACACACCAAGGACCTTGGATTAGATTTCTCACACTCGTTGGGGATATTTTTTCTCACACTCGCCTGTGGCTCGTGTGAGACAAAATATCCCCAACTCGTGTGAGAAATCTGATCCCAGGTCCTTGGGGGTGTGAGATTCTATTAATCACACATGGACACACTTTACCTTATTATCATACATATATGATACAAAAACAATGCATACTAAAACAACCATCGCTTGTACTACTTCATAACTATCGACAACACATCTTTCCACCAGCGTGAAGCAGTGCGTTTCAATGCAGATCCTTAGCTTTTGTGCTCCAGGAATTATGTCATTTCCTGTGGCCAGAGTGCGAAATGCGAAAAAAGCGAACGCCAGCCAACTTCATAATCCCTCAAAGAATAACATTTTTTGTAATAATTCCAAGCTTTATTTCCTCGGGGCCATGTTTTTATTCAATAGATTAGGGATGGCAAATAAATCTAGCATTGCACACTTCTAGCAAAATTAAGTTTGAATTTATGAGAGACTTACCCTTGAATTCGGCCATATGTTCAACACATTGCGCGCGTTTTTTGGCTAATCTTTGAATATGTAAATAGTCTTATATAAAAAAACTACTAAGCAGTAGCAAAATAGCATAATTGTCACTCAAAGTTATTTTTAGACAGCAGTCAATAGGATAGAGATATTGTAGACATATCACACTTCGCTTCAGATACTTCCTATTCAAGCAGGTTTCAGGGGGAATGGGGACGGTAAGGGCTTTACAAAAGACGATGAGGGTTGTTTCAGGGACGATGAGGGTTTTTCAAAGGAATCCAAAATGCCAATTATACGTGCCTCTTCACGGGGCCGACACAGTTTTTCTGTGCTTTATCAAAGCTGTAGACATGTACTGTATCATTGGAAGAACAACCAAGTGATTGTTGTGATATGGATCAGTCAAATTACAACCCTAGTGCTACCTTGCCAAATTTAGGATCACAGAAAAAATCATAATTTTTCTGCACTATAGATTTTCCGCCTTCAGTCCAACACAATCGACGATTTCTCAACTTTATTTGGATGATTGGTGAATGACACTAGTACTCTTGAAACTATCTTGGGATAATTCCATTTGGATTGAAGATGAATGAATCGGAAATGTTCTCAACATTTATTTTTTGTGTCATTTCGGAAGTCTGTTAAACTTTGTACGAAAATGATAACTTAGTACAATGTTGTCTTCTTCACAAGTATTCTTGTAGCAAAATCAAATACGTTTTATACAGTGTCATTGCAGAATAGTAATGCTAGTTTTACGACGTAAAATTATGTAATATTATTGTGATTTATTATTCATTTCTTGTTTACAATACTTAACAATCTGATTAAAATCAGATATAGAGTACGGCGACGTCTGTACTTACGCGGTATTCTCTTGATGTCGTCTCTCAGAGAATACCGCGTACGCGTAAGTAGACGTCGCCGTACTCTACATCTGATTTTAATCAGATTGTACTATTTAAGTACAAAAACACAATCAAGCAGCAGAAAATATATCCGAATATGGGTATAAAAATATAAAAGTATAGCATTAGAAATACACAGTTGTCGGCAGTGGAACTCGCTTTGTGGCAGTGTAACTCGGTTATTGGCAGTGTAACTCGCTTCTATGGCAACTTTTCAATCCAGTCTCATCGCATTATGGCATGCACAGTCTTGCATATTGCATTGTGGTTGGGATTTGATATTGTCTACTACTGTGCCAATGATGATACTTGTTGGTAATGGACGCTCAAAAGTGTTTATTTACCTTAATCAAATCGAAATTTGGAACAGACGAACGTCTGCAGTAAGTAGCCTGAACAAAATATTTTATCCTAACACAATTTATACACGCGTCAACATTTCTGAATTCTTGCATTGGATGTGACGTTGTCAAACTACACTTCCTGAGTAGCAAAAAGATTCTGATGTAGTTGAAGTTCTCAACGTCATTTGTAACCTTCATTTTTTAAACTAATCCCTAATTGTTCAAGTTCTCAGAACAATGTTAAGGTCAACTAGTCATGTCTGTGATGGTTCACAACGATGCTTGAGAATTTTCAAATTTGTATAAATCGATGTGATCTCAAGGGTGTATGATGTCATATCATAGTCTATGATGGTGACATTGTCAGCTTACAATCGAAAGTTCACATCTACTGGTCACATGTCATATCATAGTCTATGATGATGACATTGTCAGCTTACAATCGAAAGCTCACATCTACTGGTCACAGTCAGAGTGCGCATGCTCATAATCGTTCCCCTTGGTTTTGGTTGTCGTCTAAGTTGACATAAAAGGACCGATCAAGTTCTGATATCCTGATGTATTGCTGAAAGATATCGAAGAAACATACCAAGCTGATCACACTTGATAAATAACAATAATTGTCGCAATAATGTTTACTTTCCATTGTGTTGCCAGGGATTTATATGAATAAAATTATTATTTTGTTGCACACATTTACAATTGCATCGCTATTGTTCCTTTTCTGTGTCGTTACAGCAAATTTTACTAAGCTTCTTGAGATTTAGCATTCTTTCCACTGTTACTTCAGAGAATAAAGCGTTTAGTGACATATTATAAATTTAAATGTCCAATACGACGTAATATGCGAAGCAAATGTGATGATGAAGCAGCTCGATAGATTGAACACAACGATGATAGAATTACCTTTTGATTGGTTGTCATACGTTGCAATTGAATCGCAATGTCAGAGAATCTAGGCCGTTTTCCAGCTTCTTTTTGCCAGCATCTTTTCATTACAGAATATCTGAAAAATTACAAAATCCACTTGAACTTTTCGATGGTCTGGCTTCCATGCTTTCTGGGAGACAAATTCCACGTCAAACTTCACAAGTTGTACAGTAAGTGTACGAGTGACGTTTGTGCTTCAGAGTATGATGTACAGTCTGAATGACGTCACATGTACAGGACTACCTTTGAACACTTGACATAATAATTAAGAATCAGTTTTCTGATGAAATCGATTCAATTTAATATTTTACTCAGACCTAGCAGTCTTTGCAGACTTTGAAGTTTGTTGTGTACTTGCCCACGGGTAAATACCATCTCGTTGAAGTGTGCAATGTTTATTGATTGATTTTGATTCTACTACGGCAAATCTATTTGCAGCATTCATCATGACCTTGACTCTATGTAAACTTATCTACCTTTTAAACGGTGGGCCAAAACGTTAATAAGGGGAGTGTCACAAACTCCAGATTTTGAAATTTGTCATAAGCAGAACACCGGCAAGAATGAAGTTCGTTTCATTTTTTGGATGATTAGACTGAATACATCAAAGGGACAGATCCAGATGGATTAAATTGATACAAATGACATACTTACATATCATGGGTACAGTGCCTGGGCTTGGACATCACTTGTCCATTTTGCACCATGTTCCTTACTTCAGACATAGAGTATTGTGGATATGGAGTTGATCCCAAGGTCACTATCTCATAGACCAGAATTCCGTAGGACCATACATCACTTGCGAATGTGTAGACGTTTCTGGCCAATGATTCTGGGGCCATCCATCTCACTGGTAATGGATCCTGTAAGATAAATAATCAAGCTTGTTCATTGAAGTAACATTTGACGTTTTGTTTCAAGTGACGTCATACCTTCGGTGAACCAATCAATACAGAAAGCTTAAGGGTAGACCCACCTTCCTTGAGTGATTTTGGTCATTTTTTGTCTTATGGTAAATTTTGAATCTGTCTAATATGGCCTTTGAGTGGACGATAAGTTTGAAACCATAACATACTCGGAAATGAGTTAAATTTTAACAAAAATGAACATTGTAGGTCAGTTCGAGTGCCGTGTTTTTCTTAATGTCTAACACAAAAAGTTAGAAATAAAGGAAAACATAAAGACAAATGCTGCCTAAGGATTGCCTCAAAGCACATAATAAAATGTGCCGACAGTCAAAGATTACGAGTTTGCCAGAGATAAGTCTTATCTAGCATTTTCCAATACATTTGACAAGATGCCCGAGAATATAGCTGTTATACTTCCAACATATACTTTGTACTTGAAATCGTGGAATACTTAAATAACATGGCATCAGATGCTTACCTCAGATTTCTTCTCATATACCTCATCTTCATTAATAGCTTTAGCAAGTCCGAAATCAGCGATGCGACATGTCATGTCGGCAGACACTAGAATATTACGAGCCGCTAAATCGCGATGAATGAACTGTTGGTACAATAAGGAGAGAATAGTTTGATTTCAGACAAGTCCCTAAAATAGTGTGTATCCTTTGTGAGACAGAATAAGTTGATCGGGAAGTATTACACTGGATATCATTTTATAAATTCAATCGACGAAAGGAAAGTTGTTGAAAAATTAGACGAAACTTTTTTTATGTCATCTAACAAGGTTTGTTTGTGTATAGATAAAGTATGAAACTTATTGCTTGATTTAGCAATTATTCGATGTAATTGAAAATCACCCTACATTTCCTATGCTACCTCACCGTGTTTGCTTGAATTTATATGAATAAAATGTCTGGAGTTTACAGGCTAAATCGAGAGAAGGCCGGATTACCGCAAACACACACTTTTGACTCGATTATTTAAAAGGCTGGTCGGACTCTGTGATGTCATCGCTGACATGGATGTATGTGACACTTCAGCAGAAGAATTTGTGGAAAAAAATCTTCTGTCTCAAGAATTGAAAGAAGTACAAACGTTGAGAAGAGCAATAAAGCCATGGAACTAATCAACCACGACAACACATGTCAATAGTGCGCTTCAACTTTCCAAGATTTATATCATAAAAAATATTGACTTTGCTCCACTCTGACCTTTGACCTGTGCAGAAATTCCATGCCATTTGCGATTTGCCATGCAAACTGAATAAGGTTTCGGTAGATCTTTGTGATATCGTGCGTAACCCTTCCTTGTTCATGATGGCGGCGGTATGTACGGAGTAAGTCCCTGAGGTTACCATGTGTTGCGAGTTCCATTACCAGATAAACAGGGGAATCTGTATGTGTGAAATAGATACAGTAGACTAGTATAATCGTGTTTACAAGTGTAAATACAAATGACCTTTTAGCAAAGGCAACATCAGAAATGCAACATCTCCAAATCTGCAAAATAATCTACAAAATGATTTCTACGTCTGCTCTATAATTATTTGTTCAAAATATTTGTCTTTAAATGAGATTTAAAAAGTTGTTTATGACTATTCTGTAACCATCGGCGAATCGATTCGCGTCCTGAAATCACGAAATTGACAATTTTCGCAGACTCTACAAGCTGTGGACGTTAATTATCTCCCAAGTGTTAAGAAAACTAAAGAAAAGCACAACGTAATTGGCAACCGGGGCCAACAATTATATGATCTGATAAGTTTTTGATGAATTGATATTCATACCGAGGCCGGGTTGTGTACAACAGCCAATAAATTTAATCACAAACGGATGAGACTCCAGCATCTTCATTATCTCCATCTCTCGAACCAAGTTGAGTTTTTCAGCGTGAGTGGATGGCGCTGTAAAGTGGATGGTAAAACAAAACTACGGTTTATAACCCTGAGATAAGTTCGAGAACAAAATATTGATGCCGACATGCTTTAAGGTTTTAGAGTCTTTAAAAAGTTTTAAAATATATTTTCTTCTGTTTGGTCAATTTAGCACATAAACTTGGATGTACATCTCACTTGCTGGAGGACGGAAATGTCCATCGGAGCAACGTATCTTCCAATCTAAGAGAAAAATTGAATCAATTACTCGTCGTCATCTCTGCCATGTTACAGATATTATTTTCAATGGTCGTATTAAGGGAAAACAAGTTCATTGATGCTGCGTGGTAGATAAGATAATGAATGACATCGTCGTTCAGTAAAATCAATTTTAGACGCAAAAAAATCACAGAGAGAAAAAACAGGAAGAGAATGATGTCTGGGAGAAAAACCCTTTGGAGAAGAATGAATTGTTGAAGAAAGATTTAAAGACAAAAGTTGTCATCAACAATAAATACTAACAATAGTACGAATCATATGGTTTGATATATTATACCTCGTAATGTTTTGACCGCAACGCTCTGATTCTGCCCTGAATTTAGCAGTATGGCCTGATGCACCTCACCAAAATGTCCGGTACCAATTTTTCCACAAAGAGTGATGTTTTTTCGTGAAATTTCAAAGGAACAGGCCGGTCTATGCCGTACGTAACTACTTGAGAATCGTGTACGATAACTGCCACCTGTAGTACTCAGATCTTCTGACAGTTGTGACCCCAAGCTGGACCTCGAGTCAAGATTAATGAGATCAGCAAGTTGTAGAGGAGACGTCGCCATTCCATCAGCAATGCCATGTCCATCATTCAAGGTAACACTACCGCCAGCTGCTCTGTCTGCACACAATGTCGTTGACACTGATCGCATCCTTTCGTTGAAGTATGCCATCGAAATGGGTGTACTGATGGGTGCCGGGGACGGCGCACTATCGGGAAGGAAAACTTCATCCGAGAGTTCACTCGACCGTCTCTGAAATGAATGAATAAAGATATAAATAAGTAAATAAGGGAACTAAAAATACGAAAGATATCATCAAACGTCACTGTGAAAATTTGACGATTTACCTTGTTGTGATGTTTTCAAATAAATTAATATTAAATTTCTGAGTAGAAGCTGGCCAATGGTTTATATCTGACCAATGATTTATATCTGACCAATGATTTATATCTGACCGAGGAAGAAAAGCCTGTTCTGTCAAAATAAATTGAAATGTGTTCCGTTTGTCTTTGATAAATTGATCAGAAATAGACGATGAACATGCAAAGTGGAGCTATAATCATAGAGAATGGTCATTGACAACCGTACCTCAGATTGGTCCGGTAGACTTGCATCGGTTTCTCCTGTTGATGCACTAGATGTACTCATTGTTATTTTTCTTTCTTCGTCCTTTAGCTGAACAAAGACAGAGACAATGCATATATTCAAACATTCAAATGTATTACATACACCAACATTGCATTTCATAAGACTAATATTGACACTCGCTGATAAGACGTCTTTATATGGACTGATTGACAAAATTGACTGACGTCTTGACTCAACTTTAGTCCATGCACATTTCACACACATGGAAAAGCACAAAAACTGAATAAATAAATTCTATCACTGATACCAACCCTTATATCTTTTTACCTTGTGCCTGACATGGATGAGATTTCTTAATGAAAATGATACACGTGACAGCTTCGGGCATAGCTGTGGAAACGCAGCTATCTGTTGGCGGGTAGCGGGGATCGCTATACGGGTCAAAGGTCAACCCCGCCACGGATATCCGTGGCGGGGTTGACCTTTGACCCGCTTAGCGATTCCCGCTACCCCGCCAACAGATAGCTGCGTTTCCACAGCTACTTCGGGCAGTGACCTGAGTTTTGCTTAGGGATGGACCATTAGACCTTGGGAGGGGGGGGTGGTCACAATGAAATTGTGAAAATTTTTTACGATTGTAAATTTCTGAAATTTTTGTTTTCCAATTGAGATTAGCTGTGCAAATTTTTTTTTTCAGAGTAAATTTTCAGATTTATAATTTTTTTTAGTTCGTCGCTGTCTGAAGATAAAGAGGGCAAAGATGTGGTGCCAAGCACACCACAAGCGGCCATGCAAGCGGTCACGGGGGGAGGTCAGGAGAGGGGTGTCCCCCTCCTGCCGTTGGAGCTTTTGAAAAATAGAGATTAAAATGGTGTTATTTGGTGGCACTTGGGGAGTATTTTTGCGGGGGGTGGTCAGGAGGGGTGTACCCCTCCTGCAATTGGAGCTTTTGGAAATAGAGATTAAAATGGTGTTATTTGGTGGCACTTTGGGAGCATTTTTTTTCGGATTACACATCTTCCTCTGAAACATGGTCTTCTTGCTCCTCAGTAGCTTCCTATAGTTTGAAAATTGACTATTTTGGTTTCCTGGCTTCCCTTCCTACTGCGTGGTGAAATGGCTTCATTCACCCCACCAAACATCATGCATATCTCATGATTTACAATTGATTTTGACAAGCTGAGAAGCTAAAATAAGCTAAATAATATAGTTAAATTTGCATATTTGTGTTTTTAGAGCAATTGTTGCCCTTTTTTGATCAAAACATCTATTTCTCTGTAGCAGCATGTCCAAATTGATTGGATGTGTATAGATGTGTTGAGATTTCAATATTTGTCTTTTTAGGGCAATTTATGCCATTCATGGTCAAAAAAACTGTATTCTCTGAAAGGGCTTGTCCAATTTCTTTGAAATTTGCTACACAAAAACGATTATTCATGCAGATTTATTCAGTATTTGCTATCGAGAAACTTTCAAAGTTCAACCCCTTTTGTGTGTTTTTGTGTTGGGATTTGTTGGATAGATGGCATTCTACGTAGTGTATTGTTGAATGTTAAAACATGTGTTGCTGTTGTTTTTTAGGCTGTTTTTTGAGAAAAAAGAATTGAAAATGCCTTTTTAAAAGCAAAATAATACATAATGAGTTGATATGTTGTTTTATCATTATTGACGTGTTTCTACTTGTTCACCCATTCTTGCATTCATCATTGCAATAAAATGCTGTGAAAAAAATGAAACTGATGTGGCCTGCATCTGTTTACCTTGATCTTAAAAGGCAAATACAACTTTCTGTCTTGACAACCATACCATAGTTTCAATGTTTTACCTAGACTTGGTTCAAGTCTGTGATTTGTGAATGTTTGAGAGGAGTGAACGTAATGATTTGTATTTTGCTTTCATGTGAAACGCGCGCGTGAGTGGACGCAATGAGTAGGGTGAACGCTATACAGCGGAGTTTCACCCGGAATCACAGACTTAGCTTTCTTGCAGGGTTTGCGTTGCTATAAATTATTCATGAGATGACGTTTTCTTTACTCATATATTATCATAAGATGACATCACTAAATTTTACACATTGGGAGGAGTTATCAATTGACCCAAACGAGACGTGCATAAAACTCACATGGCGTTGTTGACAAAATGTTGAGTGCGATCACTCCCACAAAAGTCAGCACGACCTCTGTTCTATCACCGAAAACGCGTGAAAATATGTGTTGTTTGTGGGGCCCATGTTACAAAATGCGAAAATCGTGGCCGGTTATTCAAGGATGGAAAAAGATACCATCCTTACAGTTGGAGCCTGTTCTCTTACGTTACGTGCCCGAAGCGATGGAAATCAAAACAATGTGGAGCGACTTCGTATGTCAGTGATTTTCCGCTGCCGGTTGGTGTGCAGACGAACACATCTTTTCCCTCAATGTAACTCTCAACAAGCTTTCTTTGGTAATCTCGCATGATTAGCGGTGGTTGACCGATCAGTTGTAAAACGCGGTGGATGTACGAACTTGATGCTATTATTCTCCCAGATATAAAACGTACTCGATGTCTAGCTTTGCACGGAGATGACAACAAACTTTTTAATGCATGCAGAGGTTTATTAGCAAGCGTTCTTCTTATTGGCCAGAATAACGGCGGGGGCTGTCAATCATTTTGTATTTGCTCTACGTCACTGTGTACACAGTCCATCTCACCACCTGTACTTTGCAAGAAGTCCAAGTCGTGAATCCGGCAGAAACTAACTCACTACTGCGCAGACTCAAACGTGACGCATTCAATCGCTGGGAAAACCTGGCGTGAGCTGCCAAATTCCGGATAGGTTTGTACGAAATAGGAGAGACACAAGAGAAACTATTATAAATGATTTTATTTTTTTAAAATTCACCGACTTGAACCAAGTCTATGTTTTACCTAGTGTACCTGCTTGGTTTGTACGCAGGAAACAAGTAGAAAACAGGTTCTATAATTTCATAATTTTCAAGTGATCAGAATACAAAAGTCCTGAAAAGATAAGATAATCACAACTTCCAGTATAAGGGATACAGTCACTCTAAATGTATAAATTAAAATTAAAAATGTTCCGGAGGATGTACTAAAAAATACAGAAAGTTGCTTTCTGTCGGTAGAATCAAAAAAAAATTCAAAATTTAAAGACTTTTGCAGATTTTTTTTTTTACGCATTTGTCTTCTTATTCATTTTTTTTTTATTTTGCAAACTAGTTTGAAGATTTTTTTTTCTAACTTTCTGCTCTGAAAATTTTTTTTTTCTGTTTTTGACCACCCCCTCCCAAGATCTAATGGTCCGTCCCTTAAGCGTTGCCTCTGATCTCCCGGCAGGCAACACAGGCGCTTGGCACATTGCTGGGATAATAATCGTATTTAATATGTAGAATGTCTATATACGACTTGATTATTCAATAAAAGAATCACCATACGTGATATTAGTGTAGGCCTACAGGCCTACATGTTGACTGGGGCGAATGGAGCTATGGCTGCCTGGCTCGGCCCGGCGAACGCACTGCATAACTGCATAATTATCAATGTGTAGAATGTCTACATGACTTGATTATTTAATAAAGAATAACGGTACGTGATATTACTGTACATGTGAGCTAGCTTAACCGAGCGGCTGTAGAGCTCTGCAGGGCTTGGGCCCGTTGTCCACTGCTGCACAGACAGGATGGAAAGGTAAGAAAGCTTTTCAGCGCCCGATTTCATAAATCAGCGAAATTCACGAACTCTGAGCGTTTCCGGTGATAAAAACTGGTCAACGGTCAGATGGTTGCATAAACAATCGATCGACTGGCCTCTTTTGCCTAAAATCATACCTTACCCTATGCTACTGGCGAGAAATCGTCCTGAAATCGGCTGGGCACACCAACCCAGCGCCGGCCATTTTGAATCAGCTGCATGCAATGTACGCGTCCAATGAGCAATATTGAAAGACAATACGTCATTTGCGAAGGGTTGTATGCAGTAACGTCATTGTATCATTGTATACAGCTGATTCAAAATGGCCGGCGCTGGGTTGGTGTGCCCAGCCAATTTCAGGACGATTTCTCACCAGTAGCATAGGGTAAGGTATGATTTTAGGCAAAAGAGGCCAGTCGATCGATTGTTTATGCAACCATCTGACCGTTGACCAGTTTTTATCACCGGAAACGCTCAGAGTTCGTGAATTTCGCTGATTTATGAAATCGGGCGGTGAAAAGCTTTCTTACCTTTCCATTCTGTCTGTGCAGCAGTGGACAACGGGCCCAAGCCGGGTCCAAGCCCTGCAAAGCTCTACAGCCGCCAATGTACAGTAATATCACGTACCGTTATTCTTTATTAAATAATCAAGTCATGTAGACATTCTACACATTGATGATTATGCAGTGCGTTCGCAGGGCCCGAGCCAGGCAGCCATAGCCATTCGCCCCAGTCAACATGTAGGCCTGTAGGCCTACACTAATATCACGCATGGTGATTCTTTTATTGAATAATCAAGTCGTATATAGACATTCTACATATTAAATACGATTATTATCCCAGCAATGTGCCAAGCGCCTGTGGCAGGCAATACAAGGGCGGAAGTCTCCAACTTGCTACCAGTGTGAATGACCGAGAGAAAGAATTCAGTTCACATGTTTCACCAAATAGTCAGTTCCCTAATCTTGTGTCAACTCTTTAAAATGTTGAAAACGCCTATATTTACTTCCCTATGAACAAGTATATTATTGGATTTAATCAATGTCGTGACTGCTAGTAGAAAGTACAGCATGACTTATGAAATCTTGACCATCTTTACCCTTAATGAAATGTAAACTAGAAACAGCAAGAGAACAGTGTTACTGAAACCCCAGACCGTCGATAGCTGCTTGTGCTGTAGCTGTGGAAACGCAGCTATCTGTTGGCGGGGTAGCGTGCGTCGTTATGCGAGTCAAAGGTCAACGCGGAGTTGACCTTTGACTCGCATAACGACCCACGCTACCCCGCCAACAGGTAGCTGCGTTTCCACAGCTACTTGTGCTGTTGTGGCCTTTGCTTTGCTGATCTAACAGTGAGAACTTAGAGCTACTCCAACGTCTCGCTGGCACTGGATATGTCAGTACTTTAGGCGATGGCACTGGCTATGTCAGTACTTTAGGGAGCGTTCAGTTATTATGGCCGGGGTGGGCCGGCAAATTCTTCCTGCGCATCAGTCAAAATAAGTGAACCCCGCTACCCATTGTACCAAAAAATTGATGACCCCCCCCCTTTCAAGATGACAAAAATTTCATGACCCCCCCCACCCCCCCCCCCCCCACATTGCTTGAGTAAAGTTGCACACACAAACACCTCGGGGTATGGAGCGATAGAATCCCCCCAAAAAGAGCTTAGATTTTTTCAAATGACCTTCCTTACAAACTCAAAAGGTGTTGATGCTCAGATTTCCCCTTCTGACTTGCTTATAATTTTGAAATGACCCCTCAAAGGGGTTGGGCAGAAGTTACTGATGGAACGCAATATTTTTGCGCGAGCATGTGTGTACAAAATTTTGATATTTGGATTTAATTAAAAATCAGCTGCTGATAATGTTTATTCACTATACATGGTATACATATATTTTCTCATACATGTATGAGAAATCTATGTAGTACTTTTTCAATGCAAAACTATATCTATGCATTTATAGATATTTGATAATTTACATAAATGTACTTAAATGAAATAGGGTTGTTACAACTGGCATGTGGACAAAAAGTTCATCCACTGTATATGGGAGTCAATGATAAAATTGTGAATAATTTTTTTCCCATGAAAAACCTGGTATACTTGTGCATATACAGACGTTCAATAATTAACATAATTGTACTTGATTAGAATATGATGGTTAAATGTGCATATTATGTGTACAAGAAATCTGATTATGGAATTTCACTGAAAATTTTCATCCACTATACATGGGAGTCTATGAGGAAAGTATGAATAATTTTTTTCCAATACAAAAATAGGTAAACCGATGTATTTATGTACTCTCGATTATTGATATAAATGTACTAGATTAGATTAGGGGGTAATAACAATGGATGTGTTTGCCAGAAATTGGATTTTGGAATTATACCAAAATGTAGATTCACACTGTACATAGGAGTCTATGAGGAAAATATGAATTATTTTTTTCCAATACAAAACTATCAAAATCTGTGTATTTAGAGACATTTGATAATTCATTTTAAAGTACTTAGTTAGACTAGGATGGTTAAAGGTCGATATGTGTGCAAGAAATTGGATTTTGGAATTTCACCGAAATGTTGATTCACTACACATTGGAGTCTATGAGAAAAACTATGAATAATTTTTTTTACAATGCTAAACTAAATTAATTTGTGCTTTTATAGGTGTTTGATAATTGATACAAATGTACTTGATTAAAATAGGGTATTTAAAAGTTCAGATGTGGACAACAATTATGATATTGGAATTTCACCTAAAAGTATTATTTAACTTTTCATGGTACTAGTAGTCTCAGTACAGGTAACTGTTAAATAATTTCCCTTACAAAACTTGCTATATCTCTAATATGTAAGTAATAGGAATTGTTCATTGCCCTCAGTTCAGTGAGCTTGATTTACAATAAGACAAGCCTCAGAGTTGTCAAGTCAAGATGTTCATGTGACAGATAATTATACTTTTGTTCAGATTTACAGGTGAATAACTTCAGAGAATGAAATCATGCAACGAATCATTTACATCTCCCAGAATATTTATGAACACTGAAACTGTTTTTGGACGGGACGGATACTTATGAAAATTAAGTGACCCCCCCCCCCCCTCTGAGCTGTTTGAAAAACACATGACCCCCACCCCCTTTTCAGTTTTCAAATTTGAGATGAACCACCCCCCCCCCCCTGGATTTTGCCGGCCCAACACCGGTCATAATAACTGAACGCTCCCTTAGGCGAAAAAGGCACGAGCAAAACAGTACACTTCAATACTTTACTGATGACACAGGGTAGATAATGTAAATAAGTTTTACTTACGGTAGATTGGATCTCTTTCTTCTCAGTAAAAAGTGAATAACAACAATCAAGGCAATACCAACGACGACAACTGTAGCAAAGATCAGTAATTCCTTGATGTGTATAAAATAAGTGTTATTATCATTGCTAATTTCCTTGACGATAATTTCAGCAGTACTTGAATTTGCTAATTGAGCAACTTTGCCACGTGGCACTGAAATCAATGTTGAAATGAAATTAGTTAACAAAGACAACTGGACACATGAGTGTACACAACATTCTTATGAACGTAATTATATTTACGGAAACAGATAACATTATATCTTCATAGTAAAGCGAATACAAAATCAAATCTCTGACTAAAATATCTGTCAGTGATAATAGCGTATTTTCGTTCACATTTCAAACGAATGTTATCATTATCAATTACCGATGAGCAAATAATAGGTATTCCACTCATACGTGAAAATGATTTTTGGCTACGAGCAAAAATGAAGCGTGGGTTCTTGACCAAAAAATTCACAGAAAATGAAACCTTTCTGTACATTCCAGTAAAAAAGACACAACACCATGTCAAAGTAACCCATCTTTACTAACCAACAAACTAAGAGGCAAAATTATAGATGCGAGTATTGAAGCTTTGATCATGGAATATCGAAAGAGAAAGTTAATGAATTCCCCAATGGTTACTGTCAGGTCATCGAGGTCAGTCATGCTGACACTGAGATAATTTATAATGGTTAAATAATGTGATCTGCTAGAAGTAAAAGTACTACTGCATTACACTATCCACTGAAAGAGACATCTTCTTTGGGTTTTAAAAAAAAGTGTTCGAATTTCCATTAACGACACCTAAATGCCGTTAGAATAATCCATTCTGAAAACATTTTCGATCATAGTTTGAAATCAAAATCGTCCACGCAAATTAAAAGCACAATATGTGTAGCTTAGTACTGTTTCTAAATCGAATTAGATACATTTTTCTTGATTGCCAAAACCTATCATTTGAACACATGTCGATCTTTCGTTGATTTCTAACATTGTAACGCTACAACAACAACGTGTATCTTTTAGTTTGGCTATCAGGCATGCGCAGTTCCTGTCGATGGCCTGACAAAAGCAGACTAGATGGAAAGAAACGCTTAAAGATCGTTCCATATTGAGACGACTGTAGGCACAGCCACTTATAGAGATCGTTCCATATTGAGACGACTGTAGGCACAGCCACTTAAAGAGATCGTTCCATATTGAGACGACTGAAGGTACAGCCACTTATAAAGTCACAAATACCCCACAAGGTCATCTAAACGTGGAGACAAACTGTATCCGACCGCGATACAAGTAAGCAATATCTAGGTTGTATCCAATTAGCCAAAAACTCGAAAGATCGATGACAAAGCACCCACCAGAGAGCTTAATCTCCTTAAAATAAAGAAAAAATGCATGCAAAGAAATTTACCAATGCCTAAACAAATCCAACATTACTATTCTATCAGTGCCAATTATAAATTGTTCTTAAAATATACATAAATTTACCTATGACTAATTCACAGAGAGAATTTTGCGTCTTGTATTGATTGGTCAGTTTGAATTGAACGTTGCACAAATAAGTTCCCGCGTCTTCTTCCGTAACGTTGTAGATGATCAAATTTCCTTTTGGTGTGTTAGCATATCGATTAGACCCCTTGCCTGTCTGAATACAGTCACCAACAGATGACTCTGGTGTAGGGTCTGCTTTACATAACAACAGCGTGTCCCCGAATCCTTGAACTGTAATTTTTTTCCAGTCAATGAACGTCGTAGAGATACGCCTATTTGGTTCTTCGTAGTGACAGGGTAAAGTCACGAAGTCACGATGTTCGACATCAGCATGACTAACATGTAAACAATATACCATGGCAACTGTAGAGATATAAAAACCATATACCTCCGAGTTACATTTGTGATACAGATGAAGAATGAAGACTTAAGTTAGCTCATCTGCCGGATCGGTAAGTTATAATATTGAGTGGACAGAGTAGTATCTTTAGTAACATATCTTACACAACCTGTCTGCATTTTGTTTTCAGTTAGAAAGCGTCTGTATTTTGCATTCGTACACAAACCGTCGTCTGTATTTTGCACGTACCTCCAACGTTGACACAAAAGAAGGTTTGCTTGAAGATCAACGATTTCAAATTAGTGAGTGCCATCCTTATTTATCACGAGTAGTCTACAGGGTGTTTTCTGTTGACCTAGGAACGATAAATTGCCCCTTAGGAGATTGTATGTAAACATTGTAGATATACTATGACATACGATTCTACAGTTTGAAAATGTTTTTACTCGGTCGTCCAAGATGTTCGGCAATTAATCTGAAAGCGAGGTTCCAACTTGAGATCGTACAGTTTGATACACGATAGCCGCTGTGTGTGGTGTGCAAGAAAATTAGGAATAACACAAAGCGGCCGTCTTGTATCGGTTCACATGTGACTGTGTTTGCGTTAAATAACACAATGTTTAATCTGACCTGAAGGTTTGAAACGAAAAAGTTCTGTCTTTCGTCTATCGTTTGCTTCTTTCATAGTCTTTCATTCACTTCTCCTACAGCAGTGTATCATTTTTATGGTTCTATCAATAACTGAGATTATGAAACTCTGCCGTTACTAGTTTTATCATCACGACATTGGTCGAAATGATAAAGTGTGGTTGAATCCATCCACCTAAACAATTACAGTAATCTGACTCCTACACTGAGACACTAATTCTCAATACTTTTGGGTTTTTATTAAGGAGCGAGAAGGAGTCTTGAACGTGTCTTCCGCTGATCATAACAGATACGTATGCTGGTTTTCATCCATCCGCCATGTTGCACGCCATCAACAGCTTGACGCTACCCATCATGCGGTTTTCTAATAAGGAAGTCTTTTATCCGGAAAAGGCACGATATCTTAAAAATCCGTCAACTCTGAAGTCTTTGAAGATAACCGAACAACACTTACAGTATGAAAGATAAAATTAATAGAATCAAAGTATAGATTATCATGACTGTGCATTGAAATTAACTTTTGTATTCATTTTAGCTCTGCATGGCAGGGCTGTGTGTTACCGGCGTTACACGGCCTCCCACCTCATTTGTGATTTCCTCTGAAGTTGTTGTCTGTTTGAGCCCCGATGAAAATGGCTCTCGCGAGTAACTAAGCCACTCATTAAAAGTGTTAATGAATGGATGGATGGATGGATGGATAAATAAATAAATGAATGACATAAAATTTTAATTTGGATTCATTTCTCAAACATGCTCCACAAAGTCCTCGAGATTGCTAATAATCAACTCAAGAGAAGATAATTTTATGCGAAAGTCATTGTAAATCACGAAGGTAAAATTAATTTGATGCTGCTTTTCTCTTCAATATGTTGATAAACCGTGCAAGTAGTTAATTATCATACATTTAAAACAGTCTGTAACGACAATGGACTGGAAGCAGATTTTTGGATCTCGGTTTGGCTATAACAGCACTTTGAGGGTCGATTAAAATAGAATGCAATTCAGATTTCTAAAGCTTTCGAGTATTTGTGGAATTCGAACGACTTACGGTCGTGTCTACTCGACATAACTTAGAGTAAATTCCGTACTTAAAATTCTTGTTAGTGATTCGATTAGAAGCATCGACTTGAAAAAAGCTGAACTTTTTTCTGAATGTCTCTTCTGCGCTGTTGAGGTTTGTTAATAAACTTCCGTGTCGACATAGTTCTGGTTTTTCTACAATCAAGGTTGTTAATCGTGTAAATCGAGTCACGTGGTCACTCGGGATACACGACACGTGCATGCAAGCATGCATAGTTGCTTCCTCATACGGGTGCATGTAGACTACACTGCAAGGACATACTTCACTGCATTGCATGGCATTTAAGTACACTGCACTGCATTGCATTGCATTTAAGTACACTGCATTGCAATGCATTGTATTTCATTGCATTACATGACATTGCGTGTTGCACAGATACATTTCATGTATCTTTATTCCCTCTTACTCTTTTTCGCTGACATTATCTAGATATTTCAATACGCATTTGATCGGTGTTTTTCGTATGTAAAGTTCACACTAATGTGCCGACGCGGAACAGAGCTTTCAAAGGCATTTAAACGGATACAACGCGCATGCATTGTTTATGCATGGTTTGCTATTTTCGTAGTAGTTGTGCCTGGTTTCCACGAAACGCAATTCTTTCTCTGAATGTGACCTTACGATGAATACATTCACAAACACTTTGAGGTTTCAGTCTACATAAGTGAAATGTGCATTGAAATTCAGAGAATACTGCCAGCATATCACCCTTCTTTTAACAGGAACTTCATTTTATCCTCTAACCAGGCACGTTCGTGTTTAATGAAGCACTCAACATGTAGTGTGGCAATGATGTCTTCATTAAGGTTCATGAAGAAAATCACTTGTTCACACTTCAACTGTGCAGCAATAGATTTCATCGCTTTAATTGAAATATTTTATTGTCCAGCTCGTAAATCGCAATCACACGGTGGTCAACTCTATCAACGCATTACTCTCAGTACATGGAATGTACGCGTGTGTGAGGTAGGTTTTAACAGGATTTCCGAGTATAATGCAAAAGACGTGCACGGCACTGAGCTCGATTCGGAGTGCATCATTACATGGTATACCTAAGTATGTCTGCTTTCCAGTTATGACTCTAACGACCATTAAAGAGTAGGTTTTGTGTCGGAAAATTTACTGGCAGCTGTTCCGTAAGCCAATGTTGATGCATCACGACTTTAAATGCAAACAAAAAAGTGACCTTTGGTCCCGGATTGGCGACTTTGCAGACATCATATTACAGGAAAACGGGAAAATGTAGGAAAAGAATTGAGTATGGTAGATTTATTGTAAAAACTAGTCATATTAAAACAACGTGCATGCAAAATGTCATACAACAAACACTATTTTGTATCAGTCTACATTTCCAACTACATAATAAAGCTGTCTCAACGAACTGCTTCAATCAGCATTGATTAGTAAAATTAAGGTCATCTTAAATACACACAGTCTGTTGTTTGAAGTATCATTTTACGGATATTAGTTGATGTTTACAGAATCTCTAGCACTTGCGAGAGTGTTTTTGAACAAGTCAAACTATTGTAACAAAATACAAACAATGAGAATTTCTGAACTTCATACAGAACCGGATCCATGCAGCCTAATCAATGCATGCTCATGAAAATATCAAGCATGCTTTACCGACTGTAATTAAACAAAGGCAACAGAAAAGCCAGCAGTTGTACTCACTTATAAAAACTAAGCTCCTTAGATAACTCCGTTCCATCATTAGAACACGGGTAGGGTCCATATTTGTGACATATCTCGGAACAGATCAACAGTCATGTCGACAGATTCACAGACTGTGCCACTCACTATCCGCAGACGACGCTCCCTGAAAGCTTCAACTGAACTGTCTGATCACGTTACTCCGAAAAAGAGGAACTCCGCTCTCTGAAATTGGTCTGGGGACAGCATGAGGGAAAACAAAGGGCCCACCAACATGATAGGCTCGTTCACGAACTGTTGTATTTGGAATTTAATGTGCGACCTCTTTTATCACAACAAAATGACCGTGGTTTTACGAAATACTCATTTCAAGAATCCATGAATCAGCGTACCATTATAGACTCTCTCTCTCTCTCTCTCTCTCTCTCTCTCTCTCTCTCTCTCTCTCTCTCTCTCTCTCTCATCTGTCACTTGTCGACAGCAGTTTACCAAAGCGATCTATTCTGAAAAATTAAAAGCTCAAATTCACTCGTTTATTCAAAATCTTTAAACATGGCTTCAGAAGTTCCACAAATAAATAACATTACAATCACGATTGCAGTCTTCTGAAATTGTTCTACATATTTCGATGGGAAGTCAGATTGTCCAAATAAAGCAACATTGCAACATATCGAGGGTTAAAATGCTAACCAAAGTGGGACGGCCAAAATCTTAAAACACCGCGTATCATATGAGTCATGTTTTTACTATTGAGTTTTTGTCAATAGTGACGTACTGTGCAATGAGCAATACAAAATGTGTCGGTCATTTTATTACTTTGAAGCATTACAACAATTGGCACTGGCTGATAATCATTTTATTTCCTTGTACCATTGGCAGAAACATCTGTGATATACGCAGAACTCCCGTATGAAAGGGCGAGATTTTGCGAGACTTTTCATAATGGTGGGAATTTAAACTGAATGGAGCAACAAGAGTGTATCTCTAAAAAATACATACAGCATACTGCTCAAATAAAGTGGTAACTCTGAATATTTTCTCCTGAAAATGGACGTTTGACCACACAATATATAGAAATCACAAAATTGCTGACTAGTGACTGAGTTTCTGTCTTGTGGCAGCCGTTATGGTGTTTGCCATGACACTTAATAAGCGTATTTCTCTCCAGAAAATGTTCAGAATATCTTGATTTATAAACTGAGCAGAATGGACTCTTTAACCTCGGTCCAGTCGTTCATAAAACCATTCCCAAGAGACAACCAACATAAACCAAAGACAGAACATATTTCATTTACGACTCGAAGCTTAAGTCAATATAAATACCATAACATTCAATTGTAATAACACCATGGCTGATATAACTACAATGGGACGGAAAGTTGGAGGAATTAGAGAGGGTGTTGAAAGTTTTGAAATATTCTTCGCAGCGAAGCAAGAATTGGTGAAGGAAACTTATAACGTAGATATTCTAAAATCATTTTCTCATCGGATGGGGCATGTTTGAGGCATAAAATTTCAAAGCAGTGTATAGGTGACAAAGCACAACGAAGCGTGGAAATTCTGTTGACGACAGACGTAGCCATCTTGAAAAGCTTTCATGTGGCCCCTTGACACTATTTTAGTGGTGAACTGTGGTTCTGTCACTGTACAGTTGTCAACAAAGGGTTTTCTTCAATCCCCTACGGCTTTTAGTGGTCAAAGGTTTGGTTTTCATTTCGGTCCCACTCCTGACTTATATTCCTGACTGCTTGCCATTTCGTCAATACTTCATAAGGGTCCATGGCTTACTGAAACATTTGAATAGAAAAATCATTATGTTGAACATCAAACGTTGCAATGAAACCAAGGCAAGCGAACGAAAGTTTCGAAATCGAAAATCGGACGACAAATTTATATTTTAAACTTTCACAATGACGACAAATACCTGAAGCAGTCTGCTTGAAGTAAACTGCTGACAGACCTATCGGTATATAGAAATGTGCAACGTTGGCGCACAAAAATCGAAATAGGAAAAAACTAAATGGAAGTAGTTTGCAGTTCTTGAGAGAGTTCTTATTTGCACCCTTGCCGAAGATCCGTTTCGATGAAATCAGAAACCGATATATGTGTGTCAGTTTACCATACATGCCTCGTATATCGAACGTCGCGCGTTCCATAGGATTCAATGGTGACTTGTTGATGATGTCACGAGCCGCATATTCATCATTTGACTGAAAGTGAACCGGAACTATTATCAACTTGACAATTTTGGGATTTGAAAATGGAAAAAATCACACGTTTTACACAGGATATACTGTTTTCACAAAATTTTGCGAAACAAATCGACAAACCGCTTAATAGTGATTTGAATATATCAATGCGCTGTTATATGCTAGATGCTATATATGTTATATATTATATGCGCTGTACTCATTTTTTCAACAGATTTTCGTATAACATTAAAATAAAGCATACAATCGTCATTTTTATGTAAACCCAAAAATTTGAAAAGAAAATTCTGCAAGCGTGCAATAAAAATATTATAGCCCAAACAAGGAACTGTGTACCCTCGAGGCAGGAGACCTTTTGCCCTCCTAACGCCGGGCAAATGGTCACATACCCTCGGGCACATATGGTTAGGGCTATAAGAGAGCCATCATTATTTACGGCCTGGGGGTCGGAAGAATTTCATCGGAAACTCTGAAACTTTGAGTTACCCCCGCCAACCCTGATGAATTTGAGTACCTCCTTCTCTAACACACAAATTTTGACTGATCCCCCACTTAGAAAAGTTAAATATCAAGACATGTATTTGTAAAATTTACAAAAATACAGCAATAGTAAAACCCTTTCATATCCTGGTGTACCCTGCTAGATTATCATCGGTTATCTCATGACAGTTGGAAAAGGTGAAACCAACAAAATGAAATTTAAAGTCACAATAAAAAAGCTCACGTTATAAACAGTAACCAACCATATAGTATTGTTTACTTTGGACATGCAAGGTTTTCACCAAGATATCTGACAGGGCAGAATTTGACAGTACAGGAAAGAACACGCGGGAGGCTGTAGGGGGAAGTGTCAGAGGAGGTTGTACGCTCTCTTGCGTGGTAAATTTGAGAAATTGATAAGTGCAATGGTTCAGTCTTATGCAATATGAGAAGTATGTGTTTTCAATTTGTATTTTTACAAAGTAAACCTGTAGAACACCCCAAGGGGGAGAGCGCGAGAGGGGGTGTCCAAAAGAAAAGTGTGAGAAATTGATATGTAAAATTGTGCAATGCGAGAAGTGTTTCTGTTCATTTTGCACCTCTTCTTCCTCTCCACAATTTGAGCAACCCCTCCCGCTTGTAGCTTTCAATTTTTTTAGTGACCGCCCCTTACATTCCTCCGAACCCCCATGCGGTAAATAATGACGGTTCCCGAATATATAGTGTCATCCTGTTTGTGAGTTGCGGAATGTCAACTAAAACACCGGCGATGTAAACATACTAGTTTGCAGAAGTTGGAAGTCGATCTGATGAATTGCGCGTAGCATCTGGATGATATTCTGTCCTGGCTACACCACGTGTTAGAAAACCACCTGGCTTTACAACAAACACTTCATCCTGTCTTTAGTTAAGATAAGCTAGCTTTGTAACCATGGCTACTGGCAAGGGAAATATAATTAGAGTGATGCATGCATTTTGAAAATAAATAATCCGATGCTGTGAACATCATTTACTGACATTCTGTCAATGAGATGAACCAGGTAAATCTATAAACTTGAAGTTTGCAAAATGTACAAAATAAGTATAGTATGCCTGTGCGATTAATGCAATAAATCACTCTAATTATTTAACAAACACTCAAATATAAGTATGGCCATTGTAGTGTTAGGTTATTAGGCCTAGTAACTGTGAGAAGACTACATGTCCTTGTATTGGGAGGCATTCAATAACACACGTCAATGGGGAAGTTGCATTTCAGTTAATGATTGAAGCAAACTGCAAACAAACCGACAGAAAATGCATGGGAAATATCACAAATGAACTTCTGTTTTTTCCCATCACGTGACCAGTTTTAGGTTCACGATGTTATAGGATGTCAACAACTATCTGTGCCAAATACTTCATCGGCATTTCAAATCACACATTTTCGCAGACAGCAGACGACACCGAGGCCTTGCGTTGCAAGTTTAGTGTAGCTATTTTCATCATTGTTCTCTTGCAACATTGAATCAGCAATGCCTTAATTAACACACTCTCGACACCAACGAGAAGTCGTGTATGAAGCTGATGTTCTCGGGCGCAGCATCACGCGTTCAGCGCTCAAACTTAGTGAACATTTATATTGTTTAGAATATGACACCTATCAATATTTATATTGTTTAGAATATGACACCTACAGCTATACAGCTTTTAAGGTAGTAAGCGCTTCCAGATTGGAAGACTTTTGCTCAGAGTTTCCGTATGAAATTATTCCCTTTAGAAATTACGAATGGGTTAAAATTAAATTCGATTTTCTGAAAATCAGTGAAAAACACGATTGGAACTAATTTGGGATAATTGGATTGGCAACATTTCTCAAGAATTTTAGATATTTGTCTAATATTACACCAAATTTGCTTACCATCTTTAAAATTCTATTCAAAATTTACGATGCTGTTGAAATGTTATGAGAAAGAATCAGTGCATGATAGTATCTAATGCAATATTGTTCAAAACATTTGAACAATATTCATATTTTAATGAAAATATGAGAGTTTGTCTGTAGTTTCTTCATTACTGAAACACTAGTAATAATCTCAATTTGTCACTTTTCCTCGACCAAAATGAAGCTTTTCGATTGATTTACAGTTAAGTCAGTCAGGGTCATTTAAAATGTGCCCTGACTCAATTTAATGTTTATGAAGCCTTAAATTCACGAAAAAGTCAGGGGCATTTCAAAAGTGCCCTGACTCAAAGTCGTTAAGTAGAGAAATTTAAGCATTTTGTCTCATTTCTTTAGTACATTTACACAAAAATGAACTTTTTTTATGAAAATGAATCCGTTGAAAGAGGTATGCAATAATCGTTGTGTTTTCGTTGTTTTGTTCGATGAGAACAATATTTCAAATTTTACACTATTCTATCATTTTGTAAAATTTCAGGTGTAAAAATTTCGATTTCGTTACATTTTCTTAATAATTACTCTCATCCAATTTTCCCAAATTAGTTCCAATCGTGTTGAAAATTTATTTACTCTTCACTCTTTGAGTTTCGTGAGGTGGTAGACCAAAACATTATTGTAGAAAACTTGGATCTGTCCAAAATGCATTCTACCAAAGGGTTGACCGCAATGTTCAATGTTTTCGATATATTCCATAAACATTTTATAAACACATTGGAATCTTGATTTTCGAGTTATCTCACCATAGCATTATGAAACCGAAATCTTGCATTTGGTCGATTTCATTTTCGATTTGCTGACCATAATGTTCCATGAAACGGAAATATTGATACGTGGAAATTATCAGGAGTTGTCAAGGTTTACCAACTGTCATGAAAGTATTTTCCAGGCGATAGACAGTGCGTGACTTCGCTCGCTCTGGATTACATGACTCTTTCGTTACACTAAGCACTGTTTATATTCGCTACGATGGGAACATTGCATACAAGTCGGTAGAACTCTGCCATTTTGCTTGATGTTTAATTTACAGAACTATACCGTAGGTTCGTAGCATCTTAGTACTAGTAACTTCTTGTTCATAAATGAAAGTTTTTTGGAGAAACCAACATTGCGTTCACTGTTTAAATCAACAAGTAGTGAATATACATATAGTCCTGTAAAACATTTTAAAGTTCTCTTTCTCGAAACATGATGGGCTGTTCACGTCTTTACTGTTACATCCAATGAAACAAGGTCATTAGCCTGTAAGAAAGAAACAACGTTTCTATTCTTATTTTCAGTAGGGTTAGGAGATGAGTAACAGTCCCCTGACAGATTGATGGAGTCCTTGACAAAATTTATCATATTATCTACCGACATGGTTTTTGTGAGCGTTTTATTTCAAAGAGACATTTCGTTTCGCTGAACAGAAAAAAAATCGGAGACTGAGGATGAAAATTACATCTATCTCCAACAACTATGTGTTCTTTTTTATAGACAACTTAAGACACGACAGAGAACAATTCACAAAACATACCCTGAGAAGATGATAAATCTAAGCTTACGCGTTTCACAATCAATCATTACTGTGTGGGATGATTTTACGGAACAAAAAGAGATGAACTGGTTTGATATTACGGTAGACGGGCAAGCTAAATAATGAACATTCGGTATTTTTCATATTTAACTTTAAATCTTTAGTATTACACCGTATTACAGAGAAAAACTGTTTCAAAATTAACATTCGGCAAGCGGAGTTGAAAGAGTATGGTGATCACCAACCCCATCCCATCCCATCCCACCCCACCCTACACTGTAAAAATAGCGGACGCAGGACGCGTCTTTACGCGTTCAAAATGTAGATGTCAGTGTTCAAATTTGAACGGCTAGTGTTCATATCGTTAACACTAGTGTTCATATTATTAACAGTGATGTTCTAAACCTGAACACGTAGTGTTTGTTTTTTTTGTATTTATAAAACTTTTTATTCGAGTCACAACATGAAAAATTACCAATGTGTTACATATTACTGTCAGCTGCTTTTAAAAATACAATATGGTCAATGAATCAGTGAAAATAAGTCATGGATGTGGACCAGTCAGTTGTAAATACTTTCCCCATTTCTTTATGTGGTTATCAACTTTGTTTTTTCTGTTGGCAATGTAGTATTCTGTCCTCTGTATCTGCTGAACATAGTTCATAAAGTTGGTAAAGTTAAGCTCCCCTTATTACATCTTACAATGTAAATATATCTCTTTGCGACTAATAGAAGGAAGTTGACAATCATTGGAATCTCTGAATCTCCAAGCAAAACTCTCTCTGGATTAAGCGGGGTCCGGAGACCGAGCCCTCTTCCAAATGTATCTGTAAAAGACCTCCAAAATCGGTTGACATGATTGCAGTGAAAAAACAGATGAAGAAGCGTTCCTCATTTTCTGAACAAAAAGTGCATGCACTTGAGGGAACTCTTGGGGGCGTCATTTTATAAAGCATAACATTTGTTACCAGAATATTATGTGTCAGTTTCCACTGGAATTCACGCAGTTTAGTATCTAAAGTTAACTGAAGAGGAGACAGATAAATATATTCCCACTCATGAATAAGACTGTTAAGAGTATTTATGAAAAATATTTCTGACCGAGGAGATATAAAGTATTGCTTGACAATGCCAGCTATAATACGCTTTGTGGTACACTGGTTAATGTGATAGTGAATACTCCTTTGATGTTCTTTGAATACAATACCCAGCATACTTTCATCATGACCTGCTTTAAATGTTGACATGTCAACATTCTGTTTCCATGCAGTTGGCAGTGCAGAGACTAGTGCATACCACCGAAGAAAATGCTGGTTTGTTGCACCCTTCTGAACTACATGCTCCCATTTCAAAATATTACCGTTAATGTCAAATAGGTGGCCAATATATTTAAAGCCGAGTTCATACAAATCTCTAAAGAAAATACTCTTCCCGGCAACTAGAATATTCTGATTGTTCCAGATGCATTGGTCTAAAAAATGAGTTTCCATGCCAGGCGAGGATGACAGTGATTTCCATGCTTTCAGAGAAGTAGTAAGAAACGGGTTAAGTTGTACTGGTAGAAATTTGATATCAAAATTGGAACGCAGAATTAATTCCATGCCACCCATACATTCCAGTTTCTTTGAAAAAACCATTTCCATGGTTGTACTATAGAATCATCCATATAACGTCGCAACCAGTTAACATGCTGGGCTTTTACAATTGCAAATATGTCAGGCATGCCCAGACCTCCGTCCTGAACACTTCCAATGACTGTCTTTCTAGCAACTCTGTCATGGCCATTCCAGAGAAAGGAGAAAAGAAGGGAGTTGATTTCTTTAAGGAATTTTCTAGAGGTCTCTGTTAAATTTAAAACATAAAGCACACGTGAGATTCCCAGTGACCTTATTATTTGGATTTTTCCGAAAAGAGTAAGACCCCTCATTTTCCAAAAATTAAGAGACGCACGAAGGTTGGCAAGTGGGGCTGCAAAATTCATCTCCATGGCAAGAGCAGTATCATACGAGATATAAATGCCTAAAATTTTAATAGGGGCGTTTGACCACTTGACGTTTAGAGGTTTATCTTTCCTAAATCTATTTTTCCCAAGCCACAGTGCTTCACTTTTGCTAGTGTTCATTCTGAGACCAGAAACTGTACTGAAGGCCTTAGCTTTGCAATAGTGTTCTTACATGATGTAATATCTGCCAGAAAGCAGGTCAAATCATCTGCATATGCAGAGGATTTAACGGATCCATACCCAGTTACCTCAATACCTTTAATATTTTGGTCTGACCGCAGAGAGCAGAGAAAAATTTCAAGCGCTAGGATAAATAACATGGAGAGATGGATCACCTTGCCTCACTCCACGCCCCAAAGAAAAATAACCCGAACTAAAACCCCTATTCATAACACAGCTAGAAATGTCTGTATATAAGAGCTTAATCCATTGTTGAAAGGATGGGCCAAAATTAAATGAAGCCAGAGTTCTGAGCAGAAATTGCCATTCTACAGAGTCAAAAGCCTTCTCGAAGTCTATTGCAAGCAAAACACCGGTAGGTTTAATTCTTTAGTGTAGTCTAGGATGTTTTCCGCTAATCTAACCCCATCCCCAATAAATCTATTTTTAACAAAAGCTGTTTGGGATTCATGTATAATAAAAGGGAGAACTTTTTCTAAACGTTTCGCTAGGCATTTAGTACCAATTTTGTAATCAGAATTTAATAGGGAGATTGGCCTCCAGTTTTTCAAGAATTTTCTATCGCGCCCTTTTTTTTCAAGAAGAACAATTACCCCTTGTTTCTGAGAGACAGAGAGATTACCTTCCTCAAATGCAGTGTTGAGAGAATTGAGAACATAATTAGAAACCAATGGCCAAAATGATTTATAAAAATCAGCAGGGATCCCGTCGTTCCCGGGTGTTTTGTTACTGGGGAAAGATTTGACTGCTAAGATGGCTTCCTCTGCGGTGATGGGACCCTCGCATAAATTTCTTTGTTCTTCTGTCAGTTTTGGGATATCATCATTGTTATGAAAAAGATCACTGGTTACAACAAGATCAGGATCATTAGCTTCTAATCTGGAGGAGTACAAATTTTGGTAGAAGGAGTAGATTTCTGACATGACATCATTAGTTTTGGTGCAGAGAGAACCATCCTCACGGCATACGGAGTCTATCTGTGATTTCTGTGCATTCTGTTTCTCTAGTTGAAAAAAATATTTTGTATTTTTCTCCCCCCATTCATGCCAGTTGGCCCTGGACCGTATAATTGCACCTTCCATGATTTGTTCATATTCATGCTGTAAATCTGCTTTTGTTTGTTCATATTGAAGAGTAACTTCATCAGATGGATTAGACAACTTTTCATCCAAGTGCTTTAAAGTTTTTTCTAATTCACAAATTCGCTTCTTCTGGTCTTTACGTTTCTTTTTGCAAAAAGAAATAGTAAATTTCTTGATACAATATTTCAGCCAGTCCCACAGACCTCTAGGGTCGGTAAAATGTGTAGCTTCTCGTACCCATGTGTGGAAATTTTCTTCCAGGCCTGTTGTATAATCCGGGTCCCTTAAAACACTGGTGTTCATCTTCCAATAGGATGAACCCCTAGCTAAATCTTCATATTTCAAGCGTACAGTAATGGCTGAATGGTCTGACAGAGCACAAGGAAGAATACTGGCTTCCTCTACATTATCAATAAGGGAGTCGCTAATCAAAAAGTAGTCAATCCTACTTTGAATGATGGCGGGATTGAGACGCTTCCATGTGTAAAGACGAGCATCTGGATTGCGAATCCGCCACACATCAACCAAATCTAGTGCCTCTAAAATTTGCAACATCAGTCCTTGTGACAATCGCCATTCCCGGGGATTCCCTCCCATACGATCTTTATCAAGGTCTAGTGTCAAGTTATGGTCACCGCCCCAAATAAAGCTGAGGTCTGGGTCTGACACGCCCTCCTTTACTTTGCAGAAAATGCTTTTTAAAAGGCAGCATGTAGTTTTTCTTCGGTGGGTGCGTAGGAATTCACAATCATAAAATGTTTACCTTCAAGAGTTATATCAACTAAAAGATACCGCCCGTTTGGATCTGAAATGACGTCATGAATGGTAAAGTTGTTATTATTAATTATAGTCATTACTCCTCTGCTATTTGCAGAGCCATGTGCATAGAACACCTTACCTCTAAACTGGCTGTTCCAGTATTTCACATTGCTCTGACAGCTATGAGTTTCTTGCAACATAGTGATTGTTGCACCGTGATTTTTAATCCAGTGGCTAATTTTCTTTCGCTTTTTGAACTGGCCCATGCCTCTAACATTCAAAGATAGAACGCTGATATCAGCATTAACCATTGTGGATGTATACTCAAACTCTTAATTCTGACAGCATGGTTCGAAATGTGGACTCGGTTTTTCAACAATAAAGAAACAAAGAAAAAGGAACAAAAGAATAAAAAATCGAAGAGGGACCGGAAGGATCCCATGGTGCACGTAACCTCGCGAAAACGGTGGCGGAAAAGACGCAGATGTACGTCAAAAGGCAAAAGCTCACCCCGCGGACTCGTCGAGAGAAACCAAGAACATAGAAAACAGTTTTTAGCTAAAACAATAGCACAGTTCAAATGTCAAAAAAAAACCATCGTGCCCGTAGCCGGGGGGCGACAAGGGCTAATGCAGGAAGAACGAGTAAAATAGAACGATGTGGTGGCCTACGTTGATGAGTTCAAACCCGTGATATTCAAGAACGTCATTCTCGATACAGTTGACCGTTAATGTACAGTTTACCGTTGACAAAACGTGGTCGTTTACCCTGCTTGAAGGCGTCCTCCATCACTGGGCGTAGCTGACGTTTGCGTTTGTAGTCGGCTTGGCAGTAGTCCTGAGTGATGAACACATTACTGTCTCCAAGGGTTCTTCTGGCTCTTTGCAGAATATCCAGTCGATCCGAGCGTCGAAAGAACTTTACTATGATATGGGGTGGAGGACGGCCTCTCGTAGTAGCGCCATTTGTGGGGGCCACCCGATGGGCATTTTCAATCTTCGTGGTTGGATCGTCTATTTCAAATTTCGATGCAAGAATCTCCGAAATTAGGTCCAGACAACGCTCATTATCGGTCACCTCAATGCCGCCTATTCGCAGATTAAATCCACGTGAATAACGCTGTAAGTTCAAAGTCTCTTCCTTTTGTACTACAAGTTGCGTTTCAAGTTTCTGAATTTGCGCAGTCAGATCAGTAACACGCTTGTCTGTGGCCATGCCGTTATTGCGCAATTCCTCCCTTTCTTCATCTGCGTGGTTCAGAGCCTCTTCAAATTCAGTGTGCTTTTGTTCGACTTTTCTCAACCTTTCGTTCATAGCCTTCATTTCTGCTAGCTGTTTCTCACCTGTTTGTACGAGAGACATCAGTTTTTCTTTGACGAAAACTTTGAACTGTGAATCGGAAACTGTAGGATCTTCGTTATCTCTACCATCAGCCGAAGGGGCCTGATTGGGGGATTGCGCTGTTGCACTATTACCTACGTAGTTCATTATGGTACTGGTAGGCGCCTTCTGTTGACCGCGTGGTTTTTCTGGCTTCTGTGTTCTTGATTTTGGCGGAGGCATATTTGGTGGCCGACACTCTCATCTAGTAAAACGAGTTCTTAGACGGATTTCAGCACATTTCTGGCAGCTAAAACTGTACTTTTAGTGGAAAATTTTGAGGAGCCCGCGGAGCTCGCACGTCAGAGATACACTTCACATGCCTGTGACCTCTGACCTCAAGACGTAGTGTTAACAACCATCTCCTTCAAGTGTTCAAAAACTCAGCATGACAGAAATTTTGCAATACTGTAAAACAATTAACAATCTTTAGTGTTTTTTACTTTACTATGGCTATATTAAATTTACTACTGCATTGCTGTTAGGCAAACGTACACGGATTTTGATGTAACGAATTTCCCACTAAGTGAAAAATATCTCCGGTCTAAAATTACTGAAAGCATGTTTTTTCTAAAAAGAAAGTATACAAAATAATTTTACACGTTTATTACGGGTTGAAATTTTGAAATTTGGAAAAGAAAATCAGATAACCACCATGAACGTTTTAATTTTAACATCGGCGTGCAAGAGGCGTTCTACTCCTTAACACTTGGTGTTCAAGTTTGGTGCCTCTTCTTATCCCGTCATGCATCAAAACGGAAGTTGCGACATTTTTCTTGTAAACGCACGCTGAAGTCTGGATCGTGCGGAAGAAAGACCAGAAAGGGTAAGTTTTCTCTCCAAAATAGTAAAAGGTGTTGAATTTTGAAGCATCTGTATCCTTTGAAATTATTTGTGTAGTACTTTGGAATAGCTAAAATACGTGAAGAAACCGTTTTTTCTTTCAGTAGCTTGCATACCATACACTAGCTGTAAATACGCAGCGGTGTTTTGGGCCATGGCCTATCGATCGCACTCGGGTCAAGGGTCATCACCGCAAAACTGTGGCGATGACCCTTGACCTGAGTGCGATCGATATGCCACACACCGCTGCGTAATCACAGCTAACACATGTCTTTTAGTAATCACAATCGCATATAAAACATTAGTTAAACATCGCAGAGTGTACACTCTATTGTTTCAGCATATGAGAGTTGGCCTTTCTTTTACTTTTCATCAGTTGATGACAAGAAGAAGCCAATATTTTGTAACAGTATCGAAAAGAGGCACTTTAACCAAAGTCACCCTTTTTTCTTAACCTAATAAAGCCACCTGTCTTTTATTTAAAGTCTCATGTCGCCATAATACCTATTGTTGCATTATTTTCAGGATGTGAAAAGTTGGATTTACCTGGTAGTCGAAGAGTTATTACAGAAGCTGATGGTGCAGAAATTGAAGAAGATGAGTGTAGAGGTAACTGTCTGGAAACAAGCTTGAGAACCTCAACTCATGTCTAATGTAGATTTAAACTTCCGAGGGTCAGTAACTGAATTTTGATAAGTTTCTGTAATTTTTTTATGAATTTATCTGAGCTTTGGTAGAACGCTATGATCAACTAAATGTTACTGGAGAATAAGTTTTCAAATACGTGTAGTCTCCCTTATCAGATGCAAGAATGGAATGAAGAATTAAAGCAGAATGCGACAGAAAATTCAGAGTGAAAAATGTACACTCTGAATTTCTGAATTTTCTGAAATTTTCACTCTGAATTTTCTGTCGCTTTCTGATTCAATTCTTCATTGCACCCTTGCATCTGATGAAGAAGACGTCACGTCTTTGAAGGCTTAAGCTCCAGTAACATTTAATTGATCATAGCCTGCTACCAAATCTTAGATTATTTTGTATTGTAGATCAACACGTCTTTTGTTCTCGATTTGTTACTGTTTTTTAGCTTTGCTTTTAGCGACGCAGAGCTTATCTAATAGGTGAATGTGAGGCATCGTCCTCAAATTTTTACATCCCAAGCTTTTTCTTCAAAACGGCCGGTACGATTCCTTTAATATTTGGAGTACAGGTTCCCAGAGATTATCCTAATCATATGTTCACGTTATGGGGAAATACGCAAATTTGTATTTTTGAGGCGAATTTTGCTATTTTTTGGCAAAAATCTTCTTCTCTCTTACTGGTGGTTCGACGTCTTCAATATTTAGTAAACATGTCCCTAAGAATGACCTTCGTCAAATTTGTGCTAGTTGTGATGAAATATTCAAATCTTTATTTTTCATAGCAATTTTTTTCGTTTTTAGTCAAAAAATCTTTAAAAATCTTCTTCAAAACTACTTAATGAACAGCTTTGATATTTTTGACATAAGTCTCTGCGGATAGCTTTTTCAGATTGTTCAAATTATGCAGAAATATGCAAATTTGTATTTTTGAGATATAAAAGACATTTCAGACATTTTTAAGACATAGAGAATTATCAGAATGTGATATATTCAAGTTATGATGAAATCTGCAAGTTTTTATTTTGGGGTCAATTTTTACCATTTTTGGACAAAAAATTTGTATCTTAAAAATTACCTGCCTGATAGCTTTGATATTTGCTACACATGTTTTTTGGGATGATCTCAATTTGATATGTCCAAATCATGGTAAAATCTTCAATTGTGTATTTTTTGCAGCTTTTTCCCATTTTTGGTGAGGCCATCCCGAAGTGAGCTGTCAGAGATCCTTTACATAACACTGCGAGCTCTTTCGACGTCTAAGTCGCTTGTTGTATTGCTATATTGGTGTTGAAATGGCTAACATTTAGGTTCTTGCCATTGGTTTTAGATTGCAGTTTCCTTTTACAAGTGAATTTTAGTAAGGACTGAAATTTCCAGGTTCAACAGCAAATGCTTATTGACATACAGAACAAAACTTATGAAACGAAGTCAAAATTAGTTAATGTGTTTTAATTTCTGAGAAGTAGAGTTTTGAAATGTCACTGATTTATTTCAGAGTTTATTTAAAGGTATTACAAACCAACAAATCTTTTCGTTCATGAAGGACTTTGTTGGACAAGGAAATGGGTTTTACACCTCCAAGGACCCCTTTACCCACTTTCTGCATGTTGTGTCTTACTGTGAAACTTTGTGACAACTTGACATGTTGTGTTTACTTTAGTGTGGACAACTATGTACCATGTGCATCAGAGAAGCCGTGACTAACCTTTTTTCCAAGTTTGCAATTGTCTATACAAGAGGAAATGTCTTAAACTATCTTACAAAAACGGAGTAAACATTTCATACGAATACGTGTTTTCAACACAATAAGTAAGACAAATTTTGAGCTTTTTCAAAACAGATATTTTTGTACGTTTTTACAAGTATGAACATATAACGTAATCCACAATATTGAAGTTAAACCTGTTTTGTCATTACTTTGTTCATATATTTTGAAAACGATCGACAGTGTTTATAAAGATTTTCTTTTGTTTATGTTTTGATAGGAAGGTGTTTACATCGTTGGTGTTTTCCACTGACAAACTTTACAAAGTGGCCATGTTTATTTTCCCATTTTACACTAAATAATTGTATTTTACTCAACTAATTTTTGTGTATTTTTAGAATAAAATAATTTTACTGACTATCAGTGGTTCGTTATGTTATTTCCAGGCTTGAACACCCCCTGAACGCCAAAAGTTCATGTGTTCAACAAGTGCATATCATGTGTTCAATCCTTTAACACACTTATCGTTGAACGGCGTCCATGCGTTCAAAAAGTGTTACAGCCCTTTGAACGCGTAAATGCGTTCAATTTTTTGAACACATTTCATGTGCAATGTGTGTTCAGATATGGAACACCATGTGTTCAATATAATGTCTGATGAACACATAGTGTTCAAAATCTGCACACGTGTGTTCAAAAATTGAACGTTGGTTGAACACGTAGTGTTAAATTTCTGAACGTCTAGACGCGTTCAAAAAGTGTTACAAAAAGGCGTTTAATTGGTGTTCTATCCTTGAACACTTAACTTTACAGTGTAATTGTAAATGGAAATACACTGTAAAGTTAAGTGTTCAAGGGTAGAACACCAATTAAACGCCGTTTTGTAACACTTTTTGAACGCGGTGTTCCATATCTGAACACATGTTGCACGTTAATGTGTTCAAAAAATTGAACGCATTTACGCGTTCAAAGGGCTGTAACACTTTTTGAACGCATGGACGCCGTTCAACGATAAGTGTGTTAAAGGCTAGAACACATGATGCGCGCTTGTTGAACACCTTTAATTTTTGGCGTTCAGGGATGTTCAAGCCTTGAAATAACATTACAGACCACTGATATTCAGTAAAATTATTTTATTTTAAAAATACACAAAGCATTTCTAGAGTAAAATACAATAATTTACTGTAAAATGGGCAAATAAACATTGCCAATTTGTATGTAAAGTTTGTCAGAGGAAAATACCAACGGTGTTAACACCCTTCTATCAAAAACATAAGCAATAAAAATCCCCATGAACACTGTAGATCGTTTTAAAAAATATGAACAAAGTAATGACAAAACAGGTTTTACTTAAATATTGTGGATTACGTTTTAAGGTTCATACTTGTTTAAAATGTACAAAAAATCTTCTGAAAAAGCTCAAAATTTGGCTTACTTATTATGTTGAAAATACGTATATGTAAGATGGTTTCTTACAGACATTTCCTCTTGTATAGACAATTGTAAATTTTGAAGAAAAAAAAGTTAAGTCTTCTCTAGTGCACATGGTAAATAGTTGTCCACACTAAAGTAAACACAACATGTCAAGTTGTCAAAGTGTCACAGTAAGGCACAACATGCAGAAAGTGGGGAAAGTTGGTCCTTGGCAGGGTAAAACCTATTTCCTTGTCCAACCAAGTCCTTCATAAACAAAAAGGTTTGTTTGTTTGTAATATCTTTAAATAAACAATGAAATAAATCGGTGACATTTCAAAAATCTACTTCTCAGAAATTAAAAACATATTCGTAAAGACCTTTCAAATTCTGGTGTACCTTGCTATTAATTTTTATACAAATGTTTTTACCAAAAATGGTAAAAATCACCCTTAAAATAAAAAAATGTAGATTTCATCATAACGTATATATATCACATTCTGGTAATCCCTCATATCTTAAAAATGTCTGAAATGTCTTTAATGTCTTAAAAATAAAAAGTTCCAAATTTCTGCATAATTTGAACAATCTGAAAAAGGCTATCAGTAGAGATCTATGTCCTAAATATCAAAGCTGTTCAATTAGCAGTTTGGAAGAAGATTTTTAAAGATTTTTTACCAAAATGCCATAAAATATAAAAATTTGAATATTTCATCACAACTAGCACAAATTTGACTATGGTCATTCTTAGGGACATGTTTACCAAATATTGAAGACGTCAGTAAAAGAGAAGATTTTTGCCAAAATAGCAAAATTAGCCTCAAATATAAATTCGGTATTTTTAAATAAAGATCATTAGAAGCCAAGATCAAGATCATTAGAAGACAAGACGAAACGTCGGTATTTTTAAATAAAGACCATTAGAAGACAAGGAGTACTGGTTGAACTGCCTTCTTTATTAATTTATCTATAAATTTGCATAGTTCATCATAATTTGAACATATGTGATTAGGGTAATCCCTGGGGATCTGTAATCCAAATATTATAGGATTTGTACAGGCTGTTTTGAAGAAAAACCTTGGGATGTACAAACTGAGGACAATGCTACACATCCACCTATATATTTAGCTGACGGCAAAGCTAAAAACCCTTTGCTAAGAACATGGAGGTAAGAACAAGAGACGTGTTGAGCTACTATACAAAATTCTCTTAGGTTTGGTAGCATGCTATGATCAACTAAATGTTATAAGACATAAGCTTCCAAAGACGTGAAGTCTCCTTTATCAGATGCAAGTGGGGGATGAAAAATTGAAGCCGAAAGGGAAAAATTGAAATTCAGAATGAAAATTTCAAAAAATTCAGAAATTCAGAGTGGACATTTTTACTCTGAATTTTCCATCGCTTTCAGCTTTAATTTTCATTCCACCCTTGTATCTGATAAAGGAGACTACACGTCTGTGAAAGCTTATTCTCCGGCAACATTTAGTTGATCATAGCATGCTACCAAAGCTTAGATTAATTCAGAAAAAAAATACAGAAACTTATCAAAATTCAGTTACTGACCCTTGGAAGTTTAAATCTACATTAGAGATAAACTGAGGTTCTCAAGCTTGTTTCCAGACAGCTACCTGTACACTCATCTTCTTCATTATCTGTACCACCAGCTTCTGTAACAACTCTTCGATTTTCAGTTAAATCCAACTTTTTACATCCTGAAAATAATGCAACAATAGGTAATATGGCGAGATGAGACTTTAAATGAAAGACAAGGAGCTGATTAGGTTAAGGAAAAGGGGAGACTTTCATATACAGTGCCTCTTTTCAATACTGTTACAAAATATTGGCTTCTTCTTGTCATCAACTGATTAAAATAAAAAAGCCAAACTCTCATATGCTGAAACAATACATTGTATACTCTACAATGTTCAATTGATTTTTTACATGCGATTGTCTCTACTAAAAGACATTTGTTAGCTGTGATTACGCAGCGGTACTATGCAAGGCGTATCGATCGCGCTCAGGTCAAGGGTTATCGCTACAGTTGTGTTGCGATGACCCTTGACCCGAGTGAGATCGATCGATAGGCCATGGCCAAAGTACCACTGCGTATTCACAGCTTGTTGTTGGTATACCAGCCACTGAAAGAAAAAAGGTTTCTTCACGTAGTTAAGCTATTTCAAAGTACAATACGATTAATTTCGAAGGATATTAATACAGATGCATCAAAATCTATTACCTTTTACTATTTTGGAGAGAAAACTTACTCTTTCTGGTCATGCTTCCGCATGGTCATGCTTCAGGGTGCGCTTACAAGAAAAATGTCGCAACTTGCGTTTTGATGCATCATGGGATAAGTTTTCCTGCTCTACTGACTGCGAATCAAACGACATTCAACCAATGAAGTGTGAATGGCTTTGAAAAACGGGAACAGATTGATGTACTCATGATGGGACTGGCCATCATTGACATTAGTACTGACGCGAAAATTCTTTCCGGTATATTAGCAGAAATCTTCCGATAAATATGATGAAGGAATGAAATTTAAATATCCACTGTTTGTTTTAATTGCATATGAGTGGAAAAGTGAAAAATTGAAGAGAGGAGAACCATAATTAGAAATAGTATACCATTCCAGCTCTAATTAAATTAATCTATTTGTTGACTTAAATGTTGATATCTTCAGATGTTTTTTCAAAGAACTTTAAGACAGTTGGAATGCCTGGTATCAGTTATTGTATATGATGAGTCTGACAGTTTACTCGGTAACATTTCAGACCACGCGGCAAAGGCGTATCTAAGTCCACATGACAGATTGTAATATCAATATTGATTGCTAATCATAGCTGTCTGTTAAGCGAATCAAATTTATTTATTGTCATAATTTTCACTCACTGAACTACTTTTTTTCGTTCAGCCTGTAAGACACCACGTCGCCCTCTACGAGGCTTTTTGAATTGCGAAACTCTCAACAACGAAGAATACAATTGCAACATAACATGTCGAGAAGGGTACAGATTCAGTACGCCTGTTGCTAGGCAATATTTCTGTGGACCGAACACTGGATATCGATGGAGTCATGAAGGACCTTTGAACCCGAGAGCCACATTCCCAGCATGCCAAGGTTTGTCAGTTTATGTAGTCATATTGTCTAGTGATCAGAAGTATGGCAATGTCAGGCAAAGATAAAATTTGGTTTTAATCTTTGAATGTATTCTGCCGACAGGTAAGTGTCGATGAATTAACTTGATCATGTCACATAATGTGTAAACACGTTAAACGTACATTTGCTGTTATTTTGCTGACACAGTAGCACGTTACAACGTTTGCAAAAGTGACGGTGACCAATCGCGAGTCACAAATGCAAACACTACATAATGGGCCAATCAACTGTTGTACCCGCTATCTATGGCGAGGGACTGCAACCACGTGACCCTGTCCGTTGTTTACGAAGAGCGCAATCGGGGTGGGGGCAAGGTCAAGTAGTAAGCCAAAACCAATCCAGACTAAGTCGACTAGATTGAAAGTCGGGGATATAGTATTGTTAGTATGAACACAACTAAAGTTGCTGAAGACAAGTAAGACCTGGGCAATGTAAACGATATGAAGATTGATTTAAACTGACAACAAAGGAAGAGTTAAGGATGACGTGAACGTCTTGGTTTTGATAACGATATACAATGAAGGGAAATACTGTGACAAATTTAATAGAACTCAACTGGCAAAAACGTGGTAACGTTGCGAGTGTTTCAACAGCCCTTTCGCATTATTTATATTTTACAAAGGAATCAATTTCTATTCTCAGATTTACTATTTTCGATATATTTAATTGATCTATTGCAATGATTTATTTTTACAGAAGTAGAGATTCCTGACGAGTTGGTCGTTAACTATCAGCTGAAGTACCCGGATGTTGATTGTGGAAGTATAAACGAGGATTCAGATACATGGCAAACTATTGACAACGTTGTCATGGAAAATGTGAACGACATAAAATGTGTTCAGCAGAGTGAATGTAAACTAATGAACGTGAACATCGGTAACTGTCGACAAAAGAGAGACACCGATGACAACAATGAGATTGTTGTTGACATTCAAATTTCAAAAGATATTAAAGTTATACCAAATGAAGATCAGAATAAAACAGGTAAGGCTTCATTGTGCCATATGAGTGTAATTTTTTAGAATTGCCATGCTGTGTTTTGGTTTGTTGTATATGTCAGCCTGTCAAGGTAAGATCTAAGTGTTTCAAGTTCAGGAACCAAAACTACCGGACCAAAACTTAGTGTGTTAGAGTCTGTGGTAAAACTCTAGGTTCTTGATGAAAACTGTGACTGCTGCAGACTACTGAACAAGTATTTGTGGAATAACAATTGAATTTAACAGAGGGATGGAGAATAATGGATCCAAACTTCCGATTATCACACAGCCAGCAGTTCTCACACAACCACCACTCCTCACACAGCCACCACTCCTCACACAGCCACCAGTTACCTGTCCTCACACAGCCAGCAGTCACCGCTCCTCACACAGCCACCAGTTACCTGTCCTCACACAGCCAGCAGTTACCACTCCTCACACAGCCACCAGTTACCTGTCCTCACACAGCCGCCACTCACCACTCCTCACACAGCCGCCACTCACCACTCCTCACACAGTCACCACTCACCACTCCTCACACAGCCGCCACTCACCACACCACTCACCAGGAATAATGTCATTTCCTGTGGCCAGAGTGCGAAATGCGAAAAAAGCGAACGCCAGCCAACTTAATAATCCCTCAAAGAATAACATTTTTTGTAATAATTCCAAGCTTTATTTCCTCGGGGCCATGTTTTTATTCGATAAATTAGGGATGGCAAATCAATCTAGCATTGCACACTTCTAGCAAAATTATGTTTGAATTTATGAGAGACTTACCCTTGAATTCGGCCATATGTAAAATATGAACACATTGCGTTTTTTGGCTAATCTTTGAATATGTAAATGGTCTTATATAAAAAACTACTAAGCACTAGCAAAATAGAATAATTGTCACTCAAAGTTATTTTTAGACAGCAGTCAATAGGATAGAGATATTGTAGACATATCACACTTCGCTTCAGATACTTCCTATTCAAGCAGGTTACATCCATCAAAAGCAATAAAGTTATTTTCCCCAAAATACTAAATTGTACAACATTTAAAACGCATCACTTTTGAAAAGGAGAGGGTCACGTTTCAGGGGGAATGGGGACGGTAAGGGCTTTACAAAAGACGATGAGGGTTTTTCAAAGGAATCCAAAATGCCAATTATACGTGCCTCTTCATGGGGCCGACACAGTTTTTCTGTGCTTTATCAAAGTTGTAGACATGTACTGTATCATTGGAAGAACAACCAAGTGATTGTTGTGATATGGATCAGTCAAATTACAACCCTAGTGCTACCTTGCCAAATTTAGGATCACAGAAAAAAATCATAATTTTCCTGCACTATAGATTTTCCGCCTTCAGTCCAACACAATCGACGATTTCTCAACTTTATTTGGATGATTGGTGAATGATACTCTTGGAACTCACTATCTTGGGATAATTCCATTTTAACCGAAGATGGATGATTCGGAAAAGTTCTCCATATTAATTTTTGTACCATTTCGGAAGTCATTTTAACTTTGTACGAAAATGATAACTTAGTACAAGTATTCTTGTAACAAAATCAAATACGTTTTATAAAGTGTCATTGCAGAATAGTAATGCTAGTTTTACGACGTAACATTATGTACTATTGTTGTGATTTATTATTCATTTTCTTGTTTACAATACTTAACAATCTGATTAAAATCAGATGTAGAGACATCTACTTACGCGGTATTCTCTTGCTGTCGCCTCTGAGAGGCGACAGCAAGAGAATACCGCGTAAGTAGACGTCGCCGTACTCTACATCTAATTTTAATCAGAATGTACTATTTAAGTACAAAAACACAATAAAGCAGCAGAAAATATATCCGAATATGGTAGAAAAATATAAAAGTATAGCAGTAGAAATACGTAGTTGTCGGCAGTGTAACTCGCTTTGTGGCAGTGTAACTCGGTTATTGGCAGTGTAACTCGCTTCTATGGCAACTTTTCAATCCAGTCTCATCGCATTATGGCATGCACAGTCTTGCATATTGCATTGTGGTTGGGATTTGATATTGTCTACTACTGTGCCAATGATGATACTTGTTGGTAATGGACGCTCAAAAGTGTTTATTTACCTTAATCAAATCGAAATTTGGAACAGACGAACGTCTGCAGTAAGTAGCCTGAACAAAATATTTTATCCTAACACAATTTATACACGCGTCAACATTTCTGAATTCTTGCATTGGATGTGACGTTGTCAAACTACACTTCCTGAGTAGCAAAAAGATTCTGATGTAGTTGAAGTTCTCAACGTCATTTGTAACCTTCATTTTTTAAACTAATCCCTAATTGTTCAAGTTCTCAGAACAATGTTAAGGTCAACTAGTCATGTCTGTGATGGTTCACAACGATGCTTGAGAGTACATAAGGTCAACGTTCGTAAAATCTTTGCATCTTTTTTTTTCAAATTTGTAAATCGATGTGATCTCAAGGGTGTATGATGTCATATCATAGTCTATGATGGTGACATTGTCAGCTTACAATCGAAAGTTCACATCTACTGGTCACAGTCAGAGTGCGCATGCTCATAATCGTTCCCCTTGGTTTTGGTTGTCGTCTAAGTTGACATAAAAGGACCGATCAAGTTCTGATATCCTGATGTATTGCTGAAAGATATCGAAGAAACATACCAAGCTGATCACACTTGATAAATAACAATAATTGTCGCAATAATGTTTACTTTCCATTGTGTTGCCAGGGATTTATATGAATAAAATTATTATTTTGTTGCACACATTTACAATTGCATCGCTATTGTTCCTTTTCTGTGTCGTTACAGCAAATTTTACTAAGCTTCTTGAGATTTAGCATTCTTTCCACTGTTACTTCAGAGAATAAAGCGTTTAGTGACATATTATAAATTTAAATGTCCAATACGACGTAATATGCGAAGCAAATGTGATGATGAAGCAGCTCGATAGATTGAACACAACGATGATAGAATTACCTTTTGATTGGTTGTCATACGTTGCAATTGAATCGCAATGTCAGAGAATCTAGGCCGTTTTCCAGCTTCTTTTTGCCAGCATCTTTTCATTACAGAATATCTGAAAAATTACAAAATCCACTTGAACTTTTCGATGGTCTGGCTTCCATGCTTTCTGGGAGACAAATTCCACGTCAACTTCACAAGTTGTACAGTACGTGTACGAGTGACGTTTGTGCTTCAGAGTATGATGTACAGTCTGAATGACGTCACAAGTACAGGACTACCCTTGAACACTTGACATAATAATTAAGAATCAGTTTTCTGATGAAATCGATTCAATTTAATATTTTACTCAGACCTAGCAGTCTTTGCAGACTTTGAAGTTTGTTGTGTACCTGCCCACGGGTAAATACCATCTCATTGAATTGTGCAATGTTTATTGATTGATTTTGATTCCACTACGGCAAATCTATTTGCAGCATTCATCATGACCTTGACTCAATGTAAACTTATCTACCTTTTAAACGGTGGGCCAAAACGTTAATAAGGGGAGTGTCACAAATTTGAAATTTGTCATAAGCAGAACACCGGCAAGAAATGAAGTTAGTTCATTTTTGGATGATTAGACTGAATACATAAAATGGCCATCAAAGAGACAGATCCAGAGGGATTAAATTGATACAAATGACATACTTACATATCATGGGTACAGTGCCTGGGCTTGGACATCACTTGTCCATTTTGCACCATGTTCCTTACTTCAGACATAGAGTATTGTGGATATGGAGTTGATCCCAAGGTCACTATCTCATAGACCAGAATTCCGTAGGACCATACATCACTTGCGAATGTGTAGACGTTTCTGGCCAATGATTCTGGGGCCATCCATCTTACTGGTAATGGATCCTGTAAGATAAATAATCAAGCTTGTTCATTGAAGTAACATTTGACGTTTTGTTTCAAGTGACGTCATACCTTCGGTGAACCAATCAATACAGAAAGCTTAAACAAACATTTTTATTACAGATATTACAGATACGAAATTCTTAATGTCTAACACAAAAAGTTAGAAATAAAGGAAAACATAAAGACAAATGCTGCCTAAGGATTGCCTCAAAGCACATAATAAAATGTGCCGACAGTCAAAGATTACGAGTTTGCCAGAGATAAGTCTTATCTAGCATTTTCCAATACATTTGACAAGATGCCCGAGAATATAGCTGTTATACTTCCAACATATACTTTGTACTTGAAATCGTGGAATACTTAAAACACGATTGGAACTAATTTGGGAAAATTGGATGAGAGTAATTATTAGGAAAATGTAACGAATCGATCTTTTTACAGCTGAAATTTACAATATTATAGAATAGTGTAAAATTTGAAATATTGTTCTCATCGGACAAAACAACGAAAACACAACGATTATTGCATACCTCTTTCATCGGATTCATTTTTATGAAAATAAGTTCATTTTTGTGTAAATGTACTGAAGAAACTAGACAAAATGATTAAAATTTCTCTAATGGACGAATTTGAGTCAGGGCACTTTTGCCCCCGACTTTTTCATGAATTTAAGGCTTCATAAACATAAAACTGAGTCAGGGCACATTTTACAAGACACTGACTGACTCAACTGTAAATCAATCGAAAAGCTTCATTTTGGTCGAGGAAAAATGACAAACTGACATTATTACTAGTGTTTCAGTAATGAAGAAACTACAGACAAACTCTCATATTTTCATTCAAATGTGAAAATTGTTCATATGTTTTGAACAATATTGCATTAGATACTATCATGCACTGAATCTTACTCATAAGATTTCAACAGCATCGTAAATTGTGTATAAAATTTTAAAGATGGTAAGCAAATATGGTGTAAAATTAGAGAAATTTCTAAAATTCTTGAGAAATTCTGCCAATCCAATTATCCCAATTTAGTTCCAATCGTGTTTTAAATAACATAGCATCAGATGCTTACCTCAGATTTCTTCTCATATACCTCATCTTCATTAATAGCTTTAGCAAGTCCGAAATCAGCGATGCGACATGTCATGTCGGCAGACACTAGAATATTACGAGCCGCTAAATCGCGATGAATGAACTGTTGGTACAATAAGGAGAGAATAGTTTGATTTCAGACAAGTCCCTAAAATAGTGTGTATCCTTTGTGAGACAGAATAAGTTGATCGGGAAGTATTTCACTGGATATCATTTTATAAATTCAATCGACGAAAGGAAAGTTGTTGAAAAATTAGACGAAACTTTTTTTATGTCATCTAACAAGGTTTGTTTGTGTATAGATAAAGTATGAAACTTATTGCTTGATTTAGCAATTATTCGATGTAATTGAAAAATTACCCTACGTTTCCTATGCTACCTCACCGTGTTTGCTTGAATTTATATTGAATAAAATGTCTGGAGTTTACAGGCTAAATCGAGAGAAGGCCGGATTACCGCAAACACACACTTTTGACTCGATTATTTAAAAGGCTGGTCGGACTCTGTGATGTCATCGCTGACATGGATGTATGTGACACTTCAGCAGAAGAATTTGTGGAAAAAAATCTTCTGTCTCAAGAATTGAAAGAAGTACAAACGTTGAGAAGAGCAATAAAGCCATGAAACTTATCAACCACGACAACACATGTCAATAGTGCGCTTCAACTTTCCAAGATTTATATCATAAAAAATATTGACTTTGCTCCACTCTGACCTTTGACCTGTGCAGAAATTCCATGCCATTTGCGATTTGCCATGCAAACTGAATAAGGTTTCGATAGATCTTTGTGATATCGTGCGTAACCCTTCCTTGTTCATGATGGCGGCGGTATGTACGGAGTAAGTCCCTGAGGTTACCATGTGTTGCGAGTTCCATTACCAGATAAACAGGGGAATCTGTATGTGTGAAATAGATACAGTAGACTAGTATAATCGTGTTTACAAGTGTAAATACAAATGACCTTTTAGCAAAGGCAACATCAGAAATGCAACATCGCCAAATCTGCAAAATAATCTACAAAATGATTTCTACGTCTGCTCTATAATTATTTGTTCAAAATATTTGTCTATAAATGAGATTTAAAAAGTTGTTTATGACTATTCTGTAACCATAATATTACGAATCGATACGCGTCCTGAAATCATGATATTAACAATTTTCGCAGACTCTACAAGCTGTGAACGTTAATTATCTCCCAAGTGTTAACAAAACTAAAAAAAAGCATAACGTAATTGGCAACCGAGGCCAACAAGGATGATCTGATAAGTTTTTGATGAATTGATATTCATACCGAGGTCGGGTTGTGTACAACAGCCAATAAATTTAATCACAAACGGATGAGACTCCAGCATCTTCATTATCTCCATCTCTCGAACCAAGTTGAGTTTTTCAGCGTGAGTGGATGGCGCTGTAAAGTGGATGGTAAAACAAAACTACGGTTTATAACCCTGAGATAAGTTCGAGAACAAAATATTGATGCCGATATGCTTTAACGTTTTAGAGTCTTTAAAAAGTTTTAAAATATATTTTCTTCTGTTTGGTCAATTTAGCACATAAACTTGGATGTACATCTCACTTGCTGGAGGACGGAAATGTCCATCGGAGCAAGGTATCTATCTGAGAGAAAAATTAGATCAATTACTCGTCATCTCTGCCATGTTACAGATATTATTTTCAACGGTCGTATTAACGGAATACAAGTTCATTGATGCTACGTGGTAGATAAGAATGACATCGTGGTTCAGTAAAATCAATTTTAGACGTAAAAAATCACAGAGAGAAAAAAACAGGAAGAGAATGATATCCGGGAGAAAAAACCTTTGGAGAAGAATGAATTGTTGAAGAAAGATTTAAAGACAAAAGTTGTCATCAACAATAAATACTAACAATAGTACGAATCATATGGTTTGATATATTATACCTCGTAATGTTTTGACCGCAACGCTCTGATTCTGCCCTGAATTTAGCAGTATGGCCTGATGCACCTCACCAAAATGTCCGGTACCAATTTTTCCACAAAGAGTGATGTTGTTTCGTGAAATTTCAAAGGAACAGGCCGGTCTATGCCGTACGTAACTACTTGAGAATCGTGTACGATAACTGCCACCTGTAGTACTCAGATCTTCTGACAGTTGTGACCCCAAGCTGGACCTCGAGTCAAGATTAATGAGATCAGCAAGTTGTAGAGGAGACGTCGCCATTCCATCAGCAATGCCATGTCCATCATTCAAGGTCATACTACCGCCAGCTGCTCTGTCTGCACACAATGTCGTTGACACTGATCGCATCCTTTCGTTGAAGTATGCCATCGAAATGGGTGTACTGATGGGTGCCGGGGACGGCGCACTATCGGGAAGGAAAACTTCATCCGAGAGTTCACTCGACCGTCTCTGAAATGAATGAATAAAGATATAAATAAGTAAATAAGGGAACTTAAAATTACGAAAGATATCATCAAACGTCACTGTGAAAATTTGACGATTTACCTTGTTGTGATGTTTTCAAATAAATTAATATTAAGCTTCTGAGTAGAAGCTGGCCAATGGTTTATATCTGACCAATGATTTATATCTGACCACGATTTATTGCTCATTCAACATTACTTCATTATTTGCTCTTTCCATCAAGGACTTGAGAAGGTTGCATGTCTATGCATTGGGATTGTCTTTGACAGATCCGAACAAACACCGTACAGACTGGTCAGTATTATTGCTGACATTGCACTATACAGACTATACAAGCCTGTTCGTGCTGAACCTATGACTGATGATCATCGTCATTTCATACATCTTCCATTTACTAACAAAGGAATTGATGCCATTAATATCAGCAATATACTACACAACAAAAAGGTTACATCAACTATACCTGTATACTTTAAGAACCAGTCTGTACCTATTCTGTCATATCAATACACCAAGACAATCTCCAATAAAATATTCAATTACAATAAGGCATTGCGGCACTTAAAAATTGATGAATTCCTTCAAACACCAGCATCCTGTGACTGCTCTACATCTCCCTTCAAATATACTCCAGTTGGCCATGTCATCACTGGTGATCTGAACTTGGTTGAACATCACCACCTTCGTAAGATATTATCTTGTGGACCCAAGTTCAGAGAACCTCGCAGGATCAACTGGAACCATAATTTTAAGATCATTATGGACTCAGTTGAAGATTATGCCAGAAAATGGGCTAAAAGGGAGGATGTAGAGCTGGACACACTGTCAGAATGGGTCAAATCTGTGAGGAAAATAGTGCGTGGCCGTATTGGTCGACTAAGATCACATGTTTGCAGAAGACCCTATTCTGTATTTAAAGATCCTGGTGCTGTTAATGTTTGAATGATATCCATGACAAATATGTTGTCGTCCCTGCTGATAAAGCTGCCAATAACATTGTATTTGTCTGTAAGAAGTATTATTTTGAATGTCTTATAGACGAACTTGGTGTAACTAAGACCTCAACCAACTCCACTTACAGACAATCAATGTTCAACAAATCTGAAATTTTGGCAAACCATAAGTCATTCATGGATAATTTTAATATTACAACAAAGGATACCATAATAAGTTGCCTAGCTTATACTGGATACCAAAGCTCCACAAAACACCTTACAAAGCTAGGTTTATCGCAGGATCTTCAAAATGTTCAACAACAGAGTTATCGAAGATACTGACTTCTGTTCTTTGTACTGTTAAACGGGGACTTCAATCATACTGTGATGTTGTCTTTTCTCGGAGTGGTATAAATCAAATGTGGATATTAAAAAATTCAAAGGAACTCTTGGAAAATTTGAAATCAAGATCTGTTTCAAAAATAACATCTATTAAAACTTTCGATTTTTCCACATTGTATACCACAATACCACATGATAAATTGAAAGAACGCTTGAAAAACATCATCAACCAAGCATTTTTCTACAAAAATGGTTCACGCCGTTACAAATATGTGGTATTAGGGTATAATTCTACATATTTTGTTTAAAATATTACTAACGCTAAAGTGTTTTATACCGAGAAAGACATTATCAGTATGCTTGATTTCCTCATTGACAACATATTTGTTGAATTTGGAGGACACATTTTCCAACAGTGTATAGGAATTCCCATGGGCACTAACTGTGCTCCCTTACTTGCCGACTTATTTCTGTTCTCATACGAGGCAGAATTTATCCAGAACCTTATCAAGCAGAAAAAGGTCTCTGTAGCTCGTACTTTCAACCTTACATTTAGATACATAGACGATGTTATTTCATTGAATAACTCTGAATTCAGTAAATATCTCGCTATGATTTATCCTCCAGAATTGGAGATTAAAGAAACTACAGAAACGGCCTCTTCTGCTTCATATCTGGACATTTTACTTGAATTTGACTCTAATGGTCACCTTTCTACTAGGCAATATGACAAGAGAGATGATTTCAACTTTAGTATAATTAATTTTCCACACCTCATCAGTAATATTCCACTCTCACCTGCTTATGGGGTATACATTTCCCAGCTTATTCGATATGCAAGAGCATGCAGTTCATATGGTGATTTTGTAGAGAGACATGGCCATCTCTCTTTCAAACTGTTAAATCAAGGTTACACCAGAGCAAGACTTGTCTCTACATTCAAACGCTTTTTGGCAGGTATCGCAAGCTGGTTGATAAATACGATATCTCTCTTCGACAAATGATCACTGATGGCATCGGTGACATGGGCCTTAGTGACCACTACCTATCTGACTTACAGATTGATATATGGCGGATGCCACATGTGGGGCAGGATGCGCTTACTATTTTCGAAACACCTGACATCACTTCTTGGTCTTTTGGCCAGAGGTCCATATATCTTTCTTTCATGAATTTGACTTTGTTTGTGTACCGTCTATTTACTGTCTGTTCTGTGCTGTTTTGTGTCTATGTTTACAACTATTGTCTTACAAATTTTGACCTAGTGTTATTGGATTATGGATTGGTATGATTGCGATTATTATATCTGGCCAATGATTTATATCTGACCAATGATTTATATCTGACCAATGATTTATATCTGACCGAGGAAGAAAAGCCTGTTCTGTCAAAATAAATTGAAATGTGTTCCGTTTGTCTTTGATAAATTGATCAGAAATAGACGATGAACATGCAAAGCGGGAGCTATAATCATAGAGAATGGTCATTGACAACCGTACCTCAGATTGGTCCGGTAGACTTGCATCGGTTTCTCCTGTTGATGCACTAGATGTACTCATTGCTATTTTTCTTTCTTCGTCTTTTAGCTGAACAAAGACAGAGCCAATGCATATATTCAAACATTCAAATGTATTACATAACACCAACATTGCATTTCATAACACTAATATTGATACTCGCTAATCAGACATCTTTATATGAACTGATTGACAAAATTGACTGACGTCTTGACTTAACTTTATTCCATGCACATTTCACACACGTGGAAAAGCACAAAAACTGAATAAATAATTTCTATCACTGATACCAACCCTTATATCGTTTTACCTTGTGCCGGACATGGATGAGAGTCGATACATTTAAGGGACTGGACACAAATTGCGGGGGGTGGGCCGGTGTGTTTTGGGGTTGGGTCGCCATTTTTCGCGCAAGCATTTTTGAAGGGTCATAAAATTTTGTGCAAGCCTATGGGGGAGGGTCACCTGAAATTACATGTGCACGTATTAAAGAATATGGAATACTGAAAAAAGAAAAAATACCTCCTGGCACTTTCATTTTCTGTCATTTCCATTTTCGGCGCGCCCTTCGGGCGCAAGTTTCTGGATATAATAAACAATGTATTGATGATCCAAGCAGCAACATTGATTCAAGTTGTCATGATTTCTACATATATCCAACTCCTCTATTGTACATATAAACTGTCCCCTATAATGACGCTTTCAATAACAATTTTGGAGATCACTTATTTGATATCATTCTCCCATTGACCATACATTGGGTATAGGTCGGTGTCAAATGTTCATGAAGCTGTATGTACATTTTTCATTTTTTGAGGACATTGGCAGAATACAAACTATTCAGAATAGTGCAAAATGTCATCAATAACAACTGGAAGCTTCAGGTCGAACAACTTTAGGATCAGATAACCTATGAGTTATTTGTAGTTTCCTCATAGCCTACAATGTATAGAGAATCAACATTCGGTGAAATTCCAAAATCAAATTCCTTGCACAACCATGGACTTGAAACCACTCTAGTCTAGTCATGAACATTAATACTAATAATTAGGTGTACATAAATGCACAGATTTACCTAGTTTTGTATTGGAAAAAATATTCATAATTTCATCATAGGCTGCCATGTATAGTGAATCGACATTATCGATGAAATCTAAAAATTACATTTTTTGTACATGCATGCACTTTTTACCTGCCAATTCAAGCAAAGTACATTTACATGAATTATCACACACATATGATTTGATATTTTTTGGACAAAGCGTTTTATCGGCCGCATTTTGCCTTCCTTTTTGGAGGGGACTTCAAAAGTATAGCATGTCAGAAGGAGGTTTGAACACATTGCGGGTTTGTTGGGGGGTATTGAGTAACAGGGGAGGGTCACTTATTTTCATGCACGGATAAGGGGGAGGGTCACTAATTTTTGTGCATGAACTTTTGAAGGGTCACTATTTTTGATGCAGCGGTGTTTTGAAAAACACCACCCCCCTGTAATTTATGTCCAGTCCCTAAGGTTCCAAGACAAGAAATTGACCTTTTTAATCTAACAATTCTCTGGTGATTAATAAGCTCAGAACCCCCGTAAATTATACATTTTCTAAAAGCCAAGATATAGGGGAACATTTTGGTAACCACAGCGTCACCATTGTTTACATAACTACCACGTGACAGGTAATTTGTATAACCTTTCAAAAATCGGTTTTCCCTATGTTTTGTCTCAATACTTCAAAATATCTGACTCAAACTTTCTGGAATGCAAGCTGTCATAACGCTCTTCAAAAAGTGTCTCAGATTGTTTATATCTTGCCTAGTTTTTTTTGGTGCACAATTGTGAAGAAATCAACTGGAGTTAAATTCACCGCTCTGGAAGATTTTCTGGCATTTAATTGTTTAAGACGGTTTAAAAAAATTCTGAGACGTACTTTGGAAGATCCTTAGAACAGCTTGCACTCATACAACTTTCAGCCACATATCTCAAAGCATTGAAACAAAACATAGGGAAAACCGATTTTTGAAAGGTTATGCAAATTACCTGTCACGTGATAGTTATGTAAATAATGGTGACACTATGGTAACCAAAATGTTTCCCTATATCTGGGCTTTTGAAAAATATATAATTTACGGAGTTCTGAGCTTATTTATCACTAGAGAATTGTTAGCTTAAAAAGGTCAATTTCTTGTCTTGGAACCTAAACATTTAAATATTATAAAAATTTGTTTCGAAGTAAGCCAGGGCTCGAAATTAGCGGTAGTCCCGCGTCCACAGACTACCAACTTTTCCCTGGGGCTACCAAAACCCATGAAATGGTAGCCCACACGGAATTCCAAAGCCTAGGACATGAAATTACTTAGTGGGCGACATGATGTTGATCGATGTGAGACGACCGACGCTCGGTCCGACAGTCAACCAAGCTTGACACTGAAAGGCTAGACTATGACTTTGTTATGCAAATTAAAATGCGACAGTGCAGTCGAATTTGTTGCGACATACTTTCAATCAAATACCATTATCTGAACTGATGTACTTGGATGACAGGTTCGGGAAATGATGGCCAATGAAAATTCATTTTCATTGTTATTTAATCACAATGTATCAATCGCAATTAAACACACAATTATTCAAACTGGAAAGAAAACACTGTCGGGCCATCCACAAATTCGCTTTCCGAAGTGTACGAGATCATCCCATGATAGTGTACTATGGTGGAGAAATATAGCCAATTGCCATGAAGTATTAGGAACATGACTGTACCAAGTTGTCATCCTAAAATGTTAGCCGTTTTATGTTTACACGTGCTGAGTGAAAAGTTGTCATGGCGAACATCAAAATTTGTATATAAGTTCTATGTATGTATTAGGTCGTCAAACTTTGAGGCGTCACCGTTGTCCACTACACATGCTAAACCATTCTCCTAAGGCTATGATATGCAGGTATTGATGTCAAATGACTAGAAAATTCACTTCCTGGATGGAATCATGTAAAATAAATCGCTCATTGTCTAGATTATAAATAAAAATATCATATCCTTTACAAAAAAATCTCTTCATTCATGCATGGGCTACCAGACCTTGTCACTGGCCTACCAACTTCAGAAAATGGTAGCCCAATGGGACTACCAGGGAAAAAAGTTAATTTCGAGCCCTGTAAGCCTACGTTGATTCCTCAATTTCTACTTGGATGAGTGGTGTTTGTTTTGGCAAAGCAGTGCACGAATTACGTCAATGAAACGCTTGGTATAAGACAGCATTCACAGGTCTGGATCCGGCTACCAAGTTCTCTGGCTTGTAGTCTGAGCTTCCGTACGTAATATACACTCGATGTGGTGGCAACGTTTGTATTTAAATATGGCTTACGCGCACTACCACGTGACCACGTGACTGAACATAACGATGATGCATCAGGCATTCACATTAGCAAACTTGCTTCCATGATTTATGCTAAATTTTAATATCTACCAGGCTAAAATATATTTTAGCAGAATTTTACAATTAATTTTGAACACAAGCACAGCTATCTTGTACATAAAATATATACTATCTATCCATTTCTTAATGAAAATGATACACGTTGTGACAGCATGCAGTGACGTGAGTTTTGCTGAAGCGTTGCCTCTGATCTCCCAGCAGGCAATACAAGGGCGGAAGTCTCCAACTTGCTACCAGTGTGAATGACCGAGAGAAAGAATTCAGTTCACATGTTTCACTAAATAGTCAGTTCCCTATTCTTGTGTAAACTCTTAAAACTGTTGAAAACGCCTATATTTACTTCCCTATGAACAAGTATATTTATTGCTTTTAATAAACGTCGTGACTGCTAGTAAAAAGTACGACATGATTTATGAAATCTTGACCTTCTTTACCCTTAATGAAATGTAAACTAGAAACAGCAAGAGAACAGTGTTACTGAAACCCCAGACTGTCAATAGCTGCTCGTGCTGTTGTGGCCTTTCCTTCGCTGATCTAACAGTGAGAACTTGGAGCTACTCCAACGTCTGGCTGGCACTGGCTATGTCAGTACTTTAGGCGATGGCACTTGCTATGTCAGTACTTTAGGCGATGGCACTGGCTATGTCAGTACTTTAGGCGATGGCACTGGCTATGCCACTACTTTAGGCGCCGGCACTGGCTATGTCAGTACTTTAGGCGATGGCACTGGCTATGTCAGTACTTTAGGCGATTGCACTGGCTATGTCAGTACTTTAGGCGATGGCACTGGCTATGTCAGTACTTTAGGCGATGGCACTGGCTATGTCAGTACTTTAGGCGCTGGCACTGGCTATGTCAGTACTTTAGGCGATTGCACTGGCTATGCCACTACTTTAGGCGCCGGCACTGGCTATGTCAGTACTTTAGGCGATTGCACTGGCTATGTCAGTACTTTAGGCGATGGCACTGGCTATGTCAGTACTTTAGGCGATGGCACTGGCTATGTCAGTACTTTAGGCGATTGCACTGGCTATGTCAGTACTTTAGGCGATTGCACTGGCTATGTCAGTACTTTAGGCGATGGCACTGGCTATGTCAGTACTTTAGGCGATGGCACTGGCTATGTCAGTACTTTAGGCGCCGGCACTGGCTATGTCAGTACTTTAGGCGATGGCACTGGCTATGCCACTACTTTAGGCGCCGGCACTGGCTATGTCAGTACTTTAGGCGATTGCACTGGCTATGTCAGTACTTTAGGCGATGACACTGGCTATGTCAGTACTTTAGGCGATGGCACTGGCTATGTCAGTACTTTAGGCGATGGCACTGGCTATGTCAGTACTTTAGGCGATGACACTGGCTATGCCACTACTTTAGGCGCCGGCACTGGCTATGTCAGTACTTTAGGCGATGGCACTGGCTATGTCAGTACTTTAGGCGATGGCACTGGCTATGTCAGTACTTTAGGCGATGGCACTGGCTATGTCAGTACTTTAGGCGCCGGCACTGGCTATGTCAGTACTTTAGGCGATTGCACTGGCTATGTCAGTACTTTAGGCGACGGCACTGGCTATGTCAGTACTTTAGGCGATTGCACTGGCTATGCACTACTTTAGGCGCCGGCACTGGCTATGTCAGTACTTTAGGCGATTGCACTGACTATTTCAGTACTTTAGGCGATGGCACTGGCTATGTCAGTACTTTAGGCGATTGCACTGGCTATGTCAGTACTTTAGGCGATTGCACTGGCTATGTCAGTACTTTAGGCGATTGCACTGGCTATGTCAGTACTTTAGGCGATGGCACTGGCTATGTCAGTACTTTAGGCGATGGCACTGGCTATTTCAGTACTTTAGGCGCCGGCACTGGCTATGTCAGTACTTTAGGCGATTGCACTGGCTATGTCAGTACTTTAGGGGCCGGAACTGGCTATGTCAGTACTTTAGGCGATTGCACTGGCTATGTCAGTACTTTAGGCGATAACACTGGCTATGTCAGTACTTTAGGCGATGGCACTGGCTATGTCAGTACTTTAGGCGATTGCACTGGCTATGTCAGTACTTTAGGCGATTGCACTGGCTATGTCAGTACTTTAGGCGATGGCACTGGCTATGTCAGTACTTTAGGCGATTGCACTGGCTATGTCAGTACTTTAGGCGATGGCACTGGCTATGTCAGTACTTTAGGCGATGGCACTGGCTATGTCAGTACTTTAGGCGATGGCACTGGCTATGTCAGTACTTTAGGCGATGGCACTGGCTATGTCAGTACTTTAGGCGATGGCACTGGCTATGTCAGTACTTTAGGCGATGGCACTGGCTATGTCAGTACTTTAGGCGATGGCACTGGCTATGTCAGTACTTTAGGCGATGGCACTGGCTATGTCAGTACTTTAGGCGATGGCACTGGCTATGTCAGTACTTTAGGCGATGGCACTGGCTATGTCAGTACTTTAGGCGATTGCACTGGCTATGTCACTACTTTAGGCGATGGCACTGGCTATGTCAGTACTTTAGGCGATTGCACTGGCTATGTCAGTACTTTATGGGACTGGTCATTTCTTCGTCCTGGGGGCGGTGGATTCATGGGGGGGTCACCCTGTTTTAGACTTTGGTGATAGGGGGGGTCACCATGTTTTTGAAATGCCAAATAGGGGGGTTCAGTGTGTTTTTGAATTTCGACACAGGCTCATCATTGCCTAAATTGCATCGTGTCAGCCACAAATTTCATCCAGTTGCATTTTTCGGCGCGCCCTTCGGGCGCATAACTTTAATAATCAGACATATTTTTTCAGCACGCCCAACTTTAACATATCAGGCATACATTATATCAGAGATATACGTATGTTCAATATTTTTCAGCGTGCTCTTCGAGCGCATTTAATATATCAGACATTTTTCAGCACACCCTTCCTGTGCATTACTTAAATATACAAGACATATATATCAGAGATATCAGGATGTTTCATATTTTTCTCCGCGCCCTTCGGGCGCCATACTTTAATATATCAGATATATATGCCAGAGATACTTGATGTTTGCTAAGTGAAAGTGTACTATTATGAAATCTGCATTTCATATGAAAAGCATGACAAATTCCTGATACTTTTCTGTTCTCTCTATGAGAATTCAGTATGAGAAAGCAACATGCACAAATATCAATGTTACAAGAAAAGGTCATCTCAGACTCTGCTTACATCAGATGTGGCTAAAATGCCTCTCTATGGCTCCTCAGGAGATTTAATCGGATGGCTAGCAAGTCTTAACACCCATCAAAATTTTGATTTACTGCTTTTTCCTGTTTGATATTAATGATTGACATCCATTTCTGTACAACAGTTCAGGACATCTGGCTCAGCATAGAAAGTGTGAAATACATTCACAGCTCATTCAAAATGTACTGTTTTCAAACTTTAAGATTGACACTTTGAAATTCCTATCTTACAACTGACATGCCAAAAGTTTCATTAAAACACTTAATGACTGTTAAGGCCAAATAAAAAATATGTGCTGTTCCGATACCCGACCTACCCAATTTTAACCCCCCGACCCTAGACTTTTTAGAGCCTCGTAAACCCGGAAGTAAAAACCAGATATGAACTGAAAATGCTCACGTGTTTCATATATATTGCATTTATGTGCAAGTTTGAACCTTTGCTACATGCTTTGCTACATTTAAAGTGTTATGATCAACACAATGAATTTCACCACAGATCAATCTAAAGGTCATTAAGTATTCAAATATGTAATTAGCTGAAATAAAAATAACTAATTTCTTTGAGTACTGTCATTGTATCACAATATAGCATGTGTAATTACCTTTGGTCAAGTCCTTCAAGCTCTATATGCCAAACCGTGAAAGCTTGTTAGCTATTTATGCAAATTATGAATTAGCTGACATGAAAATGCAAAATGACTTTCAATACTGTTATAACCTGGTATAATGATCAATGTACACAGCATGTTTCGCCAAATTTTATCAAGTAAATGCCAGTATATATCCCTAATTTGGAAGGTTCATTAAATATGCATATTGGGAATTGGCTGAAAAAAATGTCAAATGACTTTCAATAATCTCGTATCATAGTATCTTTAATGTACATAGCAAGTTTGCCAACTTTGGTCAAGTCAAAACAGATAAATATCGCTAATAAATGCGGGATATCGGACCGCAGGCGGGCGAAGATTGCATTATAAGCGCGCCAACCCAAACTCACTGCATGGACATCACATTTACGAAATCGAAGTCCAAAGTCAACTACGTCATTGTTAGAATAAGAGAGGTTTTCCATCACACGGGAGCATACCACCACAAATTTTGCACAGATGGCGTTGCACTGGCATTGAAAAAGGGTGCATGGGAGCATGGGAACGCGGGCAGTTTCCCTCGCTATGGGTAGGAAATGCATTGAGCAAGACACACTTCCGGGTTCGCAAAAAAACGAGGATCCCATTTACGGGGCGCTCAAATATAACTATTTGCTGTGATACATAGCAGAGGCGTATATGTTTGTGATGCTGAGAATAACATTAGTAAATAAATGACGGGTTTTAAAAGTTGACGTTTTTTACGATGAAACAGACTTCTTAAGGTAGCTCGCTTGGGGAACACGTCATCCCGGCCGCTGTCCGCTTTGACCCCAGTAATTCACACTGGTTTTGGTCGGCCCCAGGTACCCAAGTCACTTCGACCCCGTCACACTTTTGCCTACACACTACGGGTTTTTTGGCAGCCAATTTGTTTCACGCGCAGTGATCCTAATGAATTATTCATGAGCCCACTACGGCAGCGACACGCTGTCTCATGGACGTTGACGCCCGTCAGAAATATATAACGCTATTGCCGCCGTTTCACGCTAGCATTGTCCTAAAGATTCTCTAAATATATAGTATACATATACATGAAAACGTATATGTAAGTATTTTACTTACATATCAAATAAATTACGAAAATTCTGCCAAAATTATGCTGACACAGACAAGCGGTTATGTCCGAATCGCGTACAGCACCACAGCTAATTAAGCCCTGAAACCAATTCGTACAAGAAAAGTAAGGCGTAATTTTAAAATCGAAAACGATACGATTTTTGTTACGATGAACATCCGAAGGACTGTGTCTTTTCTTTCATTTCGTGCGAAAAATGAAAAAATTGAACCGGCGAGTTTTAGGTATTGCAAGTGTGGATGAATGATACGAAAAATTCCCATAGTAAACAATGGTTTTTGCGCCGTCGTCGGTACCTTGTGGATCGCTTGCTTCATTTTTTTAGTGTTTCATTCATAAATACAAAAATTCACACCTGAGACCTTGAGATGCCGTACTACAATCGTATCGTTTTCGATTTTTAAATATATGCTTAAATTCTTGTGATTTTACACTTGAACCGCCGTCTGTAGTTCGACAAAAAACACATTGCCCGCGCCTCATAGGAAAACAATGGCGTCTACTATCTGCAAATTCATGGCCGCTATCGTGCCGATCACTTGCTTCAATATATTTATTTCATCAGCTACGAATGTAAAAATCTAAATCCGTAATCTTTAGATGTCGTTCTACAATCGTATCGTTTTCGATTTTTAAATATTGGCTCAAATTATTGTATTTTTACATTTTTACCGCCTTCAATTTTTCGGCAACACACATACTCGCGCCCATAGAAAACAATGGGCGCTGATGATCTACCAGCTTCGCCGCTATCGTGCCGATCGCTTGTTTCAAAACATTTATTTCACCCGCTTTGAATGTAAAAATCTAAATCTATAATCTTGAGATACTGTACTACAAGGGTGTTATTTTCGATGTTTGGATATTCCGTTAGTTTCGTGTAAATTTACATTTTACTCTCGTGATTTGGCGACGTACGCGTATACGTTACTCCCTCCCTCCCGCACCCAGTATTATCGGCTGTAAATTCTTCGCCGCTACCGTGCCGATCGCTTGCCTCAAGATACTTATTTCTTCAGCTATGAATGTAAAAATCTAAATCTATAATCTTAAGATACTGTCCTACAAGGGTATTATTTTCGATGTTTTGCTGTTGCGTTGGTTTTATTTAAATTTACATTTTACTGTCGTGATTCGGCGACGTAATTTATTACTCCCAAGCCCATACAAAATATTTACCGGCTGTGATTATCACCGGTCCCGAATCAATCGCTCGCTTGGAGATTATTATTCCTTCAGCTATTGACTTTAAAAAAATACACAAATAATCTTGATGTTGTGCACTTCAATTGTATGGTTTAAGATTTTTGAAGTTTTGCTTTAATTTTTTAAAGTTTACATTGTTACAGACGCAAGTAATTCAGCGCCTTACATGCAGAATACCCTATAGATAACAACGGCGTTTTCACCGGCTGCAATGCTTTACCGACCCCATTTACATCGCTCGCCTATTTATGCTTATTGCTGGCCACTATGTAAATAAAAAATTACACATATTATCTGGAGATAATATGCTGCCATTGTGTGGTTTTCGATTTTGAATGCATACATAATTTGTTCATTTTTTGCATTTGTATTGCTGGTGTTCGGCGACATCAACATGCGTTGCGCGATATTGTAAACATTGGCTGTATAATCAGTCTGCAGGTGTATTTCAATAATCCGACATATCTTGGGAAGTATATCCCATTGCCAACAGTAACACGTATTGTCGGGATTATCGTACGGAAAAAAGACTGCAAAAGTAAGACTTATGAATCTTCATCAGAATTGAACACATCATGATTGTACACGAGTATCAACCGTGAATGCACGTTGAGCTCGGCAGTTACACAAGCATGGTACGCTACATGCATAGCCCTACGAGTATGGCGACAGTGTCCGGCTTTGGCTACGCCGCCTACCGGAGGTGGGAGGCGGCGTAGCCAAAGCCGGACACTCTCGTCATACTCGTAGGGCTAGCTACATGCACTGCCGCGATGCCGATCGTATGCATTCCAAGGCCTATCCCGGAATTTGTTTCACAAACAACCTCAAAGGAGAGCAAACATACTTCTATGGACAGTGACGAACACGTTTCTTGGCGAAGCAAAATCAAAACAGTGCAGAAGTACATGAAGTAGGTCATGGCCTTGGACTCTGTGCACGACCTGATTGGACACTTCAATACCTTTGACCCAAAGTTATTATTCATCAGCACTTCCATGCCATGAGGCTAGGTAGAGAATGTATGTACTCATTTCTGGCGATCGAACAGCGAGGGAAACAATCAATTACCAAGGATAAAGCTAATTTGCTAAACGATATTTTATCTTGAATAGTGAGTTGAATGAGTAATAAAATATCATATTTTAATGTTCAATACGAGGTTGAAACACGGAGGGACCGTGGTTGAAACCAGTGCTATCCAGCTGTAGCCAACCTGGACAAGCACATTTCACAGCGCCCTCAAACAGTCGATTGTTTTCACTTGTCATACGCGGCGTAACAGAAAAATTAAAACTTTCATAACTTCATTAATATCCAAGCCACGCCCACCAAAACCTTTTCAGTTCTAGCCATTTGAATTCTGAAGATGTCTACCAAATTTGACTGAAATACGTTCAGCCGTTTTTGAGAAAATGGACCAACAGACAGACAGACAGACAGACAGACAGACAGACAGACACACAGACAGACAGACAGACAGACATCGCTGCGACATATGCTCACGTGTTCACACGTGAGCAAATAACGATATGAAAAACGTGAAACGCATGAAATCACGCGCGAACTATGACAAATCGCGCGAATCACGCGAGAACTAATACGTCATTCTTATAGAAGTGATGCCAGACGCTCATGAAAACTTGCGACATGGCACTGACAGTTGTTGCACACTGAACGGTTAGCACTACTTCCTATGTTAGAATGGAATGGCTCGTTACAGTATGTTGTTTAGTGCCTAAACGGCGTTTTGTAGGTAGGTTTTCGCTAAAATGCAGGGACAATTTGCAGTGATCGGAGTTAGTATACCAAACAGCAACTGTTATATTAAATTTGTGGAAAGTTTGAAGCATTTTCATGGCCGTTTTTGATGTAATCTTTCATTTACATTCTTGTTGTCATTTCCGAACCGCGCCATGCACAGTGCGGCCATATTATGCAAGCCAAGTGAAAACCCGGCGGAAGTGTTTCGTGATAGTGAATCGAGCAAAATTTTGGTCAATTTTACTTTTTATAGTCATTCTATCATTAAAATATAAACCCGTACACCAAAAACGGTGTGTTAAGGTCAGTTCTGAGTAGTTTCAAAATCTGTGCGTTCTGAATTTACCGTGAATTTTGCCGTACGTACGTACTTCGTTGAACAGCCCCTAACTGCCAACGCTACAATCAACTGTTTTCAAACTTTAACCCCTGGTAGTTTTGCGAACATTAAACTGTGTTATTTTTCATCTGTTGATGTTACACAAAATTTACAAAATGATATTTGACAACAGAAATGAATATTCTTTCAATGATGTATGGGAATAAAGTCAGCATGCCATTGTTATTATTATAATAACTGTATGTAAACAACCTTTATTTAACTGAGGAAAATGACAGACAGGGGTAGTGCAGGAATCGGGAATTGATAAACAAGACAAGTTGAAAGACGGGCAAATGAAGAGAGAATGAAAAATCTAAGGAAAGGAAAGGAAAAAATCATAACCGTGACTCTAGATTTCAATGCTAAAGGAAAGTACAACAAGATGACAGCTTTTTAGGGGGGAGTAATATTCTTGTATAAAAAAGGACAGCTCCAGGGGGATTATTCTGTACAGTGAGTTGATCAGTTGAACAATGACTTATTTTATTCATATTCATATGATTTTTGGTTTTTTTAATATCAGAATTTCTCAAATGTAACATTTAAGAAATTTTACAGATCTAAAATATATTCATTCTTTTTTGTTATTACTCAAGTTGAATTGTCCAAAATTTGACAGAGCTAGCTTAAAAACTCTGAAAGTTACAGTAGTTTGAAAATGGCAAAAAATAGCTTTTTGACTGGTAGTATACACGGTGCCGTCCAATTTTCAACTCTGTCTCACAAAATTTTTGGCATTTTCAAGTCTCTGTGTAAAGAAAACAAAAGCTCCTTATACCGTACTCTTACAATATATTGCACAAAAAGTATTTTAAAGCAGATTAGTTAGAGAATTAATGTTATTTCACAACTATATTTTTCATAGGGATACCCACAAAACGACTCTTAGCCATATGTTGAAATTTTTTGACCATTTGTCAAAAATCGAGCATATTTTAATTCTAAAAAAATCATAACCCTGGAAGTAGACAAGATAGAACCATCATTCAAACAGTTTTTTGAATCCTGAGACAAGATCTTCAAGAAAACATACAATTCAAGTAAGTTTAACCAAGAACAACAAAGGGCCTGGTATCCCTACTTATGGCAGGCCTCGTCTCAAACAAAATGGTGACTCGCGATGGACATAACGTGTACTCAATTTTGTTTCGCCAATGCGATCATGGCGAAGAAAGATCGATTTTGTCTTCTGTTAAACAGAACCGAACATTCGAAGAAATTTTGGAGGAACACCATCCAGGTTTTTCTGAATGTAAAATGTACTCTATTCGAGTTGAATGTGCCAGTGATGCTGCTGGCCGTGGTTGGAAGTACAGCAGACAAATATACAGGTACGAGGCTACAAACAACTTCAACGTAAAGTATGTGTGTTTTCTTCCGAGTGACTGCAAAAAGCTGAGGATTTACCTGTGGATAAACAGTCCACTTTCCTGTCAAAGAATTGTTATTCAGCCATATCAATTTCCGTGGCAGTCTAATAAACCACACACTTCAATTCTACTGGTGAATATTTTATTTACTATATTGGTATTCAATTTGAGTGCATTTCATGAGGAAATTGTTCACTGGTAGTTTGTTTGAACGCGTACAAAATGCACATTGAGAAATAAAAAAAAATGAAAAAAATTTCCCTACCTACCTACCCTATTTTTGAAAACCATGTAATCGGAACAGCACATATTTTTTTTTTTGGCCTAAAATATAAATGTATGAAAAATATATATATATATATATTATATATAATATATATATATATATATATATATATATTATATATATATGTATGTATGTATTACATATATTATATATATATATATATATATATATATATATATATATATATATATATATATATATATATATATATATATTACAGTATTATATTATTACTTATCATACATGCTATGCCTGTATTGCCATTCTTCTATTGTTCAGACGGTACTGATATGAGCCCATATTTTAACTAGTGAAAATATGGATTATATTTTCACTGTAACCGAACTACTTACAGCGACGCGTACGCGTGACCTTCGCTGTATGCATGACCATCGTTGGTATATGTACATATAAAACAGCTGAGCGAATAAGACAAATGACAATCCGAAATGTCATTATGATTATGGTCAAAATTATGTTGTTTGCAGTCACTTTATGGCTATTACACTTAGGCACAAGTACAGTTGTACCACAAACATACAAACAAACGTTTTGAAAATTTGTATAATTTGCCGACACCTGTCAATTCACGGCCGGTCCCGTGGCGGCAGTGTTTTCGTGTCGTCTACGCTGCTGAAGATTACACCATGGATGTATGATTACACGTAAAGATATCGGTTGACAGAGCATCATGATAGAATCGCTTTACGACAAGTTTCCTGTTGATGAGCTTGAATTACAATCGGTGAATTACATCGTTTACAGTCGTAAATGAGCCACGAAAATCCAATCGCACGAAAATACTCGCGACTGACAAGGTTGAAGGTGCACATGATATTTGATATTTGTACCTGTCAGTGCACAGGTCATGTTCGTGTCTGGTGGCACCGATGCGGTGCGGGTTTCAGATACAATGTACCATCTAGGAAAGTAAAACTTTCGCTTAGGTTGTTAAAGGAAGTTTAGTTCTATTTAGGCAAGCCAGGAACGAAAATATACAAGCAGACGACGGAAATACCTTTGAAATGTTTTATTCGTACAGCAACAAATAAAAATCATGAACGAGTTACGACACTACAGCTTACAGTGTACTCACTTCATGTTTTCACTAATCCGCTTACTGAGATGGTAAATTCGGCATATTTGACGTCTGGGAACATGTATAATTCTTTGAGATAAACTGACTGGTACGGGTATTATATCCACTGTATGTGCATTCATAGATGTCGCAGAGCTGCTTGCTCTGTGCTCTCAGCTGTTCATACTCGATAGAGTTTGAGCGTGGCGCGAGTATTTTGACCCGATTTTGGCGGCCTCATAACTTTCACGCAGGGATGAGATTATGTATCAAAACACGAAAACACACCCATTTTACAAACTCCCGCCTATGTTTTACATCCACCGTCATTTTAAACTAAAAGTAAATCTTCTTCAAATTGTGAAAACCTGTGTCAACATCGTAATATTTAAATTGTTTGCTTTAAAAGTGCTCCATAAACCCTCCTTTGAAGTGGAATGGCCCAATAGCGGAATAATATCAAGAAGTGATACGGTTGTCATCACTCCTTAGCAACCAACTTTTTATAAGTACAGCCTGGAGGAAGCAAGGTCGATTTCAAGTTGATTTCGTCGCTAATTTCGGAGCGTCTGTAGGAAAACAGTCATAACCAAAGCATGCATGTATGATAAAGGGGTTATTACACGAAGTTTGGGCGATACCGCGTCGTATTCGAGTGATGTGTCCGTATTTTGACGAGTTGCGCAGCAACGAGTCAAAATACGGACACATCACTCGAATACGACGCGGTATCGCCCAAACTTCGTGTAATAACCCTAAATATTACAGTTGTCGTGTGCGGGAGGTCACCCTGTTTTCAAAATTTGGAATAGGGGGGTCACCCTGTTTTCAAAATTTGGAATAGGGGGTCAGCCACTTTTTGACGTCGGCAAAAAACTAATCCACCGCCCCCCCCCCCGGCCGAAGAAAATGGCCAGTCCCTTAGGCGATTGCACTGACTATGTCAGTACTTTAGGCGATTGCACTGGCTATGTCAGTACTTTAGGCGACTGCACTGACTATGTCAGTACTTTAGGCGATTGCACTGGCTATGTCAGTACTTTAGGCGATGGCACTGGCTATGTCAGTACTTTAGGCGATGGCACTGGCTATGTCAGTACTTTAGGCGATGGCAATGGCTATGTCAGTACTTTTAGACGAAAAAGGCACGAGCAAAACAGTACACTTCAATACTTTACTGATGACACGGGGTAGCTCATGTAAATAAGTTTTACTTACGGTAGGTTTGGATCTCTTTCTTCTCAGTAAAAAGTGAATAACAACAATCAAGGCAATACCAACGACGACAACTGTAGCAAAGATCAGTAATTCCTTGATGTGTATAAAATAAGTGTTATTATCATTGCTAACTTCCTTGACGATAATTTCAGCAGTGGTTTTGTTATTGACAACTTGTTCCGTACTTGGATTTGCTAATCGAGCATCTTTGTCTTCGACAGAATTCAAGTTAATATTTCTCTCATTAATATTCTCCGCGTCAGAAGGACTGACGTTGCCATGGGGAGCTTCAACGGCCTCACTCTCTGTGCCATCATGGAATGAATCTCTTAATCCATTATTATTTAATTCCTCTGTTCCAGATTTTATATCTGCACTTCGGTCACCAGTTTTTATCTTTCCTGTCACAGGAATAGTGATCAAATCAACATTAGCAAGGCTAGTCCCATCCTGTGCTGGATTCACTTCCAAGCTCACTGTCACCTCTTCGCTGCCCCGATGGGAGTTCAATTCCACACCATCAGCACCATTCAGGTCATGAACGCGTGGCACTGAAATCAATGTTGAAATGAAATTAGTTAACAAGGACAACTGGACACATGAGTGTACACAACAATCTTATGAACGTAATTATATTTGACGAAAGCAGATAACATTATATTTTCACAGTAATGCGAATAAAAAATTAAATCTCTTATAGAAATATTTGTCTGTGATAATGGCGTATTTTCGTTCACATTTCAAACGAACGTTATTATAATCAATTACCGATGAGCAAATACTAGGTATTCCACTCTTACGTGAAAATGATTTTTGGCTACGAGCCAAAATGAAGCGTGAGTTCTTGACCAAAAAATTCACAGAAAATGAAGACTTTCTGTACATTCCAGTAAACAAAGACACAACATCATGTCAAAGTGGCCCATCTGTACTAACCAACAAACTTAGAGGCAAAATTATAGATGCGAGTATTGAAGCTTTGATCATGGAATATCGAAAGAGAAAGTTAATGAATTCCCCAATGGTTACTGTCAGGTCATCGAGGTCAGTCATGCTGACACTGAGATAATTTATAATGGTTAAATAATGTGATCTGCTAGAAGTGAAAGTACTACTGCATTACACTATCCAATGAAAGAGACATCTTCCTTGGGGTTTTAAGGTTCCAAGACAAGAAATTTGACCTTTTTACTCTAACAATTCTCTAACAGTTTATAAGCTCAGAACCGCATAATGTATACATTTTCTGAAAGCCTAGATATACGGAAACATTTTGGTAACCACAGTGTCACCATTGTTTACATAACTATCACGTGACAAGGTAATTTGCATAACCTTTCAAAAATCGGTTTTCCCTATGTTTTGTCTCAATACTTCATAATATCTGACTCAAACTTGCTGGAATGCAAGCTGTCACAATGCTCTTCTAAAGTGTGTCTCAGATTTTTTATATCTTGCTTAGTTTTTTTGGAGCACAATTTTAAAGAAATCAACTACGGTTAAATTCACTGCTCTGGAAGTTTTTCTGGCATAAAAATTGTTTAAGAAGGTTTAAAAAAATTCTGAGACATACTTTTGAAGACCCTTAGGACAGCTTGCACTCACACAAATTTCAGCCACATATCTCAAAGCATTGAAACAAAACATAGGGAAAACCGATTTTTGAAAGGTTATGCAAATTACCTGTCACGTGATAGCTATGTCAACAATGGTGACACAATGGTACTCAAAATGTTCCCCTATATCTACGCTTTCTGAAAATATATAATTTACGGGGGTTCTGAGCTTATTAAACACTAGAGAATTGTTAGTTTAAAATGGTCAATTTCTTGTTTGGAATTTCCATTAACGACACCTCAATGCCGTTAGAATAATCCATTCTGAAAACATTTTCGATCATAGTTTGAAATCAAAATCGTCCATGCAAATTAAAAGCACAATATGTGTAGCTTAACACTGTTTCTAAGTCGACATATCATTTGAACACATGTCGATCTTTCGTTGATTTCTAACATTGTAACGTTACAACAAGAACACGTATCGTTTAGTTTGGCTATCAGGCATGCGCAGTTCCTGTCGATGGCCTGACAAAAGCAGACTAGATGGAAAGAAATGCTTAAGGTAGTATGCACCTCGAAAGTGGAAGACTTAAACTTTTGCTCTAACTTTCCTCAAGGAATCTTTCAATCATTCTCTTTCAAAATCAAGAATAAAAATAGGGGGTCACCGTGCAAATTTTGGTACTAGAGAAACAAATTACCCAAGATTTACCGATATTTAAAATTCAAAATGGCCGCCATCCCTGTGTTAACTCTATGGAGAAAAATAAAAATTTCGAATTTCGAAAAACTAAGCCGGTTAAAAGTTTTCTTTCACCAAGAGCTTTAAAACGAACCCCCACATGTGGTATATCAGAAGAGAATTGTAAAAGTTTCAGAGTCCGATGTCTGTCCCCGAGGTGCGTTCTACCTTAAAGATCGTTCCATATTGAGACGACTGTAGGCACAGCCACTTATAGAGATCGTTCCATATTCAGACGACTGTAGGCACAGCCACTTATAAAGTCACAAATACCCCACAAGGTCATCTAAACGTGGAGACAAACTGTATCCGACCGCGATACAAGTAAGCAATATCTAGGTTGTATCCAATTAGCCAAAAACTCGAAAGATCGATGACAAAGCACCCACCAGAGGGCTTTATCTCCTTATAATAAAGAAAAAATGCATGCAAAGAAATTTACCAATGCCTAAACAAATCCAACATTACTATTCTATCAGTGCCAATTATAAATTGTTCTTAAAATATACATAAATTTACCTATGACTAATTCACAGAGAGAATTTTGCGTCTTGTATTGATCGGTCAGTTTGAATTGAACGGTGCACATATAAGTTCCCGCGTCTTCTTCCGTAACGTTGTAGATGATCAAATGTCCTTTTGGTGTGTTAGCATATCGATTAGACCCTTGCCTGTCTGAATACATTCACCGACAGATGACTCTGGTGTAGTGTCTGCTTTACATAACAACAGCGTGTCCCCGAATCCTTGAACTGTTTTTTTTTTCCAGTCAATGAACGTCGTAGAGATACGCCTATTTGGTTCTTCGTAGTGACAGGGTAAAGTCACGAGGTCACGATGTTCGACGTCAGCATGGCTAACATGTAAAAAATATACCATGGCAACTGTAAAGATATAAAAACCATATACCTCCGAGTTACATTTGTGATACAGATGAAGAATGAAGACTTAAGTTGGCTCATCTGCCGGATCGGTAAGTTACAATATTGAGTGGACAGAGTAGTATCTTTAGTAACATATCTTACACAACGTGTCTGCATTTTGTTTTCATTTAGAAAGCGTCTGTATTTTGCATTCGTACACAAACCGTCGTCTGTATTTTGCATGTACCTCCAACGTTGACACAAAAGAAGGTATTGCTTGAAGATCAACGATTTCAAATTAGTGAGTGCCATCCTTTATATTTATCACGAGTAGTCTACAGGGTGTTCTCTGTTGACCTAGGAACGATAAATTGCCCCTTAGGAGATTGTATGTAAACATTGTAGATATACTATGACATACGATTCTACAGTTTGAAAATGTTTTGACTCGGTCGTCCACGATGTTCGGCAATTAATGTGAAAGCGAGGTTCCAACTTGAGATCGTACAGTTTGATGCACGATAGCCGCTGTGTGTGGTGTGCAAAGAAAATTAGGAATACCACACAGCGGCCGTCTTGTATCGGTTCACATGTGACTGTGTGTTTGCGTTAAATAACACAATGTTTAATCTGACCTGCAGGTTTGAAATGAAAAAGTTCTGTCTTTCGTCATCGTTTGCTTCTTTCATAGTCTTTCATTCACTTCTCCTATAGCAGTGTATCATTTTTATGGTTCTATCAATAACTGAGATTATGAAACTCTGCCGTTACTAGTTTTATCATCACGACATTGGTCGAAATGATAAAATGTGTTGAATCCATCCACCTAAACAATTACAGTAATCTGACTCCTACACTGAGACACTAATTCTCAATACTTTTGGGTTTTTATTAAGGAGCGAGAAGGAGTCTTGAACGTGTCTTCCGCTGATCATAACAGATACGTATGCTGGTTTTCATCCATCCGCCATGTTGTCACGTCATCAACCCTTGACTCGCTACCCATCTTGCAGTTTTCTGATCCCTTTTCATAAAAAGGGAAGTCTTTTATCCGGAACAGGCACGATATCTTAAACACCCGTCAACTCTGAAGTCTTTGAAGATAACCGAACAACACTTACAGTATGAAAGATAAAATTAATAGAATCAAAGTATAGATTATCATGACTGTGCATTGAGATTAACTTTTGTATTCATTTGTTATTTCCTCTGAAGTTGTTGTAGTCTATTTGAGCCCCGATGAAAATGGCTCTCGCGAGTAACCAAGCCACTCATTAAAAGTGTTAATGGATGGATGGATGGATGGATGGATAAATAAATGAATGACATAAAATTTTAATTTGGATTCATTTCTCAAACATGCTCCACAAAGTCCTCGAGATTGCTAATAATCAACTCAAGAGAAGATAATTTTATGCGAAAGTCATTGTAAATCACGAAGGTAAAATTAATTTGATGCTGCTTTTCTCTTCAGTATGTTGATAAACCGTGCAATTAGTTTATTGTCACACATTTAAAACAGTCTGTGACGACAATGGACTGGAAGCAAATTTTGGATCTCGGTTTTGCTAATACAGCGCTTTGAGGGTCGATTAAAATAGAATGCAATTCGGATTTCTAAAGCTTTCGACTATTTGTGGAATTCGAACGACTTATATCGTGTCTACTCGACATAACTTAGAGTAAATTCCGTACTTCAGATTCTTGTGAGTGATTCGATTAGAAGCATTGACTTGAAAAAAAAAATGGACTTTTTTCTGAATGTCTCTTCTGCACTGGTTGAGGTTTGTTAATTAACTTCCGTGTCGACATACTTCTGGTTTTTCTACAATCAAGGTTGTTAATCGTGTAAATCGAGTCACGTGGTCACTCGGGATACACGACACATGCATGCAAGCATGCATGGTTGCTTCCTCATACGGGTGCCTGTAGACTACACTGCAAGGACACACTTCACTGCATTGCATGGCGTTAAAAGTACACACACTGCATTGCATTGCATTTAAGTACACTGCATTGCAATGCATTGTATTTCATTGCGTTACATGACATTGCGTGTTGCACCGATACATTTCATGTATCTTTATTCCCTTTTAATCTTTTTCGCTAACATTATCTAAATATTTCAATACGCATTTGATCTGTTTAAGCATCGGTGTTTTTTCGTATGTAAAGTTCACACCAATGTGCCGACGCGGAACAGAGCTTTCTGATTGACCTTTCAAAGACATTTAAACGGATACAGCGCGCATGCATTGTTTATGCATGGTTTGCTATTTTCGTAGTAGTTGTGCCTGGTTTCCACGAATGTGACCTTACCATGAATACATTCACAAACACTTTGAGGTTTCAGTCTACATAAGTGAAATGTGCATTGAAATTCAGAGAATACTGCCAGCATATCACCCTTCTTTTAACAGGAACTTCATTTTATCCTCTAACCAGGCACGTTTGTGTTTTATGAAGCACTCAACAACATGTAGTGTGGCGATGAAGAAAATCATTGTCACACTTCAACTGTGCAGCAATAGATTTCATCGCTTTAATTGAAATATTTTATTGTCCAGCTCGTAAATCGCAATCACACGGTGGTCAACTCTATCAACCATTGAAAACGCATTACTCTCAGTACATGGAATGTACGCGTGTGTGAGGTAGGTTTTAACAGGATTTCCGAGTATAATGCAAAAGACGTGCACGGCACTGAGCTCGATTCGGAGTGCATCATTACATGGTATACCTAAGTATGTCTGCTTTCCAGTTATGACTCTAACGACCATTAAAGAGTAGGTTTTGTGTCGGAAAATTTACTGGCAGCTGTTCCGTAAGCCAATGTTGATGCATCACGACTTTAACTGCAAACAAAAAACGTGACCTTTGGTCCCGGATTGGCGACTTTGCAAACATCATATTACAGGAAAACGGGAAAATGTAGGAAAAGAATTGAGTATGGTAGATTTATTGTAAAAACTAGTCATATTAAAACAACGTGCATGCAAAATGTCATACAACAGACACTATTTTATATCATTCTACGTTTCCAGTTATATAATAAAGCTGTTTTAACGAACTGCTTCAATCAGCATTGATAAGTAAAATTAAGGCTGTCATCTTAAATACACTGTCTGTTGTTTGTAGTATCATTTTACGGATATTAGTTGATGTTTACTGAATCCCTAGCACTTGCGAGAGTTTTTTTGAACAAGTCAAACTATTTTAACAAAATACAAACGATGAGAATTTCTGAACTTCATACAGAACCGGATCCATGCAACCTAATCAATGCATGCTCATGAAAATATCAAGCATGCTTTACCGACTGTAATTAAACAAAGGCAACAGAAAAGCCAGCAGTTGTACTCACTTATAAAAACTAAGCTCCTTAGATAACTCCGTTCCATCATTAGAACACTGGTAGAGTCCATATTTGTGACATATCTCGGAACAGATCAATAGTCATGTCGACAGATTCACAGACTGTGCCACTCACTATACGCAGACGACGCTCTCTGAAAGCTTCAACTGAACTGTCTGATCACGTTACTCCGAAAAAGAGGAACTCCGCTCTCCGAAATTGGTCTGGGGACAGCATTAGGGAAAACAAAGGGCCCACCAACAATGATAGGCTCGTTCACGAACTGTTGTATTTGGAATTTAATGTGCGACCTTTTTTATCACGACAAAATGACCGTGGTTTTACGATGTACTCATTTCAAGAATCCATGAATCAACGTACAATTATAGACTCTCTCTCTCTCTCTCTCTCTCTCTCTCTCTCTCTCTCTCTCTCTCATTTGTCACTTGTCGACAGCAGTTTACCAAAGCGATCTATTCTGAAAAATTAAAAGCTCAAATTCACTCGTTTATTCCAAATCTTTAAACATGGCTTCAGAAATTCCACAAATAAATAACATTACAATCACGATCGCAGTCCTCTAAAAATTGTTCTACATATTTCAATGGGGAGTTAGATTGTCAAAGTAAAGGAACATTGCAACATATCGAGGGTAATTATGCTAACCAAAGTGGGACGGCTAAAATCTTAAAACACAGCGTATCATATGAGTCGATGTTTTACTATTGAGTTTTTGACAATAGTTACGTACTGTGCAATGAGCAATACAAAATGTGTCTGTCATTTTATTACTTTGAAGCATTACAACAATTGGCACTGGCTGATAATCATTTTATTTCCTTGTACCATTGGCAGAAACATCTGTGATATACGCAGAACTCCCGTATGAAAGGGCGAGATTTTGCGAGACTTTTCATAATGGTGGGAATTTAAACCGAATGGAGCAACAAGAGTGTATCTCTAAAAAATACATACAACATACTGCTCAAATAAAGTGGTAACTGTGAATATTTTCTCCTGAAAATGGACGTTTGACCACACAATATATAGAAATCACAAAATTGCTAACTAGTGACTGAGTTTCTGTCTTGTGGCAGCCGTTATGGTGTTTGCAATGACACTTATAAGCGTACTTCTCTCCAGAAAATGTTCAGAATATCTTGATTTATAAACTGAGCAGAATGGACTCTTTAACCTCGGTCCAGACGTTCATAAAACCATTCCCAGAGACAACCAACATAAGCCAAAGACAGAACATATTTCATTTACGACTCGAAGCTTAAGTCAATATAAATACCATAACATTCAATTGTAGTAACACCATGGCTGATATAACTACAATTGGATGGAAAGTTGGAGGAATTTGAGAGGGTGTTGAAAGTTTTGAAATATTCTTCGCAGCAAAGCAAGAATTTGTGAAGGAAACTTAACGTGGATATTCTAAAATCATTTTCTCATCGGATGGGGCATGTTTGAGGCATAAAATTTCAAAGCAGTGTTTAGGTGACAAAGCACAACGAAGCGTGGAATTCTGTTGACGGCAGACGTCACCATCTTGAAAAGCTTTCGTGTGGCCCCTTGACACTATTTTAGTGGTGAACTGTGGTTCTCTCACTGTACAGTTGTCAACAAAGGGGTTTCTTCAATCCCCTACAGCTTTTAGTGGTCAAAGGTTTGGTTTTCATTTCCCGTTCCTATTTCGATCCCACTCCTGACTTGTATTCCTGACTGCTTGCCATTTCGTCAAGACTTCATAAAGGTCCATGACTTACTGAAACATTTGAATAGAAAAATCATTATGTTGAATATCAAACGTTTGCAATGTAACCAAGGCAAGCGAACGAAAGTTTCGAAATCGAAACTCGGACGACAAATTTATATTTTAAACTTTCACAATGACGACAAATACCTGAGCAGTCTGCTTGAAGTAAACTGCTGACAGACCTATCGGTATATAGAAATCTGCAACGTTGGCCCACAAAATCGAAATAGGAAAAACTAAATGGAAGTAGTTTTGCAGTTCTTGAGAGAGTTCTTATTTGCACCCTTGCCGAAGATCCGTTTCGATGAAATCAGAAACCGATATATGTGTGTCAGTTTACCATACATGCCTCGTATATCGAACGTCGCGCGTTCCATAGGATTCAATGGTGACTTGTTGATGATGTCACGAGCCGCATAATCATCATTTGACTGAAAGTGAACCGGAACTATTATCAACTTGCATTGACAATTTCGGGATTTGGAATGGTAAAATCACACGTTTTACACAGGATATACTGTTTTCACAAAATTTTGCGAAACAAATCGACAAACCGCTTAACAGTTATTTGAATATATCAATGCGCTGTTATATGCTAGATGCTATATATGTTATATGTTATATGCGCTGTACTCATTTTTTCAACAGATTTTCGTATAACATTAAAATAAAGCATACAATCGTCATTTTATGTAAACCCAAAAATTTGGAAAGAAAATTCTGCAAGCGTGCAATAAAAATATTATAGCCCAAACAAGGAACTGTGTACCCTCGAGGCAGGAGACCCTTGGCCCTCCTTACGCCGGGCAAATGGTCACATACCCTCGGCCACATATGGTTAGGACTATAAGAGAGCCATCATTATTTACGGCCTGGGGGGTCGGAAGAATTTCATCGGAAACTCTGAAACTTTGAGTAACCCCCGCCAACCCTGATGAATATGAGTACCTCCTTCTCTAACACACAAATTTTGACTGATCCCCCACTTAGAAAAGTTAAATATCAAGACACGTATTTGTAAAATTTACAAAAATACAGCATGCCAATAGTAAAACCCTTTCATATCCTGGTGTACCCTGCTAGATTATCATCGTTATCTCATGACCGTTGGAAAAGGTGAAACCAACAAAATGAAATTCAAAGTCACAATAAAAAAGCTCACGCTGTAACCAGTAACCAACCATATAGTATTGGTTACTTTGAACATGGCAAGGTTTTCCCTAAGATATCTGATAGGACAGAATTTGACAGTATAGGAAAGAACACGCCGGAGGCTGTAGGGGAAGTGTCAGAGGAGGTTGTACTTTCTCTTGCGTGGTACATTTGAGAAATTGATAAGTGCAATGGTTCAGTCTTATGCAGTATGAGAAGTATGTGTTTTCAATTTGTATTTTTACAAAGTAAAACTGTAGAACACATCAAGGGGGAGAGCGCGAGAGGGGGTGTCCAAAAGAAAAGTGTGAGAAATTGATATGTAAAATTGTGCAATGCGAGAAGTGTTTCTGTTCATTTGCCCCCCTTCTTCCTCTCCACAATTTGAGCAACCCCTCCCCCTTGTAGCTTTCAATTTTTTTAGTGACCGCCCCTTACATTCCTCCGAACCCCCATGCGGTAAATAATGACGGTTCCCTAATATATAGTGAGCATCCTGTTTGTGAGTTGCGGAATGTCAACTAAAACACCGGCGATGTAAACATACTAGTTTTGCAGAAGTTGGAACTCGATCCGATGAATTTGCGCCGTAGCACCTGGATGATATTCTGTCCTGGCTACACCACCTGTTAGGAAACCACCTGGCATTACAACAAACACTGCGTCCTCTCTTTAGTTAAGATAAGCTAGCGTTGTAACCATAGCTACTAGCAAGGGGAATATAATTAGAGTGATGCATTGCATTTTGAAAATAAATAATCCGATGTTGTGAACATCTTTTACTGACATTCTGTCAATGAGATGAACTAGGTAAATCTATAAACTTTAAGTTTGCAAAATGTACAAAATAAGTCAAGTACGCCTGTGCGATTAAATGCAATAAATAACTCTAATTATTTAACAAACATTCAAATATAAGTATGGCCACTGTAGTGTTAGGTTTTTAGTATCTGTAAGAAGACTACACGTCCTTGTATTGGGAGGCATTCAATAACAAACGTCAATGGGGAAGTTGCATTTCAGTTAATGATTGAAGTAAACTGCAAACAAACCGACAGAAAATGCATTGGAAATATCACAAATGAACTTCTGTTTTTTTCCATCACGTGACCAGTTTTAGGCTCACGATTTTATAGGATGTCAACAAGTATCTGTGCCAAATACTTCACCAGCATTTCAAATCACACACTTTTGCAGAGAGCAGACGACTTGCCTTGCTGCCATACACCGCTATAGATCAAATTTGTTGACCGTATATTGACACTGCGAGTATAAACAACATACAACCCCTAGTACTAACCTATCCTTCTGGAGATTTTTTTCATCTACTGTGAACAGTCTAGTAAAAGCTTGACACTCCTGGGGCGTAGGAGGGCACAGAATGTAGGGGCAGATTGCAATTTGTATTATCTATTCTATCATAACGATCATGAGGCCCGGCCAAGCGGAAATTAGACGTCAACTTATTTATCGTCGCTTTGAATACGACATTGTCAAAAGTTATGCTTAAGGAAGTGGAAACGAAGTGTACGAAACCCGTATCAGCGATGCAACGTACGTACAGTGGGTAGCAGGACTGTGATACAGGTAAAGTGGGTGGAGGGACTGTTGTGCAGGTAAAGTGGGTATAGGGACTGTTGTGCAGGTAGAGTGGGTATAGGGACTGTTGTGCAGGTAAAGTGGGTGGAGGGACTGTTGTGCAGGTACAGTGGGTATAGGGACTGTTGTGCAGGTAAAGTGGGTGGAGGGACTGTTGTGCAGGTAGAGTGGGTATAGGGACTGTTGTGCAGGTAAAGTGGGTGGAGAGCCTGTTGAGCAGGTAGAGTGGGTATAGGGACTGTTGTGCAGGTAGAGTGGGTGGATATAGGGACTGTTGTGCAGGTAGAGTGGGTATAGGGACTGTTGTGCAGGTAGAGTGGGTAGCTGTGCAGGTAAAGTGGGTGGAGGGACTGTTGTGCAGGTAAAGTGGGTGGGTATAGGGACTGTTGTGCAGGTAGAGTGGGTGGAGGTACTGTTGTGCAGGTACAGTGGGTTTAGGGACTGTTGTGCAGGTAGAGTGGGTGGGTATAGGGCCCGGTGGTGGCAGTCCCCGGGTTGGTGGGTACCCATGCGCGTTACCAAATTCACGGAAAAGGGGGTGTTTTTCTTCAGTCATCTCGGAGATTCTAGGTCCGTGAAATCGAGAAAAAGGGGTACTTTTTCAGAGTAACCTCCGAGATTAGGTGTATTGTCACACAGGAGCCAGCAGAGAACTCCAGATCCAAACGGATAAGGAAGATGATTGTGTATGAATGTGACTAAAATCAGGTGAGGACAAACATTTGTGATGTATGTACATGTATACAAAGTCAACCTCCAGGGTCAACCCTGGAAGTCAACATACTAACCTCCTAGATTTCGAAAATACGGGTATGTTTTTTACAGCTAATTTCTCCTAGATTTGCCGCAAATAGGGGGTGTGTTTCTCAGAAATATTCTAGGAAAGGGGGTACTTTTCAAACTTGGTAACAAGCATGGGTACCCACCAACCCGGGGACTGCCACCGCTGGGGTATAGGGACTGTTGTGCAGGTAGAGTGGTATAGGGACTGTTGTGCAGGTAGAGTGGGCATAGGGACTGTTGTGCAGATAAACTGTGTATGGAGATACGGTATTCTGTTACGTCTCTTTAAACTTTATTTGTCAATTAAAAATTTGCATCGAGTATGTCCAAATATACTTGTTTCATTTTGATCGCAATTCCGAAATCCAGCAAATGGTCAATAAAATTTACGTCACTGGCACACAATTATGAGTGGACATTGATAAACAGACGAGACAATCTAGAACAGTAGTTTTGTCTTTACGATTCGTTTTCATTTACCTGTTCTTTTTTGCCTACTTTTATGATTGGTAGGTGATGGTAATATAAGGGAGCGAGCGTGGTCCTTGTTATTCTTTTGTACATAATAATAGCTCCTTGTTTGACTCCCACTTTTAAGAACACCGAATATCCATGGAAATCGGTAAATGCCACATCAGGGAGATGAGCTGATATTGGTTGGAATCTTGCCCCGACTCATAGAAACTAAAACAATGTGATTTCTAATATCTATTCAAATAAAGGCAAAGTTTAGTGCAGATTTTCATAATTGTTCTCTTGCAACATTGAATCTGCAATGCCTAAACATACTCTGGACACCAACGAGAAGTCGTGTATGAAGATGATGTTCTCAGGCGCAGCGTCACGCGTTCAGCGATCAAAGATTGGAAGACTTTTGCTCAGAGTTTCCGTATGGAAACTTGAAATTATTCCCTTTAGAAATTACGAATGGGTTAAAATTAAAATTCGATTTTCTGAAAACCGGTTAAAAATTTATTTAATGTTCACTCTTTGAGTTTCATGAGATGGTAGACCAAAACATTATTGTAGAAAACTTAGATCTGTCCCAAAATGCATTCTACCAAAGGCTTGACCGCAATGTTCAATGTTTTCGATATATTCCATAAACACTTTATAAACACATTGGAATCTTGATTTTCGAGTTATCTCACCATAGCATTATGAAACCGAAATCTTGCATTTGGTCGATTTCATTTTCGATTTGCTGACCATAATGTTCCATGAAACGGAAATATTGATACGTGGAAATTATCAGGAGTTGTCAAGGTTTACCAACTGTCATGAAAGTATTTTCCAGGCGATAGACAGTGCGTGACTTCGCTCGCTCTGGATTACATGACTCTTTCGTTACACTAAGCACTGTTTATATTCGCTACGATGGGAACATTGCATACAAGTCGGTAGAACTCTGCCATTTTGCTTGATGTTTAATTTACAGAACTATACCGTACGGTCGTAGCATCTTAGTACTAGGAACTTCTTGTGCATAAATCAAAGTTTTACGGGGAAACTGACATTGCGTTCACTGTTTAAATCAACAAGTAGTGAAGAGAGAGAGAGAGAGAGAGAGAGAGAGAGAGAGAGAGAGAGAGAGAGAGAGAGAGAGAGAGATGAAAGTCCGGAGCTGGATTATTAGATTAAAACATTTATTCGCTACTCAGAGTTTCGTGCATCTTGCGATGCAGTCATCAGGCAACTGTCAAATACAAACCAATACATTCTAGAGTAATGAGAAAATAGAACAAAGTCATTCTGAATGGAACATATCGAGATGCGCGTATTTACGCGCGCGTATACGTGTTTAATTTATGTGGGATAGCAGAAATCTTTTAGAGTGCCTGCAGCACGAAATTAGCTCATTTCTTTTGTTGAGCGTTGCCATGTTTGGTATACATATGATAAAAACTTTTCCCACAAACACAAGTTGCACTTCTTGTTGGTATTGGAGTATGGCTTAGCTTGTTTTACCTCAATGTTCTGGTCTTTTAAGTTCCAAATAATATATATATATATATATATATATATATATATATATATATATATATATATATAATATATATATATATATATATATATATATATATATATATATATATATATATATATATATATATATTTTCCTGTAAAACATTTTCTCTTTCTCGAAACATGATGGGCTGTTCACGTCTTTACTGTTACATCCAATGAAACAAGGTCATTAGCCTGTAAGAAAGAAACAACGTTTCTATTCTTATTTTCAGTAGGGTTAGGAGATGAGTAACAGTCCCCTGACAGATTGATGGAGTCCTTGACAAAATTTATCATATTATCTACCGACATGGTTTTTGTGAGCGTTTTATTTCAAAGAGACATTTCGTTTCGCTGAACAGAAAAAAAATCGGAGACTGAGGATGAAAATTACATCTATCTCCAACAACTATATTTTCTATTTTATAGACAATTTAAGACACGACAGAGAACAATTCAAAAAATATTTACGTTCGGCAAGCGGAGTCGATCTTTTAAAAGTGATGAAGTTTGAGTTTTGGAAAGAGTATGGTGATCACCAACCCCACCTTATCCCACCCCACCCTAATTGTAAATGGAAATAGAACGTATGCTTGACAAGTGACAAGTTCAAGGTTGTGCGTGTGGATGAAACCTGGCTGCTAAGAGCACTGGGTTTAAATATCCAATACGAAATATTGTTTGAATAAATAGAATTGAAATACACAAACACAGAGACATATTTGAGATAAAAATTACGACCGTTAAAAGTACAATCCACGGCAGTAATCAAATTTTCTGCGTCGTTGCAATTACTAACGTAATTACCGTGTATTGCTAATGAAAGGAAAGCAGCTTCGCTCGTGGTCTATTTTGTGGGTGATACGATGTAGTTGATCATTATGGTTACGCGGTATTGGGACTTGACCATAAGAGTTAGGTCACCTGTAACTGTGTAACATTTCTTTTTGTGATTCGTACTGAGGTAAAGGACTGCTCACGGCTTGTGCACTGTTCGCCAGTTTCAATCACTCTCATGTAGAAATGAACGAAAATTTAACTGTTATAGTTTCATTTTCCTAAAAGTGTCACAAACGACTCGATACAAGAAATATATTCAAAAGGGACGTAATAATTATGATTAATTTCAATTTGTAGAAAATGCCGAACCAATGTTCGTATCGCTTTTGATAATCTCCATTGCTTGGTGAACCGGTATACTTGCTTCATTCTGTATTTTCAAGTCATTTGTAAAGGAATGTTTTGAAAAAGAAGGTGAGACGAATGCTGCAGTCTTAATCAGCTCTGTAATTCTTTGAAGGCTGAAAATTTATCATGAAACAATATTAGCTGGATAAATTCAAAATATTCTATGTATTTCTACAAGACGTATCCCAAACAGTTACAATCAAACACCAATTTTCCTTCTCTACTGTTACATACAAAATTGCGAATTTAAAGAAAAGGACAAAAAATTGTACTTTTACGAAGTCACTCACTTTCGTTTTGAAACCGCAGTGTGCCGTCGCTTATTTTAATTCCTATGTTGTTGTATTTGTGTTTGCCTTTATCGCTTGAAGAGGTGGGGGGCTATAATCGTTATTATATCATACCAGTATATTGATGGCTCAAATACAGCGATTTGATTGGTCGAGACGCGAAAAGAACTGTGGTGTATTCGCGAAATACCACGGCTGGCATACGTGCGAGCTCTCAGCTTCAGCAAAAATCCGTTTTTGACGTTCCACGTCAGAATTTCAATATGCTGTTATGATATAATAGCATTATATTATCATGCCATGTCCATCGCCTTTTAATTGGTCGAGCTGAACCATGTGACTGACCACAAATACACAATAATGGTTTGTTTATGTGCCGTGAATATGAATAATATCGTAAACATCGTAAATTGTAAGTTGTACAAAGATCATAATCGATCACAAAATTAAAACAGAATAGTAGGCCAAGTTTACACACCTTTTTGAAAAAATCTCCGGATTTGCAAATTTTTACAGCGAGCACTACTCACTGACAAGTTCTGGGGGCCCGTTGTCGTTCGCGTTGTGAATTTTCGTAAATTTTGATGGTTTTGGGGGTTCGTTGATAATATATTGGAAATAACGGGCGACGCGCTGACCATTAACGTTTATTTATGGGTGCAGGCGAGAGGAAAGCCAAAATTAATGGGCTTGGCAAGCCTCGCCCGTTAATTTTTTGCTTTCCTCTCGCCCTTGCCCATAAATAAACGTTAATGGTCAGCGCGTCGCCCGTTATTTCTATAATAAATCACACGCAGCGACGGTATACCACGAGATTTTGACCAGTTCACTCCATATATGCACTCGCTATCGCTCGTGCATATATGTCGTTAATCGTGAACTGGTCAAAATCTCGTGGTATACCATCGCTGTGTGTGCTTTTGTGCTATTATATCATAAGAGTATATTAGAAATTCTGGAACGTCAAAAACGGATTTTCGCTCAAGCTGAGAGTTGGCGCGTATGCCAGCCGTGGTATTTCGCGTATACACCATCGTTCTTTTCGCGTCTCGATCTTTATGTCAACATTTGCAGGGAAAATCAAATTCAAGGGAGATAACATAGTTTTATCCTACAGGTTTGAAAATTAATCCACAAATGCAGCAGACGCCACACAATTGTCAAAAGTTTAGAGTATGGCAAGCCAAGTGTTGAAAAATTCGTGAAAACTATTTTTATGTTCATAAAAAAACATTTTTGTGTTCATGAATTCAATATTTATGTTCATCAAAACCATTTTTGTGTTCGTGAATTCCATGTTTATATTCATCAAAACCATTTTTACGATCATGAAAACTATTTTTGTGTTCATAAAAATCATTTTTGTGTTCATGAATTCCATGTTTATGTTCATGAAAACCATTTTGTGTTCATGAATTCCATGTTTATGTTCATGAAAACCATTTTTGTGTTCATAAAAGCTATTTTTGTGTTCATAAATTCCATGTGTATGTTCATGAAAACCATTTTTATGTTTCATGAATTTATGTTTATGTCCATGAAAACCATTTTTATGTTTTATGAAAACTATTTTTGTGTTCATAAAAATCATTTTGTGTTCATGAATTTTATGTTTATGTTCATGAAAACCATTTTTGTGTTCAAGAATTTTATGTTTATGTTCATGAAGACCATTTTTTGTTCATGAATTTTATGGTTATGTTATCAAAACCATTTTTGTGTTCATAAAAGCTATTTTTTCTTCATGAAATCCACGTTTATGCACCATGCAAATCGTTTGAAATCATGTGATGGAGTACCAGTCCGTAACTAACATGCGGTTTCTCCTCGAATAAACGTCGCGTTAGATCTGATGACACAGAAACGCACTGTCAGTTGCGAATTTCAGTCCCTGTCGAAAATGCCACCAGAAATAACAAAGTGCGACAAAGGGAGTTTTTGTTTAATAAGGATAAGGCAGATGATCAATTCCATAGGCAGCTTGAGCGTATTACACTTCCCTTGTATTTCATCCAGGAAACCGTCAGGTTCCTACCTGATTTAATGCAATCTCTAAATTGAATTGAATTGGCCAAAGTGGATTGGGACTCGTGAAAGGGGATTGTGCACACTGAAGTAATTTACACTGTCGGGCCCTCAATTTCGCCAGACATGCCCAGAAAAAGGCGATAGGCTTAGCAAGTCTGTCTCTCACCGCGATGATCAATGGCTGTCTTACCATGGCGGATGCACGCTCAAAGAGAGTTTTTTGTACAGTGTATTTGACCCTAAGAGTAACTGTTCCATGCGATTGGCTCAAGGCATTTACAGCATGAATTCTGCTTGTACTAACTCCAATGTTGATTATTTGCTATAGTAACAAATTGTTCAAATACAGCCTGCCAGTCATTAAAATTTGAGGGGGTGAAATACATGAAAGTCTGTACTAGTTTGTATGTTGTACGATAATCTCACATTTATTCAGGTAAGAACAATATACATGCACTGTAAATCTAATGTAAGTGAAAATCATACAAAATGTGCATATTCCTCTAATAAAACTATAAACTCATACAAATTTGAAGGAATCACTGAAAAATTTAAAAAATCAAACAACACAGACCAGAGCTAGAAAGCATAACACCAAGGTAGCTATAAGCTTGAACCACCTCCAATTTCTGGCCGTTCAAAAACCATTTTTCACTATTCTTTAACCTCCCTGCTTTCCTAAAAACAATGATTTTGGATTTTGAAATATTAACCTTAAGTTTCCATTTATCAGAATACAAGCTAAGATTGTTCAATAGTCTCTGAAGCCCTATTTGAGTCGTACTGAATAAAGTAAGGTCATCGGCAAACAGAAGAAAAAAGTTTAACAGTTGCTATATGCACTCCTGCAAAATCATGGTCCAGAGCATTACCTATATAATTGATAAATAAAGTAAATAAACTTGGGGACAGAATGCTACCTTGTTGAACACCAAGTTCACATCTGAAGAAATTAGAGATACCTGACGGAGATCGATTATACTGGCTGTCACATTAGAATACATGGAATGTAAGACTGAAAACACTCTACCTTTCACACCAGCTTTAAATAGCTTGTAGAATAACATATAATGGTTTACACGATTATTCCTCTATAATTGTTGACATTTTCTTTTCAACCTTTTTTATGTAATGGGACAATTAGTCCCTGTGCCCACTGCTTTGGAAAACAACCTGTTGCAAGAATGTTATTAAAAAGGTGGAGAATAATGTTTTTAAGTTGGAAAGGTGCATTTTTCAAAATTTCAGGGGCAATCCCATCAATACCTGTGCCTTACTCTCTTTCAAACTAGAAATGGAATGTTCAAGTTCCTCCAATGTAATGTCTACATCAAGACTATCTGTCTCGATAAGATCTTCATCAAAATCTCTATTGGTATACACATTGTCTACAAATTTGTTTTACATGCTCATAAATTCATCATCTGTATCAGACGATGACAAAACAGACTCAGTAAATAAACCAGAGAAATACTTATACCACTCATCAACTTTTATGTTTTGTGATGGCACACTATTTTTATAGCTGATCAGTTTCCAGAATTGCCTGGAATTTGGCTGTCTACTTAAGATAGCCAATTTTTGTTTTTCACATTCACACCAATCATTCTTCTTTTTTGTTAATAAACTCTGATAATTTTTCTTTAAATTAATGTATTCATCAAGGGCATCTTTGGAACGACAATTTCTAAAATGGTTTAAAGCTTGACGAACAACTCTTTTCATATTAGCACACTCATGATCATACCAGGTGTTACCCTGCACTCTTGAATGACCATCTGTGATGCATTTCATACTGTCAACAGATAATTGAATAGAATCAATAAGGACAGCAGCTGCCTCATCAATATCAGCATTTGCAAGTAAAGACAATACATTACAAGTAACACCTGTTCCAAGATCCCCGTCCCAAAAATTACTGAAATTTTCTTTACATGACTCTTTCCATGAAAATCTGATAATGGAAACCTGCTCAGTTTCACCCTCCTCAGAGACACTTTGTGAAAATACTGGTAACTTAATGTTAAACAGAATGGGAAAGTGGTCAGACTCTGGGCGATCACACACACTAAAATGACTAAACATCTCAAAATCTTCATATTTTGCAAGTAAATAGTCAATAACACTTCCACCTTGTTCCTTGATACATGCAAAATACCCTTTTCCTTGGTCATTATGTAGCCTGCCATTGACAATTCTCAGTCCTGTATGTTTACAGAAGTCAAGTAAAAGGTGACCATATGAATTCACTGTATGATCCATGGACGATCTATTCGGAATGTTGTTATCTGATACATAATCACCACTGAGGGGAAGAAATTCTGCTCTATCACATTGAATGTAGTCAAGATCAGTAGCAGTTCTTGCGTTAAAATCGCCACAGATAATGAATTTACAATCTGGGAATTTTGCTGAAAGTGTAACAAATTCTTGTTCGAGGTAAAGAAAATTGTGATCATCTGCATAGGAACTAGAACCCTGGGGTGAAAAATACACAACTCCAATACAAATTTTGAGTTCATTTACGGTACATATTACCCATATAATATCTTTGGTAAACTCACTTTCCATAATTTGGATATTATTACTATATTTGTTTCGATAATAAACACTAATACCTCCAGAAAGTCTGCCAAAATGTTTCTTTTTGCTTCGACTAACATGAAAACTTTCATAACCTTTTAGTGAATATTTATCATCGACTGACATCCATGTTTCTGTCAAGAAAACAAGATCATATTGCTGTAAATACATTAAAAGCTTGTTATTACTCCATTTGTTTTTCATACCATTAATGTTCCAAAGGATACACGACAAACTATCATCTGATGAATATACCGGTACTGTCTCTTCGTGACATTGTTCTGTAATACTGTGTACTGGTCAGAGCTTGTCTTACCGGGTTTAGATTGAGTTCTTTGTGTTGTTGAGTTACGATTGTAAGGACCTTGGCCATGCCCCTATCTGTTCCCGATTTTCTTCAACTGCGGAGGTTCTTTGGTCTGGTCAAGCACGAACACGTCGTCTTCAATTATGAGTTTGTCGTACCGTAATGACGCTCTCTTGTTGTCCTGCCTCGCTGCCTGGAGAAACACACCTAACTTTCTTCGCTTCTCTCGTACGAGCGGGGGAAGATCTTTAGTCACCTTAAACGGACTTTCTCTGGGCAGGTTTCTGCTCTCCCGGAGAATTCTTTCTCTCTCTTTATATTTATTAAACTTCACAATATCGGCTGTGGATTATTACGGGATTTGGTCAATCTGTGTGCTCTTTCTATCTCGATAGTCTCACCTACTACTGTGTCTAGTTCCCGTGAAACGAAGTCGCGCACTTTCTTTTCAGACTCTTCCCAGGATTCGTTGTTACTTTGTTCAATTCCGTGAAAAATCAAGTTATTCCTGCGCAACTGACCGTTGGTGTAGTCTTGTTGTGATTCCATTTTGTCCATTTTCTTCTTAAGTTCCATGTTTTCTGCCTCCAATTCCTTTATTCGCCGATTGGCTTCAACAAGTTCTTTTTCAACTTTTTTAAGTCCTTCTTTCAACTCAGCTGCCCTCTTTTCTGCCTTTTCTTCAAGTTCAGAGAATCTTTTTCAATTGAATGATGAAGGGACGAAATTTTGTTACCACGCAACATTTACACTCATCCATCAATTGATAAGTTTACTCTGCTGTTTCAAATGCAGATTACACTGTTATCCATAATTTATCAAAGTTTATATTTTTTGCAATGAAAAAGCGAGATAGCATACAATCTGTACAATCTGTGATTTTTCCAGATTCTATGTCCAACAATGTGACTGTAAATACTTCAATCGAATAGATGTACTCATCTTATTTATATATATAACAACAGTGTCTTCCGAGATGTACCTATTTTTGATAACTTTTGTATACATTTGGGCTGGAGGCCTATTGTATAAGAATAAAGATTAATAATTAATAATAATAATTCCTCTATTCCAGTTTTTATATCTGCACTTCGGTCACCAGTTTTATCTTACCTGTCACAGGAATAGTGATCAAATCAACATTAGCAAGGCTAGTCCCATCCTGTGCTGGATTCACTTCCAAGTTCACTGTCACCTCTTCGCTGCCCCGATGGGAGTTCAATTCCACACCATCAGCACCATTCATGTCATGAACGCGTGGCACTGAAATCAATGTTGAAATGAAATTATTAGTTAACAAGGACAACTGGACACATGAGTGTACACAACATTCGTATGAACGTAATTATATTTGACGGAAACAGATAACATTATATCTTCACAGTAAAGCGAATACAAAATCAAATCTCTGACTAAAATATCTGTCAGTGATAATGGCGTATTTTCGTTCACATTTCAAGCGAATGTTATCATTATCAATTACCGATGAGCAAATACTAGGTATTCCACTCTTACGTGAAAATGATTTTTGGCTACGAGCCAAAATGAAGCGTGAGTTCTTGACCAAAAAATTCACAGAAAATGAAGACTTTCTGTACATTCCAGTAAACAAAGACACAACACCATGTCAAAGTGGCCCATCTGTACTAACCAACAAACTTAGAGGCAAAATTATAAATGAGAGTATTGAAGCTTTGATCATGGAATATCGAAAGAGAAAGTTAATGAATTCCCCAATGGTTACTGTCAGGTCATCGAGGTCAGTCATGCTGACACTGAGACAACTTATAATGGTTTAATAATGTAATCTGCTGGAAGTAAAAGTACTACTGCATTACACTATCCACTGAAAGAGACATCTTCTTTGGGTTTTAAAAAAGAAAGTGTTCGAATTTCCATTAACGACACCTCAATGCCGTTAGAATAATCCATTCTGAAAACATTTTCGATCATAGTTTGAAATCAAAATCGTCCACGCAAATTAAAAGCACAATATGTGTAGCTTAGTACTGTTTCTAAGTCGAATTAGATACATTTTTCTTGATTGTCAAAACCATGTCGATCTTTCGTTGATTTCTACCATTGTAACGTTACAACAAGAACATGTATCGTTTAGTTTGGCTATCAGGCATGCGCAGTTCCTGTCGATGGCCTGACAAAAGCAGACTAAATGGAAAGAAACGCTTAAAGATCGTTCCATATTGAGACGACTGTAGGCACAGCCACTTATAGAGATCGTTCCATATTCAGACGACTGTAGGCACAGCCACTTATAAAGTCACAAATACTCCACAATATGGTCATCTAAACGTGGAGACAAACTGTATCCGACCGCGATACAAGTAAGCAATAGGTTGTATCCAATTAGCCAAAAAACTCGAAAGATCGATCACAAAGCACCCACCAGAGAGCTTAATCTCCTTAAAATAAAGGAAAAATGCATGCAAAGAAATTTACCAATGCCTAAACAAATCCAACATTACTATTCTATCAGTGCCAATTATAAATTGTTCTTAAAATATACATAAATTTACCTATGACTAATTCACAGAGAGAATTTTGCGTCTTGTATTGATTGGTCAGTTTGAATTGAACGTTGCACAAATAAGTTCCCGCGTCTTCTTCCGTAACGTCGTAGATGATCAAATGTCCTTTTGGTGTGTTAGCATATCGATTAGACCCCTTGCCTGTCTGAATACAGTCACCAACAGATGACTCTGGTGTAGGGTCTGCTCTACATAACAACAGCGTGTTCCCGACTCCTTGAACTGTAATTTTCCATTCAATGAACGTCGTAGAGATACGCCTATTTGGTTCTTCGTAGTGACAGGGTAAAGTCACGAAGTCACGATGTTCGACGTCAGCATGGCTAACATGTAAACAATATACCATGGCAACTGTAGAGATATAAAAACCATATACCTCCGAGTTACATTTGTGATACAGTGTGATACAGTGTGATACAGATGAAGAATGAAGACTTAAGTTGGCTCATCTGCCGGATCGGTAAGTTACAATATTGAGTGGACAGAGTAGTATCTTTAGTAACATATCTTACACAACCTGTCTGCATTTTGTTTTCAGTTAGAAAGCGTCTGTATTTTGCATTCGTACACAAACCGTCGTCTGTATTTTGCACGTACCTCCAACGTTGACACAAAAGAAGGTATTGCTTGAAGATCAACGATTTCAAATTAGTGAGTGCCATCCTTATTTATCACGAGTAGTCTACAGGGTGTTTTCTGTTGACCTAGGAACGATAAATTGCCCCTTAGGAGATTGTATGTAAACATTGTAGATATACTATGACATACGATTCTACAGTTTGAAAATGTTTTGACTCGGTCGTCCACGATGTTCGGCAATTAATGTGAAAGCGAGGTTCCAACTTGAGATCGTACAGTTTGATACACGATAGCCGCTGTGTGTGGTGTGCAAGAAAATTAGGAATACCACACAGCGGCCGTCTTGTATCGGTTCACATGTGACTGTGTGTTTGCGTTAAATAACACAATCTTTAATCTGACCTACAGGTTTGAAATGAAAAGTTCTGTCTTTCGTCTATCGTTTGCTTCTTTCATTGTCTTTCATTCAGTCAGTGTATCATTCACTTCTCCTACTGCAGTGTATCATTTTTATGGTTCTATCAATAAATGAGATTATGAAACTCTGCCGTTACTAGTTTTATCATCACGACATTGGTCGAAATGATAAAGTATGGTTGAATCCATCCACCTAAACAATTACAGTAATCTGACTCCTACACTGAGACACTAATTCTCAATACTTTTGGGTTTTTATTAAGGAGCGAGAAGGAGTCTTGAACGTGTCTTCCGCTGATACAACAGATACGTATGCTGGCTTTCATCCATCATTTTCTGATCCCTTTTTATAAAAAGGGAAGTCTTTTATCCGGAACAGGCACGATATCTTAAACACCCGTCAACTCTGAAGTCTTTGAAGATAACCGAACAACACTTACAGTATGAAAGATAAAATTAATAGAATCAAAGTATAGATTATCATGACTGTGCATTGAGATTAACTTTTGTATTCATTTGTTATTTCCTCTGAAGTTGTTGTAGTCTATTTGAGCCCCGATGAAAATGGCTCTCGCGAGTAACCAAGCCACTCATTAAAAGTGTTAATGGATGGATGGATGGCTGGATAAATAAATGAATGACATAAAATTTTAATTTGGATTCATTTCTCAAACATGCTCCACAAAGTCCTCGAGGATTGCTAATAATCAACTCAAGAGAAGATAATTTTATGCGAAAGTCATTGTAAATCACGAAGGTAAAATTAATTTGATGCTGCTTTTCTCTTCAGTATGTTGATAAACCGTGCAATTAGTTTATTGTCACACATTTAAAACAGTCTGTGACGACAATGGACTGGAAGCAAATTTTGGATCTCGGTTTTGCTAATACAGCGCTTTGAGGGTCGATTAAAATAGAATGCAATTCGGATTTCTAAAGCTTTCGACTATTTGTGGAATTCGAACGACTAATGTCGTGTCTACTCGACATAATTTAACTTAGAGTAAATTCCGTACTTCAGATTCTTTGTGAGTGATTCGATTAGAAGCATCGACTTGAAAAAAAACTGGACTTTTTCTGATTGTCTCTTCTGCACTGGTTGAGGTTTGTTAATTAACTTCCGTGTCAACACACTTCTGGTTTTTCTACAATCAAGGTTGTTAATCGTGTAAATTGAGTCACGTGGTCACTCAGGATACACGACACATGCATGCAAGCATGCATGGTTGCTTCCTCATACGGGTGCCTGTAGACTACACTGCAAGGACACACTGCACTGCATTGCATTGCATTGCATTTAAGTACACTGCATTGCAATGCATTGCATTTCATTGCATTACATGACATTGCGTGTTGCACCGATACATTTCATGTATCTTTATTCCCTTTTAATCTTTTTCGCTAACATTATCTAAATATTTCAATACTCATTTGATCTGTTTAAGCATCGGTGTTTTTTCGTATGTAAAGTTCACACCAATGTGCCGACGCGGAACAGAGCTTTCTGATTGACCTTTCAAAGACATTTAAACGGATACAGCGCGCATGCATTGTTTATGCATGGTTTGCGCATGTAGCCCTTTATCGAAGCGCAATTCTTTCTCTGAATGTGACCTTAAGGACCGTTCAGTTTTTACGGCCGGGGGGCGGCAAAATCCAGGGGGGGTCGTCATATTTATGACTCTAACGACCATAAAAGAGTAGGTTTTGTGTCGGAAAATTTACTGGCAGCTGTTCCGTAAGCCAATGTTGATGCATCACGACTTTAAATGCAAACAAAAAAGTGACCTTTGGTCCCGGATTGGCGACTTTGCAGACATCATATTACAGGAAAACGGGAAAATGTGGGAAAAGAATTGAGTATGTTAGATTTATTGCAAAAACTAGTCATATTAAAACAACGTGCATGCAAAATGTCATACAACAGACACTATTTTGTATCAGTCTACATTTCCAGTTATATAATAAAGCTGTATCAACGAACTACTTCAATCAGCATTGATTAGTAAAATTAAGGCTGTCATCTTAAATACACTGTCTGTTGTTTGTAGTATCATTTTACGGATATTAGTTGATGGTTACTGAATCCCAAGCACTTGCGAGAGTTTTTTTGAACAAGTCAAACTATTTTAACAAAATACAAACGATGAGAATTTCTGAACTTAATACAGAACCGGATCCATGCAGCCTAATCAATGCATGCTCATGAAAATATCAAGCATGCTTTACCGACTGTAATTAAACAAAGACAACAGAAAAGCCAGCAGTTGTACTCACTTATAAAAACTAAGCTCCTTAGATAACTCCGTTCCATCATTAGAACACTGGTAGAGTCCATATTTGTGACATATCTCGGAACAGATCAATAGTCATGTCGACAGATTTACAGACTGTGCCACTCACTATCGCAGACGACGCTCCCTGAAAGCTTCAACTGAACTGTCTGATCATGTTACTTCGAAAAAGAGGAACTCCGCTCTCCGAAATTGGTCTGGGGACAGCATGAGGGAAAACAAGGGCCCACCAACGATGATAGGCTCGTTCACGAACTGTTGTACTTGAAATTTAATGTGCGACCTTTTTTATCACGACAAAATGACCGTGGTTTTACGATGTACTCATTTCAAGAATCAATGAATCAACGTACAATTATAGACTCTCTCTCTCTCTCTCTCTCTCTCTCTCTCTCTCTCTCTCTCTCTCTCTCTCTCTCTCTCTCTCTCCTCTCTCTCTCTCTCTCTCATTTGTCACTTGTCGACAGCAGTTTACTAAAGCGATCTATTCTGAAAAATTAAAAGCTGAAATTCACTCGTTTATTCCAAATCTTAAAACATGGCTTCAGAAATTCCACAAATAAATAACATTACAATCACGATTGCAGTCCTCTAAAATTGTTTACATATTTCAATGGGAAGTTAGATTGCCCAAGTAAAGCAACATTGCAACATATCGAGGGTTAAAATGCTAACCAAAGTGGGACGGCCAAAATCTTAAAACACCGCGTATCATATGAGTCATGTTTTTACTATTGAGTTTTTGTCAATAGTGACGTACTGTGCAATGAGCAATACAAAAGTGTCGGTCATTTTATTATTTTGAAGCATTACAACAAAAATTGGTAACGGCTGATGACTATTTTATTTCCTTGTACCATTGGCAGAAACATCTGTGATATACGCAGAACTCCCGTATGAAAGGGCGAGATTTTGCGAGACTTTTCATAATGGTGGGAATTTAAACTGAATGGAGCAACAAGAGTGTATCTCTAAAAAATACGTACAACATACTGCTCAAATAAAGTGGTAACTGTGAATATTTTCTCCTGAAAATGGACGTTTGACCACACAATATATAGAAATCACAAAATTGCTGACTAGTGACTGAGTTTCTGTCTTGTGGCAGCCGTTATGGTGTTTGCCATGACACTTAATAAGCGTACTTCTCTCCAGAAAATGTTCAGAATATCTTGATTTATAAACTGAGCAGAATGGACTCTTTAACCTCGGTCCAGACGTTCATAAAACCATTCCCAAGAGACAACCAACATAAGCCAAAGACAGAACATATTTCACTTACGACTCGAAGCTTAAGTCAATATAAATACCATAACATTCAATTGTAGTAACACTATGGCTGATATAACTACAATTGGATGGAAAGTTCGAGGAATTCGAGAGGGTGCTGAAAGTTTTGAAATATTCTTCGCAGCAAAGCAAGAATTTGTGAAGGAAACTTAACGGGATATTCTAAAATCATTTTTTCATCGGATTGGGCATGTTTGAGGCATAAAGTTTCAAGCAGTGTTTAGGTGACAAAGCACAACGAAGCGTGGAATTCTGTTGACGGCAGACGTCACCATCTTGAAAAGCTTTCGTGTGGCCCCTTGACACTATTTTAGTGGTGAACTGTGGTTCTCTCACTGTACAGTTGTCAACAAAGTGGTTTCTCCAATCCCCTACAGCTTTAGTGGTCAAAGGTTTGGTTTTCATTCCCCGTTCCTATTTCGATCCCACTCCTGACTTGTATTCCTGACTGCTTGCCATTTCGTCAAGACTTCATAAGGGTCCATGGCTTACTGAAACATTTGAATAGAAAAATCATTATGTTGAATATCAAACGTTTGCAATGAAACCAAGGCAAGCGAACGAAAGTTTCGAAATCGAAAATCGGACGACAAATTTATATTTTAAACTTTCACAATGACGACAAATACCTGGAGCAGTCTGCTTAAAGTAAACTGCTGACAGACCTATCGGTATATAGAAATCTGCAACGTTGGCGCACAAAAATCGAAATAGGAAAAAAACTAAATGGAAGTAGTTTTGCAGTTCTTGAGAGAGTTCTTCTTTGCATCCTTGCCGAAGATCAGTTTCGATGAAAAGAGAAACCAATATATGTGTGTCAGTTTACCATACATGCCTCGTATATCGAACGTCGCGCGTTCCATAGGATTCAATGGTGACTTGTTGATGACGTCACGGGTCGCAGAATCATCATTTGACTGAATGTGAACCGAAACTATTATCAACTTGACAACTTCGAGATTTGAAAATCGTAAAATCACACGTTTTACACAGGATATACTGTTTTCACAAAATTTTGCGAAACAAATCGACAAACCGCTAAACAGTGATTTAAATATATCAATGCGCTGTTATATGCTATATGCTATATATGTTACATGTTATATTCGCTGAAACTCATTTTTTTCAACAGATTTTCGTATAACATTAAAATAAAGCATATAATCGTCATTTTTATGTAAACCCAAAAATTTGGAAAGAAAATTCTGCAAGCGTGCATTAAAAATATTATAGCCCAAACAAGGAACTGTGTACCCTCGAGGCAGGAGACCCTTTGCCCTCCTAACGCCGGTCACATACCCTCGGGCACATATGGTTAGGGCTATAAGAGCGCCATCATTATTTACGGCCTGAGTAACCCCCGCCAACCCTGATGAATTTGAGTACCTCCTTCTCTAACACACAAATTTTGACTCGGATCCCCCACTTAGAAAAGTTAAATATCAAGACATGTATTTGTAAAATTTACAAAAGTACAGCAATAGTAAAACCCTTTCATATCTTGGTGTACCCTGCTAAATTATCATCGGTTATCTCATGACGGTTGGAAAAGGTGAATCCAACAAAATGAAATTCAAAGTCACAATAAAAAAGCTCACGCTATAACCAGTAACCAACCATATAGTATTGGTTACTTTGGACATTGCAAGGTTTTCACTAAGATATCTGATAGGGCACAATTTGACAGTAGAGGGGAGAACATGCAGAAGGCTGAGGGAGAAAGTGTCAGAGGAGGTTGTACGCTCTCTTGCGTGGTAAATTTGAGAAATTGATGAGTGCAAATGGTGCAGTTTATGACATATGAGAGGTACGTGTTTTTAAGTTGTAATTTTTACTAAGGAAAACTCTTAGAACACCTCAAGGGGGAGAGCGCGATAGGGGATGTCCAAAAGAAAATTGTGACAAATTGATATGTAAAATGATGCAATCCGAGAAGTGTTTCAATTCATTTTGCACCCTTTCTTCCTCTCCACATTTTGAGCAGCCCTTCCCCCTTGTAGCTTTCAATTCTTTTAGTGACCGCCCCTTACATTCCTCCGAACCCCCATGCGGTAAATAATGACGGTTCCCTAATATATAGTGAGCATCCTGTTTGTGAGTTGCGGAATGTCAACTAAAACACCGGCGATGTAAACATACTAGTTTTGCAGAAGGTGGAACTCGATCCGATGAATTTGCGCCGTAGCACCTGGATGATATTCTGTCCTGGCTACACCACCTGTTAGGAAACCACCTGGCATTACAACAAACACTGCGTCCTCTCTTTAGTTAAGATAAGCTAGCGTTGTAACCATAGCTACTAGCAAGGGGAATATAATTAGAGTGATGCATTGCATTTTGAAAATAAATAATCCGATGTTGTGAACATCTTTTACTGACATTCTGTCAATGAGATGAACTAGGTAAATCTATAAACTTTAAGTTTGCAAAATGTACAAAATAAGTCAAGTACGCCTGTGCGATTAAATGCAATAAATCACTCTAATTATTTAACAAACATTCAAATATAAGTACGGTCATTGTAGTGTTACGTTATTAGTATCTGTAAGAAAACTACATGTCCTCGTATTGGGAGGCATTCAATAACACGCGTCAATGGGGAAGTTGCATTTCTGTTAATGATTGAAGTAAACTGCAAACAAACCGACAGAAAATGCATTGAAAATATCACAAATGAACTTCTGTATTTTTCCCCATCACGTGACCAGTTTTAGGTTCACGATGTTATAGGATGTCAACAACTATCTGTGTCAAATACTTCATCAGCATTTAAAATCACACATTTTCGCAGAGAGCAGACGACACCGAGGCCTTGCCTTGCTGACATACACCGCTATGGATCAAATTTGTTGACCGTACATTGACACTGCGAGTATAAACAACATACAGCCCCTACTACTAACCTATCCTACTGTGGACGGTCTAGTAAAAGTTTGACACTCCTGGGCGTAGGAGGCCCAGATTGTAGGGGAAGATTGCAATTTGTATTATCTATTCTATCATAATGCAGCAGTCAATGTAATCCCCGAGGGACCCCACCTCGGACGATACGGGACAAATGTGGGAAATTAGACCGTGTTTGCCATGAAACTATGCCTGAGGAGGTGGGGCAATTGCCTCATTTTGATCCCCCTACTCACTTTCACGGACAAGTGCAGAATTTAAGAATGTTACACCCATTGGGGTGGGGGATTTACTCGTTTTAGGTGGAGATGTCTTCCCCCAGGGAGTGGGGCATTTAACAAATTTCATAAGATTAATTTCCAAATCCCCCACTATGCCCCGAGGTGGGGAGGGTGGGGGTTGACATTGACTGCCGCATAACGATCATGAAGCCTGACCAAGCGGAAATTAGACGTCAACTTATTTAATACGACATTGTCAAAAGTGGAAACGAAGTGTACGAAACCCGTATCAGCGATGCAAAGTACGTACAGTGGGTAGCAGGACTGTGATACAGGTAAAGTGGGTGGAGGGACTGTTGTGCAGGTAAAGTTGGTGGAGGGACTGTTGTGCAGGTAAAGTGGGTGGAGGGACTGTTGTGCAGGTAAAGTGGGTGGAGGGACTGTTGTGCAGGTAGAGTGGGTGGAGGGACTGTTGTGCAGGTAGAGTGGGTGGAGGGACTGTTGTGCAGGTAGAGTGGGTGGAGGGATTGTTGTGCAGGTAAAGTGGGTGGAGGGACTGTTGTGCAGGTAGAGTGGGTGGAGGGATTGTTGTGCAGGTAAAGTGGGTGGAGGGACTGTTGTGCAGGTAAAGTGGGTGGAGGGACTGTTGTGCAGGTAGAGTGGGTATAGGGACTGTTGTGCAGGTAAAGTGGGTGGAGGGACTGTTGTGCAGGTAAAGTGGGTGGAGGGACTGTTGTGCAGCTAGACTGTACGGAGATTCAATTTAAACATGATACGGTATTCTGTTACGTCTCTTTAAACTTTATTTGTCAATTTAAAATTTGCATCGAATATCCAGCAAATGTTCAATAAAATCTAGGTGACTGGCACACATGAGTGGACGTCGATAAACAGACGAGACAAACTAGAACAGTAGTTTTGTCTTTAGTATTCGTTTTCATTTACCTGTTCTTTTTTGCCTACTTTTATGATTTGTAGGTCTATTCAAAGGGCATAGTTTAGTGTAGCGATTTTCATCATTGTTCTCTAGCAACATTGAATCTGAAATGCCTTAACATACTCTGGACACCAACGAGAAGTCGTGTATGAAGATGATGTTCTCAGGCGCATCATAACGCGTTCAGCGCTCAAACTTAGTGAACATTTATATTTTTTAGAATATGACAACAATCAATATTTATACAGCTTTTAAGGTAGTAAGGCGCTTCGAGATTGGAAGACTTTTGCTCAGAGTTTCCGTATGGAAACTTGAAATTATTCCCTTCAGAAAACATTATTGTAGAAAACTTAGATCTGTCCCAAAATGCATTCTACAAAGGCTTGACCGCAATGTTCAATGTTTTCGATATATTCCATAAACATTTTATAAACACATTTGAATCTTGATTTTCGAGTTATCTCACCATAGCATTATGAAACCGACATCTTGCATTGGTCGATTTCAGTTTCGATTTGCTGACCATAGTGTTCCATGAAACGGAAATATTGATACGTGGAATTTATCAGGAGTTGTCAAGGTTTACCCACTGTCATGAAAGTATTTTCCAGGCGATAAACAGTGCGTGACTTCGCTCGCTCTGGATTACACGACTCTTTCGTTACACTAAGCACTGTTTATATTCGTTACGATGGGAACATTGCACACAAGTCGGTAGAACTCTACCAGGGTCATCGGAATTTGATCTATAGTTTGCTTGATGTTTAATTTACAGAACTATACCGTAGGGTCGTAGCATCTTAGAACTAGTAACTTCTTGTTCATAAATCAAAGTTTTTCGGGGAAACCGACATTGCGTTCACTGTTTAAATCAACAAGTAGTGATATATACATATAGTCCTGTAAAACATTTTCTCTTTCTCGAAACATGATAGGCTGTTCACGTCTTTACTGTTACATCCAATGAAACAAGGTCATTAGCCTGTAAGAAAGAAACAACGTTTCTATTCGTCTTTTCAGTAGTGTTAGGAGATGAGTAACAGTCCCATTAGCCTGTAAGAAAGAACAACGTTTCTATTCGTCTTTTCAATAGTGTTAGGAGATGAGTAACAGTCCCCTGACAGATTGATGGAGTCCGTGACAAAATTTATCATATTATCTACCGACATGGTTTTTGTGAGCGTTTGATTTCAAAGAGACATTTCGTTTCGCTGAACAGAAAAAAAAATCGGAGACTGAGGATGAAAATTACATCTATCTCCAACAACTATGTGTTCTATTTTATAGACAATTTAAGACACAACAGAGAACAATTCACAAAACATTTCCTGAGAAGATGATAAATCTAAGCTTACGCGTTTCACAATCAATCATTACTGTGTGGGATGATTTTACGGAACAAAAGGAGATGAACTGGTTTGATATTACGGTAGACGGGCAAGCTAAATAATGAACGTTCGGTATTTTTCATATTTTACTTTAAATCTTTAGTATTACACCGCCTTTGGTAAAAGAGAGAGAAACTGTTTCAAATTAACGTTCGGCAAGCGGAGTCGATCTTTTAAAAGTGATGAAGTTTGAGTGTTGGAAAGAGTATGGTGATCACCAACCCCACCCTATCCCACCCCACCCTAATTGTAAATGGAAATAGAATGTATGCTTGACAAGTGACAAGTTCAAGGTTGTGCGTGTGGATGAAACCTGGCTGCTAAGAGCACTGGGTTTAAGTATCCAATGCGAAATGTTGTTTGAATAAATAGTATTGAAAGACACAAACACAGAGACATATTTGAGATAAAAATTACGACCGTTGAAAGTACAGTCCACGGCAGTAATCAAATTTTCTGCGTCGTTGCAATTACTAACGTAATTACCGTGTATTGCTAATGAAAGGAAAGCAGCTTCGCTCGTGGTCTATTTTTGTGGGTGATACGATGTAGTTGATCATTATGGTTACGTGGTATTGGGAGTTGACCGTAAGAGTTAGGTCACCGGTAACTGTGTAACATTTCTTTTTGTGATTCGTACTGAGGTAAAGGACTGCTCACGGCTTGTGCACTGTTCGCCAGTTTCAATCACTCTCATGTAGAAATGAACGAAAATTTAACTGTTATAGTTTCATTTTCCTAAAATTGTCATAAACGACTCGATACAAGAAATATATTCAAAAGGGACGTCATAATCATGATTATTTCAATTTTGCAGAAAATGCTGAACCAATGTTCGTATCGCTTTTAATAATCTTCATTGATTGGTGAATGGTATATTTGCTTCATTCTGTATTTTCAAGTCATTTGTAAAGGAATGTTTTGAAAAAGGAGATGAGACGAATGCTGCAGTCTTAATCAGCTCTGTAACTCTTTGAAGGCTGAAAATTTAACATAAAACAATATGAGCTGGATAAATTCAAACTATTCAATGTATTTCTACAAGATGTATCCCAAACAGATACAATCAAACACCAATTTTTCCTCTACTGTTACATACAAAATTTGCGAATTTAAAGAAAATGACAAAAATTTGTACTTTTACGAAGTCACTCACTTTCGTTTTGAAACCGCAGTGTGCCGTCGCTTATTTTAATTCCTATGTTGTTGTATTTGTGTTTGCCTTTATCGCTTGAAGAGGGGGGGCTATAATCGATATTATATCATACCAGTATATTGATGGCGCAAATACGCGATTTGATTGGTCGAGACGCGAAAAGAACCGTGGTATATTCGCGAAATACCACGGCTGCATACGTGCGAGCTCTCAGCTTGAGCAAAAATCCGTTTTTGACGTTCCACGTCAGAATTTCAATATACTGTTATGATATAATAGCATTATATTACCATGCCATGTCCATCACATTTTAATTGGTCGAGCTGAACCATGTGACTGACCACAAATACACAATAATGGTTTGTTTATGTGCCGGGAATATGATAATATCGTAAACATCGTAAATTTACAGCTAAAACGTAAATTGTAATTTGTACAAAGATCATAACAGCGATAGCGAGTGCATATATGAAGTGAACTGGTCAAAATCGAGTGGTATACCGTCGCTGGTTGTGATTTATTGCTATTATATCATAACAGTATATTGAAATTCTGGCGTGGAACGTCAAAAACGGATTTTTGCTCAAGCTGAGAGCTCGCGCGTATGCCAGCCGTGGTATATCGCCAATATACCACGGTTCTTTTCACGTCTCGACCAATCAGATCGCTGTATTTGCGCCATCAATATACTGGTATGATATAATTCTATAATAAATCACGCGCAGCGACGGTATACCACGAGATTTTGACCAGTTCACTCCATATATGCACCCGCTATCGCTCGTGCATATATGTCGTTAGTCGTGAACTGGTCAAAATCTCGTGGTATACCATCGCTGGATGTGCTTTAGTGCTATTATATCATAACAGTATATTTAAATTCTGGAACGTCAAAAACGGATTTTTGCTCAAGCTGAGAGTTCGCACGTATGCCAGCCGTGGTATTTCGCGAATACACCACGGTTCTTTTCGCGTCTCGATCGTTATGTCAACTTTGCAGGGAAAATCAATTCAAGGGAGATAACATAGTTTTATCCTACAGGTTTGAAAATTAATCCACAAATGCAGCAGACGACACACAATTGTCAAAAGTTTAGAGTTGAAATATTTGTCCTCAAGGAGGAATCTACTTTGAACAAATTAGACATTCAAAGTTGTTCTCAATGCACCGTTGAAACCCTGGAGATAAAACACAGAGAAAGAAACTTTGGTGTAAAATGAAAAGCAGTGTTTTCAATTACCAGATATGCTGGTGTTGTTGTGTTAACCAGAAGATCCTAAAAATCGTTTTGCTGCTGTAACCAAGTCGAAGCTGAATTGCAGTTTCAGAGATAATGGATGGAGACGGTGGGACGGTTGGTAACAAGAGTGAAGTGGACTCAAGAGATCCCTTACAAATGATGGTATCAACAAATGCGACAAATTAAATAGTTGATGTCAAGGTGATGGCCCGATTGTAAACACACAAACATTGATGCCATGCCAAACACGTGACAACTTTGTAACAGCTCTGACAATAAACATCACCTAGTGATGGAACGCTTTACGATTTTGCATGAAAAGCATGAACGATTTCGAAATCGTTCATGCTTTTCATGCATAATCGTAAAGCGTTCCATCACAATGCCATTACTTCGGTCTTTGTGCCATCAATGAGCTGTCAAACAAATACGGGTCTATTGTGAATTCTGATTAATGGCTAACCCTGAACTTTAAGTTTTTGTATTCCTCTATCTCATGTGTTTCTTATTTTGTCAACTTTTCCATTTTTATGAATTGAACAATTATTATGACACGATTGCAATAAACGATTAAATCGGTTGTGTTTCTATAAAACACGTAAGTTTTCGAATAAAAGTAGATCATGAAATCGATGAATGACAAGAGATTAAATTCGCCACATTGCTGTATAAGAAGAGTCGACTTCGATAATATAGGCGTACTGGTGTTAGCACAATGCCTAATATAGTCAACCCATAATGAAACGAGGTAAGCCTTTATAAAAAGAACATAAGGGGTCATCATCTGGAACGATGACAAAGGACGGCCCTGTTCGGGTATACTATCAGTGTCAAAGAATTGCAGTCAGAGATTACTTTTTCAAACATATCGGTTGTGAAGACAGAATAGATAACTCGTATCTTCGCAAACGATTTGAAGTAAAACTCATCACCTCGTTGCATTTCGATGGTTGAGTGTCATAAAATTGAAAACTTCAATCTTTTCGTTTTATTTTCGAATTACATAGACAGTACACTCCTATTTTAATAAGCAATTTCTACCTAATTTAAAGGTAATACTTTTTGTCGAGAAGGGGCACAGCTAATGTTTTCTTAACAATTTATAACATTTAAGTTCAAAAAGACACATGACACATATAATAGAGACGTTTGAAATGTGCACGTCATTTATTTGTCAGAAATTTTGCCTAGCGATAACTTGCTAGAAGATCACAAACTCTACTACTTTTATGAAGACCGTACAACACGGAAGAGAACAAGAGGATAAAACGTAGAGTGCACCCCTTTTCCTGTTTAGATACACTTAAGAAAACGCTTGGTGATGTACAAGATATAGATGTAGACAACAAATAAAATATTCCAGAATTCATACCTGACCAGGACGCTATAGAACCACGTGAACAACTTAAGTTACGCTGTGTTCGCGGCATCAAGTTCTAACGTGACTGCATTGTATCCAAGCGTTTGACTCATCACCTCCATTGACCCGTCGTATCATAGGGGAAAGAAATCAGTCCCCTGGGGTGGGGAGGGAGGTTTTTTTTTGTGCAACGGTTTACCTTATTTGATTTTATTAATTTTGACTGTGATATTTCAAATAAAGAGTTCAACTCAAAACCGTCTGACTGCTTTCTTTATTACTACATAAAGATTTCGACTACAGACCGTCTGACTGCTTTACATATTACCGACAAGTCCTTATCTCCTCTCCAACTTGTGTATACGCCACTATAATTGCTCCGAAAACATTGCCAACTTGCTAATCCGCTGTCGGTATCAGCGGATTAAGTGATTGAGTCAACACCACAGCCGTCCCACACGCATTAAAATAAGGAAAGGGTTGAAGATCACAGACACAGTGTCACGATGTCGTCCGTAAAACTAGTGGACGCTTAAAATATTCATGAATTCGTAAATAAACAGGAAGGTAAACAACTTATTATTCATAAATAAACGATAAAGGAGCTCCCTAGTGACCGGCCATTGAGAGAAATTACTGAAAAAAGTCGAAAACCTGAAAGCAACAACCTCGCGACCGGTCGTGTAGACAAATGTTGGCAAATATTCAACACTTTACACTTACAGCCACGACCTCACGATCGGTCGTTGAGAAAAATTACCAGGAAAAAAGTCAAAGCCTGAAAGCCATAACCTCATGACTGATCATTGAGAAAAGGTCGGGCTAAATTCAACACTTTACAGCCACGACCTCACGACCCATCGTTGAGAAAAATTACCGGGAAAAAGTCAGATTCAAAGCTTGAAACCGTAACCTCATGACCGATTGTTGAGAAAATGTCGGGAAAAATTTAACACTTTACGGCCACGACCTCAACCGGCCGTGGACAGAAAATGAAGTCGAATACCTGAAAGCCACGGTCGTTGAGAAACATGTCGTGAAAATTCAACACTTTACAGCCACGACCTGGCGCGATCGGTTTGGGAGAGAAAATATTGGGAAAAAATCGGAAACCTGAAATCTACGACCGTGGAGAGAAACTGAAGCTCCTTGTCTGTGATGAAATCAACTAGGCTACCGTCCGACCGATCAGGAGAGAAAATGTAGAAAAGTTAAAAGTCAATAACAACAGCCATGTGGAGAGACAGCTCAGAAAAAAATTAAGATAAATCTGAACGGCCTGAAGGAGAACAGCAACGTTACAAAATTTTTGATGACATAGATTTAGTTCCTGACTGCATTTTCCTACCCTAGGACTTTAAAAAGCTAAGTCCATGCTTTAGCTCATTCATATTATGTTCTGAGTTGCGTGTTTGAAGAATGATAATGGTGGAAAGTGCATAAAAATACAGCGAAAATATATAAAAGTCAGCGTGGACCCTCTGTTGTGCCGCGCAACAACATAAACGCAGCCGCTGACGTTTTTACAAACAGAATACATAGACGATGTATCAAATACCATGAAATCGTTTTTATTGAAAAGGCGTGCTTGCAGTACCAGCACCTTAACAAACAAAAAACTGAATAAAAGTTGATGATTTTATCCATCTAGTTCTCGGAAACTGAAGCGAGGGCTGTCCGTCTTTGAGGAAAATACTATAACTTACGCTTGACATAGACGCGGAAGGGAAAAACACACTAACATTCTAAAACGAGAACAGGCAAGAAAATGTCAGCAAATTCGTAAGCCTGGTAATACCGGGGGTAATACTAGGAAGTCTAAGTCGTGTTCCTTGCCATTCAAGATGTTTTGTTGATACGATGTGCACATGGTGGAGGTTCTTTTGGAATACACTTGTAGGTGAGAGCTTCATTGGTATGGATAGTCGCTGATGTATTATCTGGAAAGCCGGGCAAACGAGTCGGTCACAGCATGGATGTAAAAATAGACTATTTTTTGCATCAATGGTCAAAGTCGATGACGGTGTGCTAAGTTTACGATACGCGCTAGATGTACGGTGACGATGCATCGATGGTGGCATCGAATAATACGGATAGTTTATAATACTGACATACATCAATCTATATTGAGCTGCCTGCAGCGGTATTCGTTCGGTCGATGCTGTCCGAGCCTCGCTAAAAAGAGAAAAAAAAATTCATTTTCTGTGGCTGAAGAAGCTGCCACCTCGAATGACCAAGGAGGTTTGTGTAGATGCATTGCCAGATGCGAGAGGCAAGAAACATGATACCTCACCCTTCATCTCTTTCTGTGCAGAATTTTCAGAAGTTTTGTTTACGTTCTCAAAATCATCGTTATCAACGTTTTTTGTGACAAATAGGATAAAAATTGAATCCTTGTTTTGATTTGTAGGATTGATTAAAACCAGTCTAGTAACGTGCTCATATAGAATGTACGAACTTTTCATTATATAACATCATGGGAAAAATGTTTATTTCTGGACTTGAATAAACAGGTTTGAGGTCAAAGGGTTCTACTTCCGACTTCCGCTCTTACGGACGACATCGGACCATGACTGACTCAAAAATGTAGGTTGGTTTTCTGGCTCAAGATGACCATTTTAGACGGCGTACTTTGGCATGTAACAGTTCATCGGTATAGTGATACTTTTGATAGTCGTTAAATTTCGATTGACTTCTATATCTGCTCAGATTTGCGTTTTTTTTGTGACACTGTGTCTGAGATCTTCAACCCTTTCCTTATTTCACTACGTGTGGGACGGCTGTGGTGTTGACTTAATAAGCTAATCCGCTGATACGCTCAGTCATTAACAAGTTGGCAATGTTTGCGCAGCAATTAGAGTGGTATGTGCACTGGTTGAAGAGGAGATAAGGAATTGGAAACACAGTCAGACAGTTTGGAGTCGAAAGCTTTATTTGAAATATCACAGTCAAAATTAATAAAATCAAATATTAAAGGTAAACCGTTGCACAAAGAAAACCTCCTCCCCACCCCAGGGGACTTTCATCTGCCCCCTGTGGTCGTATCAACATCTCCGGGCAGCTTAAGGCTCCCCGCGGTGGTTTGTGGGAGACTGTGGTCGAACTGACGACCCGTGCCAACGGATGACGCCATATCCCGGGGGTAACTCCATGGCTAATAGTACGGAGGGGCTCCGCACGAACATGGAAACCCAAACTGTTGTGATACCAGTTTTGAGAAAAAAAACCTACCCTTTCTGATACCTAGTTGTGGAAACGCAGCTATCTCTTGGTGGGGTAGCGTGAGTTGCTATGTGAGTGGCGGGGTTGACCTTTGACCCGCATAGCAACTCACGCTACCCCGCCAACAGATAGCTGCGTTTCCACAGCTATCTGATACCATACAATACCATATACAGATACGACTCACTCGCCTTGCGTACCAGGGGTACCAACAGTCAAACCGACAGATCGGAAATATTGATGGTAGATCTGGGATGTAGATAGGCCTACATGGGTTTCCAGTGTTGACAGCATGATTTTTTAACAAATGTCAGTTTGTGTTTAAAACAGGACCCTTTCTCATACCAACACCTCGTGAAAAGTATACCCTTTCTGATACCAAACAGTGCAAAAAAACGACCCCTTTCGCGCGGACCCTCCCCGTATAGCCATCTATGGGAGTTACCCCCGGGCGCCATATCCATTGTTACGTCCAGCAAATGACTGCCACCCTGACCATTTATCACTGTAAACAACGTTATATTGCATGAATGGTATTGCAGCTTCACGTTAGTATGTCGTTTTAGTGACTCTTTGTCTACTTCTACACAATGTTCGTTAGGTTTTAATTTGATTTGTTAATTTAGTTTTCGAATTTGCATGTATTATAATATGAATTGTCTACTTGTGCCATCCCCAGACCGTGCGATTAAGTTCCAAAACATCCACCAATTTGGAAAAATGAACCAACCATCTGTTTAAGTTGGCATTTGCATCAGGTTAGAATCAAAATGATACTTCGCAGATAAACATATATTAAAAATACGGTAAAATAGTAGTCTAAAACTCCGCTGTGCATCAGACGACGTTTTGATGGTATGAATTTACTTCAAAGTGTTTTATTTTTAAATTCCCAAAAGCGCCAAATAAACGTTTCAATGTTAAACATAGTTTTCAGTCGAACGAGAGGATCATACCACCACGATCGAGCTAAAATTCTCTAGGCTTTGGATGAACCTAAAAAGAAGGGCCGGTGGCCATGACAACCCAGTAGGCCCGTGCGAGTTATATGTTCGTGATTGGTGCACTTTGCGATTTGAAAGTCTGAAGAGTCTTAACCGTTGAACATGACTAGAGTCATTTGACCACCTTGTGTTGATTAAAGAAAATGACATGAAAATGACGGCATAATTTTGTCGTCTGCGCGCCACATTTCCGTGGCAAGAAAATTGGCGTCGTAAAGCTGCATTGATTTTCAATAGTTGTTTATCAATATTTTTCAGTCAGCTTATTTGTTGGTTTTTTGTGACTTCAGTTGATTATTTGCTCACTGAACATTACTTGCTTGTATTTAGTATTTCATTCGTTTGCGCTTTTTTATCTGTATGTTGTTTTCCGTTGTTTGTTCGTTATTTATTTCGGGGCCAGTTTGTACGAATTACCAATCTACAAAATCATAATATTCATTGTGCCATCTTGGATGAGAAATCACAAACCCCAACAAAGCCTCGTTTGATTTCATAATTTTTCAGTTATACACCAGTCTCGTATATATTTCAGTTGTATCCTATATTTCCTGTACAAGAGTTGCAGTTCGACACGCTGAATAGCAGTTTTTTCATGAACTTATATTCACTTGATCATTGCACAATTGATCTTGTGACCTCCTGTACAACCCTCTGGCGACGCCAAGAAATGGTAATTCGTGACATGCAACCTTACTTTGGCGTTTCTATAAATTTTGCAAACAAAACAAAAGGGAGAAGGGTCTTTTTCACTATTCGAATATTCTGATCGAGTGGTTTGTGAAAGATACCTAGAGTTTTTCCTGAGAAGAAACAGACACTATACAATTCGGTCTAAACTTCTTGACGCCTCTTTCCCTCCGTGTATCGGAGGTGTGTATAGCCAGGAGGTGTGTATAGCTAGGAGAGGAGCCAGAGAAGGCCATGTTGTCAATGGTTACGGAGTCAGTGACTTTACATACCACAACTAGTTATAACTGTTATTGATAACTTTCGAAAGCTAATTAGCTGTTAGGGACTGGTCAGTTTCTTCAGACCGGGGAAAACCAGTTGATCCTTTGGGGTACCTTGGTGTAAGAGGGGGCCAAAATGTTTTGGAAATGCTCATATAGGGGAGTCAATGTGTTTTTAAGACATGGGTTCATACTTGCATAAAATGCATCATACAAGACCTGAATTACACTATTCAGTTGCAGTTTTCGGCCTACCCTTCGGGCGCCAAACTTAATATATCAGAGATATCTGGATGTTTGCAAATTGAAAGTCTGTTTTGCAAAGTCTGTTTTGCAAAGTTTTTAATAATTATGAAATCTGCAGTTCGTATACAAAGCATGACATAATCCTTATTCTTTATCGTTTCCTCCGTGAGAACTCAGTATGAGAAATCAATATGCACTATTTCCAATACAATGACATATCTTAGAAAGAGAATAGTGACCAGATATTTTAAATTTTCATTGATGTAACAATATCCCTTCAACAGGTTTTTAATTAAAAGTTTTTTCATTAGTAAAATAATAATTAACAAAAGGCAGTTTTTGTCGTTATTAGCTGTGCTTTTATGGTTTCAACGTTAAAGAAAAGGTCCTCTTAGACACTGGACACATCAGATTTGGCTACAAGTTATAAAAATAGCTCGTAACAAAGCAAATGTGATCTTTTTCCAACAAAGAGAATGTTTTTATTAGTAGAGAAAAGTCAAACCTGTTACAAAAATGTTCTGATTTGGTCTCTAAACCCCCTGAAACAAATTGAACGTGTCTTACTTCCTCCCAAACTACCACCAGAAATGGAATGACCAGATGGTTAATATGTGTACGTGTGAACAATAAAATTAAAATCTGTCTGATGATCTTGTAAACGCGTGAATCCCTATAGTACTGGATGTTTATGTATCTATCTGTCTCTCTTTTTGTCTATCTGTCTGTCTGTCTGCCTGTCTGTCTGTCTGTCTGTGTATGTGTGTACCTGTATCTGTAACATTTCACCATCCAAAATTACGGGTATTACGAAAGACATACAGCGGATTAGTGATTAACTATAGAGATAAGTAATTTCAAGTATATCTTTTAAAGACAACGTGTACTCTTACTAAGATGTATTTTGACGTTCATCGACGGATGAAAGTTGAAATGGTTGTGTAAACAAAGAATTCACAGAAACGGATTTAAACACATTCAAATATTTCCACATGTTCTTCTTGTATAGAAAAAGTAAGAAATATTAAACTTCGAAACGAAACGTTTTAGAGCCAAATAGCCAAAATCACAGCTCATAAATAGTAAGTTCATGGATACATATGATCAAAATTTTAAAGCAGTTCTATGTGAACGCAGGGCAATTTACGCCAACTTATGTTGACGTTTATAAGCAACGTTTTGCATAGATACGGTTAACTATTTCCAGTTCTGAATATTCACACCACAGAAAAGTTATTCATGTTCAAAGGAAGAAATTTTTCAAATGACAAATAGTAATGCATTCTTTGCTATAAACACTTCTTGAATGTGTGGACTTTTAGAACAATACTTTAAAAGCCACTCCCAGGGTAACAGCCAGGGTCAAGAGGTTAAAGGTCACAGCATCAGCTCCACCATCGTCGTTGCACAAGTCACCATCGCAACAAGAGGTGCAAATTTGATTGTCTGAAAGCGAAATAAAAAATGCAGTTAAGATAAACATACTAAATTTCGCTTTGTAAAGGAGCAAATGAATTTGCTTGCTTCTGGAAGATACATGATAATGTCAAATATTATACACCTACTGTCGTAACCTATGGGAGTTTGACCGTCCAATAACTTTCTGTATTTTGTATAATACGCGGAGTCCCGAATACGGGAGACGCGCGACGCGCCTGTTAGGGGTTTGTAGCATTTTATTTCAACAATCGCGCGCGTTCCACTCATATCGCGCGTGCCGCATCCCTCAAAATTTACCATAGAATTAGTTTATACGGACGATTAATGGAGGGAGGTGTATAATAATAGGGTTGTACACAAAATACGGCCCTGTATGGACGAGGGCTCAGTGAGTGACGTATTGAACGAGCCGAAGGCGAGTCCAGTACGTCACTCACTGAGCCCTCGTCTATACAGGGCCTTTTTTGTGAATAACCCTATAATATACGGATAGAAACACCTGTTTTTTTTTAATCAGCCATTAAAATAGGTAAACAGACGGTTACTACGGTAATTTGAAATATCATAACGCAATGATTTTTATAACTTTTAAATGCGATATTGTAACTCGTGGCATATAGATTCCAAGGTTTGCCAAAGACACCTTATGTTTTGACTTTATTCAAATTTAAGTACGATTTCCTTCAAACTTTCAGGGAAGCACCGAGAAAGGTGTTCAAAGGCATATAATTTGTTTGTTTGTTTGTTGGTCGACAGAGTAGTGAATGAGTGTACTTTACTTATGTGAGTGTGATAGTATGATACGGAACGGAGTCACTGCCAGCTATTACCTAATAACTTGACCTTGTCGTCGATAAAGTGACAGTGAGACAAAAAAAAGCTTTCGATATACCTATTAATTAGAGTTATCTTCATGTCATACCTTTGATTTCCGAATCGTATCCTTGGTAACATCCGTGGTAGCATTCAATTCGATTTTTGCATTCCCTGGTCACAGAATACCAAATCCTGCTGGCGGTCACGTATAATGAGGTCACCTGTCGATAGGAAATGAACTGGTCAACTTGACACTTCAAGAAAATCTTTTCACACCGCAATACAGCTTAGTAGACTCACTTTGTAAGCCTTAAGTTTTGCCTTTCGTCTTCAAAGATAAGGACTCCATCCCCGGGGTCAAGTTTGTTCTAGTCTGTAAGAGGATTATGGAGGTGTCATAGCCTTTTGTTTTCCATTGAAATTGTAATCTAGTAAGTAAATTTCCTGCAACACAATCTGATGCCTGGTACAGGCCTTTAATTCACGTTTTGTTCCGAAAGAAAGAAATAAACAAACAAATCAATGTTGATTAATTTTTAGACTTGATAATGATATTGACTAACAATCGTATTAATCACATCTTTGAGAATTTTACAGAATATCATAACACAAAGATTGAAGTATTGTACCTCGACTTTAAATCATTAATCAAACACTCTAGTTGTATTCTCATCCAAAACAAAATGAAAACCATTCAACTTCATTTTGTACTAGCATTTATGTACTGCCACATTTCGGGGGTCATAGGTCACAATGGAACGAGCAGATGATGTTTCTATAAGAATAGATCACTACGGCTTACCGAATTATAAAAACAATATATCTGATATAGTTGAACAGATTGATTTTCATATTTCCTAAATATCTTTGCGTTAAATTCTTAAGAACTATTCACAATTTTATGTCTATTGAGAAGTCAGAAAGTTTAAGTACTATTTAAATGAATCCTAACGAGTCCAATTCAGAATATTTTTTACAATTCAGTAATATCAGATACGATGTATTGTAGCTGTTTTGATACATGCATACCGTTATCTATGTTAGCTTGTTATCGGTTTGTTATAGCTTTCATCTTAGGCTTAGTTTTGTTTTTTCTTACATTTTTCCTTCTGAAACGAAGTTGTAATCGGAATAAGCTGTCATTTCATGATTCCAAAAATAAATTAACAAATGAATAAAAAATATTTCATCATCATCATCATCATCATCATCATCATCATCTTCCTCTCTCTCTCTCTCTCTCTCTCTCTCTCTCTCTCTCTCTCTCTCTCTCTCTCTCTCTCTCTCTCTCTCAACATTAATAAAAACTAGGCTTTTACTCTCTTTGTCACTGAATGTGAATCTTACCGCACATATCTGATCATCAGAACAATCAGAAGTAGAACTTTGAAAGTTCTCATAACAATCATCGTCGCCAGAGGGAGTCGGCCAATTGGTGTGATGGCAGGAGTAGCATTTGCTTGATGTCGCCATGACGTCAGACACACACATGTGTACTAGATGTTGGATGCAATTCATTCGTAAACATTTTATGTAAGAAATACACCGATAGATCAAGGTTGTACATTTCATGAAAGCAAAGATAAAAAGAAATGCAATTATACTTATGAATTTATCGTTCACAAAGGTGAACCGTGCGTGCTCACCCTAGGTCAATGTTCAGTTCTAGAAACCAGATGAGAAGTATTATTGATTGGAAATAAAATACGTCAAATTTAAATAGTAACTAGATATCAGATAGAAATACATATGAATGAATGAATAAATAAATGAATGAATGAATGAATGAATGAATGAATGAATGAATGAATGAATGAATGAATGAATGAATGAATGAATGAAGCATTTTCTAATCGCAAACTCACGTATCAGTAGAGTAATTATTGAGCAAATCATCTTGCAGTGGTTGTCAGATTCGATTCAATTAAGTCTTGAAGTCCTAAAAAAGAAAAAAAAACTGTAGCATGGAACAATGAACATGTGTTCATTTCGGTCTACTCTAACCTAGATCTGTTACATGTTTCATATGTATGTAGAGAAGAAAGGGATATTCCATTTAAAGTTTCAAACTACGGAAGCGTATTCGTGCCATTTTTGTAAGAAAAAAAAATAAAAAAATCTCGTAATTACGAGTTTTGATTCTCGTAATTACGAGTTTTTGATTCTCGTAATTACGAGTTTTTGATTCTCGTAATTACGAGTTTTTAAATCTCGTAATTACGAATTTTAAAATCTCGTAATTACGAGTTTTTAATTCTCGTAATTACGAGTTTTTGATTCTCGTAATTACGAGTTTTTAATTCTCGTAATTACGAGTTTTTAAATCTCGTAATTACGAATTTTAAAATCTCGTAATTACGAGTTTTTAATTCTCGTAATTACGAGTTTTTGATTCTCGTAATTACGAGTTTTTGATTCTCGTAATTACGAGTTTTTAAATCTCGTAATTACGAGAATCAAAAACTCGTAATTACGAGTGTTTGATTCTCGTAATTACGAGTTTTTGATTCTCGTAATTACGAGATTTTGGTTCTCCTAATTATGAGATTTTAATTCTCGACATCACCTTTCTTGTGATATTTCTGCTCAGCAAATAATATTTGCGTGGGCTTCTTGGGGGTTTTGTTTTATTTAACACTTCTTAGCGTCTATTTGTAGCCGACTTCTATCTCGTTTTGATGACACATGATGAAAGAGAACGCAACACGCTTCAAAGGGACTTGTCCTACCATGCCGGCCATTGATCACAACACAGTGCGACATGTTCGAAGTCAGTCAACAATTACAAACATTTTAAGAAGAAGAAACTTCATTGAGCAGTTGTTTGAGTGTTACCAAACCGAAAGGTAGATCTGCAATAGCACGAAATTACATGAGCATACTACATCGTCGACTGTTTTCACTGCCGCCATTATCAGTGAATGAGGTGTTGTCAAGGTCACTCACAGCCACAGCTAAGCTAAGCTCGGACGGGAATTTCTTGTCGGAAACGCGGTGTAGTTGGCCTGAATTTTCACTGAAATGTTTCTTTCTATATTGGTCAGTTTCTGTTAGGGATAAGAGATGCATGCCATCCAATGATCACCGATGTGCTTGCCACAAATGCGCGGCATAAGAGTGATTGACCTGTATGACCCCTACTTCAACAGCAACCCACCATGCTGTATGAACAGCTCCATGTTTGCAGTGCACTCACATCTAAGTTGATGCAGGGCGATCTGTTTGTCCCTATCATTTGATAAGTAATAGCAGGAATTAATTAAAAGAAGTCAAGTCAATTCCTGTTAAAGACCATTGTACATATTACCTACTAATTCTGCTTAATGTAGTTGCAAAATATTTTCATTGGACAGCTTGTCTTGCATTGTGCGTTCATGCGTGCAGTGTGCGTTGTATCGATGGGTTTGTTAATACATCATGTTGTGATGGAATTATGTTCTAAAATATCTTATTTTCCCATCAGTTTCAGATTGATCGGATAGTGATCCAAAATATGAATGGTGAACTTTGAGTAAATCACACGACAGGCTAGACACCATTTAACAAACGCACGTGTTTGAGAATGCCAATGACATTTGCAATCAATATTTGACAGTTTTCTTCTTGTAAGTTTGTAAGTCGTCAATTGTAGTTCAGTTAATTTTATTTATTACATTTATGCTGAGAATAAATGCATTTTTTCAAATATGGTTGCGATGTATCAAACTTTTTGACATTCGGTGCAAGTGAGAACTGTGAATTTAATTTTGATTTGCTGATCCACTAAGTACAGAGTTTACAGATTACAAGTTGCCCTTAAATTGGCAACTAAGCAACATGGCTGAAGTGTTTTGTTTCTATACAGGCACAGACTTCCTTAACACTATTGCAACGTTCTCATGTTAATGGCTATGCTATATCATGCCCCCAGACTGACCAAAGTCGTGTAATAATGTAGATAGAGGTAATAATGTAGCTGGAGGAAAACTACAATGTGTAGAGGCCATGTCAGTACGCCATTTGAGTAGATAACGAGAATGAAGACACATGATTACGAGAATTAAACCAGTAATTACGAGATTCAAAAATTCATAGTTACGAGAATTAAAACTCGTAATTACGAGAATTAAAAACTCGTAATTACGAGAATTAAAAACTCGTAATTACGAGATTTAAAAACTCGTAATTACGAGAATCAAAAACTCGTAATTACGAGAATTAAAAACTCGTAATTACGAGAATCAAAAACTCGTAATTACGAGATTTTAAAACTCGTAATTACGAGAATGAAAACTCGTAATTACGAGAATAAAAAACTCGTAATTACGAGAATCAAAAACTCGTAATTACGAGATTTTAAAACTCGTAATTTCGAGAATGAAAACTCGTAATTACGAGAATAAAAAACTCGTAATTACGAGAATTAAAAACTCGGAATTACGAGAATCAAAACTCGTAATTACGAGATTTTAAAACTCGTAATTACGAGAATTAAAAACTCGGAATTACGAGAATCAAAAACTCGTAATTACGAGATTTTAAAACTCGTAATTACGAGAATTAAAACTCGTAATTACGAGAATCAAAAACTCGTAATTACGAGAATTAAAAACTCGTAATTACGAGAATCAAAAACTCGTAATTACGAGATTTAAAAACTCGTAATTACGAGAATCAAAAACTCGTAATTACGAGATTTAAAAACTCGTAATTACGAGAATTAAAAACTCGTAGTTACGAGAATTAAAAACTCGTAATTACGAGAATTATCTTGTCATGAGAATCTATAGTCCGTCATTGTCATTGCGAATAAATGAATACATGGTCAAAAACTACAGTCAAGTAGTCGCAAATTTCTAAAAATCTCAAAATTATGAGGTTTTCAAATTGCCAGAATGTTTGCATAATGATGATTTTGTAATTTCAATGTTTATGGAAGTATATGAAAATTTAACTATCACAGCGTTATTTCAACTCATCGTCTATTTTGAGATTTCCTTTTCACTTCTACTTGATAACATTTGTGATAAAAATAAACATATTTTCGCTTTTATTTGCCATTTTCAATCATTTCTTGTGTTTTTGAAATGAGTTGCACTTCAATTCGGTCATTCATCTAGATCATAATCAATGTTTGTGTACTGTTCTTTTATATTAGGAGGAAGCAATGCAAAGACACGGATTGTTAAACTTTCTTTACTTTATCTGTATCCATACAAACTTTGATTGTGTAAATCTTTGTTAGCAAATAATACTAATCTGAAAGTTTGGAAATCTGTCCGACTTCCTCATTCACTGCTGTTTTGGATAATGTCTTTTTCACACATGAAGGGGTGTCAGAAGATGTCAGTTGTTCGTCATAATTTCTAGTGCAAACCCAACATGATGGCAACTGCCAATCTATGCTGGATGTAAAAAAAATAACATCACATCGGCAGGTATTCGGAGTTCGGGGATTATCTCCTGAGGCGGGGAGGGGTGTTTATCAGGTTGTTGACAGGTGTTGACAGATGTGAAATATTTGCATAATGTCATACTATTGATATTTCACCCTAAAAAGAATGTTTATCCAGCCAAACAAAATCTACACGCTATTATGCTTGACTTTTGATCTAATGGATAACATTCTGAATATCTACAATTGTAGCCATGTAACAGTCCAAAGTTCATTCATTCATTTATTTATGCATCTACGAGTGTATTATAATTGCTTACTACACCTTATAAATCAAGATAATACCATATTGAAAACACCATATTGAAAACACCATATTCTCGTTGAACAATAACCAACAATATGTATGAGAAATAAAAGCTCAAAACTATATAAGGACCGAGTTATTAAGGGTTGTCTGATAACTAAGAGAATCAGGGCTTATAGTGTCGAGAATCAAAACTCGTAATTACGAGAATAAAAACTCGTAATACGAGATTTTAATTCTCGTAATTACGAGAATTGAAAACTCGTAATTACGAGAATCAAAAACTCGTAATTACGAGAATCAAAAACTCGTAATTACGAGAATCAAAAACTCGTATTACGAGATTTTTAATTTTTTTTTCTTACAAAAATGGCACGAATACGCTTCCGTATCAAACGGCCCGCTCTATCATCAGAGTTGTCTAATATAAACACGATTGGAACTAATTTGTGATAATTGAATGGTGAAATAATGTCGGTTTAATCTGCAAATGTAAGCTCGTCTGCTATTCTTTTTAAGTTATACACTTGCTTTTATGAGTAATTTGTAATATTGTAACATTCAGCTATAGGGCACCTCACACGTTTGAAAAATAAGAAAAATATGAAGATCCAATTATCCCAAATTAGTTCCAATAATTAAGATGATAAAATATTTCCATGGACAACAAAAGATTGACAAGATAACAAGAAGAACTTAAAAGGGATAAGCGGTAACTTGTTGCAAGTTTTTCAGTATTCTGCTTCTGTATATCAACTACCGTGTCTGACCCTAATCCGTTTGTCATGCTGAAATTTGGAGTATTCTTTTTGTCAACACAGCTTGTATGTGTGTACTGATCATTGTTTATTGTTTATAAATGAATTCTCGTCCGGACTTGAATACAGTTTTCAACAATAACAATGTAGATTATACTCATATAGGTTGTGTTGATATGTTAAATACTCGGCATTAAATTACAGTTTAGGGATTCAATGCAGAAAGTGTAGGGAAACCCACAAACAAAAGTTCTGAAAAAATAACTAAAAGATGCAGCTTATGGAGCTTTAACACACCCACTAATGTAATAGCCAAGGATTGAAAATGATTACATTGAAGTGTGCTGTACTAATATCTACCAGCAAATATTTGTGTTGAATAATTATCGATCTTTCTCAATTCTATAACCTCTCTCAAGAATTCTTGAAAGGCACCTGTAGAAGCGTTGCTTGAATTGTTATCAGTCTCTGACCAAGTTTTGTAAGCTAACTGAAAACACGATTGGAACTAATTTTGGATAATTGGATTATCATATTTTTCAAATTTCTCAAAAATGTTAGGCACCCTTTAGCTGAATGTCTCAATATTACAAATTACTCATAAAAACAAGTGTGTATCGTAAAAAAAATAGCAGATGAGCTTACATTTGCAGATTTTAAAGACATTACTTCAACATTCAATTATCCCAAATTAGTTCCAATCGCGTTCTGAATTTTTGCTTATTCTCGTTGGATGACCTGATTAACTTAATATACTAACAGACAACAATGGGAAACGCTATCAAACTGTCTAGATGCGAAAAACATAAGAAATATTAGGCTCTTGTAGCTGTAACTCTTGAAATTTTTTGAGCTGAAAAAGGCTTTCTATTTATCTGGTTTTCTTTAAATTCTACAAATTTTAAGGATGTATTCTTTTATTTCTGAAAAATTTGACGAGTAAATTTAAATTTTAACCGTTATATTGATTTCCTGCCATTTTTAAAAACTGGTAATATTACCTAAAAAAACCCAAAGCATATGTATGATGTCCCAGTGGAAAACATTCAGCACTATGCATTATATTGGACCACTCTGTTGTTTCTGTGACGATTCCAATGTATATATGCATGACGTATGTTTTAGGTTTATTTGCATGAGGGCGTCCTTTAATGTTTGGGCAAACGTTTATTATTTATCTTGCTCAAAATTGCACATGCAGTCCCAGTGGACAGTTTATTAAACTTATATAAACACCCCTCAATGAGTACATTCCCACGAATTTGTTTGAGTTTAGAAGTAAAATCACAAAAATATTGCTAAAAGATACAACTATTGTGCCTTTAAATTAGAAGAGCCATAAAAATGACAACCTCCTTCGTCTTATCTTCCAAACTACCGAACGCTTACCAACTCCTCGTCACTAATGTTGATTATTCCCTCCAATGCAATTTAAAAGATATTTAACCCGACAGTGCTATTCTGGATACAACGGATGTCAAGTTTTTCTACACAAATATTCCTCATGAATTCGGCATGCCCGCCATTAAGCATGATCACTAAGCATAAACAAGATATTCTGAACTTATCATTGAAATGGTTCGTTTCATCATGAGACACAGCTTCTTCACTTTATATCTTGTTCCTCTTTATACACAGTACCTCCATGGCATCCAAAATATCACCCTGGTAATACAAAGCTCTCCATGGGTTCGTGGAAGATTGCACTTAGTTTGGAGAACGCCATCTTGAAACCCATAAATTAGCATAGCTTCATCTATGGTATTCGCTTTATTTGGACACATAGTCTCACAGAATTACACGATTTTCACAGAAATTGCAATAGAATTTGCCTCATTAATAAATTCACAATAGATTATTGCCTCTAACGTACTTAACATCCCTTTTCTCGATACAATCACGTTCACTCCAAACACGTCCACTCCAAGCGTTACTATCCAATCCCCTCTACAACAAACACGTCCATTCCAAGCGATACTATCCAATCCTCTCTACAACAAACACGTCCATTCCAAGCGTTACTATCCAATCCTCTCTACAACAAACACGGTCCATTCCAAGCGTTACTATCCAATCCCCTCTACAACAAACACGTCCATTCCAAGCGATACAATCCTCTCTACAACAAACACGTCCATTCCAAGCGTTACTATCCAATCCTCTCTACAACAAACACGTCCATTCCAAGCGATACTATCCAATCCCCTCTACAACAAACACGTCCATTCCAAGCGATACAATCCTCTCTACAACAAACACGTCCATTCCAAGCGATACTATCCAATCCTCTCTACAACAAACACGTCCATTCCAAGCGATACTATCCAATCCTCTCTACAACAAACACGTCCATTCCAAGCGATACTATCCAATCCTCTCTACAACAAACACGTCCATTCCAAGCGATACTATCCAATCCACTCTACAACAAACACGTCCATTCCAAGCGTTACTATCCAATCCTCTCTACAACAAACACGTCCATTCCAAGCGATACTATCCAATCCCTCTACAACAAACACGTCCATTCCAAGCGATACAATCCTCTCTACAACAAACACGTCCATTCCAAGCGATACTATCCAATCCCTCTACAACAAACACGTCCATTCCAAGCGATACAATCCTCTCTACAACAACACGTCCATTCCAAGCGATACAATCCTCTCTACAACAAACACGTACATTCCAAGCGATACTATCCAATCCTCTCTACAACAAACACGTCCATTCCAAGCGTTACTATCCAATCCTCTCTACAACAAACACGTCCATTCCAAGCGATACTATCCAATCCTCTCTACAACAAACACGTCCATTCCAAGCGATACTTTCCAATCCTCTCTACAACAAACACGTCCATTCCAAGCGATACTATCCAATCCTCTCTACAACAAACACGTCCATTCCAAGCGATACTATCCAATCCTCTCTACAACAAACCTTTGTTGTAATTTCCATCAGAGCCCTCCTGAGCAACGAGTCAGAAATACACAAACAAATCGTCAAATAAATAAAAATATATGGAATAGACGAACAGAAGATGTCGTAGACAACAGAAAAACAGTCTAGTCTAAGTCAGAGCCTTCGTTACAGTATTTCATGAAAAGATAACGATGTAATTCTAATCTAAACGTCGACAAGACTTCACAGTGACGGACAGATTGGGGAATGGAATTCCAAATATTAGTAGCTCGATACACAAATGATCTTTGACCCATGCCTGTCCTAAACATCGGCGGGTAAAGGTAACCATTACGAGAACTATGAGTATATAAACGACCCGTTTCTGAGAGAGTTCGGAAGAGCTCACTTGTATAGCTTAATGCGAGGTCATTTAAAGCTTTGAAAGTCATAATAGTAGTAAAGTGTAAAATACGTAGATGAATGGGAAATAAGTACAAACTAACAGAAACTTTCAGAAGGAAAAGTTGTGTCAACTCCAAGAATTACCCTACCAGCCCTTTTCTGGGGTTTGTACAATCTTTGGAGATTTGTCTGAGACGTACTAGCCCAAACAATACAACAGTAGTCAATTACAGACAAGAACAAAGCATTATAAACTAACAAAAGAACACTGGTACTCCTTTGAGGTAAGAGGTGTGGTCGTCTTATAAAACCAATTCATTGCCACACATAGTTCACCGAGTCAGTAATCAAACAGCCAACTAATGCTATAGGAAGTCATCTCTGCGTCCTTAAGGCATTCAGTAAAAACTCGTGTTAAGACCAAATCACATATGAAAGGATTCGTTAAAGTTCAATGTAGTTAGCCAGTTTACGATGATAACTCCTGTGTAGTTAGCCAGTTTACGATGATAATTCCTGTGCAGTTAGCCAGTTTACGATGATAACTCCTGTGCAGTTAGCCAGTTTACGATGATAACTCAAATTTCAAATTACATTGTGATTATTGATATTTCTCAATAGCTCTCTGTCTCCTGTGACCACAACTGCTTCACACAGTAAGTAAACATATTGGCTTCCATTGAACTTCACCGTTGCCTCTATGAAAGATTCAAAGAAACACTCTACCTGGTGGATTTAAGCCTTTATGGATGAGTCGGGCAAGATATTTGTCCTAGTTACATTGCTTATGAAGATGTGCATTTCCATGTTGCGAGGCGAGTTTTGTACATCGTTGAGTCCGATGAGAGTGCACGACAAGGTGACCTTGTACTTAAGAATGGGACTTTGTTGTGAAAGAAATGTGATGAACATTTAAATCGTTTTGACGAACATGAAAAGTTTCGATCTTCCGCGGAATATCAATTAAACTTACGGTGCGTCGATCAGTGAGATACAATTAATCAATCTACGCACAAAGACCGGCCGTGAACTGTCAAAACATAATAACAGCCTAATGCATTCAAATTATGCTAATATGTCAATAGATCACATCGTAAGTTAGTCTTTCAGCCTTCAGCGATATTTAATCAACAATTTTTCCGAGTGAGTAGTAGCTATCGAACAGAACCTGACGACAACTGGGTGGATGAGTGATTTGGGTCAGGCTCTAAAAATTAACATTTACGTCAATCTTTGTCTGCATTCTAATTCCACAGAACGAGGTCAAACGTGTGTACTCTTCGGAGACGTCGATTCTCATTGGTTCAAATTCATAAAATGTTTTCTAAACTACCTTTTCTTCTATGGAGGTCCATAGAAATAAGTCATTTTGCAAACAATTCCTCAGCTACCAGACATTCAAGTGCTTCTACTTGTCCAGTCAGCAACACAACATGTATTTGGAATTTCTCAGAATGCGTCCAGATAGGTGGTAATTAGCAGCTGATTTAGAATTCACTTGTCTGCTTTTGTCGCACAGGTATTACTTTAAAATTGAAGCTGAAACTAAAGATAAAACTCAAGTTTGCGCGGGCTCGAAATGAAGTTTTGCTCAAAAAAGACAATTTAACACGATTGAAACTAATTTAAGATAATTGGATGTTGAAGTAATGTCGGCTTAATGAACGAATGTAAGCTAAGTTATACATTTGTTTATATATGAGTAATTTATAATATTGCAACATTCAGCTATAGGGCACCTAACACTTTTGAGAAATTTGGAAAATATGAAGATCGAATTATCCCAAATTAGTTCCAATTGTGTTATTTCAAATAAATATTTGCTTCTCACAAAAAGAAAACCAGTAACTTTGCAGGAAAGCATAATTTGTATAGCATTGGTTTCGACTACTTGAAGTATATTACGAACACAAAACGTAAGTTTACCTTGTAAGATTTCAAAGAGTTGAAACCACTTGCAGATATAGCCCTCCGGCAGAGAAATGACATGTCGCTTTTTGTAGATTGTGTATATTGATTATTTACGACATGTTTTTAATCCTCTTTCCTTTATCATATGATCTGATTTACAGTAAATATATTTGACGCCCAGATATTGTCACTCCTACTCCCACTACAACCATATTCTGCATACTGACATTTCTTATTGAATCTCCACGGGTGGCTTGTTAAAGTTTAAAATGAACGATGTAATGGCGAGGAGATTTGATAGAATTTAAATAAAAGAATGTTTTTCTAAAAGAGGAAACCAATAAAAAAAAGCGCCGACAAATCACTTTCACTTCAGCTTAAAGGGACATTATTTGTATCTTTTGATTTTTTTTTTCATTTTTTCGATGACTGAAATCCCCGGTCAAATCAATAGGAGACCTAAATTGTGACTATGGACGGCTTCAATGATATGTAAAACCACCTTCTTGCTCTTTACGGCAAGGTTCAATGTTGGTAAGGGCGTCCGCGCGATTTGAACCAACCGCCATTATTGAACCCCAGCACATGACCAATATTACTACGCATACGTCAACTATCAAAGTACAGCTAGAACACTGAGCGGCCGTCACCTACACAGTAACTTCAGCACAATGCATATCGATGAGCTCACGGCGCATAAACAAATGCACGTCTCAAAAACTACTGTCAAATAGTGAAATAAACAGGGCATTTGCTTGTAAGTTTGCTTTTAGTATCGATGACACGGACTGTGAAACAAACAAAACGCAATTGGGTCAATGGTAAAACTAAAACGATGTCAGATTGCTGTGGTGATAGTGAAACAGGTACAGAGTAGTGCATTTTCTGTGCATTTGATCGTTAGTAAATCTTAGTCAATTTTTAGGGCATTTTCTTGCCATTACGTTGGTTCGTTTTACAAACACGACATGATCACTTGTTGAACTTGGAAATATCGCACTCGGACTGAACAGTGCACGGTGTAGCATCTGTGACATCTTGACACCGCGCCGAGCGGGTACTGTACTGTCGATTGATACTGCTCGTGATTGGAGTCACCTCTCGACACACAAGATCTGTTCGAATGTTGTTATTCTCTATGCATTGTAACTTTAACAACAGAACAGTAACTTTATTTATATCAATCAGAATTCAACGCCGTTCAAACGCAACCTGATGGGGAAAGCTAACTAAAAACGGAAGTCACTCAAGTACAGATTCCTGTGGATATTTAACGGACGAATATATGTGCGGAAGCAAGAAGGATCGCCTCGTGTTGTCATCAATAATGAAGACGACTTGCAGAAAATTGTTTAGTGAACTTAATTAATGAATTGCCTTCTTTTTTCTTCTGTACCCCTGTATCTGCCACATTCGAAACCAGTCCAGTTTATAACAGTAAGCTTTTCTAATTTTAATGATCTTTGACCGTGACGAAAATGATGTAGATGATTTATTCACAATTAATAATTATGCTCTGGAACCCTCCGCCTTAAATGATAAATTCAGCTCTACATTTGGTCGCTCCTTTTCTGTATCGCATGTAAATGCTCGATTTCTTGGTAATAGCATAGATGATGTACGTCTGTTGTATAATCACTGTATTTCTGGTACGTTCGATGTTATTGGTGTGTCAGAAACTTGGAGAATTGATAACCCAAGTTTATTTCATATGCCAAATTATTCTCTTGAGCTTAAGTGTAGAAACACAGGTCGGGGCGGTGGAGTAGGTGCGTATGTGCACTCCTCCCTCGATTATAAATTGTTGAATTACAATGTAATGCACTCGGAATCAGTATGGCTTGAAATCTGTGGTACTAAAAATCGTATCATTGTTGGTGTATTGTATCGCAAACCAGGTACTAATATTGAGGAATTTGAAAACAGCCTTTCTGATGTTCTTTGTACCGTTAAATTAGACAAAAAGTATTGTATCCTTATGGGCGATTTTAATCTCGATGTTACAAAATCAGACCACAATGTTAGAAGCTTCATATCTAGAATGCAATGTTTTCACCTTGAGCAGTTAATTTCACTACCTACTCGGCTTACAAGTACATCTAGGTCAACAATTGACCACATCTATACAAATATTAGCTCTTGTCAGATAAATGCTGGTACAATTATTGCAGATATCTCAGACCATCTCCCGTATTCTGTATTTTTGATAATTTTCACATTCATTCACCAATTGTAAAGTCATTTTATAAGAGAGATTTCAGGCGTTATAATCGTGACAGTTTTGTTTCTGACCTACGTAATGTTGACTGGGATAGCGTTTTTAACACCAGTGATAGCAGTGTCGACATTTCTTTTGATTTGTTTAACAATCTTTTTACTCAGGTATGCAATCGCCATGCTCCCTTGAAAGTCAAACTGTTAAAACAAAAAGAAAAATAATCCTTGGATCACTAAGGCTATAAAGAAATCTATTAACACCAAGCGTAAATTGTACGCCCAGTTATCTCCAGTCACCATGATCCCAGGGCAGTTTCTCGTTTTAAATCGTACAGAAATATTCTCACAAGCGTTCTAAGGAATGCAAAAAAGAATTACTATGCTAATTTATTCAGCGTAAATAATGGTAACAATATGTGGAGTGTTGTTAATGAATTGCTTGGTAAGAAAACCAGCCCTGATAAAATACCAGACCGCCTACAGGTTGAGGCAAATGATGTTGAACACATTTTGACTGACCCAGCTGATATTGTACGGGGTTTTAAACCATTTTTTTGTAAATGTTGGTGAAAATTTGGCAAAAAATATTCCACATTCTGCAAACGATTTTAGGAATTACCTAAGTAAGCCAATGACACACACTTTTTTTCTCCAACCAGTAACAGAGTATGAGGTTCACCAACTTTTAGTAAATTTAGATGGCAAAAAAGCGAGTGGATGGTCAATTTGCCCCCGAGACTTCTCATTGATGCAGCCATTGTCATTTCAAAACCTCTGGCCCATATTATAAATGATTCCTTTTCAACAGGTGTGTTCCCCACCGTTTTGAAAATTGCCAAAGTTACGCCCATCTTTAAAAAGGGAGAACGAGAACTTGTGGGAATTACAGACCAGTGTCTATTCTATCATTGTTCAGTAAAGTCATCGAAAAAGTAGTTAACAAGCAGCTTACCTCATACCTTAATAAGTTTAACATACTGTACAAACATCAGTATGGTTTTAGAAAGAAGCACAGCACAAAGTTATCTTTGATTAACTTAGTAAATTATTTGTTGCATGAAATTGACAAAGGAAATTCTACTTTAGGGGTATTTATCGACTTTAGTAAAGCTTTCGACACCATAAACCATGACATTTTGTTGTCAAAACTTGAGCATTATGGTTTAGGGGCCCCTGCCTCCACTGGATACAAAGTTATTTATCAAACCGTTCTCAATTTGTTCAATTAAATGACAATGTGTCAGAGAAATTTAGCATTCATCATGGTGTACCCCAAGGATCAGTGTTGGGTCCGACTTTATTTTTAATATATATAAATGATCTTCCAAATGCTTGTCCTTTTTTTGATTTCCGTTTATTTGCTGATGACTCCTATCTTTTTCACACTTACTCTGGTTCAGATTTTATAGACCATACAATTGTGGTGTGATTCCAACAAACTGACAATAAATAGGAGTAAGACAAATTTTATTATATTTAGAGGCCGACGTAAGAAACTGAATGTCTCGGGTTCTGTTTACATCCGTGACGAGCAAATCAGAGAGGTTGATGTTGCCCCTTTTGTGGGTATTTTGTTGGATAAGCATCTCTCTTGGTCTGAACATATTGATAAGATAAATAAGATTATTCGGAAGAAATGTGGAATTTTGTACAGACTCAGATCCATTTTACCTTTACACATTTTGTTACTTTTGTACAATGCATTTATACTTCCCCACATCAGCTACGGCCTAGAAGTCTGGGGAAGTACGTACTCTACACGCTTAAACTGTGTCTTAGCAGCCCAGAAAATGATTGTTCGCACGATGATGTTCAAATCAACCACAGACCACTCAGCTCCTTGTTTCACTCAACTTAATATTCTCGATGTTTTTAAACTCCATAAATTCCTTCTAGTACCTTCGTTTACAGCTTGATTCACAAGCATTCACCACATATATTATCAGATTACTTCAGTGTCAGTTGCCATGACTATAATACTAGAAATTGTCAACTTCAAAACCTACGTCCATATCATGCAATGACAAATTCAGGCCAGTTTGCTGTTTCATTTTCTGGAGCAAGAGTTTTGAATGACATACCTTTCCATTTAAAGTCCACAAACTCTCTCCATAACTTCAAACACACTTTTAGACAATATTTGATCAATCAGTAACAGATTTCACTTTTGCCATGTAGTAATTTAGTGATCTTCTACGATATTGTAATTATTTCAGCACTTTTCTTTTATTTACTTAAAGAACTATTTGTTATTGTTATCATGAGCCCCCTTTGCTAACTCTGTTTTTTCAGACAAGCTACCATGACGGGGTTCGGGCTAGACTAGCTGTAAGCTATTTCCCGACTCCCCATTTACCCTCTACATTGTTATTTTCTCCCTCTCGAGTTCATGTCTCATGTAATTGACTTTTTCAAATCGGGTAAATAAACCAATTATTATTATTAATTATTTGTATCAGTTGCATCGCATTCGAACCAAAAGTGAGTACATCGCAATGACAGTTGCCTAGACCATATACGTCGCTTACAGCCTCCGTGCCTCCGACCCACTCCCAAAACTGCCAAAAGTAGGTTTTGCGTAAGTTTAGAAGTGCAGCTGAGCACATTGTGTACCTAGCCCTGCATACAGGTCTGTGTGTTCCCATGCAGCGTCATACGGCCTCCTCGCCGTATAACGCCGGGAACACAAAGACCTGTACGCAGGGCTAATCGTGTACCCAGGCGAGGCGGGTGTGCTCGAAAACGAAACTCAGTGCGGTTTGGAATTAAAAATGGGTTGTTTTTGGCGGAGAAACTTCACGCCACAACCGAGGTGCTGCCAGCGATTTAGCACAACCCTGCCACGCAGAGCTACATGTAGCTTTCACCCAACAATGTACATGATGTACGTGTCAGTCGCCAAAGCAGATTCAATCATAGACAGTAGAGGCCCCTCTGTTGTATATGCTTCAATTTCGCGATCACCTCGACAATAACGTGACTGTCTACTGAAGTTTATCCCTTCATTGTACTCTGTTTTGACATTTCTATGCCCACAGGCTTTGGGCAAGTCTACATATGGAGGTACAAACGAGACGAAAAAATCCGCAATTATAGGCCTTGTCCGAGTCGTCGGCTTCTTGCAGCTTGTAGGCATTTGAAATGCCCATTACAAAAATGTGCTCTGTAGCAGCAAAGAATGGTGTATCTAAGAGCAGGATTGGCCGTCAAGATCTCCATGAAAAACTGACCGTCAAAATGTAACTGAGCAAACGGCATCGGTAATAGGGAATCCCGAAACTGCTACACTGCGCTCTCGACTTTCACTTCGTATGGTTTATTTTTTTACACGCGGATGCTTACAGCGGCCTAGATAGCAGTTAGCAGTGTGGTCTGATCGCAGCTAGCTCAGGTCAACGGTAGCCCACAATTAACCTCTGACCCAAGGTTTGTCTATACAGTGTACGCAAACGGGATGGAAGTTGTCTATGGTCGACCGTTCTTTAGACATCTTTCAATAAGTCGAACAACATTATCAACTTCTCGTTTGCAACAATATAAGGTCAAAAGATACAAATAATGTCCCTTTAACCACTATATTAAATACTATTCTTCAATCGCAAAATCGCATAAAGATAAGAACATTCAACACATAAGAATATCAAAAATAAACATTTGTGAGTGATTTTCAGGCACTATTCAAATCAGACATCATGGGAAAAGTTAGAGTGAAAAGTATAAAGCAGTAGTTTTTATTACCGTACCAGGTATATCAATGTTGATGTATCAATCGGCAGTCAATTAGACTTCTCTTTCTGCAGAGACATTGACCAAACCCAAACCTTAGTTTAAGCTTTAATTAAGATGTTGGGACTGTTGGACGGTCGGTTGGTAAATGTAAGTATAGTGTGACGTAGTTTAGGCCTACAAACAAGGTGATAGTGATGCATGTAACGAGTTAAGGTGACATGGAGATGAATTTGAAAAAAGGCAATCGCTACCGCCCAGTTTTCTCAGAGTATCGTATTACACTGAAACCATAGCAAACACCAAACACCTTCATGGAAACATTAGACAAAGCTAATGGATAAAGTGTAGGCAAGCTACAGCTGCGTGGAAGTATCATCTGCATCATCGAACCATAGAACAGAAATCCAAAAGCAAAGACAATACACTACCATAGTCGAGCGAAACACAATTGTCCCGTTACAAGGCATCGATCAATGCAAACAAGGCATCATGAATTTTACAAACATTAGTAGCGCTAACAGACAGTACATTTGATACTCACTATATCCAGTCGTTTAAAAGTACGGAATAGTATAAATACGTCGTTTGGGATCTCAAATTCAAAGACAAAGTCATTCCGCATATCATGAAACCATGAAACCAAGAAACAATGATTGCCTCGACTAATAATATATTAATATCAATGTAAAAGCATTGTGCATATCATGGTCGATTGATATGCTAAATGCCTTGCCAAAACAACAACAACAACACAACAACATTATGATAATATGATATATGTCTGTGTATTTTATGGCTGTCGCTAAGCATTCAGCAAGATTTCCTTAAAAAATCATACCACAGATGAAATTCTGTAAGGTTTATCATTTTGCGTGACCGTTATCCCCCCTCTCCTAACATGCGTAAGTTATTACCAACAGCACATCAACACTACTGAGAAATATTCAATAAGCAATATGCTACCCTTTATCCATTCTATCGGTCGTGAATTCCGATGATTTTTTATAAGAGTTCGTCTCCTATTTCAAAGCTTTGGATGACACGCCCTATATACATTTTGAATGACAAAGTAAGCTTATAAGGTTTCGAATAATACAACTTGCCAGACAACACACCCATGTGTGTGTACAGTGAACCTACACTTTGTATGATAACAAATGGAAATCTTGATCTTTAGAAAATACAGACGACCTGTTAGAGTACGCTACAGGTAAAATGCTTCTGGGTCAGCATGGTTTCCAAATGAAACGGCTGAACGGTCGAAATTTAATTTCTTACGCGGCTAGGATTGCTCGTAAGTGTTTTAGATTAATTTCTTCGTCTGTCTGAAGGCAGAAAGATAGGGTGTAGAATATGTTCCTACTTAAAAACATGAGAAATCGTACCGGAATTTTGATTCTTATTTTTCGAAGATTTGAATCGCACAATGTCAGAGCAAGTCTGTTGTTGGTAACGAAAAGAGAAACAGTTTAGTGACGGCCTTTGCTATGAAACTCAAGACAGTTAAAACTAGTTGTCGCAGCTTGTATGGACAACAGAAAAGTATTCAAATATTTCCTACGCCTATAGATGTGTCATAATCTTCCAAATTGGAGCAAAAAGACTCTTGATACATTCGCGTCCACGGACGCGATAAATCAAGCTGCAATTCCTCTCGGTTTGGACTCTAACAATACTGGCGCTACGAAATACCAGCACAGTATCGAAGGCATTCTTACGAGTTTACACTTTTCAAAACTAAAAAGTAACTAAAAACTACATGTAACTAAACACTAACTCCAGAGACACGACCGCGGTCACTCCTTGGTCATTGTTGGTGGAGAGACCGAGATATAGTACTAACACGGGCAGAGACACCGGCTTACGCAGCCACATTCACATGCAGGCAGACTCACAGACTGATGTATCAGTGGCCGGTGAGGCCTAGCCATGGTTCCGTATTCATAAACAAGTTGAAGTTCTACATCATCACTGGTCGTCAGTTCCAGACTCTTCTTCATGTATACAGTTATTCAGTTTGCTATGATACCACAGGTGTGTCAAGTTTGTAACTCTTAATATTGGGCGATGAAATCACCGAAAAGACTCAAAAAATATGTATCCCACAATTGCCCTGCGATCTTCCCACATTTCCCGCATTCATTTGACCAAATTGTAAATCAGATTCGCCACGAGTTGTTTCATCTGGCTAACCGAAAACTGAACAGGAAGGAACTACTTGAACGTTTATAAGGTGACAATGTGTATTACTCCAACTCGACGAACAGATTTGCCGAAAAATGCAACTGAATGATGAAATTCTTGGCTGGCACAATGCATTTTTAGCAGGTACCAGCCCATGTCGAAATTCAAAAACACATTGACTCCCCTATTAGGCATTTCAAAAACATGGTGACCTTCCCCCATCACCAAAGTCAAAAACATGTCAGGTGACTCCCATGAAGCCACCATCGCCAGGCCGAAGAAACTGACCAGTCCCTAAACACATAATTGTCGAAAAATCAGGTAAGTAATAAAAATCACTAACCTTCTTGTCGTGAAGTAACAAGCGATTATCGAGACAATTACACCTTGAAATGAAGTGAGAACGAGCAAATGTGTTTTTATAATACTCCTTCATAGGGTCATTACGCATGCTCTGTAAATGGATACAGCATTCAACCATGACAACCAACTCTTTATCCCGCTTTTTTCAACATGGAAACCGTGAAAAGCTCTTTCTTGTTGACTTATATACTTCACAGTTCACTCATTTCATCGTCCGGCATTTTCCCCGAAAATTAAAAGTTACGTTTGTAAATATAATTTCGTGATGTAGCTAAAATGTGTCCTGTCAACCAAGTACAAGTCAGTCAATATTCATTCATCTGTGATGACGGAGAGTGATCGACGATGACCGCAGAATGGTTAAATACATACATACTATCAATACCTATTCCGTTATACAGCGATACGTTTACTCATTCAAAAACCTGCCTTTCTTAAATATGACAACAGACACACGAGTGTTTCTCGACAGTCTATGTTTTGCCGTACCATAACCTAAGAACAGCGGGGGCATTATCTAAATATCAGTTATTGCGTTCAAAGCGTCCATCTACACACTAAAAAGTAAGCTGCGGAGAAAAAGATCGTGAAACCCATGCAAAGCAAAATTCGAACATCGCCATAGTCTTACAGAGAGCCGATATCAGGTATCTAAACCGTTCGCATGCTGCTAAAATTGACACAGGGTCTATTGAAACGAGCACGGTAAACAAACTAAGCCTTCAGTGAAAGTACACGCTGACGTCATCGTTGTTGGACAATAAATGACCTCTGAGGTCAAATATCCAGGAACAAAATAGTAAATAAAATATCAAAGTTAAGGAATTATGTTCGAGTCGCTGTTGCAGGTTGTGAATAACGACACCTTTGTTGTTGACGGAATGCGAGAAGACTCCTTTATCTAATAGAACTTCCACTTCAGTTCGTTTTGAAGGTTGACGGGTAAAAATGTTGAAAGTGTTCAAGTGACTAAGATCGACGTTAAATCTATCAATGTCCATTGTAAAATTTGATTCAAGAGGTAAAATTGTTCAATAGGTCTTTGTGAGCAAAATTGAATATAAGCTTTGAAAGAGCACGTGAAGACAGCTTGATACAGCCACGGTCCCTTTGTGGAGGGACCGTGATACAGCTGAGTCACAGATGCTCCACAATTTGCATTAAACGTCATTGAGTGAATGGACTTTAAATGTATTCGGCGAAGTCAGGTGAATAAGGATACGCATAATTACCAAATACAACAACAAGTAGCCTTGAGCCAGACTGGTATGCAGTATGTTCTACCATCAAACGTACGTTATTTATACCAACGATTTCCAAGACAATATTCAATAAACATACTTCACAAAACTTTATTTTAAAAATATTTCAAGTCTATATATAGAGGAATAGCATTATATAAAAAGTTCACCATATGTTGCATTTTATCAAGAACATAAATATAATACAAGAGTACATTAACATCACCAAATTCAGCGTCTGTACAAGTCCGATCATAATTCACAGGCGTCTGAACAAGTCCAAAAAACACAACGAAGTGACCTTATTAAGTCGAGGCTACTGTTCCACATGACTAACACTACGATAACCAAAGGCTGTACACTAATGTAATGAAGGCCTGGGTGAATTGTTGGTTGAATTTCTGCTTTGTCGTTCGGAGCGATTACACATACAAGACTTGGATATAGTCGTCGGAACTGCGCCTGTGCGAGTTTCTTGTTTACAAACGATGTATTTCGTGGACGATATCAAGATGTATCTCATCATCATATCTGCAATATTTAAATTATAAGATGATAGATTATGACAGACATGATTTAACTGTTATCAATCAACATTGTGCCTTGGATACATTGTTGCCATGGATCGTATGGATCCCATACGACCTTTTGTCGCAGTTCTGACGACTATATTTAGTATGCGCCTCGAAAAACTTAAACTTTTGCTCAAACTTTCCTCAATGAAACTTTCGACCATCCTCTCACCAAATCAAGAATAAAGATCAGGGGTCACTTCGAAAAGTTTGGAACTAAAGAAATATATTACTAAACATTTACAGATATTTGAATTTCAAAATGGCCGCCATCCCTGTAAGAATTTCTTATTCCGAGAGCTTTAAAATGAGTCCCCACAAGAGGTAGACCAGAAAAGTATAATGGAAGTGTTTGAGAGTCTGAATATCTGTCATGGAGCTAGTCTGAATATCTGTCATGGAGGTAGTCTGAATATCTGTCATGGAGGTAGTCTGAATATCTGTCATGGAGCTAGTCTGAATATCTGTCATGGAGGTAGTCTGAATATCTGTCATGGAGCTAGTCTGAATATCTGTCCAGGGGGCGCGTTCTACCTCAAGCTGAACTTGAGCTAACTATTGTTCCGATCGAAGCTGTTTCCTGAAAGTCTTATGTGGACAGTGGAGATTTGGGATTGTTGATGAATATGTAGATTTCCATGATAAAATGTCCGACTTGTAAATGGTTTACTTCAGATCAGTGACACGTTGTAGTGTGCACGACAAGGTGACCTCGTAATTCCCAGCGGGAGTGAGAAGAAATTCTATGATGAAAAAACTGAATCCTTTTGAATCGAAATGAAGAGACACAGCATTCCTAGGAATATCAGTTTTCACATAATTAATCATCAGGTCCAAATACAAAAGCAGCTTAATTGTTCCAATTATTCTCATACGTCTATTGCTCATGCAACGCTTTAAACACTCAACAATTATTCAAACACACAGCGGCTCAGAGTAAGTAAACATGTCAAAGTTTGCTGTTATTTTAGATCCATGCTGTCAGTGAAAACTTGGTGAGTGATCGAGGTCAGATAAGTCCAAATTAGCATTTACGTCACTCTTTGACCGGATACTCCTTCGCAAAAAGGTACGTGTAAAACGTTTTTGACTGTTCAATTTCGTGGCCATGTTAGTCAGACAGCGATTATCAAAGTGTCGATTACAGTGTGCTTTCAAGAAAAAAGGCCTTGTAAACCCAGGGTTTTCTCTCGACTGTGCATTTGGGCAAATTGCGCATTTCGCGCCATTGTCTCCCCTGAAAAAGCTATTTACAGCGCGGAAATCGTGCACAAAACACAACAAGCAAATATGTGCACATATATGAGGGTGACCAAGCGCATGGTGTAGCGACCTGTGAATTTGCTGTTGTTTCTAGTCATAATACTCCCTTGGAAAAGACAAAATATCGCCTGTCATTAAGCTTTGGTGACGTGCATGACGTGGAGTGTACGCATCGAAAAGAACAGCCAACAACATAGTTGCGGTTCAGTCTCCATGGATACTAGTGAAATTTCATGTCCCTATTTTGATAGCGGTAAAGTTTCAAAGCAGACTTGAAGTACTGTTCATTGTTGGAATTATGGAAGAGTTCAGCTTTTAATAGCATTGTGTAGACACGCTGCACTGACGATCGATCTCGATCGTAATTAAACACAATCGTTTGATCGGCGCCCATCCATGGAATATATTTTCATGGATTCAAAGTCCCAAAATTGACCAAATCGTGTCGAAGGGAATAAATACGTCAAATTCTGAATCGGGGAAACCAGTATGTGACAAATCGACAGAAGATGGAGAAGAGCCGAGCACATCACAAGCTGACACAAATATTATGATGCCGATGTTAGTATGGGTGCTGCATGTGACATTGACGACACAACTGAACTGGTTACTATCGTAATGATATCGGGGAAGCGCTTCCTAGCAAAGGAAAATCAACATCAACAATGTCTGCCCTAAAATGTCAAGTCTGCCCCCCCCCCCCCCTAATTTTGATGAATGGGGCACAAAGTGCCCCGTTCAATGAACATACAGAGAAAACACCGTAAACCACCATATTTTATGAAGGTCCATAGAAAGCACTTATTTCTTTTGTTAGTTAAACACACAACAACAAGTAGCTGAACAAGTAAACAGTTGCCACACGCGTCATAGGCGACGAATCTCACCGTGACTAATTTGTAAACATAATCATCAAGCTAAGAAATAACGTGTCACGAGGGATATGGTGTCTTGGTCGTCTTCGTAAGTTGGTGATATAATAACGCCAAATAATAATATACGTGTATTTGCAGTTATATCCTATACTTACCCTGTAGAAAAACCTGATGACGGCGTTAGACATGTTTTCACATTTTTGTCTGGCAGTAGTTTACGTAAGTGTTCGAGTTGGCTTGTTTTATTAAATTTACACATTTCAATTTGCACCGTAAATTCGCAGTGTTCGCGTCGATCTATTCGGATGTCGACACGATTCTATCTAGGTACCTCTCAGCCCAGTCTTAGCAAAGCGAGTTAGCTCTAGCAAACAAGTGAAATTATCCCCTTTATATTCCTTGCTTAAAATATCTGCGTGACAATTGATAGGGAAGAAATACACACCCAACAGCTCTGACTATTTGACAACAACGTTTCGACGAAAATCCGAGACTTAATAATCTTACATAGACCTCATCGTCAAGAAGTAAAACGTGAGACCATTTCACTGTAAAATGGGAGTTGGTGGATTGTTCACATGAGTGAAAATTACAGCTCCAGTGCACGGTCAACGCCAAGGACAAAGCGATCTTGCTTTCAAGGTGACCAACAACGATAACTACCTCAGAGGTAGTTATCATTGAAGTACAAGAAGGGATAAGTTGTCCCTTCTTATGTAGCATTCAAATCGTGTCCAAACATGCCATTCGTCAATTTTGTATTTCACAATTTGTTTGAGTATGTCTTGCCGCACTTTATTTTCCCACAGGAAATGACACATTCGACAGTTATACCGTTATTGATGTAGTTTGGTGATGCAGCTGAGTAAATCAAAATCTGCCCTTTCAACCCAGAGAACATTTCATTAACCTGATTAAATATTCATCGCAGCAGACATTAGTAGACAATGAAATAACCATGTCTTGACAAACACCACCCGTCCCCGTCAGTCTATGTCCACATGTTTGTTAATTCTTAAACTTGTCCTCTTGCGAATAAACTTAACAATAATTGCGATGACATTACTGATGTATAATATAAAATTGATTGAATCAATTAGATCTTGTAATCTTGAAACCTGTGCAAAGCAAGAGGTTAGCCATGTTAATGTTGCTATGATGGGTATAGCATGGAGGTACTATCTCCATGGTTACAGAGAGACGATATCAGGTATCGATTACGATGACCTGGGCTTACTGCTAAAATTAGCACAATGGCTATTCACAAATTTCAGTAAAGGCCGCGGTAAGCCTTTCATAAAAAGGACATTCAGGGTAAACGACCTTTTGGGTCAAGGGATTTCGCTAAATTCGCTAATGCTGTGTATAGATAAACACATTGTCACTGAACGTAGCTATGCAAAACAATTTGAATGGTTGAAAATATTGAGAGATTCACGACAACTTTAACGGCCAAATTCGGTCACGGTTTTTGTTTTAATAGACAATAAATTTATCAAGTTCCATTTTGAAATTCAAATTTTTCAAGTTCGTTTTAGGACTCTTACAAAACCCTTGTTTGCAAAGTTCTTTATTTCCAACAAAGGGTCAAAGCTTAGAAAGAACACGTGATGATGACTTGAAGGGCTGGGTCACAGTTGCTCCATAAATTGGCATAAAACGGTGTTGGCGGTGAATGGATTCCAAATTCCAAATTCAGTTTTCAAATGTACCCAAAAATGTAAAAGAAATACATAAAAGACGTCACAAATTACCAAATATCATCAAGGCGGTCGCTAGCAAGTGAACGACCACCGTTTTAAAAATTACCAGAACTACTTGTCATTTTAATACTTACAATTGCCATGGAAATATTGAAAGTAAACTTAAGAACACATCCATTAGCAATATTTCAATTCTTTTGGAGAGAGAAATAGCGTCATCAAAATATGTAAACTGATGGTGAGAAGCAATAATTTAAATCATCGAAAAGGTGGGCCTCCTATGTCGTAATGAGAATTTTATGTGAAGTTTGTCATGATTTATCGTATCACGGCTTATTCGTACAAAGAATTTACAAGCAACTTCTAACAGTTGGACTTCCCATGATCTGTTTCATTTAAAGACAGCTCACTGCATTCATATTATTTTAGAAAATTAAATATTCCAAACTTATACCAGTCTAATGAAGTCCTAAACTCACTGGTGATATGAAAAACTAAAGACTGTACAAATAGAAGAAATATATGTGAACGATCGATGTAAATAGATGTAGAAGTAAACATTACTCGTCGCATGCGCTTAAAATCACGCTGAATTTAGTTATTCGAGTTGCGCAAGTGAAAGTGGGAGAATAACTGCAGGTTGGAATGTAAAGAGAGGGAATCTTTTTGTCACAAAATGTCACGACAAGGTTGGACTCAATGTACAATGCTAAATGCCTGGGTATCAAATTTACTTTGATTGATATCCCGGAGAAATAACGGGTCAGTGTTACTGGGGCTGCGTATTACAATCACTGTGTCAATCACTGCTCGACTCTATACAATGTAGAACTAAAAGGAAAGGGATACCCCCTCAGTATTATTTGTTTGGCTTGCGTTAGGTACCACTTTGATCTTGAAAGTATTGGCCCGGGTAGACTTGAGTCAGTGTCATGATCACATAGATTTTTATTATTTGTAACCGAACAAATGTACAATTTGGGGTAAAATGTTTTTCTCAATGTCATGGCATGTTTTGAGTCCTGAAGTCGCCATCTTCCATGGGTGGGCACGGTGCTCTGGTCATGACGAGGTCTCGGAACACAATATTGCACGATTTGAATCAGCTTTCCCGACAGTACCGCTATAATCTCTCCAGCTACCCATACGGCAAAGGGATATGGGCTTTTGCAGCATCAGGAAACCATTCCCCCCCCCCCCCTTTGTTAATATTTGACAAGTAAATTCAAATCTTAGCGGTCATTGGATTTCCCACCATTTTCAAAAATTGGTAATATTACAAAGGAAATAGAACATACGTCACAGTTAAAAGCATTCACCCCTATGCATTACATTGGACTACTCTGTGAAGTTTATGTGAAAATTTCAGTGCAGATATGCAGAGTATCCATGGTTTTTGCTTTTCCACATTTGGCAGTGATTTAATGTTTAGGCAAACATTTAATCGCAGTGTAATCTTTATCTCGTTCATATACAGTCTGCATATACAGTCCCAGCGGGTAGTTAAGAATAAGTGTATATACACACACCTAAATCAGTACATTCTCAAAAACTTATTTTAGCTTGAAAGTAAAATCATAAAAATAATGCTAAAAGATACAGCTAGCGGGGCTTTAATGGCTTGTGTAGGAATACCCTGATTATATAATATTACTGCCATATAAGTTATGTTTTTCTGGTGCATCTTTGCAACTAAATGGAATTCTTGCCTTGTCGATTTTCTCATCATTTGTACCTGGCAATCAAGGAACGATAGCTGGCAATCAAGGAACGATAGCTGGCAATCAAGGAACGATAGCTCAACACTTTTGTCTGAAATAACTGTGGCTGTGGATGGATTCAAAGAGAATTATTAGATTAATTACGATAATCATGACGTGCCAGTATTATTAATACCTTAAAAAATTCCATTTTGTCAATTCATGTGACAGATACATTTTTTTCTCAAAGAGATATTTTTCAATCGCAATCTATCACAAAATAGTTTGCACCTTTAGATTAATAAAACGTCCATCACTCGCTGACAGCAGATGGACTGCATCTTGCTACACCAAAGCGTTACGCTATGTCTCTCATGCTGGATCTGTTGCTGATATACCATATAGAAATTAGAAACTGCTTGGATGGTTCTTTAGGCCAATCACCTCCGATATTCTGAACTGCAAATAGTGGAACGACACTTGATAACTATTTCAAAATTTGAGAGACACAGCCAAAAATGTTGCCTGAAGTCGTGCAGACTGTTCTATGGAATGATGTTTTCAGTGCAGTCTGCGATTTTCAAACGTTGAGTCACGCCTGTTAAAGACACAGCTTATTGTCATTGGTATAGTACGACCATTTATGTCACAGATGACATCATCTTGTAGAATTTCTTCAATTAATGAATAATGCAATCGTTGTTGCTGCGTCGTCGATCAGCACTTGCGCCGCCATGATTACAACCAGCTTGCTTTCGTTGGACGAACGTGATAAGAACAGAAACCGTCAGCCAACGATGAGGGTGGGATTCATGTTCCGAGAACTGCGCATACCCAAACGCATGTATGGCCAAAGGGCCCTCGATCTCCGATGATGATGATGATGACGATGATGATGATGACGACGACGATAATGATGATAATGATGATGGTGATGATGATGATAATGATGATTAAATATTTCAAAAATGGAGAAAAATACAAATGTATTTGGACTTAGTAATTTGTTGTTGTTGTTGTTGTTGTTGTTGTTGTTAGTATTTGCAAAAAAACAAAGTATGCGCAGCAAAATTTAATACAGCCTAACTATACAAGTACGCTGCAAAATTAGGCTTTACTGAATTTTGCAGTGTCAAAACTGACGAGACGGTGTCTTAGTTAATGGTCTTAGCGATCGATGTACTTCGCCGTCGACGCGTCACTAAGACTAAATTATGAACACTAAGAATGCTGAAACAAATGTGTTTTATTTCGTAATACACAACCTTTGCAGCACACAACAGATGAAAATAGCCATTTCGTGCAAACATTTCAGTTGCTTGTGTTTTGACTGATGACTTACCCTCTGTCTTGATTTATTTGTCTAAATCAATGACTGTGTTTGAAATAAACCACACTTTAAAAATTGGACGACGCTGTTGACAAGTTTATTAAACTTTGTATTTGAACAGGCGGAAGAAAACGCGGCCAGAACATTATCTCCGTACTATGAGTCTAATATTACAAGACGTTGATTTGTTTTGGTTTTTTTTTTTGCAATTTACAAGTGATTATAAAATAAAATGAAAACCGTATACAGATTAAAGTCGTGTCAAATGAATGTGAAAATAATCATACTTGGACAATTATCAGGCAGGCATAGTGCAGACAGTAAGCATAAACAATCATCTTGGAGAAAAATAAACAGAATGGCGATTGTCTAAAGTTATGAGGAGACAAGAGATATCATTGGTAGCAGAAGAGAAACTAGGTTTAATATTTGACGACGGCATGCAAATTAGTTCTGATAACATCTTGAAACGAGTTTGATTTATATTTACTGTAAACTTTTGGTTGAACTGTCCATGAACTCCCGTCATGAGCGGTGCCAGTAAGACTAGTTGAACTCTTCGTTGTTCCCGCAATGAGTACGGTGCCCGTAGCCAATAGCAACTGTAGTAGCCATGTGTGTGTGTCTTTGAAGTCAGTAGAACGCGTTCAGAGCTAGGAAATTTTATCCGAAATAGAAAGTCTCCGACAACTAATTTATGTCAAGTCTTCGCCGTTTCCAAAATCTCGAATTACCTAACACTGCTTTTGGGGTAGTAGTAAGTCTTCTTCGTTTCCCAACACCAAGCTCCAGGTTCGCGAATTCCAGATTGCAATTTTGCAGAATACCACAATCCAGCGTGTGTACCAACTGTAGAAAATATCACCCGAGCTTCGGAAGAAACCGTGTATATCATTAGCCGAGTTATCGTCAACTTCATTCTCGTCCATGAATAGATAGCGGTTCGACTTCCAACTACCAGATTCGTTTTCCCGTTACACCCTGTCATTGTCAGCGAATTTCCGTTGGTGGAAGAGATTACAGATGTACGACTGGCAATTCTTGAATATTTATTACTTATGAAGAGTCATTAACACGATTGGAACTATATTTGGGATATATAAATGGGAAGGTGAAGTAATGTCGGTTTTATCTGCAAATGTAAGCTCACCTGCTTTTCTTTTTGAGTTACACACTTGTTTTTATGAGTAATTTATAATATAACAATATTAAGCTATAGGGCACCTAACACTTTTGAGAAATATGAAAAATATGAAGATCCAATTATCCCAAATTAGTTCCAATCGTGTTCATTGCTATTGACCTTGCGTACGTAGAGATATTAATTGCTTTACTGATATGAATATTGTGTATTCGTAGGTGTTGCCAACTTTGGACCAGCTCAATCAAAGAAATTGTGACTAAATGTAATACTGACTATAAAAATGTGTATCGTGAACAAGATAAAACCTTGAATGGAGAGAATATCTTTCAATGAAATAAGATTTGAAAGGAATTCTTCTCCTGTCAAATTCGTCGCTCCGTGCTACAATACAAGAAATCCTACCTCTCCGACTATCCCAGTCTTTTGTTTTCTCAGCCCAATCAAGGACACTCAGGCCAAATAAAAGCTATTGCAAGCTAAATAGGTTGCAAAATTCTGCGGCAGACAACTCACTCACTACCGTTCCTCTTGAGTTATTTTCAACGTCGTCCATTGTACTCGATGAAAGTATCACTGCCCACCGATGGATAAGTACTAACCATCAACCCAAAATGAAAATGTTTTGTTGTCATGTTGCTTTGAACCCATTCAGGTCAGTCAACGCGTTTCGTAGAGACGTCGGTAACGATACGTTTGACATGCAGATGTTTTTTGTTGTATTACTCATCTGAGCAAGCTGAGTGGATGAACAGCGACCATTACGGTAAAGAACTCGCGATCTGTGCGTAACCAGTAAACCTAAAATTGCGTCACATATGTCAGAGTCTAAGTACTTGAAGATCCATTACCAGTAACTTTGGTCATTTTTTAAATTATGTTTGTTCTGTGTATCATCTGCAGTTTCTGGTTTGAATCCTTAAAACATGGAGAAATCCTAATATTTAGCTCATAAATATACCCTATATGACTATAATCTGCATTGTTATTGTTTAAATTTTGTATTCAGGTCCGGACTAGAATACATTTATCACCAATAACAATGGTCATTTCACATACACAGGCCGTGTTGGTAAGCAAGACATCAGGCATTGGTCATGATCGGATTATAGTAAAATTCTGTAGTTGATACATTGAAACAGAGTAGTGAAAAATTAGTCCAAAGTTACAGCTAATGTCCCTTTAGTTGCAGCTGCATGAGACTGGTCATAATTTGTCCTTGAAGAAGAAATGCCAGTGAACTGTCCAAACAGAGGTCTTAGTCGCAGGTACGCTTTGATCTACACAGGTGTGATAAAGGCAAATTAACCACCTATACCTCCTGTGTGCTAGAAACAGCCAATAGAAGAGTGGATTTAGATTGGAACGTCATAAGGTCAATGCCTGTGAAATCAATGTCATTTGAACAGTCAAATGAACAACATGCTCTTGGAATCCAAACATTGAGCTGATAATGAGATTGATTAGTTAGAAAATATGATGAGCCACAACTTCCTTAGGCAGATATTTCATAAAAGAATGACCCAACAGCTATTTATGCACTATATGAACTCCTGAAGGTGGTTGACGGAAAGTTAGTAAGATGGCCTGTTTTTACCCAAACGTTTGTGTAGCTCTGGTAATAGAGAGTTTGACTTGTGTGACGTGTAGGCATTGACTGGGAGCACAAATCACTGATACGCAACTCCCTGTGTTTTGTACGAGCCTAATCATTATTCACTATGTGATTAGTGTCCTAGTTATCAATTGTATGGACGCTAATATCACTTCAATATTAGTTACCTTGCTCTAGAAAACACAACTATTGACGTTGTTTAACTCCATTTCAACTTTTGAAGCAGTACCGTGCAAGATAACTACTTTTTCACTCACGTGAGATGTAAAATCAGAAAAGGCCACAAACAAATATCATGTCACTTCAATACTATAATTAAAATGCAAATAGATCATCGTATCTAATTCTATTTCTGAGTAACACATCCTCTTTATTTATGGATCGAAAGTTAAAATGATCGTTTTTTTGGAAAATGTACAATATACAGGAGTTTGACTTCTATTGACATCTGTAAAATTTCATATCGGCACTCGTAATGAAACTCAAGATCTAGAATACATTAGGAATTACAGAACTGATTAATATGTATGTTGCAATTTATACTTAGCACATTTTTAAAAAAAGTTCTTGTTAAACGAGCGCTGATTTTTGTAAGTCATTTGGACATATCTTGTCAACATCGTTATGCTATCGAAAATAGTATGAACGTGAAGTGTCATCAGTAAGCTGTAGACAGTATCTTGACACGAAAGAGATCATGGAAACACCGCTGCTTTGCGTGTCAATTCTTTTCACGAAGCCTGCTATCAATCATGACAAACTTCAGTGAAAAATCACATTGTAGTATCGGATGCCTACTTCATCAATGGTTAAACAGTTAATTACGGTAATTGCTCCTCACTATCAGTGTACATAATTACATCAATGATGTGTAAGATGATAAAAAAGTGAGGGATGGGAATTCTCTCCGCAGTGGAATGGAACTCGCTTTGATTTGCTTGAGGTATACAGGAACTTGAGCTTGGGCATGTACTCAGCCGGAGACCAAAATATATGTTTAAGCTTGAGACGTTTAATACTGTGGGTGATACACCAGGGTTTGAAGAATTGATCTACAAAATACGCTGAGCAAACTTAAGGAGCTGTCGTCCGGGAATTCATGTCAACATGTCCCCAAGAGTGAGAATGAGCCTTGTGCTAACATGTCCCCAAGAGTGAGAATGAGCCATGTGCCAACATGTCCCCAAGAGTGAGAATGAGCTATGTGCCAACATGTCCCCAAGAGTGAGAATGAGCCATGTGCCAACATGTCCCCAAGAGTGAGAATAAGCCATGTGCCAACATGTCCCCAAGAGTGAGAATGAGCTATGTGCCAACATGTCCCCAAGAGTGAGAATGAGCCATGTGCCAACATGTCCCCAAGAGTGAGAATGAGCCATGTGCCAACATGTCCCCAAGAGTGAGAATGAGCCATGTGCCAACATGTCCCCAAGAGTGAGAATGAGCCATGTGCCAACATGTCCCCAAGAGTGAGAATGAGCCATGTGCCAACATGTCCCCAAGAGTGAGAATGAGCCATGTGCCAACATGTCCCCAAGAGTGAGAATGAGCCATGTGCCAACACGTCAGCTGACACGTCCCCAAGAGTGAGAATGAACAATGTGCCAACACGTCCCCAAGAGTGAGAATGAACCATGTGCCAACACGTACCCAAGAGTGAGAATGAACCATGTGCCAACACGTCCCCAACAGTGAGAATGAACCATGTGCCAACATGTCCCCAAGAGTGAGAATGAACCATGTGCCAACACGTCCCAACAGTGAGAATGAACCATGTGTGACCATCGATCTCTCATGTGGATACTTTTGGCGGAAAATGTGTTGATGCATTCGCACTCAGCGCACGAATTAGTGAAAGCTATGTGAGATGAGACGGGTTAAATTATGTGAGATGAGTTAAAGTTATGCGGGAATATAAAGTGGCAATTTACCTACAGCTGGGATATAAGAAAAACAAAACAGACTATGTTCGTCCAAGAGAAAATACAACTTTCAGATTTATCATTTATTATCTGTGTTGCAGATATTGATAATCTAACAAAGTGTCTTCTGATCTCGTGGACTTAAAATGTCATGCTGATTTTGTTTTATTATTTTAAACCAAGAATTCTGTCAACTGCAACCCAGACTCGATGAAGCTTAACGTTAGTAGGCGGCACAGTGCAGACATATTCGTGGAAAACCTAAACAAGTAGTTAGTTATAGGAAGTATGAGAAGTACCTGTGACAGTATGAGATCACTTATTTTAAACGATTGCTGCCTTTATTTTCTCTTGTCAAGGTTGTCATAGATACAGAATTGTCCTGGAAATAAGATCTATATTCAAGACGCAAATTATTTCACTTCCTTACGATCCCTATCGTTTACGCCTTAATTTTGGAGGCATTTTGTTTATCTTGAGTATGAAGTAAAGACATCCATTCGTATGTTTTTTGTTAAGTGTATCGTTTTGCTAGTCATCTGCTGAGCTTACTTTTTACTATAACCTAGCTTATGCTACCATTGGAAAGATAATTACATCCATTCATTATAATCTCGATCAACATACGCTGACGTTTCATTACGTCACTGTGTGTCAAGTGACAATTAATTAATCATACCTTTATGAAAAATTCAAAACTGCTTGTTGATGTAGTTGTGTGCAATTTATATTTTAAACTACAAAAATTTGTAAGTCACATTTTTATGAAACCTAATCGCTACACAGTACGATAATATATTTAATGTAGACTTTCTCGTGTAAATAAATGAGTTCAGTATCTTTTAAAGAAAAAAGAGATTCTTTGCATAGCTAAACTGGCAGTACAGATACAGGTACGTCTTCTAAACTTGCGATTGAAACTATACATAAAATATATACGTCATAAAATGCCATAGTTGTAAATCCGTAAAGTAAGCAAAGTAGAAAATACGTACGCTAGTAAAAATTGGGATTTTAGCTCTGTAGCTGTAAGTACAGCACAATGTAAATGCCTATTCATTTCTATATCGCTTTCTCATTCTATCAACCTTGCTGATTTCAGGTCGTTGTCGCTTTCTCATTCTATCAACTTTTCTGACTTTCTTGTTTCTTCTACTTCGCCTTCTGTTTTTTCGTCCGTCACGACTTTTCTTCCCCTTCCGGCGACGTTTACCTTCGATCAAATAAAATTGGTAATATCAATGACAAACAACCGCAGAATTCACAGAATAATTATCTTTATTTTATTTCTTTTAACAAACTATAATGTTTAGGACTATGATATAGTAAGCTATCGATGAGATAGTGAATACTAGAAGAACTGAGCCGTTCAAGGGACTTTTCAACCTTTTGGGTTTTATTTACTTGTTGATTAAATAAGCTTGATTATTCTGGAGTCTTTAACCCTTTGAGAGCCTTAATTTTTCCCACCTAAATTTTAGTGCAACATTTTACAAATTTTCATGAATTTTTCTGAAATAATTTTTGTAATTTTGGAGCAAAAGGACATAACTTTTCATTGACTACAATTTTTTATCAAAATTTTGGGGAAAATCTGAAAAGAAATTATCTTGATCTTAAAAAAAAATTGTCTGCTCTATATTTCATGAAGGCAACAAAAGTTGACTTTGGCATCCAAAGGGTTAAACGACTCAGATGACTCCAGAAAATTATTATAACTCAAAATTCTCAAGGGTTTCACTCACTCACCTTTCTTAGAAGCTGATTTCGATGTCAGCTCCTTTGATTCAGTGATCACCTCTTCTCCATTCAAGATGGCGGTGCAGGACACAGTGGAAGCCGGCCGATAAGTTTTCCCCACTGCACACCATGACTTGCCAGAGTGATGAGAGACAGTGAGTTCGCTGATACTTGTTACCATCCTACGACTAGCATCACCTTCTTCTTGATAAGTGGTTGTTATGTTGTCATCCAGACGTCGATTATCAAGGGACCATTCCAGTGCTACACGTTCTGTGCTGCTAGTTGTACACACTATGGTCTCGTTGTTATCGCTTGTTAGTTTAATTTTGCTATCAGTTTTAGCGTCGGGTCCCTCAGATTTTGGATACATAGCCAATGATATGGTTGTACCTGTAAGTGTCAAAAATGGAAATGGTTCATGAGATAGTCAATCCTGTATAATGACTTCGCATTGGTATCATTTACTTCTTTATCAATCAGTTTAGCCATGAGTGATTTGCAGATATCAAGAACATATTATCAAGGCTGTCCTTACTTCAAACGTCGTTCAAATCGTTTTGTCATTGTTTGGAAACACCAGTAAGAGTTACAATAAGCACGGTAAAAGAACAAAATTTCCTGCAATAATGGCAAAAATTCAACTCCCCATATTCCTACAATCCTGCTTCCCGCTATTTATGAACACAGCCAGAGCTATCACCGACTTACAACATTAAAATTCCATTAGGAAAAATACTGACCTATCACCGTCAGTTCAACTGCGTGGTGAAGTGTGATATATCCGTTATCGTCAATGGGTGTTTCAAGTCTGAAAATTATCATACATCGATAGCTTCCTTCATCAGACAGACTCACGTTCTGTATGACAAGTTCACCTTTTGGCGTTGCGCCGTATCGTCTGTCTGCAATGCCTTGTATTTCGAAATCTACAAGCTGCACCAGCGTCGGACCAAGTACAACATCCGGGGACTCTTTGATCCACTCTATTGTGACTTGCTTGAAAGGATGGGTCGGTTTGTTGTAGTCACACGGTAAGATGGTGTACGCATCGCCCTCTCTTGCCGTGTGCTGTGCCGCTGGGACACCTTCGCTTTGGGACAGAGAGTATACTGCGCCTGTAATCAATCACAACTCAGTCAATATAATGCACTGTAGCCCAAACTAAAGATGTAAAAGATAGACAAAGTCAGCCATTTTTTATGAATTGTGTTTGATACAATATACTACTTATATTGTTAACTGTTTGACATGTTGAAAGATTATAGGGGAAATGGTCTTTGGAACTTTGCAAGTTAATTGCTTTTGAAATTGAAGTCGTGAGTAGCACGTGTAAAGAAACACTGTTTTTATTAACGTCTTTTTCCTGGTGCGAGCAGCGTTGTGTTTGTTTCTCCCTATTCTGTGTTGTTCCCACGTTTGACAGAGCAAGTACCCGTCATCATGAAATAAAGATATGCTTAACCCTACATCGCGTTATAAAAATTGAGTGGTCGATTTGACTTCTATGGCGACTAAGAGACCATATACTACCCCAGGTGTCGACCTATAGAGACCGTATTGCCCAAAGAGTCGATCTGTAGAGGCCATAGTCTAGGTGTCTACCTATATTGATCATACCATTCAAGGTGTCGGTAAATTTCCACTGATTCGGACAAAACATTGTCTATCGGTTGATAGTTCCGTACTAGGGTAGCCAGACATGAAAGTCTGACATTGTGATGTGTGTATACTATAGACTCTGGATAGAAACACAGGCGCAAAAAGGTCTTTTAAAATCACTTGTCTGTAATTTAAATGTTGAAACACGCATTTTATTAAAATCTGTGCAAACGGAAATCGTGCGGGCAGCTATTGAGGCATACAGTGAACAGTCCCCCGTACACGGCTGTGGCCGCTCAGCTCTACTGTTAACGTTACTAACTTTATACAAATGTCGAATTTTAAAATCATTTGTCTACAATTTTAATGTTGAAACATGCATTTTATTGATAACTGTGCAAACGGAAATCATGCAGGCAGCTTGTGAGACATACAGTGCGCACCGCCCAGAACACGGCTGTGGCCGCTCGGCTGTCTTGTAAGCTTACAGTAAGTAATGTGTACAAGACCGCAGAGCGGCCACAGCCGTGTTCTGGGCGCTGCTCACAGTATGTCTCAAAAGCTGTCCGCATGATTTCTGTTTGCACAGTTATTAATAAAATGCATGTTTCACCATTCAATTACAGACAAGTGGTTTTAAAATTCGCCGAGTGTATAAGTAACAGCAGAGCTAAACGGCCACAGCCGTGCACTGCACTGTAGTGTAGTGATGGGCACTGTTCACTGTATGCCTCAAAATCTGGCCGCACGATTTCCGTTTGCACATTTGTTAATAAAATGCATGTTCAACATTAAAAATTCAGATAAATGATTTTAAAATTCGTCGTGCGCGTATGGATAGAAACATGAAGACTTGACCAAAACAGAGAAGTGTTGAATTTTTGTCAAGTTCGCGACACTTTAGGCGGGAAATTATCAACATTTACGTGCAGCCGTTCTGATGTCCGGAAAGATCGATGTATGAGAACCTGGAATGTAATACTGCAATGGTTTGACAAGATTTCGTAACAAGAATCAAAACCGACCATCAAATTAATATCGGTCTGTGGCCGTAGATCTGTATTTTTACGTAGAATCTTCTGGCATAGAATCAGTTCGACCTGTCGTGTAGATTCTTGGACAGTTTATTCTACCTCTTTTTATGTTTTAGACCGTCGTTAGTTCATGGCAACACCGATACAGTTTTGCTTTAATTTTGCAAAAACATATCTTGAACATATGTATTATTAAAATGTTGTAAGTTTTATATGTGATTGGGTGTAACTCTGTGTATTGTTGGTTGACATCAAGGCATTGGACTAATCGATAACACAATTTCTGTGAAGAAACATTTAGACACTGGCAGTAAACTCCACAACTTTTGTAGTTAAGGATTTCATTAAGGTATAGATCGCGCCTAGGGGACAGATATTCGGACTCTCCAACTTTTACAATTCTTTTCTGATATACCAATTGTGGGGGTTCATTTTAAAGCTCTTGGTGTAAGAAAACTTTTCACCGTCTTAGTTTTACTAGAATCCAGAATTTATTTTTTTCCCATAGAGTTAACACAGGCATAGCGGCCATTTGGAATCTCAAAATCGCAAAATGTTGAGTAATCTGTTTCTCTAGTTCAAAAATTTGCACGGTGACCCCTGATTTTTATTGTTGATTTGGTAAGAGAATGTTAGAAAGTTTCGTTTAGGAAAGTTTGACCAAATGTTTAAGTCTTTCACCATCGAGGCGCATTCTACGTTAAAATGTTCTGAGATTACAATCGATACCGTAGGACAACTTTACACAAGATTACAATCGATACCGTAGGACAACTTTACACAAGATTACAATCGTACCATGGGACAACTTTACACAAGATTACTTGGAACATGTACAAGAGTATTAAAGGAAACGGGAAAGCACGAGGAAGTGAAAGACTATGTTACTGTTACTATGCTATGTCACGACTCAGAGATTTTCGTCAAATATTATAAGTTCAACAATGAATTACTACAAGCTCGTCTCCTCTTACTCTCTGGTCGCTGATATGCATGGCTTCCTTTTTTTTGAATGATTCATCAAAAAGTAGTGGTGTGTCGTGATGTTTTACACCTTAGCCTTCCCAATTCTTTAACGCTAATATCAACATTCCATTCTAATTTCAATCTAAATACATCCCACAACTGTCTCTTCCTCATGCCTTTCAGGACCATGGTTTCTTCTGGAAACTCGTTTTTAGATCAAACATCTTTTAAATGCAGCGATGCACACATACAAAGACACGCTGAGACTTACACACAGAGACACACAAATCGATGGCATTTTGTACAGGTAAAAATGTAGTACTTAGACTCATAAGGCAAATGAGCGTACAAATGTGTTGAAAGAAAACATCTTGGTAATAGGTGACGATACAAGATAACATCATAGCTTATATAGGAGACTGAGTGACAGGTCTTTGGTTCAATCAACGGAAACGAGAAACCGAACATATGTCATTTCCTCCAAAACTCAACATTTACATCGGTTTACAATTATTACAGTTACTAAAGCCAAATAAAATGCATCATTATTTGAGTGGTTTAGTAGACGTCAATCCACGTCAGTCATCACATATAAATATGCAACTTACCAAATAAAATGGCAAAGAATTGGCTACTTCTTCGCTTCATGACGACAGTTTACATCGGTGTTCCCTCCACCTCTCCTTACAGCTGTGTGACTGACTTAGCAAATGAGTAGTGGCTGCAGATTTCGCAAGGACTTCCGCAAATTGACTAATTTGGAATTACCAATAGTAAAAATAAACTTCGGAAATAATTCTCGAAATTAACGCACCATGATCATGCAACACTTAAAACTGAATAATTAGAAAAATAATTAGGTGTATCATAATGCAAGAATGTTGGATTGTAAAACTTATCAGAATACCTCAGAGCAGTATCGTTTACATTCACCTGGAAGTCTATTTGTTGTGGGTGCCAATATATCTTTGAAATTTAACGAAGAGAAGAAATGTACAGTGATACTGTCGTAGTTTTGTTAGTTGTTTTCTTTGACGGCACGACACGTATCCACGTGTTCTGCCGTATGCATGATGTCAGATATTACACTGCACTTGTGCGATAATCCACAGTAGAACAGTACAATGCAATGCATAGAACAGGTGGGTGTCAATATAAATAGAATAACAACAGAACAAAGTCTGAGCGTGCGTGGTGTTGTAAATCAAATCCATCACCAGGTGTGTTATCAGTAAGGAGACTTTGGGAGTTGACTTTTTTCATGCAGTTCAATAAGAAAGTCATCACTTTGTGTTTCTGATGCAAATTAATCCATGTACAGTTAGTACAGGCGAGAGGTTGACAAATCCTGGCGGAAGTGCTAGTTACGAGATTCAATGTGATTTTCAGTATAACCGGAAAACAATTTTCGAAAAAGAAATTATTCTGAATTTTCAGTATAACCGGAAAACAATTTTCGAAAAAGAAATTATTCTGAATTTTGAAGCGTAAATAGTTATTTATTTAAGCCACTTATTAAAAAGACAAATCATTTCAATTAGTAACCTGTTTGCTTAATTTCTGATTTTGAAATGATGAGCTATGGTGTAGATAGTTTCAACAGTTGCATATAAAATTAATACAGGAGAAACGTCTAAATAACTGTATACGCATTTTTCACATTCATAATATATATTAGTAAACAACAATAAAATACAATTGATACATATGATTAATGTAACTCTAAGGATATACTAGTATCAAAAATTATATTTATGGTTATGTTCGAATTTGTCGCATCAAATTCTTGTCATTCACTAAATTGAGTCCTCGTTTAATAGTAGGTCCAGCATAATGAGCTTATGTGTAGATTTATCGGTGCTGAGTATATTTTAATCATGGGTACTGACATATCAATCGCGATTTCTGCTAAAATCTTCACAAAATAGATACTTATTGTCATTGTTTGATGTGAGATATTTGACATAGCATTCTGTATAGTCGTGAGCAAATTATGGATAACCTGCCAAGTGAACCAACAAAAAACATATATATGTATAAAATAATTGAAAATAACTTTAGAAAGTAAGTATTCATTGAAATCTAGCTTTCTCATATTCCTTGGCGAATGAACAGTAAAACTTCATATGTACTCTAAAATGTTAAGCGAAATTGACTTGGACATTACACTGGTTTTCATTGGTACAAGTTTTCAAGTTCATGGACAGATACTGCTTCCTTCTCCACAATGGTGTTTTGCCCTTGGTCCACGATTCTTACGTCGCTTCATGTTCTTTCTGCGGCATACGCACCGTTCTGTAGTGTTCTCTCCTTGAACAGGAAAATGAGAAAAAAAGAAGTCAGCCATGTTGAAACCTGTAATCGATAAAACCTGAAACCATTTTTCAATCAAGATTATAAACAATGTAACATCCTCTTTTCCTTTGAAATTCTCAACAAACTTTGTGTTTGTGAGATTGTGTCAAGACCTTCCAGACAAAGATGAGAGCTTACTCCAATTTCTTCCACATATAAATCTTTGACTTACAACCATCAAAACTGACTGGATTAAGTTTTGCGAGTCCACGAATGTTTTACGAATAAGCAGGTCACTGAACACAACCGAAAACTGAAAGACCTTCTGACTTTGTCTCCACAAATATTCTTATTCTTCGTTCAGATAATTGACGCTGATAAGGTCGATGGTTATGGAGTTCCCCCATCGGCCCATGACATCCGAACAAAAGACAGAATAATCCTGTTACATATACTAGTAGTAGCAAATATTGCGAGAAAATAGCAAGAAATGGATTTTCTTGCTAATTTGCGAGAATGCCGAGAGATTTCATTTTTTTCTCGCACTCAATCGGCGAAAATGTACGTCTGAATATGAAGTAACTGGCTTAGGTTGTTGCTCATGCCATAAATAATGGATTTTGCAGGGTAGTTTGGATGCAGGTCGGGTGGCAGAGTATTTTTCATAGTTTTATTTGATATAATATTTGATGAAACTATCGATTGTTCTGGACTTGATCCACAACACTACCATTCCTGCATCGTAAACATAACATTTTGGCTGACGGAATGATAGAATACGAACAGCAGCTATAACGCACTGGGTATGGATAAGTATATACCGATTTCACTAGAATGACGCTACTATCACGTGATACAGTCGGTTTATTCCTGTACAGATGTTAACATTTAGATAATTTCTTGGGTTTTCATTCTTCATCAGTCAGCCATATGTCTATCTAAACTGTTTCTTTTACCAAAGGACCGCAAGCTTGGCAAACAAACAATCATTTACAGCCGTTAGTCCTGGTACCTCAGTACTTCAGAGTCCAATGTCCTCTGTCTGAACTTCTTAAGTTAACCTACAAATGTTTTAATTTACACTGAGCCATTGGCCACATCAGCTAGCAGTACCAATAACACGAATAAACTGATACTGGGATCTCAGCTGCTGAGTCCATATCTTGGTTCTGTTTATTTCACCTAATAGCCTCGGTACGGTTAAATGGAGAAAATATAGACAAGATATCCTAAACATTACGTGAGTTCAGTTGTTGGGGAATGTTGAAACAGATACAGCCAAAGGTTCGTTCTCAATCGCAGAGAATGATTAACTCGTAAACGAGATATATTTAAATCGTTCGACGGCATTTCTCCAGCAAGTAGAAACTAGACAATCTGCAAATCATTGCTCTGGCATAAATGATGAGTTTTGACAAAGCGATACCAGACAGCTCAGTTAGTTTAAAAGAGATACTGACAAATGTTAGACTGCATCTAGAAGAGCAACATTTCAGAGTGATTGTCGTATTCAATTAATCGATCGGAAATTTAAAAATGTAATGATGATTTTCATAATAACTCGATCGAAAATTAAATGAAATCAACAAATATTAATTGTTATTCTCGAAACCTGAAGAGACGTTTATGTTGGTCACACGCCTTGGCAAAAAGATATGTCTGTGACATTTTTTTCAGGGATGCAGAAGTACATAATCAATAATCATAACAGAAAATGGATTCTCTCGATTAGTCATGCGACTAGATTTCAAAAAATGAAAGTGCTAGAACTAAGTGTGCCAGTCATGAGGAACACTGTCTCATTTTCTAAGTGCTACTGCATCACATTTTCATTTCATAATTTATTAAGATCTTACCCTGTATGACCTGTACTGCAAATCTTCCTGCACCTTGATCTAAGAACGTTGCTTCATCTTTCTTCTTTGTCGTTACCTTGACGATGTACTGCCCGCCATCTTTAATGCGGACGTCTCCAATGATGGCGGTAGTCACGATCTCCAGTCCAATGATGTGAACATCGAGGCAGAACTTGTTAGCAAGACATCTGCCAGAGAAACCCGAGTCCGAGTTGACCTCGTGTTTCATGGCCATCTTGCTATCTTTTTCTCTGTATAAAACCACATTGATGTAATCATCCACGCTGACTGGTTGAGAAGACATCAGTCTCATAGTGGCAGCTATAGGCTCCCCTGTCGACACTGTGTAGTTAACCTTGTTTGGAGACATCAGGGATACATCTTTAAAAGTTATTAAGTTGTGTTTTCCACATGATACACCTAGATAAAACAGAAAGACCTATTGAGGTAGTATGCGCCTCAAAAGTGAAAGACTTCAACTTTTTCTCAAACTTTCCTAAATGAAACTTTCAACTGTTCTCCTACCAAAACAAGAATTAAAATCTGGGGTCAGGTGCAAAGTTTAGAAGTAGTGAAACAAATTACTCAACATTTTGCGATATTTGAAATTTAAAATGGCATTTCTGGGGGGAGAAATAAAATTTTGGATTTTCGAAAAACTAAGACAGTGAAAGTTTTTCTTTCTACTAGAGCTTCAAAACGAGCCCCCACAAGTTGTAGATCAGAAAAAAATTACATAAATTTGAGTCCGAACATCTGTCATCGAGGCACTTTGACAGGTTATACAAATGTCCTGAATAATTTAGCTTTGTAACAATTTGCCCATCATTCCAAATTTTTTCATTGTCATTGATCGACCAAAGTTTTCAAACAGAGAATAAAAAGAACTGGTTCTGCAGAATATTGGAGTACCGATAGTTGTTCATCTGTAGTGGACTGTGTCACGTCTAAGCATGGTGTGACATCGACTAGTAACACGGCTTACAGTGCTTTGTTGGATACTTATGACACCGTGGAGTAAGTACGCTGAATAATCAAAAGCTACCTCGAAATTCTGGCATGGAAAGTCCTTGAAATTTGTGTCTATCGATCCCTGAAAACTTCGGTAGCCATTCAATGATGAACTATCAATATTCAACGATATTGACAATCTCCGCTGGTCTTCAAGTTCACTTTAGTCACGATAAGAATCATTTGTAATAAAAATTTCTGATTCAATGAGAGACTTATCCCAGAATTAGAATGTTGTGCTTCTTTGTAAAGGTTTCTTAAACTTTGCCAGCGTTGACCTTAGAACATAACATTTCTATTTGACAACTCAAAAAATATCGCCATGTATTTCATAAACGAAAATCAGACGAAGAGTTCATCCAGATTTATACCAACATATGACATTCTATCGGCTAATGTTCCGAAATGTATAATTTGAACCACAGTTATCGTCCGAACAAGTATTTTTCGACACGGACAAGAGCACAAAGCAACTTCCATTATTGAACAAAGGTTAATTATCTTACCTTGTTGAACGTAAGCCCCTACGACAAGAAATATGAGAATTGCCCTAATATCCATGGTTACTGTAGCCCATGGTAGAGTGACCCGTCGACTGAACTATTGGTTCTCGTAGGTAACGACCAAATGCAGCCTATCAGAGAGAGACTGAACTCAGCAGGTCTGTGTACTCTGTGTGAATAAGTACGCTTTGGTTAGCAATGTGACTTAAGTAGTGTGGGGTAGATGTTGAGTCATGTGGTCAAAACCAAATGGATAATTAGCGGCACACTCCACTATCCTTCATTTTTCTTGAAACGTCAAGTCATACTCAGGGGCCGTCAACCAGCCTATTTCAAGAAATTTCTATAAAAAGTGTTTTCAGTGTCTTTAGGACTGGTGTAAATGTAGCATTTAAAAGAATTTCAAGCAAAAAAAATGGCGGGGAAAGTATAAAAGTTGTTCAACTGCCTTCCCATCAAGATTTGAAAAACTTTCCCTTCCACCAAAAATACCCTCTCTTCTCTCCCAAACCAAAATGCCCAGTACCCCTCCACACCAGAAAAATTCCTAAGTCCCCGCTCTTCACCACAACAGTTCCCTGCTGCTCTTGTGCCTTCTAGTCCCAAATAGATTGTATTACCTTTCAGTTACTTTGTTACTTTGGACCGAAAAATCTCGTTCACGATAAACTTTGACTGTCGACGTATTTTATAAGTGCAGTTTTTGCTAGATTGAAGGAGTTTATCAAGCGTTGTTTATTGGTTGATAAGAAGACATTGCCAGTACAATTAATTGTTAACCTAACATATTCTACTTATAAATGCGTCATTGCTGTAATAACATTCAGCGTGCAAAAATATGGTCAAGTTATTCAGTGAGTGCGACATTGACACAAGAAATAAAACGAAATTTTCCTGCCCACTGATAACATAAGGAAATATATGCCCTCGCGCCACCGAACCACTTGCGAGCATCGTCTTTCACGAATAGCTTCATTGGCTGCCCCTGCGTACTGATCAATGACGAGCGGCACGCGTCTGTAAGCCATATCGGGATCCCGTAATACTATAGGCCGGTGAACCTTGCAACATGTCGCAGTGTGTGGTTTCATCCAACAAAAGTATATTTAAACAATCAGCACTTCATATCAACTGACGGGCCTCTTTGGTTTTACACCAAACATTACTTCCAAATATGTGACCCACATTATGACATATCAGCTTAGGATTTGAACTACAGAGGTACGTCACACTTCATTAGATGTTTTTAAGTCAAATCATCCTTACTTGTCATGTATGTTGATTAATTTGCTGCGTGATGTGGTACATATGTCAGAAAAAATTGCGGCTCTTCTGAATGAATGATGAATGAATGAATGAATGAATGAATGAATGAATGAATGAATGAATGAATGAATGAATGAATGAATGAATGAATGAATGAATGAATGTTAATGTATTAAACTGGTAAGTATGACAAGTCTGGAATACGCCATGGTGATGTTTGGCTCTCAGTATGTGATTATTTCAGATTGTTCGTGTGAAACACTCTCGTTTTTACTTTCTCTTTCTATATATACTATCCCATTCCCGGGTCCATCGTCCCCGACTCTAATCGCTCTGCGTACTGTGATAGATGAACACAGTATCAGCAGTTTGGTCAAAGTTAGACCACCATACTTTATTTGTATACTTTTGTGACCGGGTGCTTGATTACTTCTTGGAATACGTGGTTTATACGTAACTCATCTGCAACCGACGAATTTCCAAGGTTTCGACGCTCCTTAATTTTCGGGGACACAGTCTTATCTGGCTTTCATGTCCCGATGTCCATCTATCTTTCTGTCCATCTATCTTTCTGTCCATCTATCTTTCTGTCCATCTAAATCTGTATCTATGTTTAGTATGCTTTATTCAGATCGGCATATGTCGGGTTCTCTGCAGAAGCAAAAGTCTGTCGACATCATGGAAGCTTGATTTCAACAATTACACCCTTCTCTATTTGGCAGTTAAAAACTATCTACTGTTGATTGACCAATCAGAGTGCTCAATTCAGGGTGTTTTATTTACTCATAAAGCCTTGGTCACCAAATTCCAGAAAACGAATGACAGCGCCGTAGTAAAGTACTGTCCAATCAAAAGTGAACATGTCATATTCTGTAGACATCTGGTACGTTTTAATATTCAAATTTGGTAACACAGTGGAAACCAGCTGCAACAAAAAATCTGCTGTGCCCTAGGGCATTTATATAATGTGCCCTAGGGCATTTATAGGATGTTCCATTACATTGGAAGGCTATTTCACAAATAAAAGTTTTAATTCATATCCTAAACATGTTACATTGACAAAGGGACGGTTGACGTAAACACATTGAAAACGAAAATATATCAGTTAGGGGCGATAGTTTTTAAGTCGGATAAAACCCTCGTACTCGGGCTCTTCTGGTATATAAAGTCCAACCCTACGATAAAATGTCTCGGCCTGCGGCCTCGACATTATATCGTTGGGTTGGACTTTATATACCAGAAGAGCCCTCGTACTCGGGCTTTATCCTATACTTGACAGGGTTATGTTTTTCAGTCAAATTCTCTGTACTTCAAAGCCATATGGCGGCCATGATGTTACTATAGAGGAGTACGATCTTTTAGAAATTCTTTCATTGCCCAGCTGTCTCATCATAGTATCAAAGCAGAACTGCATTATTGACAGTCAGAATATACACCATACAAGTTGAGAATACTTCACATACAATATGCAAGTACAGACTCGATTGACCTGTACTGACCTGTTGGTGTCGCCATGCATGTGATTTAGGGAACGGTCATCTGTTCTTTGGGGGCGGAAAAATGTTTGGTTAATGGGTATTGATGTTGAAAACTGATTTTACCAACGTATGCATGCCATTTGTTTAAACATGTTTGAACATTTTTGGACTTCTATGGTAACAAAGGAACCAACTTTGAGTTCTAAAATCATGTGTCATTTCGTCAAGTTTTATGACATTTGAAGCCATCATAGTAATATTTTAAAACTGGCGAGTGGTACTTTACCTTTCAAAACACACTTTTGACCACTGGTGGACCATTAATGTTTCACATTTTCGGTGCTTTCATTTGCGCTCACAACATGGTTCCGGTTTTTTTGTATCGATAAGATGTCAAAGGTAACGGTATACTCAGTGCCTGAAAGGTATACAGTCACCTGTAATCTAAATATGTCCATATACGGTCAAAGGGGCGTTCCTTGGTATTAAAAATGCACATGTGAGGGCGCTGTTTTTATAAAGCGGCCACCCGCTTAAAATCTGTGATTGGTTAGATTTTCTCTTTCCATGGTAACTGTGGCAAAATTGGAACCAGGTGACAGTATACCTTTGAGTATCGTTTACATGCTTCTTAGAATGTTTTTCTCTCGGAGCCCGGAGTTCTTTAATGTAGATTAAATTTGAAAGTTTGTTTCCACCTTGATCTGTTTTACATTCAACATGAAAAGAAAAGTTGGTCACAGAATTCAAATAATATAATATGGAGTAATGATGAACCACCTTAATCTTCATTCGGTGGCCGAATTTTGCGAAATAGATCACTGAAGAGGGCACTTCATAGGGTCAAATGCGATGAAAATTGCTTTACAAATACTTTATTTTCTGAAATGCAGGTGTAGAAAGAAACGATTTACTTTATCAGTTCGCCCCTACATGCCCCCTCCAATCACAATGGTTCATTCCCCACAAGCGTGACAAGGGCCAGGTGGACAAAGTCGAAAGTTCAGAAGTTATTGAATTGAATGGTATACTTCCTTGCCAGACAACAACAAAATAGCATAGCTGTTTATGATTTAATAAAAATAAAACTTGGCCTTGTTTAAAAGTAAACTCTTCCAATTACATGGCCAAACTGAGCGACTAGGAACGTATTACATAAAGGCTCGTATTGTAAAAAACCTAGGACTTACTATACATGTATTGTGTATAGACAAACACACTGACCCTATACAATACATGTAGTCCACCACAATAATAGGGATATATGACATGTTAAAAACACAATTCCATGATTTTATTTAGGTCTCCGTTCACCATAGTTTGTTAGATTGGAGATTTTCAATCTATTTCGACTTTGAACTCATGCAAGGTATGTGAGGAGTTCAAAGTCGAAGTGGCTGAACTGGCAATGCTTTGATGACCAGTGACGTCTCTGTATTCGGGACACGCATTGATAAAAGAAGGGCAAAAAAGCGGAACCAAATGACAGAAAAATATTGCGCAACGAAAATTTCCATTTTTTCCTAGGGGATTTACAGAGAAGTGAACATTAGGCATAGATATCCTTTTAAATGGGAACTGTTGAATAGTTTCAGCAAGATGTAGATATTCATTGAATAAAGATTTGCAGATAAATGCGATTTGCGAGCATTCACATCAACTTGGCCATATGTACGCAGTAGACTGTGTTTGACACCGCGGAGCTCAGTAAACCAGTGGCCAGAAGGACTACAAATCACTAAACAAAGCACGTGGACATACTTGATTGCAAAAGTCTGGTATTTTAACTCTTTGCCCTCCTGCTAATGTCATGCAACCTTTGGCGGTGTAAGTCTATGACCCAGAGTGGATTAATCTGTCTTCGATACTTACCGACAGTCCACTGTTAGGTGTTTATCCTAACGCCATTTCAACTTCTCACCTAGTAGTTGTGCCTGCTCGGTAAGCTTAATAGCGTCGCCAACGTCAAGATTCAGCGAGTTAAAGAGTGTACAAGTTATTTTCAAGAATTTCAACATTTCGGAAGGCTCGGATTTGTCTGTTCGCCTTAGTTTTAACTTAACTGTCGAATTTTCAGCTACTATAGGCAATATGGCCGATGAATTTGGCTGACGTGTTTTCTTCTTTTGGGGGGGTTTCCCGCTAGGATTTCCCGTTTCTGGCTACTTCCTTGTCATCGCTGATCGACGAACCTTACGATTTAACCACGCGGGTGAGGGGGATAAAACTATTGAGAGTAGGTCAACTTTCTTTTTATTTTCTCCTTTTGAAAGAAAATTATTGACCCAGCCCCGGCATTGTGGCAAATTCGGATTTACAAACTGGTGAAATCTGAAAAATTTGCAATGTACGACAAATTAAGGAAAAGCTGACTGCTATGAGTTAAAGTTGTTATTACTCTCTCATGGTCAAAGTTATATCAGACGGTGTGACACATTTTAACGAATTCAAGTAGATAAACGATATAATTTATGAAGCCTTTCTGTGAAATTTACAGGAATGTCAGTTTATTTTCAATAGACGGGTTGACAGGCTAAGGCAAAATTAAAAGTCTGTCTATCTGTAATTTTACCGTTAGAATGTACTCAATGTGCTAAATATGCTGTATAGGTTATAAAGGCTTGCATAAGCGATGTACATTGCCAAACAATTAGCCGTAAAGTCTTCCGTGTGCCAAGTCGCCTATGGAAGTGCACCGGTATTTGTTTCGCGCACGCACCGCACGAGTCTTTAGGGGCCGTGGATAATTAAAACACGCGCACAGCAAACGTGACCCCCCCCCCCCCCGTTTAGGCGGGGGTGAGTGGTTTGGCTGTATTTCGATTTACCGTGCGCAAAAATCGCACTACATATTTTTCACATCAATATCTCGCTCCACGCTTTACTGTATCGCAAAATATCGCGCTATATGGTTTGGCGTGTACCAGTTAGTCGAGTATTTCTGTCTGTTGGTTCTCCACTATGTTACTGGATGCTTTAGGGACCGTTCAGTTTTTACGGCCTGGGGGGGGGCGGTAAAATCTTGTCGCCGGTGTTCAAAAAAATATAGACCCCCCTGCATTTTTCGTGAAAAAAAGATGACCCCCCCCCTTTGTCAGACGAAAAAATTGATGAACCCCCCCCCCCCCCGCTGAAAAATAACCAAAACCCATATGTCAAATTTACCCGCACGGTTTGGATTTGAACTCCGGTACGCGGCGCACTTTATTTGTGTAGCAGAGATGCCAGTGCACAAACTTCTCAGCCACATCCATGCAAATGTCTGTTAATTAGGAAAACTGTAAGGCAATTTTTAACTTCATTTCCATAGACAACTTATGTCCATGGACATTGTATAAAGTAACCTTTATTGGAGTGGTTCGCCAAAGGCAGCCCTCTGGTTAAGAGGGTCATGGGCCATTATGTAAAGTCAACTTTATTCTAATGGGCCACCAAAGGTGGCCCGCTGGTAAAGAGGGTCGATCATGGCCATTGCATAAAGTAAACTTTACTGGACAGGGCCGCTGAAGGCGTCCGGCCGTTAAGATGGTCATGGGGTATTACAATAAAGTCCGGCGGCCCACCGGTAAAGAGGGTCGATCATGGCCATTGCATGAAGTAAACTTAATTTGAGTGGCTGCTAAAGGAGTCTGCCCGTTAAGAGGGTCATGGGTAATACATTAAGTATATTTATTGTAGTGGGCCGCCGAAGGCGGGCCGCCGGTAAAGAGGGTTGATCATGGCCATGGCATAAAGTGAACTTTATTTTAGGTATTATGTTTTTGAAAATGTGGTGACCCCCCCCCCTTTCCTACCAGTAAAAGCGATGACCCCCCCTTCGCGGATTCCAAATTTTGATGACCCCCCCCTGGATTTTGCCGCCCCCCCCCGGCCGTAAAAACTGAACGGTCCCTTATGTTGTGGGTTCGAACCAGATTGAAAACACTGTATATTCTTAACCATAGGTATGATACAGAATGAGGCTGGGTTGGATTTTCGCACTTCAAAACTTTCGTTTAGAAGGGGGAGGGGGTTGAGGCCAAACGAACGTAGTTTCGTTTACCATGCGCATGCTTTAATTATCCACGGCCCCTGTAACCGGGATGAGAGTCACTTCAGCCGCAGAAATTAACGCACGGCCCTTCCATTGTTATTGCACCCCTCTTAAAATGGCACGGTCCTTCATTCGCAAGGCCAGAAGGCCTAATATAGCCCAAAAGCGCAAGCCGTTCATTTTGGGTACAGTTAACCCGGTCATTGTTCGTTTATCTCGGCCTTTGAGAATAGCTTTTCAAAAACTAATCTGGAATGCGGGCACTCACAGGTATTCAGGGTATAGATATAACAGACTCTTAATACACAATGGATATGTTGTTATCAGAGACCAGAAAAATGCCTAACGAAATTCTCTCATTTTAACGGCATTATAAATTTTGCGGAAGGCAGCGCATCTTCTTAATTCATAATATCAAACGTAAACAGGGAAATTTGTTTTTTAAATTCATAATAGAGTGTGTGCTATAATATTCATTCACGACTACAACACTCAAATACTTAACAATGGTAGTTCCATGTTTTTAACTGTGCTCAAAATCTGGTTGTGCTCAGGAGAAAACGATAATACATTATTCTGGTTGCTTGTCTCCAGTGACAGTGTGGATGTTTTCACTTTTGTTTTCTCTCTCCACTCGCTCCGATCGCCAAATATCCCCACCAAAACTGAATATACTTACTGTTCACAGGTAACGTAAATCCATCCTAAATACAGATTATTTAACATAACACTGCTTTCGTGGAAATGCTTATGTGTTCATCACTTTATATACTATATAGGGCATTGACAACAACGCACAAGAACATCTACTATTACGGAAGCTATTACGTAAATTATATGCGGTATATGTTCTACCGAGAAGTCAAACAACGTGAAACGGAAGTTGATGTCGTGAAACTTCGAATGAATTTGTTTAAAACTTATATTTACCCCGCTATCATTTCACCCCGGTCAATGTACGCGAACGCTAAATACTTCGTATTTCTCTTTTTTGAGCGTATGTTCATCTATCAAACGGAAACGCTCAGTCTCGGTCTAAGAATTTGACAATTATAACATCCGGCTTAATTCTTGGATGGACAGAAAGTGTGTTTATAAGTGCTTAAAATATATTCCTACGAATTTGACATGTGGAATGTAGTAGAGGCCTTATGCGTTTATTGGCATTTTGAAAAGTTAGATGGTCATCAGTGACAATAAACAAAGCTGTTCGTGTGAAGGAGGTTTTTTGTTGGGATGGCGAATCAGTCGCGCCATATTTGTGCAGAAGGCACCGTGGCACTGGTAACTTTCTGAAACGTCTCAAATATGTACATCCAAAATGAATCTGAAACTGAAGCTGGCGATAAAAGCAATCATAAACTTCGGCGCGCATCTGCGTAAACATTTGATATTTGTATTGTGGCTCAAGACACTAGACAGTCGACAGTCTTCCAACAGTTTATGATATAGAGTTAGAAGTTTGAGGAAGTCAGTCTTGATCATGAATGAAACTTTACCTCTATATGAATCACATTCCAGGAGAGTAACATGGAAAATGATTTAGTTGAAAGAGCCGTAAGTTGATCGGAGTTTTGTTCATACATGTGATATCGCTCCCAGCTGGATTTGTTCCCTGATTTGGAACAGCTTCGTCCAGCTGGATTGGCAGGCAAAGGGAAGTGCAAGTTACACTGTTGCATTGCTACCTACAGGCTTTTAAGCTTGAATAGCTAGTTTTCTTTCAAGAAAAATGAACCTTCAGCGACTTCCCACCAACAACTTCGCGAGGCTGAAGTACTGGCTGTACTGGGCAGGTGCCGCCAACTGAGCTATATTCTGTTCATTCGAAAAGGTGTTGGTGCGCGCATTTTGTCGGCGGGCGGGTAAATTTCAAAACTAATCAGCAGGCGGGGAGAAAAATCGATATTTACTGTGGATGGGGAAGAAATTTCATTATTTCAGTGGGCGGGGAGAAAAGTTTTGATAGTGGGTATCGGAAGATACGTGGAGGGAGAGGAGTGCAGTGGTTGATGGAACTTGAGGGGAGATTTACTTAGGAAGCAATGTTCCAAGGTATGTACTGCTAGCTGCTCGCACCGTTTTGCGTTGATCTGGGTTGCCTAGTGGTCATCCAGAGGGCAATGGGGAATTTCAGTAGTGGGGAGAGGGTAGTGGGGAGCTTGAATTGTTGTGGGTAGTGGGGAGCGGGCAGATACCGTAGATACTGGAAGGCAGAGCCAAAGCATCAAAATTTAGTGGGAGGGCATATTTTCCCTGTTTGCCAGTGGGAAGGCATTTACGAACAGCTCTACTTTCCCCTCCAAATTTTAGGTCAAGGTAAAAAATAAGTAAATATTTCATGTAAACCATGGAAAATCTTCATCATAAAAACACAGCTGGAGAATAAACGGGATCGAGGACCAGACCACATCATTCTGATGTTTGTGAAGTCGCTTTGAATACAGGGCTTAGGTTTTGCGAACGCCGCTGGCAGCTGTAGCTACTTCCGACAGCTGCCTGCCAGTGTCGGTCACTTCACTAGCTGCGGGCCGATTATTGAGATTTTCAAACAGAAACAGTTTGCTAATGAACATGTATTTGAGTAACCAACCGGAACTTACATGTAAGTGTTGATGAGCTTTAAGATTTATCAAGGAGGACGGAGACAAATGAGACATGTCGGTTTATTTTTCCATGGAGGATACTTTCTTCTTCAAAATCACGTATCTGCTGAATGCACACTGCACATGGATACTTCAAACAGTGGTTTGAGAATGTTATACTCACAGTGTACAGTGTTTACAGTGTACTGTAGCCATAAGTTATTCTAGAAGGCCAAAGTAAGTAATTTTGTTCTGCGTCCACTCAAAATTCCAAAAGGGGATCAAAGTCAGGTAGTTATGTTAAAAACATGCATTAAAAGTATAACAAAAAATCTATATGCCATTATTTAAAAGATATCTCACAATGAATGTCTGTATATAATCTGTGTGATGGTCAATTGTACTTAATCTAATCTATGCAATGGTTGCTTTAAGTATAATCCTTGTTGTGGTTGATTTATGTATAATGGATGTGATATTTGATGTGGTTTACTTATTTGTATGCCTTTCCATTGCTTAGGTGTGCCTAGCTAAGGAAGTGAAAACAAATTATCAAGTTGTTCTGCAACAATGGAAGGAGTATAATGAAAGCTGGTTGAAACTGATCGAAGAGCCTCGTTGTAGTGTTCCTGTAAGTTGACCACATTCCGTGAATAACATCCTTTGCAGTGTAAATAAACTACTAGCTATCAAATGTAAATTATATCACATCAACTTCCCATGTGTGTCCCACACGCATAACTTTTTAAATGAACGTTCACTCTTAGAATTCCATTTTTCAGTATAATCACTTCACAAGTTTCTGTCATTGCTTTTGTTCAATACAATATGTAGTGATGCGTAACCAGGATTTCCCAGTCATTGTACCAGTGCTTACTCCTGGTACACAAAAGTACTCACGTGAGAACATAAAGCACTCTTAGACTACTGCTTCCTCATTTGCAGAAAGATTCGAGTTCACCCAAACCTTCTGTGTTCAATATTTACCTCAGCCCTCTCTATCCATATTCACCCCAGCCCTCTCTGTCCATATTCACCCCAGCCCTCTCTGTCCATATTCACCCCAGCCCTCTCTGTCCATATTCACCCCAGCCCTCTCTGTCCATATTCACCCCAGCGTATCTGTCCATATTCACCCCAGCCCTATCTGTCCATATTCACCCCAGCCCTGTCTGTCCATATTCACCCCAGCCCTATCTGTCCATATTCACCCCAGCCCTCTCTGTCCATATTCACCCCAGCCCTCTCTGTCCATATTCAACTCAGCCCTATCTGTCCATATTCACCCCAGCCCTGTCTGTCCATATTCACCCCAGCCCTGTCTGTCCATATTCACCGTAGCTCTCTCTATCCATATTCACCCACCCCTCTCTGTCCATATTCACCCCAGCCCTGTCTGTCCATATTCACCACAGCCCTCTCTGTCCATATTCACCCCAGCCGGCCTCTCTGTCCATATTCACCTCAGCCCTATCTGTCCATATTCACCCAGCTCTCTCTATCCATATTTACCCCAGCCTATCTGTCCATATTCACCCCAGCCCTCTCTGTCCATATTCACCCCAGCCCTCTCTGTCCATATTCACCTCATGCAGCCCTCTCTGTCCATATTCACCCCAGCTCTCTCTATCCATATTCACCCCAGCCCTCTCTGTCCATATTCACCCCAGCCCTCTCTGTTTGATATTCACCACAGCTCTCTGTCCATATTCACCCCAGCCCGGCCTCTCTGTCCATATTCACTTAAGCCCTATCTGTCCATATTCACCCCGGGGCCAGCCCTATCTGTCCATATTCACCCCAGCCCTCTCTGTCCATATTCACGTCAGCCCTCTCTGTCCATATTCACCCTAGCCCTGTCTGTCCATATTCACCCCAGCCCTCTCTATCCATATTCACCCAGCCCTCTCTGTCCATATTCACCCCAGCCCTCTCTGTCCATATTCACCCCAGCCCTCTCTGTCCATATTCACCCCAGCCCTGCCTGTCGATCATCCCAGCCCGGCCTCTCTGTCCATATTCACCTCAGCCCTATCTGTCCATATTCACCTCAGCCCTATCTGTCCATATTCACCTCAGCCCTCTCTGTCCATATTCACCCCAGCCCTCTCTGTCCATATTCACCCCAGCCCTGTCTGTCCATATTCACCCCAGCCCTATCTGTCAGCCCTGTCTGTTCATATTCACCCCAGCCCTGTCTGTCCATATTCACCCCTGCCCTGTCTGTCCATATTCACCCCAGCCCTCTCTGTCCATATGATATAATACCCAACATCGCCTGCATGAGTGTCATTTGTGCTGTGTCAGACACGAGAACAAAGTCCAATGTCTGACGCGGCACAAATGACACGAATGCTGATACGATGCAAGGAACTGGCGATATGGGTATTATATCATTAGAGGTTATAAACGGTGCGCTCGGGTATTGGTTGCGGATATAAGACCTCGGGGTGAAAATTAGCATATTTGGCGGGAAATAATCACCGAGCGAAGCGAGGTGATTATTTCACCCAAATATGCTAATTTTCACCCCAGAGGTCTTATATCCGCAACCAAATACCCGAGCGCACCGTTTATAACCTCATTATAATATGTTGAAGTTAAAAACAAGTGGACAATTTTGTTATTTAGGGCCGAAGTTGGAACGACAGTTCAGGAGCGCCCAGCCTCATACAAACTCTAAAAAAGAACGTTTCAGAACGCGCGCGCGTGCACAGTTGCATTCATAAACTACGGTTACGCAACGCATCGACATCGCGATTAGACATCGAACTTGAAGAATTTTTTCTTTAAAAAAACGCTCATAAAACTTTAAAAAATTGTGGTGTTGTTACACAGACTCCGCTACTTACAGAAACTCTTCATATTTTGGTTCGTCAAGCTGCATTAGGTTAAAATTTAACGATCAAAAACAATCTGAAGCCATAGACTTGTTCGACATTACGGCGCGTTGAACTCTCAAGTTGGCGTTCGAAATTTGCGCGAGCTCAAATGTTACGCGGCGCGCAGGTCTTCTTGTTGAGAATATAAACCCCGGCTCCAGCCAATCAGATTGCCGGATTCCAGCCAAGCATATTATAATACCAGTTGATGGCGCAAATATAGCGATATGGTTGGTCGAGATGCGAAAAGAACCGTGGTATATTGGCAATATACCACAGCTGGCATACGAGCGAGCTCTCAGCTTGAGCAAAAATCCGTTTATGACGGTCCACGTCAGAATTTCAATATATTGTTATGATGTAATGACAATAAATCGCACCCAGCCATGGTTTACCTCTCCATTTTGACCAGTTCACTTCATATATGCACTCGCTATCGCTCGTGCATATATGTCGTGAACTGGTCAAAATCTCATGGTATACCATCGCTGGGTGTGCTTTATTGCTTAAATAACCAATTTATCATATACCCATGCCCAGAATTTTACTAATACTTACGAAAAACCTTAAATTTTGAGGCTTTACTTTATGATGCCTTGCGCATAAATATCGAAATATTTGTGTGAACAGGCTTTATTCATAAACTATACAATGAAGTCAACATCATGCGCGACATCGCTGCAAGTCCTCCATATCTCAATGAACCCCAAGAAGAAAGACACCGGAATTCAAAAATTGTTGTACAGGGGAAACTTTGTAAGGTGCAACATGCTAGAATTGTAACCGATCAAAAACTCTCCTTAAATTGCTTTCAAATTTAGTCTCTCCTGATTTTGATCGTGCTTGATCGTTCTACGGCACAGAGAGGAACTGCCATTTTTTACACTGAGAGTTGCCATGTCAACAAGCATTGCGCGCAACATCGCTGTCACGCCAGGCGCTCGCTACCTTGTACTTTGATCGGAGGTAGGCTGTTCCATGCGAATGGCAGAATGTTTGCTGAGCTTGTCTAAAAAAATACAAGAACCATAACAGAAAAACCATGCTAGGCTCAACAGGTTATTTCCATATTTAGCAACCCAAAATATCAATGTTCCTCAAAGCCCTTCAAATTTTTACGTTGGTGACATGGCTTCACAGGCGGAGAGTGGAGAGCAGGCAGTTTGTTTATTTATGTTGTTTACCATCAAATTGCAAAATATATAGTTCACAAACATTCAAAACCGATGACATTTATCGTGCATATCTCTTGTAAAACGTGAAACATCAGGGCTGATATTTTATGGTAAATGTCATGAGGATGGAGCAATATGGGCATTAGAATATAGTGGTTCTTTATCATATTTTTGTAATTTCTTTGTCTCTCAGCCATCCAACAATGCCAGTACAGTTACCATACCAGCCCATCTAGTTGATAGATTAATGGCAGACACCAAAAACTTGAAGGAAATGCTTCCAAAGGTCATCAACTCTGAGTATATCAGAACATTTCACAAATTACATTCTGCTGAAGAAGGTAAACCATAATTTATAGAAATTGTTACGTGTTGATAGGTGAGATCATTTCAGATATAGGATGACACATCATGAAAAAAGTGTGCTACATATTGACCATCAGATTGCTAACTAGTCAGTTTTTTCAAGTTCATGAAGATATCTATTGATGATAACACCAATTGATGTTTGTCATTGACTTCTAATTAAGGCTTGTGATAAATTTTTGTGAAGAAAGTTGTTATAATCTCAGATGAGACAATCAGCGACACTTTATTCCTGAAACAACTACCGGTAAATGTTTTTCATTGAGAGATTTATTAACCCTTTGAGTACCAAAGTCAATTTTTGTTGCCCTTACAGAATATAACGCCAACAACTTTTCAGACATCAAGACAATTTTTTTCAGATTTTTCCCAAACTTGTGCTCAAAAATTGTAACCAATTAAAAAGTTATGCCCATTTGATCCAAAACTAACATAAAAAATACAGAAAAATTCATAAAAATTAGTAACATGTTACACTGAAATTTTAAAGAGAAAAAATTTCAGCACTCAAGGGGTTAAGAAATACATGATATACTGTGAAGGTGGATTGACTAAGTATGTCTGAAGTTTTAAAATTCATAATGATGAAGTGAGTTTCAGCAAGATGCCACACAGTATTTACATGTTGGAAGGCAAAAATTTATTTTGGTGGTTGTATTCACAGAAGTCAAGAATTTAGAGAGAGAACTTAAGCATTCCTGCAGTGAAGTAGAATATTGGAAAGCCAGATATCAAACAACATTAGAAGAGTTAGAGAAAGAAAAGGCGGTAAATTTTGTGACAATTCTCAGTCAGTAATGATAGGAGTGTAATCTTTATAGATGCAAGGCATGTTTCAATGAAACTTGGAAATACATGTATTAGTTTATAGTGTTTAACTTGGCTGGTCCCCGCCTCAGTGACAAGCACAAAGAGGCAGGTAATGGGAAACCGCCATGTATCAAATTACGAAATCTGATTGGTTGAATCATGGGGCGCTGTCATTGGCTGTTCAATTTTACTTGGAAGTCAAGCTAAAATTATCACAGTTTCACGATGTGAACGTGGCTAGAATGTAACCAAGGATTTAATAACCATACCTACAAGTTTTGAAATGTTGGCAGCTACCAGATTAGACTAAAAAACACACAACAAGAAAGGATGCACTGTGTGCGGACATGCACGATTAACAACTTCCAGGAAACCAAAAACTGTCTCATTTCAAAATGGCGGTTTGCCTGTATCTTACTACGTGCTGCTTGTCAGGTCACATGAGACTCAGTGATCAGCGAAAGTGTTTAAATAGAATCACAATACAGTGCACAGGTTGAAAATTTGGTACTGTCACCCTGGCTTCAAATTACCCAAGTGTTACATTGAGTAGGATGTATTCAACCAGTCTGTCAGAAAAAATATATGCTGATGGTGAAAAATTAATTAGTTGTTGTTTAATGTTTGGAATAGACAATACAAGTAGTCTTCTTGTAGGCTGTTAAAAATATGAGTATTAAAGGAAACACTTCAAGGATGATATAATTGCTTCATTGAGGTGTGCATCAAACTTTTGTACATTTATGGCTCCATAGATCTGCTCTAAGATATCCTATATTGTATTGTTTGTGTGTTCTATGTAGGAGAAGATTAGAATTCACTGTGAATTATCAGAGGTAAACAAAGAACTGAGTGACCAGTCAGAGTACTGTGCTAGTTTAGGATCAGCTGTTTGTACCTTGCTGTGGAGAGTGTCCAGAAATGAAGATAGTGTCCATTCATTCATTGTTGGGGTGAGTTTTAGAAAAAATTTGACAAAATCCGAGCAAAAACCCATGGCTATCATGTGTGACATTTAATTTACAAGTAGCATAGATGATAAGGTATTGTTGCAACAGCATCAGCTGAATAATTTTATCAATGATCACTGGAAACATAGAATAAAGGAAGACTGTTGATTTGTTTCATGTTATGAAGCATAGCCGGTATTCAAGATCTGGGAATGGTAAATCAAGATGGCTGGTTAAGAATCACCAATATTTGTTTTTGAAACTTTCAGTAAAGCTACTTTGAAATTTGAAGCGCCTTACAGATTGGTGTATTTCAGTACAATTTGATATTAATTACAGAATGACAACACAATCACTATTCCAGTCTATTCCAAAAATTGGATTTGCCAAGCCTGTCCTTTGGATATTACTGATTTGTCCATTATTCTACTGGCTTCCCTCAAAAATCTCATTGTAATTTGTTTTCGTTAGCAATTTCACTGAACTGTTTCTAATATTTTTTGCAGTCCAAAGTTGCTGATTTTCTGATCATAGTACGCCATACAATGGAAAGCTATATTGCAACATATCAAGATGAGATGCCAGATGAACACACTGATGAATCACAGTTTGTACTTGCATTGTGTGGAATTATTACAAGTAAGTCAAGATGATTTATTATATTGCATTTTGCAGAAGCAAGATCTACAGACGTTTTACAGTTAAAGGACCAGTAGTAACCTTTTACAATATTTTTCACAATTTTGTTTTGATGTCAATTGAAGTTTCTTGTTCTACTCATCAAAGCTTGCAAAACACATATGATTGACATGGGGTATCTGTGGTTGAGTATCCCATGGGGTATCTGTGGTTGAGTGTCCCATGGGGTATCTGTGGTTGAGTGTCCCATGGGGTATCTGTGGTTGAGTGTCCCATGGGGTATCTGTGGTTGAGTATCCCATGGTTTTATCACAGTCAGCTGTGAATGCATTATTGCTATAGGAAACATCCTGCCATAGACACCAAAAGTGTGGCTGTAATCAATCTATGTTGTGGAATTTAGACACAAGGATTTTGTTTGTTTTGCCTGTTTGGTTATTTACAGCATGTGACACATTGTAACAGGAAAGCTTTTCTATCACTGTGACAGATTGTTTTGGAGTTATGACATAGATAATGTATATGGCTAAATAACAGTTATAATATAATGGTTCTCTAACATTTTCTGATTTGCACAATGCCATTGTAGCATGTGGTGCAACACATACTTTATCTAGCAATACAACCAGGTTTTTGAGATTTTGTTTGGTCTTTTTGTTTTTTGGGCCTTTTTTTTGGGGGGGGGGGTTAATGGCTCATAATCTGTGACTTTTAAACAATTGCTGTAATTTCAAGAGCTAGAATATATTGGTTAGATTGGCTGGCAGAACAGCTAGTGAGTTGAATTAATGTTTGCCAGTATGATAATTGAAGGTGATATGTGTGCAAAAACAAACAAAATTGTAGAGTGAAACTTATCTATATAGCAACAGGTAATTCACCAAAATTGACTTTTACAATTCAAAAGGGAAAACTCTGCTATAAAGCTGGCATAAATGACCCACAAACTGCTTTTAAAAAACTTTTGTATATCAACCCATGGACCTGTCAGAATATCTAAACCTCCTCAGAGTGTTATGATATTGGTATTAGGTATTTAGATGATACTCTGACCTTCATGTGTATATTTCATCATTCTCTGTTGGTTTTCATTTATTGATGTCGGATCTGACTGTCAGTGTTTTTCACTATCATTTCAGACATAGCTGTTGATATACAGATCTGACTGTCAGTAATTTTCACTATCATTTCAGACATAGCTGTTGATGTGCAGATCTGACTGTCAGTGTTTTTCACTATCATTTCAGACATAGCTGTTGATGTACAGATCTGACTGTCAGTGATTTTCACTATCATTTCAGACATAGCTGCCTTTGCCTGTGGACGTGAGTTTTTAGTAACCAATAGTAACGGACGGAGCCTGCTAGAAACCATGATTTCTGTCTTGTCTAACACCCCAGTCAATCACAGTGCAAAACTTAGAAGGTTAGTCTCTTAACTCAACTGTTATTTACTGGCAAAATGTTTTCAGTTTAGATTCGTGAAGTGGATGCTTACATATGACTAGAATTCAGTAAGGTATAGCAAATCTGATCAATGACCTAGCGACTTCCTCATTCAATGTTGTCATGGAAACAAGCTGAAATGTCCTTGATTTGTGTACTTAACAAATTGTAACACCAATCTACCAGAGATTCAGATTGTACAGTACACTGGTATCCAAGTCTGAGCATCCATATCTACAAAGTACAGTGACCTGGTCATTGCAATCAAAACACCTTGTCTAGTGAGACTGTGCTGTTAAAATTCAATAAAATAGGAAATCACAAGTGCATGGAACGTGAATATATCTGCCATACGTTAGGATACTGTTAAAACAAATTATACTTATAATATTATAATTATTACAATGTAAGAGTGTCACAAGGGTATTATATGCCTTGAAATTGAAAGACTTAACCTTTTCACAAACTTTCATCAACAAAACCATAAACTATTATCTTTAAAAATCAAGAGTAGAAATCAAGGGGTCATCATGCAAAATGGGTACCATGGAAACACATCACATGTCCTTTTATTTTGTTGATATTTGAAATTCAAAATAGCCATCATCCTTCTCTTAGCATTGAGGGTAAAATTTAAATTTCCAATTTTCACAAAAATAAGCAGGTGAAAAAACCCAGTTATCCCAGAACTTCAAAATGAGCCCTACAAGTGGTAGAACAAGAAAGTAATTTATAAGAGAATCCCACTATCTGTCCCTGAACGGTGTTCTACATGGTTGCATTGTTATTTGTATTTCCTGACTTGCTGACAGAAAAGATACCAGATAACATTGCCTTGTAATTATGATTATTATACACCTACTGCCGTAACCTATGGGAGTTTGACCGTCCAATAACTTTCCGTATTTTGTATAGTACGCGGAGTCCCGAATACGGGAGACGCGCGACGCGCCTGTTTGACCTTTGACCTAGCGATTATCGGATGTAAACAAACTATTTTACGGTGAGTTATAGACATAATAACAACTTCCACCAAAATGTATTCGTAGTATAAGGTTTAAAACACGCTAAACACAAAACTGAGTCTAAATGCAATTGATTTTTATTTAAAAAAACTAATTAAATTGAAAACATTCAGCGACGTTTGCTTGTAGGCTACTGCACTGGAAATTAATTGGCTTCAAGTTGTGCCAACGCAACAATCGCACGCGTTCCACTCATATTGCGTGTGCCGCATCCCTCAAAATTTACCATAGAATTAGTTTATACGGACGATTAATAGAGGGAGGTGTATAATAATAGGGTTATACACAAAATACGGCCCTGTATGGACGAGGGCTCAGTGAGTGACGTATTGGACGAGCCGAAGGCGAGTCCAATACGTCACTCACTGAGCCCTCGTCCATACAGGGCCGTATTTTGTGAACAAACCATATATTATTATGCAAGATAAAGCCTAGTCAAAAATTTGTGTGTTCCTAGCAACACGACCTACCCTAGAAAACCTGCAACTGTAGACACTTTCTTGCATTTTAAACAATTTCAAGGAAAATATCTCAATTTTACTGTATTTTATGGGTCTCAACCCACAAAAATAAAAATAAAAAAAAATATTCAGACGTAACTACCCTAGGTATATTACCAGAAACACAGTTTTTTTGATGTGACCGAAGGGAAGTTATTAGACATCATTAAAATGGAACAGTTCCGTCCTGATATACTTGATTTGGTATTTTGAGAATGTCAGGAGAAGTTCTTTAAATTAATCTTATTTTAGCAAGAGGCATTCACTGCTGCATGAATTACTGTACATGAAGTTTATACAACAAGTGTTTCCCAACAATTAGTTGAAAACATTTATTTTTGCATGCTAAAAGATATGAGTTATAATATATGTATAGGGTTTAAGGGAAACCTAAGTCCAGCGACTTTGACAGTTTATCCCTTCCAAAATCACCCTTGAGTAAAATGCAGCTCAAATTTGCAACATAATTGCACGCGCTGACGACTACGGCACGACGAAAAGAGAACTTGAAGTAGACGACATTTATGGAATGAGCCCGGAATTCCATGGGCGCGAAAGGGCTCATGGGAGAAGCGTGCGTGACGTCATTGGCGATACAGACGATTGTAGCTTGCAGCTGGAGGATAGTCGGCTGCATTTATGATAAAAAAAGACCTTACCCCAAAAAATTGCTACAAAAGGTTTCTCAACGGTTTTTGATAGAGTCAAATGTGCTTAATAACATATTAAAAGTCTACCAAAATCTGACCACCGGAAACGCGTCATTTTCAAGATGGCGTCCAAGATGGCCGCCATATACTTAAAATGGCCATAACTATACAAAAAAAATTGCTACAAAAGGTTTCTCAACGGTTTTTGATAGAGTCAAATGTGCTTAATAACATAGTAAAAGTCTACCAAAATCTGACCACCGGAAACGCGTCATTTTCAAGATGGCGTCCAAGATGGCCGCCATATACTTAAAATGGCCATAACTACTTAAATATTAAACCTAGACTAGTGATGTCTGTGTCTACCACCATGTTTTAGTGGTTTAGGAATCCAACTATCATATCTAGATTATAGGCAAGTGGTCATAAGTCCCATAATTTGCATATTTGTACATGTATTAAAAATAATCACTGTCACATTCTTCGTCCAGAACATGTTGCTCATGTGGATTTTCACAATTTCCGAGGTTAGGTAGTAAAGGGAAAGCAACTCCACACATCGTTCATATTTTGGGTGTTTGCGTTTGTGTATGAAATTGTGTATAATATAAGTGTATGTCATGTTTGGCTGTTTTAAGAAAAGTGTTGCTTAGCCATGGTGAGACGTATCCGTAATCTACGTGTCTTGATGTTACTCCACACTGGAGTGGAGAGACAAGTGTGACACTGCAGATCCGTTGGCGCTGCATTTCGAAAACAGAGTTTTCTTCATCAGTCGCTTGAAATTCATTCTTGATTGGTGAGACGTGTTGAATGGTTGATTGTTTTTATTTGGTAGTATATTGTTCCACTTACATTTGGTGTTCAAGTAGGGAAGCTAGAATGTCTACTGGTTGGTCTTGTTGTGTTTGTGTAGGTTCGTGTGAACCTGAGTTCGAGCTGTCGTCGCTTTTGTGAAGTCTGGCACTTATAAGTGTATTGCCTATATTTCTGTTCCTTCTATATGCGATTATTGGTTGATTTTGGAACAGTTTTTTATTTAGTGTTTCGTCTTTTTCAAGTTCATTTCAGTTTTCTGTCAAGGCTTGCTGATTTTTGTCATTTCGATGTTACGGGCTATATGTTGTTATGAAGACTACTGTATTGTTGGTGGCGTTCTTTCTTTCTTTTTGTTGTTCAAGCTGTTTTTTTCTGCTTTTATGATCTGTTTCTCTGATAATGCGTTCTATTTCATTTTTAGCTCATATTTGGTATGTACATAAATAACAAAAACAGCTTTTATGGTGAGTCGGTGGCGTCTGTGTGTCTCTATGTATGTATGTGGGTATGTTAGTGCGGATGTATGTCCGTCACACGCAAAAGCTCCCTTACCGCCAAAGCTATCATCTCAGTATTTGGTGTACAGGGTAGATGCAGGGGCTGAGACGTGACGTTCTTCAAATGGACGTCAAAAATGTGCAAATGAGGTAAGAAAAAGGGAAATCCTGCAAATATGTAGGAGTGGTGGCATGCCAGTGACTGAAACAGGCTACTCCACTGACCTTGAGTCATTTCCTGTCATTGTTTTTGAACTGTTACATATTAACAGACCTGCTCAAACTAAGAGGGACTAGCTGTTTTTGCTATGCATGTTGCTAAAGTTGACCTCCAGTACCTAAAGTTTCAGACGTTATTTACTTTTGTCATTCTTGTTTTCTGGTTTATATATTTCTTGTTGTTTTTCTGGCTGTACTGTGCAGAAATCATTGTCATAACATCAACTTGGAATCTTCCTGCACTGATTTATTGTTGATCTTTGGTACCCATACTGGTATGTACCAATTCAGATCAAATGTGATGGACACCGTATAATTGCGGTATTTTTATATTGTCGGTCTTGTAATTTTTCACTTAATTGTGTGACTTTCTCTGTAAAATCGGTTTCGTTGTTGCATGTTCTGATGTATCATAATGTTTCACCTTTGATCAGACCTTTGAATGTTGCTGCCGGATGGCATGAGTTTCTTTGTAAGAACTAGAATGTATCTGTTGGTTTTAAGTGTGTCTTGGTGTTGGGAATGTTCTTTTTGTTTTATCGACGACCTTTGTAGATAGTCAGGTCTAAATATGTGATTTCTTGAGAGGAGCTTTCAAACGAAAATTTGAAAGTAGGATGCATTTTGTTGATGTTTGATATGAATTCATTGAGTTCGTGTTGTGTTCCGATCAAAATCAGGAAAACATCGTCCCTGAACCTCAGCCAGGTCGGCATTTGTTGTTTGTGTTTCTGTATTATTCTCATTTCTGTCTCGTGAAATGTAATATCTGCTATTTCCAGCGACGAGGGAGACCCCATAGAGCATCCCATATTTGCCAGTAGAATTCATCGTTTAATTCAAATGCGTTGTTTTTAAAGATTATTTTTAGCAGAGCTATCATGTATTTTGTACAGTAGTCTTCATAACAACATATAGCCCGTAACATCGAAATGACAAAAATCAAGCAAGCCTTGACAGAAAACTGAAATGAACTTGAAAAGACGAAACACTAAATAAAAAACTGTTCCAAAATCAACCAATAATCGCATATAGAAGGAACAGAAATATAGGCAATACACTTATAAGTGCCAGACTTCACAAAAGCGACGACAGCTCGAACTCAGGTTCACACGAACCTACACAAACACAACAAGACCAACCAGTAGACATTCTAGCTTCCCTACTTGAACACCAAATGTAAGTGGAACAATATACTACCAAATAAAAACAATCAACCATTCAACACGTCTCACCAATCAAGAATGAATTTTAAGCGACTGATGAAGAAAACTCTGTTTTCGAAATGCAGCGCCAACGGATTGCAGTGTCACACTTGTCTCTCCGCTCCAGTGTGGAGTAACATCAAGACACGTAGATTACGGGTACGTCTCACCATGGCTAAGCAACACTTTTCTTAAAACAGCCAAACATGACATACACTTATATTATACACAATTTCATACACAAAACGCAAACACCCAAAATATGAACGATGTGTGGAGTTGCTTTCCCTTTACTACCTAACCTCGGAAATTGTGAAAATCCACATGAGCAACATGTTCTGGACGAAGAATGTGACAGTGATTATTTTTAATACATGTACAAATATGCAAATTATGGGACTTATGACCACTTGCCTATAATCTAGATATGATAGTTGGATTCCTAAACCACTAAAACATGGTGGTAGACACAGACATCACTAGTCTAGGTTTAATATTTAAGTAGTTATGGCCATTTTAAGTATATGGCGGCCATCTTGGACGCCATCTTGAAAATGACGCGTTTCCGGTGGTCAGATTTTGGTAGACTTTTACTATGTTATTAAGCACATTTGACTCTATCAAAAACCGTTGAGAAACCTTTTGTAGCAATTTTTTTTTGGTATAGTTATGGCCATTTTAAGTATATGGCGGCCATCTTGGACGCCATCTTAAAAATGACGCGTTTCCGGTGGTCAGATTTTGGTAGACTTTTAATATGTTATTAAGCACATTTGACTCTATCAAAAACCGTTGAGAAACCTTTTGTAGCAATTTTTTAGGGTCAAACCATATTTTTCAGCCGACTAGGAGTACTGTGAACAGTTCAGCGCGTTCGTAAGACGACTATGGAAAGTTCGGACAACGATATTTCTGACATCGAGTATTACTTTTCCCTGACTGAAATCAAACCATACTAATTTGAACCTGTCCAAGATATGTAATAATTAGAAAGCATCTCAAAACATCGTTCATATCTTGGTTGCTTGCGTTTTGTGTATGATTCAGCGGAGGGAGTCACTGTGCTTGTACAGACCCCGAACTGGATTGGAGAGACTGAGTGTCCCTGCGATCCTTCAACGCTACGTTTCTAAACAGAGTTTTCTGTATCAGTCGCTTAAAATTAATTTTGGTTCGTGAATGATACGGAATGATTGACTGATTGTATGTGTTACCGTGTAAGTCGAGCTTGGCCAGATCTTTAAGGTTGCGAAATCTCCGATATGTATCAGAAAATATTTATTCGCGATTTGACAAATCTATTATAGTGTCGTCTGTTTTTCGAAGCTGGTGTCGAACTTAGGAAGTCGGACTTACTCAGATCTACAAAGTGATGAAATCGCCGATATAATGAATATTTGCCCGCTATTTAAAAAATAGTATCGTCTTAAAGCTTGTTGTAAGGAATGTGTTTCATACAAGACCAGCCCAAACTCCCGATGATTTCCGATATGTCCTCTGTTCAAGTCCCGATCGCCAAGTAAAAATGTTTACATGTAAAGAATGTAATTTGTGCAAGGGCCTCCCGAGTCCCGATGATATCCGATCGGCCCTCTCAACGAAGTCCGTGTGCTCGGACAGAGGTATTCGGGTGGTCAGATCTGTTATGTGGTGAAATCTCTCAGATATACATCGGATATTTACCCACGATTTGACAAAGTATCGTCTAGTGTCAGAGTTAAAGTCCTAAGTCGCCGATATTTATCGGATAAATATCCGTGATTTCGTAGACCCGGCATGCCAACACCACACAGTGCAAGTAAATCTAGGATCGTCTGGTATCGATATTAGCCTAGGAGTTCCGGCGCAATTGATATTTCTCGGGTAAATATAATATCGGCGATTTCTCACACCCGGCGTGCCGAGACACAGTAGGCAAAAAGTCATTCCAATATCTTGTAATATCAATATTACAAGGTATAGTCCCGAAATTGCCTATATTTATTGGTTATATATCGGCGATGTGGCAGACCCGGGATGTCAAGATAAGAGACGCTTTGTGTAGTTTCGTCTTCGGATTTTAGAGTCCCGAAATCGCCAATATTATCTGGTTAAAACCGGCGATAGTAGGCTGACTCAGCATGTCAAGATACGAACCGCATTGTGTAGTATAGTCTTGTATCGGTATCAGAATCCCGAAATCCCTTATAAAACAATCATCCTGAAAGAATTAGAACATAACGTTGTATCTTTTACAGATTTTTAAACTCGCCCGACTTTCTTTAGCCACTGTCTTCGAAAAAGCTGTTCTGTGGGAAGACGGTAAAAGCTGACTCCGTTTGTTCTTCCCTGAGTGATTTTTGCACTCAACTGAACAACAGTTAACTATTTTTTCTAGTTTTTATTAATGATTTACCACTGACCCTTAATATGGGCAATCTAGATATGTTTGCCGATGATCAAACACTCTGTGTATCAGGCATTTCTATTGATGAGGTTAGTACGAAACTTCAACAGGATGTTTTACCAATTTCCACCTGGGTTTCAAATAATGCCATGTCAATTAACACTACCAAGACAAAATGTATGATTATTGCTTCTCGTCCGAAAATCAATCACTTGTCTGATGAGAATGTCACTCTTGATATTCGAATCAATGACACTTGCATTTCTAATGTATCTACTCACTCCCTTCTTGGAATCGAGATTGACAGTACTCTAACTTGGGATGCACATATAGACAACTTGTGTAAGAAACTGTCCATGCGGATAGGAGTACTAAGAAAACTGCGACCTTTGACACCTTTGAACACCCTTTTATTAGTTTACAATGCCATTTTTCTTTCTGTGATTGACTATTGTTGTACAGTTTGGGGTAACACTTCGAAAACAATTTGCAACGAATTTATAAACTTCAGAAAAGAGCTGGCAGAGTGATCTTAGGAGTTGATGTAACATTTTCTTCACGTTCTCTTCTGACAACTCTCCACTGGCTGCCTATAGACTTCAGAATTGACTATTTTATTGCAGTTCAAACCTTTAGAATACTACATGGTCTTGCGCCCGATTATTTAAATGTGTTTTCTTACGTATCTGAGATGTATCATTTTAACACTCGATGTGCTAGCAATGCTAATTTGTATGTTCCTTCTTTCAAACAGCAGCTGGACAAAGATCGTTTGCGTATCGTGCAGCGAGCCTTTGGAATAATATTCCTCTTCCATAAGAAATACGGAAAGTCTTGGACAGTTCAAAGTTCATTTACGTAACTTTCTACACACTAAATTTACTAACGAAGGCTCCTCACTGGACTAGAGTTCCGTATTATTCAGCCTTTTTGAGACTTGTCATGTATTCTTACTGCGTAAAAATTTGCTTTTTTTGTATTTATTCCTTTTTTCCCTGTACTTTGAGGGCTCTGATGTAATTACAATATTTACTTTGTAACTCAGACTATCCCTCTGTAAATAAAGTGTAATAATAATAATAATAAAGAGTCGTAACGTGCAGAACTGCACTCCTGCAGTCATAGACTCCAATGCTTTGGTAGGCTGTTACACACGTTTGTGTATCGCCGATGACGTCACGCACGCTCCTCCCATGAGCCCTTTCGCGCCCATGGGATTCCGAGCTCATTTCCATAAATGTCGTCTACTTCAATGTCTCTTTTCGTCGCTCCGTAGTCGTCGGCGCGTGCAATTATGTTGCAAATTTGAGCTGCATTTTATTCAAGGGTGATTTTGGAAGGGATAAACGGTCAATGTCGCTGGACTTAGGTTTCCCTTTAAGTAATGTTTGTTGGAATGGTAACACAAACTGATTGATTGATTGATGGACTGTGTACACACACTATCATGAATAAATGGTCATAGTTGTAGTAGAGACAATAACAGAGAGATTTTTTCAGTTTTTGGAGATCAAATCAGAATAAGAGTCTGTCAGAGTTTATTGTTAGGATAATTGTAAGTCTATGTAAATTTGTCTGTCTGTCTGTCTGTCTGTCAAGTAGTTTCATTTCCTGATTGATAGCTAAGTCAATTTTGCCAGGGTTCCAGAATGACAAAGCTTTTTAACACATTTATTGAATAGAGGCTGGTACACATTATAGAGAAAAATTGAGAAGAGATCAAATAGATCAAAAGAGGCGCAGGCCAACAAATCCATTTCAGTCACAGTGTTTCTCAAGTATTCCATTCTATAAAACAATACTGTGTTCAACTGTCATTGTGTTCTCACCATGTTCATTTAATTCCAGACTGAGTATGATGTAAATCTCTCAGTGGTTTGAAAAGTTTATAAATTTTTGTCGGGAAGAAGTAGATGTTCCAACAGTATATTCTTTGCAATTGACATTGTTACCAAATATAACTGACATTGAATTTAGTTATATATCAATGTTAGAATCATCAGATTAATATTATAAATTCATTCCAAACACTCTAACGAATCAACAAAACCGAAATTGATGTAATAGAGTCAGGACATTTGAAGGACAAATTACAAAGCTCTCTTTGAACATCACCTAATTTCACACAAGTACATGTATTCAATGCTTTGTCAGAAGACAGTAGCAAAGTTAACATTGACTTGGCAATGATTTCATATCCCATTGACAAGTTATTTTTACAACCTTGACAATGACCAATGTCTGTATACATCTATATACCTTATGTATAATCTGGTTCATAACTCCTTAATGTAAATTCACAGCCTGACATAATAATTAGCAAGACAATAATTGTAACTTTTATTGGTATTATCATTATATATGTTAGCTAGAAAACTAGTAGATTATCAGTTTTCTTTGCAAAGTACATTGAAATACAAATCACAACGCATCATGTACATTATGTAATGTTATTGCAGACAAGTGAATTCTAAGCCCAGACTTAATTCAGTTATCAACTGTAACATTGGACATTACCTATAGATGCTGCATTGAATCATTTAAAGTCATATGCACCTCGAAAGTGAAAGACTTAAACTTTTGCTCTAACTTTCCTCAAGGAATCTTTCAATCATTCTCTTTCAAAATCAAGAATAAAAATAGGGGTCACCGTGCAAATTTTGGTACTAGAGAAACAAATTCCCAAGATTTACCGATATTAGAAATTCAAAATGGCCGCCATCCCTGTGTTAACTCTATGGAGAAAAATAAAATTTTCGAATTTCAAAAAACTAAGCCGGTGAATAGTTTTCTTTTGCCAAGAGCTTTAAAATGAACCCCCACATGTGGTATATCAGAAGAGAACTGTAAAAGTTTGAGAGTCCGAATGTCTGTCCCCGAGGTGCGTTCTACCTTAAAGGCATTCCTGGCGATCCCTGGGATTGCCTTTGTTCTGATCTGTAAGAGGATTATGAAGGTGTGATAACCTTTTGTTTTCCATTGAAATTATAATCTTGTGGGTAAATTTTCTGATGAGACAATCTGGTGCCAATCCATGCCTTTACTTTGCACTGTCATTGAACCATCTAAGCCATCATTGAACATTTAACAGGGCTATCATTGAATCATTTGCATCGCTGTCATCAAATCATTTGTCATCGCCATCATTGAACATTTAACAGGGCTATCATTGAATCATTTGCATCGCTGTCACCAAATCATTTGTCATCGCCATCATTGAACATTTGACAGGGCCATCATTGAATCATTTGCATCGCTGTTATCAAATCATTTACAACACTGTCATTGAATCGTTTGCTGTCACCATCATTGAATCATTTGACAATGCTGGTATTGAATTATTTGCCAACATTGTAAAATTTTAAGAATAATATTATATCATTTATTTTCATTTTTTCTGTAGTTTAAACTTGATGTGTCTGTACAATGTCAGTATTAACCAGAAAGGTTTGAAATATATCACCCGTGTAGAAGGCATTATACCACTCCTAGCTTGGTTATTGACAGGTGAGTATAACAATCATATTTGTCTGATATCTATGTGTTAGTTAGCATTCTGCCAAACCCTGAGTTATTTTACAATGCTGTCACCTACCACTATGTACACAGTGACAGTGTGGACAACTGTGCACACAGTACACACTCATTGTATTTTCTAGATAGCTGTAATGCAATGTTTGGTTGATTCAAAGATACACCTCGTACATCAAGACAAAGATATTTGATGGAAGGTTTCTCTAGCTATGTGTCATATGGTGTCAGCATCATGGCTGAGTCACGTGTCCCAGACTTTGATACGGAGAGGACTAATTGACATCCATGGAGTCAAGCACACTATAGGGCAAAGCACTGAATACGCATGAAAATACACTCAATCAACTTGGGTTTTCTTTCAAAATGAAGTGAGTGACTCAACTGTAGAATGCAAAACTTTACCATGTCAATAGTTTAGTTATGCAACTGCCTGTACTTTTAAGCTTGCTGTGTTATCTAATCAGATAATGATAGCAAAAGATATTTATATGCTAAACTAAATCATTTGTCAGATGCTTGAGAAATTATTACAGTAGACAGCTTCTGAAATATTGACCTGCTGAACTAAATTGTTAGAGCCAGGACTGTATTTACTGTGGAAGTAGACTGGACCAGCACTGGGACATCAAAAGAGATTATACTGTCAGGATTTAAGACTTCCGCAGCAATTATGCTTTTGATGTTTCCATGGTAATTACTGTTGATTTATATAAATCATTTCCTGCAAGGAAAAATTAGCACCTTATAAAAACAATTTAGTCTGTAGATTGACATGAATACCAATAGATTTCTAAAGTCATTCTTGTCAGGTCTCCCTACAGGGATATTGTCCTTGTAAGTGAATAAATTACTGAGTTAACACTATAAATAGTACAGGGTAATGCTAATTTGGCAGATTGCAACCTCTAGGGCACTCACCAGTGTATGATATACTGTTCTACTGAAATGAATGCTGATGGAGTAGCATTAAAGAATTCAACAGTTTTCAAGGATAGGATATTAGTCTCACAAATTCATCTTAATACTATTTTTAGGAAGTTGTAAAATCAGCGTCAATCTTTGTCTAAGACATTGGTATTTCCTGAAATGTTTAGTTCCCAATTTTAGGCAGAAGTCTCCACTGGCTTGTCTTTTTATTCAGTCTTGCTAAAATTCAAACCCTGTTTTGACTCAGTCAAGTATGCAGTCTCACTTTTACTAAATTCAGATATTTTTTGTTTCAATTTAAGATACCATCCAAGCTACCAGTGAGCTATTTTGCTAAACACAGATTGTTCATATGCATATTAAGTATATTTTGCGTAGGTTGGTGATATAGTCATGATTTGGGAACTGGCAACAAGTAATTCTCTGTGTTGTCCCAAAAAGGTATTAAATACAGATAACATACTGAGATATACTAGTGATAACAGTATACTTTGCCTGGTTTGAAGTATTCAGTTCTATATTGGTATCTGCCATCTGTGAGTCTTTAGCAGTTCAACAGAGTAGGCAGGCTATATCACAACTAAATCTTTCAGTCTAATGCTTGCCTTGTCGAACAAAACTTGACAGGAAAAGGTTTTCACTCTGGTGTGTGTTGACTCAATGTAAATACTGCATTTTGGATTGCAGAGTGCGCACATATGAATTTCATGAGAATGCATGGACATGATGTCCTTGCACATACATTACTCCTGATGGTTTTCTTGTCATTACTGTATACATTAATTCCTTGGCCTAAAGACCATTGCCGATGTTATCCCTTGTACTAGATCTATAAATGTACGCATATACATGGTATTGCCTGAATTTTCCAAAGGTAAAGATATTTAATAATTTGATATGGTACCAGAAATTTTTGCCATCAAGGATGAAGTCATGGGGATAACTTTATTGCATCTGTACGTACGTGAAGTAACTAATGATATATGGCCATGTTCATGCTCTCACGATACAATCTGTAGAGGGCGCTGCAAGGATTTGTACAGTATATCAAGCATTGTTTAATTCCTATACATCATGGTCAAAAACTGTCACTTAAGTCTTAGGACATTATCATATAATATACGGTGGTGTTCATGTTCTCACCTTACAATCTGCAGAGGGCGCTGCAAAGCAAGAAATTTAATTCCAATGCATCATGGCTATAAAAACTCACTTGTCATGTTTGTTATCAGGATGAGCCCATAATGATGTTTTATTTGGAAGTAAATGTGTGAAAATAAGTAATGATATGTATGGAAGCAAAATCTCAACAGTTGCATTGAAATTAAAACAATAAGCAGGAATAGACATTGATAACATTGTCATTTAGTGTCTGCATTCTGAGATTAAATTATGAACAAGATGAACTACATAGTTGATCATTTTACTGATACAACCAAATTTTCAAGCACAGTGAAGATTGAAAGTCAAGGCTAAAAGACAAAAATGAAAGGTCAAAAAGTGGAGCATTTTGGTCAAGTGAGAAACACATACAAATATGAGCTGTTTTGACATCTGGTATATTAAACAGCAAAACAGAACTAAAATAACAGTTAAGGTAATATGCACCTCGAAAGTGAAAGACTTAAACTTTTGCTCTAACTTTCCTCAAGGAATCTTTCAATCATTCTCTTTCAAAATCAAGAATAAAAATAGGGGGTCACCGTGCAAATTTTGGTACTAGAGAATCAAATAACCCAAGATTTACTGATATTAGAAATTCAAAATGGCCGCCATCCCTGTGTTAACTCTATAGCGAAAAATAAAAATTTTCGAATTTCAAAAAACTAAGCCGGTGAAAAGTTTTCTTTCACCAAGAGCTTTAAAATGAACCCCCACATGTGGTATATCAGAAGAGAACTGTAAAAGTTTGAGAGTCCGAATGTCTGTCCCCGAGGTGTGTTCTACCTTAAAGGGCCAGTAATGCTAACTTTTGGTGATTTTTTTCACTATTTTTATTTTTAATGTCAACCATAATTTTTGTACTACTTCTCCAAGCATGTTGATAAACACAGTGTCCAGCTTGTCAACTCGGCCTGTACATGTGTAGACTGTATCGTTATTGTAGAAAAGTGAATTCTGGTCCAGACTACCAGTAGAATTCAAATGTAAACAATAACAGTGCATTTAAACATATAGACAAGATAAATAGTGGGTTTTTCAACAATCTTTTGAGGGTAGAGTAAGAACTTGCAGTTGACATACAAAATAAAAATAATGAACAATCATCAAAAGTTTGCATCACTGGCCCTTTTTAGTCCCCGCGGACGAAGTCCGGCGGGGACTTATAGATTGGTCCCGTCTGTGCGTCCGTCTGTCCGTCCGTCCGTCCGTCCGTCCGTCCGTCCGTCATCAACTGTTTCTCAGACACTGCTGAACCAATTTCGTTCAAACTTGGCACAAAGGCATAGCACTATGATCTACAGATGCACGTCGATTTATTTTGTGATACGATCGAATTTGGCCGCGAGGCGGCCATTTTGTTGCGATTTTCATGTCTTTGGACCATAACTCAGACATCCTTGAGCAGATTATGTTCAAACTTGGCACAAAGCATAACACTATGGCTTTCATATCCATGTCAAATAATTTAGCGATATAATCCAATATGGGCGCGAGGCGGCCATTTTGTTGCGATTTTTCATGTCTTTGGACCATAACTCAGACATCCGTGAACAGATTCTGTTCAAACTTGGCACAAAGGCATAACATTATGGCCTACATGTGCATGTCAAATTAGTTTGCGATACGATCCAATATGGCCGCGAGGCGGCCATTTTGTTTGCGATTTTTCGTGTCTTTGAACCATAACTCAAACATCCTCGAACTGATTCTGTTCAAACTTGGCACAAAGGCATAACACTATGGCCTACACATGCATGTCAAATTATATTGCAATACGATCCAATATGGGCATGAGGCGGCCATTTTGTTGTGATTTTTCATGTCTTTGGACCATAACTCAGACATCCTTGAACAGATTCTGTTCAAACTTGGCACAAAGGCATAACACTATGGCTTTCATATCCATGTCAAATAATTTAGCGATATAATCCAATATGGGCGCGAGGCGGCCATTTTTTTGCGATTTTTTCATGTCTTTGAACCATAACTCAAACATCCTTCAACCGATTTTGTTCAAACTTGGCACAAAGGCAAAGCACGTACTATGGCATGCATATGCATGTATCAATTAACCTTGCGATAGGATCCAATAATGCTGCAGAACTGCCATTTTGTTGGAATTTTGCATGTCTTTGAAGCATAATTCAAAGGTCATTACACCCATTTTGTCCAAACTTGGCACAAAGATCAAGCACTATGGCATACACGTCAATTTACTTCGTGACATGTTCCAATATGGCTGCCAGATTGTAAATTTTTTTCCAATATCTCTGCCCAATGGTCTTTTTGCATTTTTTCATGTCTTTGAGGCTTAACCCTTTTCCTGCCAAGTCCATATTTCACCACCAGGTCAAGATGGTTAAGATTAATGAAACACAACATATTCCATATGGTGTATTTTAACATAACACTGTACATTTGAAGGCCGTTGAAAACATAAATACTGTAAACTTGATTTTTTTGGACAAAAGATGCTATAACATACCAAGCCAAGTGTGTGAAAATACGTCATGTTTTGGCTCAATACCGCTTTTACTGACTTGGCTGATGGGGAAGTGATACAGTTATTACTGTCTGGCAGGAAAAGGGTTAATCATATGCAAATATTCCTTAACCAATGTTGTTGAGACTTGGTACAAAGATAAAGTACTATGGCATACATATGCATGTCTACTAATTTTGTGCTATGATCCATATGGTCAATAGACAGCCATTTGATTTCAATTTTGGTGTGATTTTTTTATGTCTTTGAAACATAAACATAGGTCACTGTCCCTCGATGGACTGATTTTGTTCAAACGTGATACGAAGATAAAATACTATGGCTGCATTCTTGTGCACATTAAATTGTTTCATTATATGATCCGAAATGGCTGATGGCTGATTACAACAACATACCCAATCCCATAGCATTTCGAAAATTCACCAAACCATGTGTATAGTATGTGCCGTCATGACACTAGAGGCAGTGAGGGCATCGTTTATGTGTGATGTAATCAAAAGTTCCTTCAGTGGTCATTACCGGCAGAGATGAGTCATTTATTGAACGTTCCTCAGATTACTTATTATGCAAGTCACAGGCCTGATGCACCCGTTGCATCAATGTCATTCCTCAGCGACCTAGACCACAGCTACCTAGACACCAAAGATTATAACAAAATGGACAAGCGGGGACTGTGTCATCAACGATGACTTGTTTATTTGTAAAACCTTACACAATTTCAAAATTACCTTAATAAGTTCACTATTTGCATCTGACAGTCTGTTTGACTGTTTTATAGTTCCTTGTCTTTTATATGAGTGGTTTAGGTGATTGAAGACAGCACACTGCAGTGTGATGGGTGTGGACCATTGACAGTACATTATATCTCTGTGAAACAGTCTGCAGTTCAGCTGTAGTCTACAGGCTTGAATCAATGGCTCACAAACTTAGCTCTGCAGACTTTGACATACCGGTAATATCATATTGGCCCTCACCACACTAATGGTACACACTTTCTTTGACATGTTTTTTTTTATCTTTCCTTAGCTGAAAATGAAGTTGAAAACCAAGTAAACACATTACAGTTGTTACGGTCCATAACTAGTGTATCAGATAAGTTCCTGTTGCAGAAAGTTAATGAAGTGGTATGTATAACATCAATTGTATTTTACCCAGTGTCTGTTTTGTTCACACAATTCGAGGCCGTAATTGCCATGATGGTGTAATGTGATCTTGTCACTTTCAGTATTACACTTGTGTTATCCATGATGATAAATACATTTTTGCAGCAGTTATGCAATGATATTAATTTCACAAAATGTATTCCTTTCAAGGAGTCAAGATGGCTATTTCAACAACAATGTAATCATTTCAAACACTCCTTATTGTATTGTATACTGCAGACTTGTTCAATAGGCTAAATGTAGAATTAGGGTTTTGCATGTTTACTGATAAATGATGGTAAGTAACTGTATGCATGGTTGCCTGGATGTGTCTAGGATGTGCCATGCAATGATACAGGCATGGTTGCCTGGATGTGTCTAGGATGTGCCATGCAATGATACAGGCATGGTTGCCTGGATGTGTCTAGGATGTGCCATGCAATGATACAGGCATGGTTGCCTGGATGTGTCTAGGATGTGCCATGCAATGATACAGGCATGGTTGCCTGGATGTGTCTAGGATGTGCCATGCAATGATACAGGCATGGTTGCCTGGATGTGTCTAGGATGTGCCATGCAATGATACAGGCATGGTTGCCTGGATGTGTCTAGGATGTGCCATGCAATGATACAGGCATGGTTGCCTGGATGTGTCTAGGATGTGCCATGCAATGATACAGGCATGGTTGCCTGGATGTGTCTAGGATGTGCCATGCAATGATACAGGCATGGTTGCCTGGATGTGTCTAGGATGTGCCATGCAATGATACAGGCATGGTTGCCTGAATGTGTCTAGGATGTGCCATGCAATGATACAGGCATGGTTGCCTGGATGTGTCTAGGATGTGCCATGCAATGATACAGGCATGGTTGCCTGGATGTGTCTAGGATGTGCCATGCAATGATACCGGTATGCTTGCCTGGATGTGTCTAGGATGTGCCATGCAATGATACAGGTATGGTTGCCTGGTTGTGTCTAGGATGTGCCATGCAATGATACAGGCATGGTTGCCTGGATGTGTCTAGGATGTGCCATGCAATGATACAGGCATGGTTGCCTGGATGTGTCTAGGATGTGCCATGCAATGATACAGGCATGGTTGCCTGGATGTGTCTAGGATGTGCCATGCAATGATACAGGCTATGGTTGCCTGGATGTGTCTAGGATGTGCCATGCAATGATACAGGCATGGTTGCCTGGATGTGTCTAGGATGTGCCATGCAATGATACAGGCATGGTTGCCTGGATGTGTCTAGGATGTGCCATGCAATGATACAGGCATGGTTGCCTGGATGTGTCTAGGATGTGCCATGCAATGATACAGGCATGATGATAATGAACAATGTTCTTCTGTTACCTGCAAATACAACAAAAACTTTTTAATTTTGATACTTTACTGTTTATAATCAAATCCTGTTTTCAGTTTCATAAATATGCAATGAATCTCTACAATACCTTCCGCCCTAAAACACAACCATTTAATGATTGACATGCTAACTGTTCTGTATCATGTCATTAATCAATCATTTTATTTCCATTGTCACTTCACAGTTACCAAATGAACTTCTTGAACAGTTGGTCAGCTCTCAGAATCCAAGCATCAAAGAAATAGCTGTGGAATTGATGATGGATTTGCAGACACTGCAGAATGAACCATGAGAAGAAAACAACAAAAGGTGAAAATACTCTAACTCTTGAAATTTGTCATTAATTTGAAGGGACATAAACCCTCCCCTTACGTGCATCGCTGTTGACAGAGATCTGTACTGGAGCTAACACTACTGCAGCATCATCATAAATAGTCAGATTTGCAACCACTTCCCTCCTTATATAATTCAAAAAACACATTTTCTTTTGTTTTTAAAAGGATTAATATGGTCTATGAAGTTTACTTCAGATGTCAGGTGAATTTAAATGTAAATGCAGTAAAAAATGGTTAACCACTTGTTAGGTGTAGTGTCCGTGACATGAAGCCAGTTGCAAATGGAAAGTGGTTTAATGTGAAAGTAAATTAGTTTGTTCAGTGTTATGCCTTAATTTCACTATAAATAACATTTCTATCTTAAAGTTATATTGGGAAATAACTGATAACACTGTTTCTGTTCCTTTTTTAAACCCCTATACCGTTATTTCATAGGACAGTTTTTTAACATTACAATCTTAAAAGGTAGAAAAAACATCTTTCACTGGTTTAATATATTTCATTTGATGTCTTACTCAAAAACTAAGTTACTCTTTTATAAAAATGTAACTTCAGCTGGTAAACAATAGAATTACCAGCTTAAATCACTGTAACAAGTAATGTATGGATTTGGTGTCACAGACACTACGGCTGTCACGGACACTACATTTGGCCCCTTTTTGATATACTGAAACAATACAAGTGGTAAATGGATTATTTTTTATAACACATAAGGAAGGCAAACAGGGCCACTTTGGCTAATGACATCAGATCTCTACTATCTGAATATGGCTGAAAGTTATGAGGGTGTCACGGACACTACAAAATTTTGGGACAAAAAATGTGGGCAACTTTCATGATTTGTCATTCATAATCAATACGTTGACCCTATAAACATTTAGTACCAACTAATCACAGTTGGTCTTCCAATCAAATAGATGTTTTAGGAAACATTCTAGGGTAATGTTTTCCAAGTGATAATAGAGAGATAAATCAATGCTGTTGTCAAAATATAAAAAGCGTAACGACACACCAATTTCACTTGTTATCACGCCATTTCCATTCAAATCCATGTATTAAGATGAAATAACTTGCAAAAGAAAGAAGAAATGCTATGTGATACTTTAAATATTCTGAATAATCGAAAAAATTAATCTAACAGTTTCAAAAAGTGAGTTTAAAAAATGTGCTTTTTCAGATGAAACAGCGTAACGCCCATTTTGACCCATTTTTAGGGTACTTTTTTCACTACTCAGCTCAAAATCATCACAAAAACTCCATTTTTTCAATGGGGCCTGTTTGGTTCTACTTGTTGTTTCATATTAAGAACAATGTTTCATTAAATTTTGCTCAACATTTTTTTATATTAGAGCGTAACATGTCGAAATCTGTCTAGAGCACCCTGATTGTGATTGACCCGTAAGGAATAGCCTCACACTTCAGTGTCTGAAATTCAAGTCCATGCACCCATTTAGAATTTTAAAGCCACAATTTTCAATCCCAGGTTCTCGTATTAGTGTGAAGTTCTTCTCCCAGTCAAACACTTGGCCAGTACGATGTTTGATTTATATAATATTAAAGCCCCAATAGCTGCGAATGTGTAATAAACCGATCTCAAAATATCCTCAGTTTTCCGAGAGTTTTCTTTGAATAAGACCCATTAAAGACTGAAAAAGTGGCATGTAAATCCAAACGTTCTACCATCATTTTAGATTTCCCACCATTTTCAAAAACCAATCATGTGACAGAGAAAATAAAGATTACGTTACAACATACTGTAGGCCATCGTGTGGTGTGCATTCAAGTAAATGGCATCATGCTTGTTTCTTTGATGAGTACAATGCATATGTACACGTAATACTGCATTTTTTGTACTCTTCTATGGGGGTGCCATTTTACGGGTGCAGCACCCATTTATTAAATAACTTATTGAAATATGTAGTCCTCATCCAAATCAGGCAGCAGTGATACATCTATACATGTCCTTCAGTCAGCACATTTACACAAACCAATGTTGATTTGAAAATAAAATCATGAAAAAAATTTCATATAATTCGCAGCTACTGAGGCTTTAATTACACAAACTAATCTCAACCTTTGGCACATTTTGCTAATCCTGCAAATAGAGTTTATACAAGCGTTTGATTGACAGATTGGTTCAAATCGCCAACAGTCATTGATTCCCCACCACCAACACTCGAATTTCCTAAAAAATAGTCTTCCAGTTAGAATTTGAATATAACCACAGCGTTCGATTGGCAGCAGCTTTGCGCTGACCACTTGGCAGTCTGTCTGCGTTTTCGCGGCCGAAAAAACAATAAAAAGTGGCATTTTCTGGAGTGTGTGCCTGCTTATTGTCTGTTTGGTATCCAGTTACACAATGAATACTAGCATAGCTTTCCTCCCTTTTAAAGGGAGGCTCCACCTTTAAGTAGTCTGGAGTTGATCTCATTGACACAGCTACGATATCCATACCGTCATCGTCTGTCAACTGTATTTGAGGTCACCCATGCATACATATGCTCAGAATATGATACTATAAAGGTTGTATGGGCCTCAAAATTGAAAGACTCAAACTGTCCTAAGGAAACTTTAAGCCATTAAAATTCTCTTTCACAATCAAGAATAAAATCCTGGTAATACCATGCAAACTTTGGTACTGTAGAAATGAATTACTGAACATTTACCAAATTGGAAATTCAAAATGGCAACCATCCCTGTGTTAAATCTGGGGAAGGAAGGATGATATTTTCAATTCAAAAAGATATAAGCTGGTGGTGAAAACTTAATGTACGCCATGAATTTCAAAATGAACCCCAACAAGCAGTAGGCCAAAAACAGCATTGTAAAACTCTGATTATATTACCATGGCCTGTCTGTCGCATTTTGATTGGTCAAGCTGAACCACGTGATTGACCACAAATACACAGTAATGGTCTGTTATATGCCCGTGAATATGAATATAAGATTAACAACTCAAAGTATCGTAACTTTACAGCTCAAACGTAAATCATAATCAATCACAAAATAAAATGGAGCACTTGTGGGCCTAGTTGAGATACCTTTTTCTGAAAAAATTTCCAGATTTCCCAAATTTTACAGCGCGCGTAACAGTGCGTCGTGTATTGCTCAGTTCTGGGGCCCAGTTGTCGTTCGCTCCTGAAATTTTCGGAAATTTTTACGGTTTTCTTGGGTTCGCTGATAATATAATGGAAATAACAGACTCCGCTCTGACCATTAACGTTTATTTGTGGTCGCGGGCTCGAGGAAAGCCAAATTAACGGGCTCGGCAAGCCTCGCCCGTTAATTTTTGGCTTTCCTCTCGCCCTTGCCCACAAATAAACGTTAATGGTCAGCGCGTCGCCCGTTATTTCTATAATATCTGTGCCAAGGCACTTTCTCCCTGTAGCAAGAAGTATCTCTGTTTTTACTGTTGTAAAGCATTTCCAATAACAATTGCCATGCACACAGTATTGCCACTGATTGTCTGTACATGAAATTTGTATCATAGTGTGGTTATGATATGGCTATACAGTTCAGATATAAACTGAAGTTTTTCATCAAAAGTGTTATAGTAACTCTCCCAACATTCACTTGATCTGATTTGTTGCAAATGATGTAAATGTGTAGCAATTTTCTTATAGTCATCAATTTAAAAGGAGTTGGAAGTAAAGATATATTGAAGATGTACAAGATATCTAGGAAGTCTTTGTTATATTTTTTTTGTCACAAACAACTGTTACAAGTGTTCTTGTGTTGCTTGTTGAAAATTATAAGGAATTCTACATATGTTAATTTATGACAACCGTCATTTATTTGAACACACTCCTGACATAACACACTCTATAAATTCTCAAAATACTACAGTTGGCATAACAACACACAGTTCAATACAGTATTTGGCAAAAGTGACAACAAAATTATCAAGGAAATCCATGAGTTGTAAGACAAAACTCAAGTATTAATAAAGTCACACAATCTCTGTTGCTTAAATAGAATATATCCTGGATTTGGTATTAAAAAAAACACTGTATATAGCTGCACCTAGAAAAGTAATGGATTACTGAATATAGGATGTGTCTTTGTACAATGTTCAGGTGTATTTATGTACATCAAAGCTGAATTTGGGTATATTGCATAAGGCACATACTTTGTGGAGGGATTGAGCATTAATGTAATATTGCAGTCAAATTCATTGTGATGAGTATATCAGTGTTTTTCTGTTTGGTTTCCATGGTAATTTTAACACAACTATTTGTTATAATTACTGTTGTGAAGGTAAAAACATTTCCAAAGCCATGAGTCACCTTGGTGAAGTAGATCTTTGGCATTTCTGAATTTTTGTCAATATATAATGACTATCTTGTGAACTCAGTACATCATATCCAGATTTGACAGACTTTTAATGAATATTGCATAATCAGTGTTGAGCTAAGGGGTATGAATGCTAGCTCAGAGGTCAAAGGTTACAATGCATTATGTAATATCACAACTACAGTAAAATAAAACTTTCATGGCTATACACAGCAGTGTTTGATATCATACTGTCTAACATAAAGATGTCAGTATACTATAGAATTCCTGTCACTGTGTAATGCATTGGACGGAATGGAAATTGTACATGTATAATGCTGAAATTCTTTAAAGAAGAAATTGGAATGTAGAATACAAAGTGAATACAAAGATAATACTTGTTGCCATGGCAGATATCTGGATCAACTGAAAACACATGTAATTCCAGAGAAAGAAAACATTTGGTATCCAGGGAATACAAAACCCGGAATATCTTCCTTATCTCATTCCCTGTGTTGTGTACAACCAGTACTACAAAAAGTGTCAGTTGTAATGCTGAGAAATTCCTTCATTCAGTTCAGGCAAATTCTTTAATTCTTTAAAGGTGAGAGTATGGTATGTGACCCATAGTTTTCAATAGGTTAGGTACCTGTACCCCCAGTTTTCAATAGGTTAGGTACCTGTACCCCCAGTTTTCAATAGGTTGGGTACCTTTACCGATAGTTTTCAATAGGTTTGGTTTGATCTTCCAACCAAGTGAAAGGTTTCAACAAGAGAGTAAAAACAATGAATGCTGTGTTTTCATTGTCACATGATCACAGTACATGATTCACACAAGGCAGCTTCAACAGTGCACATCCAAAAATATAAATATGGTGTGAATTTCACAAACGTATTGCAAAGCTTTGTACATTGCAAGAAAATGGACTTTAAGAGATCTGCTGCAGTTTATTTTGTAATTTACACTTGTGTTAATGTTTCAGCATCAAAGACACATATTAAAATTTTACACCTTTCACCACAATGATTTGGCCCAAATTAAATCATCCGTGATTGTGGACCTGTTTACAGGGAATCAGGTGTAATTTCTTAATTTGTATAAATATATATACATTATTCATATTTGTATGCATAAGTACAAAACCAGTAATATTTACATTTTGTGCATAAACTGAAGGATGATCAGAAAGCAATGACTGTACATTCATCATTTATTTGAACATTGTATATGTGTCTTTAATTTTCACATATTGCTGTATATCAATATAGCCACAGATCTATCAATATAGCCACAGATCTATCAATATAGCCACAGATCTATCAATATAGCCACAGATCTATCAATATAGCCATAGATCTGATCTTATATAGCCACAGATCTATCAATATAGCCACAGATCTATCAATATAGCCACAGATCTATCAATATAGCCACAGATCTATCAATATAGCCACAGATCTATCAATATAGCCACAGATCTATCAATATAGCCATAGATCTGATCTTATATAGCCACAGATCTATCAATATAGCCACAGATCTATCAATATAGCCACAGATCTATCAATATAGCCACAGATCTACTACAATATAGCCAACATAGATATAGATCTATCAATATAGCCATAGATCTGATCTTTTGTAACTAAACTTTATGTAACTGAACTAAATACCTGATCAAACATTGATACTCACACAGTGACTTGGCATTACAGCTTTGCTTACATGAGATAAAGCAATGTAAACATGGTGGTCATGTGAAAATTTGGGAAAGAGTACCCACTTCCAGAATGAATGGAAATATCAAGTGCCAATGATAAAATTATTGCAGTAAAAACATCCCATTCCATTTACCTAAATGAAAATATTTGAAAATTGACACAAAAATTGACAATTCTCACTGTCTTCTTTATCTAAATCATATTTACAGCAAATAATACTCAAAGTGTTGATAATCAAATTATTCTTGTAACTTTTCTGGTTTGAGAATATTTTAAACCAGATATTGATCATAAGAAAATTGGCACTTCCATTATTCATGAAACATATTTTTGGCAGGTTTCAAATAATTACCATTAATTTCATATCAAATAATGCAAATCCTAGGTTATGTGTCACATGGTAATTATGGTTGAAGTTTGGGCCATCATCGTTAAGACAAATCTGCAATGTGCCCATATTTACAATGCAAAGGATGTAGAAATATAATGATACAACCAGTTGAAAAATACATGTATGTGCTGGTAGTGTACGTCGTAATAGCCATCAAACCATACATTGTAATAGCCATCAAACCATACATTGTAATAGCCATCAAACAGTGATATACAGATAATCCAACAGGTGGTTGTGGTCATTGTGATAGTTCTTTCACAATCATGTGAAGCAGCAAGTAACAAAGTGTCCTGTTTCTTATTGCAGACCCAGTCCTTCAATTTTTACACACATCCCCCATCCCCACATAAGATTGTTTCTACATCCCAGCAAGTATGCCATGTTCAACTGTATGTATTGTACCCGGTACACCCAGTCCTGTTATCAGAGATACCCCACCACCAAAGGCACTATTCATCCGCTATATATATTTACAATGTTGTTTAGACATTTGACATGGAAAGAATTTTTTTTGAAACTTTTCCTGGAGAAAATGCCTTTCCATGGAATGCATCACAGTATTATCATGCAGTAGCTTCAAGTGTTTCCAAACTCTTCTCTTGTTTGGATAATTTCAACTTTCGTCTTTTACGGATCTCCTGCTGTAGTAAGTATGCCTGTGATGGACACATTGGTAGTTTGAGACTTGTGTATGTTTCTTTGTGTACGGTTGTAAAGTCTTGTTTACCTTCCCTCACCATGGGTTTGTCGTCAGGTTTGTAATTCTTTACAGGTTCTGCCTGCTTTGCTGTAAATGTCTCCGTGTTAGTCGACGTCTTTCGCATGTCACCCTTCGGTGGAATGTAGATGTTAGCTTCATGGAAGTCACCGTAACGAATGCGAGGTTGTACTCCCCAATCTTGGAAGAATTTCTTGTGCATGGTTTTGTCATCAAAGTCTCCAGGTTCTCTGGTTGCTGAATACTCTGGGTTGATCCTTGGTGTCTGGTAAGCTTTCTCTAAGTCAATTGGACGGTAATCAACCTGTCATCACATTGAAACAGAAATAATGTCAGTGAGAGAGTGTCTGAGGATACTACATCAAACAAGACAATTAATAACAATCATCTTAGGCTGGTGACTGGAACAGGTTTACCATTGTTGTTTTTGAATACAGTTATTGTTTTACTAAAATCCAGTCAACGTGCATATTATGGTGTGCTAAGGGACAAAGAAAAGATAGCCACTAAATTGAGGCAGTCGAGGGAAATATACTGTATAACTGGTAGGCTTTTAGGTAGAGAAGTGAGTAAAGTATAACTGGTACCTTTTGGGCAGAGAGATGGGTATGGTATAACCCGGTACCTTTTGGGAAGAGGAGAAGTGAATGATGAATATAGAAAAGAAATACGCCAATGATAAACCACTACTGTACATCATAATTCTGTGAAAGATCATATTTCATTTCAGACACACATAGAGGAACATACATGTATGAAATCAGACACCATTGTAATCAGGTATTTATCTGTATCAATATTCCCTGTCATTCAGTCAGAAATGATGACCACTGTAGACTGCAGGTACTGCTACCAAATTACAGGTGAACTCTGACCTCATGCGAGAAGTGACTGCTCCATAGAGGGTCTGTAACATGCACTATTTCACAGAGTAGATTGTCTATAAAATCTCACAAATCATCTACATGTGATCCTGATGACACAGTCTATTATTTACCTTGTTTGATGTCATTGTTTCAAACTTGACAGTTGGTGGTTCATACTTGTCTGGTTCTTTCTTCATCAATGCCATTCTTGGATGTTTCTTAGTGTCAATGCCTTGAAATTCTTTCCTCTGTTCAGTTTCAAAATTTAACCTGAAAAACAGAGAAAGAAGTCTTGTTTTAGACACAGATTTCCACTGTGTAAGATTTCATCAGTAGATAGACCACATTAGTTGCAATGCATAGAGTCAACTGCATAGGCAATTTGGACAAGTTGAAGACTTTATCAATATGATTCAAGGAAGTGGAATTAGAATCTTTAGAGACTGAATTGGAGGTCGCTGTGACAAAATTGTGTAATGGGGTCAAATCACTATGTGTCATGATGTGAGGGGTAGTTTTTCAATTTTTACTTTTTCTGATCTGCTGCTTGGAAACAGAAGAGACTTCTTTTGAAGTCCCTGGAGTCAATAAAGCATTTACTGTCTTGTTTTTCATGGAGTCAATAAAGCATTTACTGTCTTGTTGGTGGTCCAGAATGTTTTGCCACAATGAGTTGATACAGGGAACACAACCCAGTTTAGTAAAATTGTAGGTAATTTATTTCACCAATTCCAAACTTTTCTCAGTCACCGGTGATATTCATTCTTGATTATGGAAGGGATTGTTCAAATTTTACCTTTGGGAGGTTTGAGGCAAAACTTGAAATTTCTTTGAAATTTCTTTTCTTTTAAGCATTTGAGCTCCAAAGTCAATTTTTGTCACCCTTATAAAAATATAACTCAGTCAATTTTTGTCAGATTTTTGCCAAAATTTTGATCAAAACTTGTGGCCAATGAAATGTTGTGTTCATTTGGTCCAAATTATCAAAATAATTACAGAAAAGTTCATAAAAATTGGTAAAATGTTGCACTAAAATTTGGTGGGAAAAAATACAGTCCTGCTTCCCTAGCAGTAGTTCCTAATAACATTGCTGATTAACATAGTCTTAAAGTCTGGTTATTTCCTTTCACCAAGTCATTTTGCACTGTACCTTAATTGAAGAACTTGAATGAATACAACTAATGCTTTGCTATGAAGAGATTGATTCTATTGAAAAGGAAGAATGTTTGTCTCTCTTTCTTATTTATTTATGTACAATGTATTTATTGCAGTCAACCATCCTGGTTATTAGGTTCATGCAATTCATGTACCATCTCACAGATGCAATTGTATCCACTGTACAACCACTTACCTAGAGTCCATACTGAGACGTATAGTAGCAGGAGCTGGCGTCACAGCTTTGGGTGGCAATGGCTGACTTTTGTAACCAGGGAAGTCTCTCATATGCTGTGTAACTCCATCTAAGCGCACTGTCCTGTCTGGATGTCTCATTCCTTCCCGGTGACGGATCCTCTCGGCTTTATGTCCGGGTCCCATGTCCTTGAAAGTGTCCTTGTGAGTTGTCACATGGTCAAAGTCACCTAAACAGTAATATCAGTAGAACATGATATGAGCTTCAATATTTGCATATTGGGAAAGTTCACCTGGTACATACCCAGTACTAGCAATTGAATGTTCTTCAACAGTCTGACATCACTCTGGTCAAAGTCTCACAACTCCTGGTTTCCATTCATCAATTATGCATTATCACAATTTTCTGAAATTATGACCCATATAATCTTCCTGGCCAACATCAATAAACCGGTGTATGTATTTCCCTTAAACATTGCATTTTCTGCGTCATCATGGATATTACTTTGATGTAAGTTTATAACATTTTTGTCACTATGACATTAGAGTCTGGTTACTCAAAATGAAATATCATATTTCAACCTGATGGCACCATACAGTCTTCCACTCTACAGTCCATGCACAAACCTTTTAGTGACAACAAACTTACCTTCCAATTGTATGTTGCCGCCAGCCATTTTTGCTGGTTCTGGTTTTGGAGCAGAGTAACCTGGGAAGTCTTTCTGTGTCATGGACTGCAATTCACCTAGCTTTGTGCCAGGGTAAAGAATAGAACCTGAAACATATCACATCGTATCAGAAGATTATTTTATATTTTCATAAATAATCCACACAGGAAATCCTAAGTTGTATTTTGTATATAACTGTATATACTTTGTCCTACTTCTAAACATGCAATGCTTTATGGAGACAACTCTCCAATAGTCACCAGTGGATGTCTACAGTAAACTTTGACAACCTGTGAACTTGGAGTGTCAGCGGCTGTGGCTCAATGACTTAAAGGCATGGTTCAGGCGTCAGATTGTCTTGCCTGGAAATTTACTTACTAGATTACAATTTCAATGGAAAACAAAAGGCTATGACACCTTTAAAATCCTCTTACAGACTAGAACAAACTCGATCCCTGGGATCGATTCCTCTACCTTTAACAGTGTCCTTGCCATGGAAGAATAGTGCTAGCCTTTAGGGAATTTTGGGGCTATTAGTTACCGGTATTAATGGTTCTTTGAAATCATGTACAACATGGCTGGAGGTATGTTATGACCAAAGAATTTATTGCATTTGTCATGTTTACACTGTTCATCTTTTCTCATTTTGCAAATTCAGTCATAAACATGGTTCTGAACAGTCCTAGTTTCTTTTGATGAGTACAAGGCTAGGCAACACTGCTTTCCATCATCTCTTGTAATTCCTGCTTTTTGTCATCATAGTGTCTTTGTCAAAGATTACTTAACATTAATAGGCAGCACTGTGGTGGTTGTTTTAAAGGTAATCTTATTCAGAAATCTTATGAGTATCTCAGAACAAAGAATTAACTATAACAACATATCACAGATTGTAGTACGTGTTCTTTGCATCCAACAAAGTACACGCAAATAAACAGCGCCCTCATGCGGCATATGAATAACTCCACTTACCAGTGAAACTTGGAAGTTCTCCAAATGCAATGGCGGGTTGTGGTACCCAGGGCTTGAAATAGTCTTTATGAGCAGTCCTTGGATCAAACTTAGCTGATGTCTTACGTCTACTCTGTGTTGAAGGTCTGACATAATTGACATCAGGGAATGAAGTATGTCCAGGGTATGTATCCTTATAGACTGTGATCTTCTCAAAGGGAGCACTGCTTGGTTCATAAGACTCTTCCTGGAAAAACAATTCAGTGGAAAGTAAGGTTACAGTTTAAGTAAGCTTAAAATGGTTTCTAAAGGAAATGAATACTTTGAAGTGGTGTCTTATATCAAATATTTCCATATTTCTAGTTCAGGTATTTCCAAAGTGTCACACGATGTATACAATGCGATTTGATGATTCTGTCTTCCCAAAGACTTTCTCGACTGTCTATGGTCTTCCTAATGTTTTCTTAGTTGAAAATTCCTATGCTATTACATATTTCTTTTTATTTTGTTCTTCAGGATCTAAGTGTCATAACCATCACACATACAAGCATTAGTTCATTGAAGATGCCCTTTTCATCATACTATTCTTATATCACTATCTAGCAATGAACTTAATAATTTTGTCACTCTAACAATTTTAAATTGTGTGGTCACTTTTATTAGAAATCAGAAATTTGAATCACCAAAGATTGTGAGAGCAAGTTATCAATATGCTTGATACAGACAAGCTGGATTAACTATGACAGATGAAAGCAATTACTTTGTGTCTGTTTGTGGCCTTCATCATTTCAAGAACTTTACATTGTCTACTTTTTCCTTCTCTGATTTGTATACAACTCTGAGAGTGAAACAGGTTGTCAATAGGTCACCAAACTTTTGAGTGTCACTATCGTCCATTATGGGTATTAAAGGTGTGCAATATTCACATCAAATGACCAGAAAATTCACTTCATGGGCAGAATCTTGAAAATAGCTTTTTTTTTAACTAAAATGTGCATGGGCTTCCAGCCATTGCCACTGGGCTACCAACTTCATAAACTGGTAGCCCAAGTGGATAACCAGAAAAAAGAGTTAATTTCAAGCCCTGGATTCTAAATATCACAGCAGTAAAATTAACAGATTATGAGTAAAGACACCTTTCCTGCATGCCCATAGAATCAAGAAATTGAAGACAAAGTATTTTGCTGTCAATGAGAAAAATACCTGTGATGGTAATTTCATACCTAAGTGGTCAGGGGAATGGGAAATAAAAAAGAAAATCTCATAATTTTTGCAAATTTCAAGGACCAGAAACAAAGACTTGTTTTATTTGTTTTCCAAGACTTACTTGTTTGATAAGTTTGCCCCTACCACTCATTGACTGTGGTACGTAATCCGTTCTGTTACTAGTTATCAAGTACATAGGTCCTGGGTTAGGATCTCTTGCTGTTGGTGGTGGCCGTAGTGGATGTGGTGGTCTGGCACCAACATGTGGAGTAAAGGTTCTCTCATAGTGTGTCAAGTTACAATGTTTATCAGACCAACCTTTGGGACGTTGAGCTTTTTTGCAATCTTTGTGATGTTTATGTCTCCTGCAAAAAACAAATAATAAAGGTTAAATGATTAGAATGAGATAATATACCTGAAATAACTGCACAATAGAATGCCATACACAGGTTTTATCTTTAAAGTTTGAACTTATTTTTATATTACACTTTTATTGCCATAAATGTGATGTAAATCCTATATTTACAAGCAAGCAATAAAATATTATTATTATTATTATTATTATTATGAGGTGCCACAACTGTGATATCACTGAAATTGACCCAAATGTTATCACACTTGTGTAATTGGTTTGTAAAGTTGTTTCAAAATTTACTACAGGATCAGTAATTGTAGTTATAAAGTTGTGTGATGATAATGTTGTTTCACAGTAGTCTTCCACTGTAATTGTTGATAGAGCAATAAAGCCTGTTGGCCGGTAGGAACTGATTAGTGTCTGTGTGTGTACGGTAAAGATATCCAGACTTTCCATCCCTATGCATTTCGACAACTTTCTCACGTACAACTTCTGGCGTATGTACACCTCTTTTCCCGTGGATCATGATTTTTTTCCCAAAAGAACTTCATACAATGCAAAGGCAACAAGAGTCTAATGACAACTCAACTCTGACTCGGCTGTGATACAGTGTAACTCAGGGCGACAGTAAGGAGTGTAATATGATTCTGTATAAGTGAAGTTCACTGCAAAGTTATAAAAGTGTACCCTTTATTTCAATATATATTATGATTTGCCCAAAACAATTCAATAAGAACATACGTGAAATCATTTGACTACCCTGTGGAGTTACAGTGTACTACTAGCAAGCCATCAAGTACATATTAATAGTTGTTCTCAAATCTGGAAACAATAGCTGAGTATTGTGTGCCAAAGGAAAGTCAGATTTTAAAGTTGCTACAACATCAATGATACATTTCAAAACCAAACTGTAATATACATGTTTGAGGCTTTTAGATCTAAAGAGCATTAAATATAGATTTGGAAATATTTGAGTAGAACATTGTTGTTTCCGTTGCCATGTACTTTGTGTAGAATCAACAAGTAGTAATGTCAGCTATCTGTGGATAACTTAAACTGTCAGATTCAATGGTATTCATTTATGAAATCTCAATTCCAAGCAATTTCCAGAGCACTAACAAGCCTCTACTCCTGTGCCTATCTTGGTATAAATTCAGTTTTCCCCCTTCCATTGGTGTTGAATTCTGTATAAAGCTGTCACACAGTATTGAAAAATTTATTTTCCTTTAATATATTTCCAGTGTTTCTATGGTTACTGTACATTTGTTTTTGAATTTCCTTAATGTATTACATCATTGGTACTTTGTTCTTTTCTCTGATTGTATAAGTGACCTGGTAACTCAGCTTTGATATCAATTTGTACTCTGTGGTACAAATTTAATCCAATGAATGTAAATTACAAACATACTGGTATGCACACAGTCCTGTATGTACAGCTACTGTGACGTATCAGTTGGGTTAAGTCCACTGTCAGGGGTGTATACAGATTTCAGAGATTACAAGGAGTTTATAGGCAGCCTATAGTGCAAAGTGGATTCACTATGAATTTGAAATCTGATTATCTCTTAAAATGTCATTGTGAAAATTGAGAATTTTTACACTGTATGTATGTGTTGTACATGCTGTCTTCTATTGGGATCCCTTTACAGTTTGTATGACTCCAAAACAACGCTACAACACCATTCTGATTAGCTCTGCATGGCAGGGCTGTGTATTACCGTTGTTATGTGGTGGGAGGCCGTATAACACCGGTAACACACAGCCCTGCCATGCAGAGCTCCATTCTGATTATTAATCTGATTCCGTATCAGCCATAGATGACAAGGTAAAGAGAGGGAAACAAAACTTTATTGATCAATAGCTGTATTTACTTTAACCAACCAACCAGCAAGACTGATAATTCTGTGAAGTAACATTCTGTTGTACTTTCTGTAAACAAACACAGCCACAGTAAAAATTGAAAAAATGAAATTTTTCACATTCATTCTTACAACCATTGTTAGATATCTGTATCATGACAATGTTGGATAGCTTTACTAGATTAATAGTAAAGAATGGTTGTTTTATTACACCTCATCCATGGACACGTTGGATATTTACAAAACATAGTATCATAACAATTTCTACAACAAATCATTGATTGTAACAGTAATTTTTCCTGTTTTTCTCTCATTTCACAGATAGAGAAAAGTATCAGAAGATTTAGTCAAGTCTTCACACTTCTCTTTACTCAGTGAATTTACACCGAGTCATGTCATTTATCACTTTTTGATGTTTATACCTACAACCACAATTGCAGTTACTTGTGATTTTTTTACATATATCACTTTTTGATGTTTATACCTACAACCATAATTGCAGTCACTTGTGATATTTGTTACATATATCACTTTTTTAGTCCCCACGGACACCGTCCGGGAGGACTTATAGGTTTGGTCATGTCTATGCGTGCGTGCGTCCGTCCATCCGTCCGTCTGTCCATCTGTCCGTTCACACAGATATCTCAGAGATGCCTGGAGCGATTTCATTCAAACATGCTACAAGGATTACTTCATATGTCATACAGATGCAAGTCGATTTGTTTTGTGATACGATCCAATATGGCTGCCAGGCGGCCATTTTATTACGATTTTTTCATGTACAGAGCCATAACTCAGGCATGTTTCAACCGATTTTATTCAAAGTTGGTACAAGGACATTGACCAATGTCATAGATATGCACGTCAATTTATTTTGTGATACGATCCAATATGGCCGCCATGCGGCCATTTTGTTAGGATTTTTTCATGTACAGAGCCATAACTCAGGCATATCTCAACCGATTTTATTCAAAATCGGTACAAGGACATTGACCTATGTCATACATATGCACGCTGATTTGTTTTGTGATACAATTCAATATGGCTGCCATTTTGTTATGATTTTTTCATGTACAAAGCCATAACTCAGGCATATCTCAACCGATTTTATTCAAAGTTGGTACAAGGACATTGACCTATGTCATACATATGCACATTGATTGTTTTGTGATATGATCCAGTATGGCTGCCGTGTGGCCACTTAATTACGATATTTTCATGTCCGGAACCATAACTCAGACATGCATCAAGCGAATTTTTCAAAAGTATTTTTATCACAGGCCTAATGAAGAGGACTCTATCCTCTCTGAGGACCTGTAATCAAAGTACCCATTAACAAGTGGGGACTGTGTCATAGAAGATGACTTTTTGATGTTTATACCTACAACCACAATTGCAGTTACTTGTGATTTTTTTACATATATCACTTTTTGATGTTTATACCTACAACCATAATTGCAGTCACTTGTGATATTTGTTACACTTTATTGACTTGTTAAAAATGGTTTTGAATAAATTATTGTTTCAAAGTTTTCAAAGGCACATGTTTACGAATTCTGTATGTCGTCTGTGATTTTTACAGAAAACAGTCATGAAATAATGAATTTCATTGAAATACATCAAAGATTTCTAGGTATCTATAATTTACATCAGATTGAAAATGTCAAATAATTGCTGCTGTTTTTTGGATTTACAGACATCCAGTGTGGCATATAACATTTTCCTGTTACTAGGTACACTGTATTTGGCTAGTGGCCAGACAGAATTAGAATTTGTCCAAAACAATTTGCACATGATTACTAATCAAACGATTAGGATATTTTCTTTAAAATAGATCTGTTTCCTTTATCTGACATTCAAATGTCAAATATACCAAAGACGATCAAGGTCTGCGGTATAGTCCACAAGACACTGTTACATTGGCGTCTTTGAGACAATAGCTCTGTTGTTAGGGATATGTCAAATTTATGCCTGTCACGTGACATGGCGGTACTTAAGATTATGAGCTTGTATCGCAGATCATGAACTGTTTGTAATCCTGTGGAGGCGTGATAAACTTTCGTAATTTATCATTTTTTCGTCTGGCATAAATTTTCAAGGTAGCGGAACACTGGTTCCATACATCAAGTTGTCAGCTAAGTTTTGTAGCTGGAGTGACACGCTCAAGTCGACCTTTGTCATGTGGACAAAGACCCTCCCCTTCACATTTGCCATCTGGACAATGACACCTGTTTTACTGTCACTCGGCAATCGAAGTCACCAGCAAAACCAACGTTAGCGATTTATTTCTGACTTTCTTTAAACATATGGAAGACTGACTCTGGCGACGTCATGCTCAACTTACCAGAAAATTGAAATGCTTTCATAGCACAACTGACTGAAATATCAAACAAACACCTGTGAACTTGTCGTCCCCTTGCACATACGGTAGACGACCATGGGTAGACGACGACATACAAGTGAAGGCCTTTCTCTGGTGTGTGTAATTCTTAAAAAATCCAGTAGTCTTTGCTCTTTAGCTAAACAAGAGTAGCTCAATGTCGATGAAATGCTAAAGAAACAGCAGTCGACCACCTGCAGCTGCAGGCAAGGCCCGTATGTAGAGCATGCAATGTTTCGTCTACTTACCCACAATCACAAATTTCACAGACGCAAAGAAAATCCGGAAACTGGGTTTGCATAATCGCTGTCATTTCATCTTGGGTTAGTCCCAGCCCAAGACTGCTGGCCCTGCTAAAACCCCGTGAATTCCCCCTTACTCCGTTTAGACTCATGTTTGCCGACAACACAGCAGTGTTTCCAGATGAATGTCGCGGTTTACACTTACGTGTTGACACACAATCTTAGCGCGATACACACTGCTGAGCACAGGTCTCGTTGTCACGATCCGAGCCGATAATTGTGTTACCTGGCTCGTTCAATGTCCGACTAACAATATGGATAGTGTTATCGCTTTCTCAACTCCTAAACGACGAACATAATTCCTATTTTCGGCTTCAGGTTAGCTGATCGGTAGCTCTTTTTGACGGTTGTCGCAGTGCACCCGACGTCAGAGGACTTTGTTAACACCGCAGTGGTCAGCATGACAACAACAGCGCCAGGTCTATTGTTTACACCTAGCAACGCATCTCATTACTTCCGTCGTGCCTTGCCTTTGTTGCAGATCAGGCTAAGTGGCTCTTCCTGTTAACTCCCCCTGGGAAACTGCTATATTCCAACTTGACATATGAAGTTGAACAAAAACCAAACTGAAATTTATAGTTAGAGTCAATAATTATTATAAACCAGCCACAATGTCGATGGCCTATATTTTTATTTGTTTGTGATCGATCGTGTTTTAATTCACATACCCTACTGCCTTTTGTCTATGCCTAACTCAACTTTACTGTTACATTCACTCAATTTATTTGATGGGAATATTGCAGAAAGAGACTAAAAACTTTATATATTCTTAACGCTTTGAAGCTCAATCAAAATTCATAGGAAGCTCTAAAATGTACCAGTAGACCTAAAAGAGGCAACAAAGACGTTATGTGGAAAGTCATATTGCCGCTTTACAGTTATAATAATTAACGACGTACGTTAGCACATTGCTGCGGTTCCGTAGCCCTGCCACTCCCTGGCTGGTTGTGTTGGGGAGTGGCAGGGCTATGGAACCGCAGCAAGGTAGCACATAGACCCTAACAAAGTCTATGGTTTGCATATGTTGCCAATTATTTAACCTTTGTAATAGTTTGAAAAGTGATATCCCGAGGAAAATGTAAAGATATAATGATAAAAAACAATGATGCGAAATCACATTGTACAAGTAAGTAGGTAACAGAAATCGGAGGTGTCTTTCAAAAATTCAAGTTGGAAGTCTACATCATCACCGGTTAATTTCGGTTTCAACAGACGGATCAGCATATTAAAAGTCATTCTTGATAGAAAGAGTGTCAAAACTTAGTTACAGACATTTCAAAATTGTCAGAAATCTAGAATGCTCAAAAGCTTCATCGTTATTCTTGACTGGGAAATTTCTGATTTTACTGAAACATTAACAATAAACGTCATTTATGACAACTAGCTGCGGACATGTAAATTCTTAAAACTTCATAACTTATTACATTGATTAAACAATTCTTAGCAGGATTTGACTTGTTAATCGAGAGATTACCCCAAAATAGTGTTTCTTTGCCCGCATGACTGCATTAACAACCTTTTCTTTCTATCTGACCTGCATGTGGCACGCATGTATACGGGTATAGAGGCGATTCCGAGGCTCAGAGTAGAGCCCTTTCTGCGGTTCCGTAGCACTGCCACTCCCTGGCTGGTTGTGCCTCAATCCCCCACAACAACCAGCCAGGGAGTGGCAAGGCTACGGAACAGCCCCCGAGAGCCTCGCTGGTTCACTTTATATCTGATATCCGCCCTACACTGATTTGCTTTCAACGGTCTTGCCAAACTCACTGCGAAATATCTCTGGCTAGACCGGGTTCCACCAGAGCACCGTGGCATGAATGAGGACCACACTGCATAGCCAACGAGGGAATGTACGGTATAGTCCAGCCACACTCCATCACGTAAGACATCAGTCATTTCATTTGATTTGATTTGACTTGATTTGATTTGATTTGATTTGACACTTAAGAAACAGCAGGTCCTGCTCTTCTCCCAATCAATGGAACAATCCTCCTTAATGTTGTGTGCACCTAACACGGAATACTCTCAGTGATCAAACTGCAAATGCCCCGTACCGTATGTACAAGAACGTGGTCAATGGTAAAGATTCAGTATTTGTATCTCATGGGGTTTGTTCAAGGAATTATTCATATAACAAAGGCATTTAATTCTTGGCAATCTTTCAGAACACTGGAGATTCTGGTGGCACAGTTAATTATTTCAGAAGTTTGTAAAAACTGGCTTTTATACTTTCCATTCTTTAACGATTTATTGTCTATTTGTGTCTTCAAAAGACGGTGTATTTTTAACTTTACGGCAATTTTAATGTTTAAATGTATAAATGGAATTGTCCAAAATATTACCCAGCTTATTTATTCTCAATCGCAAAGTTCATGATCATTATAGACACACTGTTGACAAGCTATTTGGTAATAGACCCTCGAGAAAAAAGGTTTTCTCGAGGGTCTATGATTTGGTATTACATGGTTTTTTTTAGTAGAATGAGAAATTGCTGTTGACGTACAAAAGAAAAATAGTAGAAAACTGCTTAGGAATATATGTAAATGACTATATTTCTTCATTATCAATCATATAAAGTTATCTAGTATAGGTACGTACGCTGCGTCGTCCGCTCGCACGGGTCCGTTACTTCCCACTATCTGATTTCGGGGAGCATCCAGCTGCCCTGACAAGAGGCCATGGCAATTAAGCGAAGATGTATACTCTATGACAACCTCACTTTAACAGCAGATTATAACAATTATTACATTTCTCGAAACCTACCAAGTCATGAATATGTTCATTTCTATTGTGAAATAAACTATAGGTGCGATTACACTGAGAGTACAGAGTGAGGACGGAATGTTATGAACTCGCGTATGAAGAGGCAAGGCGGCATGATAACCATTGATAAGATGTCCGTCGTGAACTGGACATGATGTTGCCGCTGAATAGTACAAAATGTAGTCAAACTGGTTTACTAGTGATTTGCTAACAATAGCAACCCTTGTTTGATGTCTTACTTTTTCTCAGGTATTAAGTTTATCAAATTTGTTTTATAATTTTTACAGTTCAAGAAAGTTCGAGATGTGGTATTTATTGTATGATACTGTCAGAAGATTTTGTATTTATCGACCATAACCTTGAAAATTCCATCCACAAAGCACAACACAGTTGCTCGAACTGTTTCTTAGTTATTTTCTTTCTTCACCCGATCCCCGTGCCTTTGGAAGTATTGCAGGTTGGTTCAATATTTGTGTCTTTTTCCTCTTCTGTTACATTTCAATGTTTCTAAAACTTCTTACTGGCTGATGGCCTGAAATAAAGATAATGATAAAAAGAATGTATTGTGCGTAACAACACATTAACGACCGCAACAATTCGTGTCATCAGTGATGACGTGAACCAATAAAAATAAGTTTAAAACAAACGTTACCTAAGACAACGATAAATTCATTGTTACCTGCATGAGAGCCATAGGGGCCGTCCTGTCACCCGATTTGACAACGTTACCATTGAGACACTGAACCATGCATGCACAGAGTCGTCTGATATTAGCGTAATATACAGTGATATAACCAATCACGTACCATTAACGGCAGTGAGGACCTTATTTGCTCACGTGTTTACACACGTGAGCATATGTCGCAGCGATGTCTGTCTGTCTGTCTGTCCGTGTGTCTGTCTGTCTGTCTGTCTGTCTGTCTGTTGGTCCGATATCTCAAAATGTCTGGTCAGATCAAAATCAAATCTGGTACATATATTCAGTTAGCAAATGGCAAGAACTGATTAGTTTTTGGTGAGTGTGGCTTGCACACTTTTTACTCATTTGCATAATTAATGGTTTTAGAAAAAAACGGATATACATTAAAAATGACAACACACAATTTGATGAGATTTGCTACAAATGTTGATCACACCGAGATATATCAGCAGTGGGAACCATTAAGGAGTTACATGAAAGATAGTTGCTAATTTGCATATTTAATGAACTTTCCTAATTAGGGATATATGTCTGATTTGACTCGATCAAAATTGACCAAACTTGGTATGTATATTAAAGATACTATTATTTAACATTATTGAAAGTCATTAAGCGTTTTAACTTTAGCCAATTCCTAATTTGCACATTTAATGAACTTTGCTAATTAGGGATATATATTTGAATTGACTGGACCGACGTTGATGAAACTTGCTACATGTATTTGGAGCTACTATGATACAACATTTTTGAAAGTCTTTAAGCATTTTTACTTCAGCCAATTCCGAATTTGCATATTTAATAAACTTTCCCAATTAGGGATATATATCTGAATTAACTTGATTGTAGTTGTTGAAACTTGCTATATACATCAAAGATACTGTGATATAACATTATTGAAAGTCAAAAGACATTTTACTTCAGCCAATTCCGAATTTGCATATTAAATGAATTTTCATAATTAGGGATATTATCTGAATTGACTTGATCAAAATTGATGAAACTTGCTATGTACATTAAAGACACTATAATACAATATTATTGAAAGTCGTTAAGCATTTTCTCTTCAGCCAATTCCTAATTTGCATATTTAATGAACTTTCCTAATTAGAGATATATATCTGAATTGACTTTACCAAAGTTGACAAAACTTGCTACATATATTGCAGATACCATGATACAACATTATTGACAATCATTAAGCATTTTTACTTAAGTCAATTCCTAATTTACATATTTAATGAACTTTGCTTATTAGGGATATATACTTGGATTTACTTGATCAAAGTTGGCAAAACATGCTATGTACATTGATGATTATACCTGGTTAAAACAATATCGAAAGTCATTTCACATTTTCATGTCAGCTAATTTATAATTTGCATATCTAATGAGCTTTCACAGCTCGGCATATATGGCTTGAAGGACTTGGCCAACGGTAATTACACTTGCTATATAAAATGGTGATACAATGACAGCAGTCAAAGAACTTTAATATTTTTATTTCAGCTAACTACATATTTGTATACTTCATGACCTTTTAGAATTAATCGGCGGTGATTATTGTTCATTATGTTGATCATAATAATTTCAATGAAGTTGCAAACATGTGGCAAAGGTTCAAATTTACACATAACCGGTATATAATGAAACACGTGAGCATTTTCAGTTCATATCTGGTTTTGTTCACAGTTACAGGCGGCCTTTTGTGTGATTTTAATAAGTCTCCTAGAGGGTTCTTAATTTAAATATGAATGCAATCGATAAACAGTGCGCAGACGCCAGTGATTAGTGTAACTGTAATAAAGGGTAGTCGCCTCACGCCACTCTACCGATCATAACGGCGGCCTTGGTATTAAGGTTTTCCTGAACATCTAATTCACATGACTAATTACTGAAAGCCATCAACATGTACACTGCAAAGAAACTCGGTGGTCCGTCACGGTGGAAGGCAAATAGCGTATGTTTGACAAAAACTGGTGAGTAATAGGCCTACACAATAATTCCAATGCCCATGTGAAGAATCTAACATGGAAATATACATGCACAGTGGCATGACTTTGATGGCATGGCGTATATGGATGGATCAACTTCCTGCCTTTGTCCTTGGATTGATCAATAACGTTTCATGAAACATTTTCCGAACTGTTTCGATCGATAATAACTATGCTGTGTGTGTCAGCCATCGACAGGCAATCTATATATTCGTATTTTAGCATAATATGGTGTACACGAGACGTCGACCAATGTACACGTCCACACATTGCTACACAGTTATCGGATCGCCAGTGCAGCACTCTTTTGGTGTCATCAGTAGCTAGGGTCAAGTTACTGTGTGGAACGAATATATGGAATTATTTGTACATCAGTGTGTCGGGTATTGCTATTGTAGAAGGCAACATGACAGAAGCTAAAATCGTGTCCGATACACCCTTCATACAACAGATGTCATGAACGTAGCGATGTGATTACCCATACCATAGTTCCGTCATTATGTCGTATTGTAATATTATTTGTATAGGCGAATGCCGTTATCTGTAGAGGGTCGCTCATAATATTACCAAAGTCAAAACGTTGTTTTTAAAGAAAACAATTTGAAGTTGGTTGTTGGAGATGTGTAATGTGGCTACAGTCTGTGCTTTGACTGAGTGTACTACACGGCATTGTCCCAGTAGTAAACACAAACACGATGAGCTAGCTGTCGACAGCTGCTGCCAAATCGAACAACAATAAGCAGGATGAGCATTTTCGCGGAATGTGCATTCATTGACGTTCATGCCAATTTACAAATACTTTTGATTTCAAGCTTCGTTTAGCTAGAAAGTTCACGCTGAAAGTAAACAACAAAGACTGCGATTTAATGAGGCAAACGGATGACCTTGGCCGCGACAATGTATACACACACATTGGCATTCATAGGACATGAGATTGCCACGATGGACATTGTTTGTAATCATGAACAGTTGCACGTACGTTGATTTGCATACAATACTTTAATATCAATGAGATTACGAGTGTTTACGAAGATTTCTTTTTAAGACAATGGTGACGTCACTGAGCATGCCCTACCTACGTGATGCCTTGACAAAATTATCATAATATGGACCTTACCTTCACCTATGAAGATAATTTGTTGTCAGTTTAGATGACTTTGATGGTCAATAAACTATCGAAGTTGTTATCCAGTCAGAAATGCAACAATGTTGCTATTTAAATCGGATACTCTTTGCTGATAACGTGTTCATCAATGGCTCACACTAGACCAAATGAGTTGGACGCATCATCGGTATTGTTTTGGTGTTACCGTATAAAGAGAACATAGATCAAATCAATTTCCATGGTTCGTAAGCCAATGTATACTTCTCTTTTTACGCTGCAGACGTCGAATAGATAGGAATTACGACGATGTGTCTAATGTTGATATTTCTGGACTTTTGAAACCAACCTTGCTCTCCAACACAGTGGACAGAGTTCAAGTAACACCATCCAGCAGTAGTATTCGCCCAAGCTAAAACAAACAACCTGCAAAGGATAAATAATTCATTTAGCGGTGACTTTACCATTCAACTATTATGCAGGATGCAGGCTTTCTTATTCTAGTATCAGTCATTGCAAAGTCCTGAACATGATGTATAAAGCTGAGGTACCAGAAGATGGTACCTCCATGGTATGACAGCTTTTGGCCAGCTTTGTAACTTTGTAATTTTATTACTCAAAGTCGATGCATCTATAAATGGATTTCCATGCATTGAATCAAATACATGTAAATACAGAATAAAAATAAATAAATAATTCAATAAAAGAACAGTGTAGAAAAATAAATGTAAACTACACATTCAAAAGGAAAAGCATAAAAAGTGGGTGAGATTGATCTCGGAGCGAAATGCGATAGCAATATCATATGGTAAAAGTTACCTTTGCATACAATGTCAGTTTTAAATGACACAATCTTCACGCCACGCTCCATCATTTTCATCGTACGGAGTAACTTTATCGTCAACAACGTGAAGCAAACATCGTATTTACACAATTGCATTGGTACTTTACAACTTGAACATTGCCATTGTTGTGCTACGGCTGCGCAATTACCCGCTGCTTCTGACCAGATATTGAAGACATTTTTATTGTTATTGTTTGCTTGTTTATTAGAAGCAGTCTGTCAACAAGTTTGTCTGTTTGGCTTTGTTCACTGGTCGTCATTTTCCATTACGCATGCGTTGTTCCATACAGCAGCACTGCACCATTTCGGGGTTGTCTCTCATCTCATCGCATCATTAGCATGTTGTTCTCATGAAGATGCGTAGATATTTTCAGTGCAGCGTGATATGTCTTACAGCCCGGCAGACATGTTCAAGTACTAGCGTGATTACTGTTTCGACATAGCGACAGTTAGATTGTCATGAAGCCATGTATTGGTTGAGACTGTACATCGGTGACTGTAAACAGATCGATGAATATTTCAAACGCCGGAGTTTTATCAAATTGCCGTCGGAGTCCCAGACGGGTACAGTACAGAGTTTGTTTGTTATCGCATTCTTTCAAGCAAGGTCCATGCTACAAGTTCAATTATCACGTAGCTATTTTGCTTGCAAATGTTGTTTCCAGAATCATTACGTTTATCGGTCATTTTGTAAAAGTGAAATTACATTGTAATGGTGCAGCTTGAGTCCCAACACATGTGTATCTTCGGCCATGCTTCGACGTAGCTGTCCGTGGGATGTTGTCAGGTTACTGTATAAATCACGGTACTTTCGTTAGTGACGAGTTCTTCCATCGAGTTGTCAGTAATTAGCGCTAGACATGATGAGAGACTATTTTACTGTCAAAGCACTAATTTACTGCACCATTACCTTTATAGCAATTTCGATCTCAAATCGTGTATGACTGTATGTGTTCACTTCGACTGAGTCCGAGCTCAAGAGTGCCATACACGAAAACATTTCTCATAACACATTGGCGTGTTGTCCGCAATGAACAGTGTTTTCCCACATACGTGTTGTTGAAACTTCGCTAGAATTGTCAACTGGGTCTGTGTTATGTTGATTTTATGGGTCACCATCTAGGTCTAACGACACCACATCACCTGATGTGATGGTCTGATCCGTGTGTTGAAAAATTGGGTCACAAGGTCAAACACGTACCCGTTCAGCTGTTCTTAGACAGTCTTGCAATTTAATGACTGCTCGTAAAAAAATTATGCATGGATCAATTTTGATTACACTTGTAATTGAATTTCATGTGTTTTTACATAGTGTTCAAGATATCAAGCAAGAACGTTGTGCATACCTTACAGTGTTACACATTAGTAAAATTTAGTTTATTTTTGACTCCAAATAGTTCTCAATAATATGTCATCCTAAAATACATTGTTTACTGCCCAAATCGGAGCAAGCATTTCATTACAGCATGCACTATCTGTTTTTGGGTTCGCAGTTTAGAATTCAGTCTTCCTGACAGCTTTTGTCAAATTGAAAGTAACACTAGATCTGCCATGCCTGTTTATAGTCATTACATAATAAGTCTGGCAAAAGTAAACATTCAATGCAGGGCAGAGTTCAAATAGCCTAGTATCCCAGGGACCTGGCTATTCACCTCACAAGGACACAATTACTGGTGTCAAAACACTTTCTGCTTTGTATGTTTGCCTTCAAATGTTCAGACCTTGCCATAGAAAGGTCAAATGATTGACAAAAATACAAACTTCCATAATCTGCCACGGGGTTCAGTGTTCTGAAATCATAATCGGTGAAAACTAAATAATTGTCAGTAATAATTTCCAATCACCTTTTCATCTGATTTTTTACACAGAAAATATCTGCCATGAATTGAATTCATAGCCAATATGTTAAGAAATTAGTTGTTGTTATTCTGAATAGCAAATTCCACAGATCCTATACATTGTTCAGTGACCTTGTGTAAATTATTGTTTACACAAACTATGGTAAAACAACATTTGTATTTCAAATGTTTGTATGTCTCCATCAGTATTTGCTGCAACATTTATATATACCATTTAAACACAAGGTATTACTTGATTAGTCTGATAACTTTGCCTTGAAGAACCATTCATGTATATGAAATATATGTTAAAGGGGAACAGTCATCAGAACAGCGCCTGTGCGAGTTTCTTGTTTACAATAACATTATATTTCGTGCAGGATATGTAGATGCACCTCATCATCATAGCTGCAACATTTAAATTATATGATGATAGATTATGACAGACATGTTTAAACTTTCATCAATCACCATTGTACCTTGCTTGTTGAATACAGTGTTTACATTGGTTGTATGGGTCCCATACGACCTTTTGAAAGCAGTTCCGAGGACTGTATCCCTTTAATACATGAATCAGATACAGTGATATTCAGTGCTTTTGTAATTATTTACCCCTTCTCTATAGATAGTACAACTCAGAATAATACAACTCTATGGTTGGTTTTCTATGCTGATATTGAAATTTCTACCCTGCTCCAGATACTACGTGCTATAGATTCTAACATTTCCTGCATCAATATTTCATATTTAGTGAGTTGGTCTTCACCAGACCACACTGCATTACCGTCATTCATTCATTCATTCATCCATTCATTCATTCATCCATTCATTCATTCGTTCGTTCATTCTTTGATTTAGGGTTAGGGTCATGTAATGTTGAGAATCTCTCTTTCTGTCATCTGTGGTCGATGCATCGGTCAGTAATACTCTTGTTGTTAATTGCAGCATACAAAGTCATGTATGACACTTACACTTCTGTTTGCAAATTTTATAAAGGTCATAAATGCGGAAAGATGGCGTAGTATCATTAACTGCCAAAACTATGATTCTACATGAAGAATATAGACCATGTCATGTTTTGATGTCAGGATTTTCAAATCATTCCTATCGAAGTAAATATTTCCGTCATTCATTCTGCTTTTCATTAATTCAAATTGATTCAAGTTGATCCAGGATAAGAAAAATCTTACACATGTCTTCTTTTTGTATCATTTCAGGATTTCTGATAATATTGATAACGACAGGTGTGGCATTACTGCTGACCAGAAATCTTACGTACAGTGTAGTATCAGCTGCTGGTTGTTGTATCTGTATGGACTTAGTGATGCCGGCAATATTGTTCCTGTTAAAATGGAAAAGTTTGGATGCTGGTCTAGCCCTGTCAGTTTTGGAACACATTGTTGTCAGTCTGTTACTGAGACTACTTTTTGCAGCACTGCAGGCTTTAATTGGAGTTGTCATCTTTGTCCCATTATTGATGTATCTATTACTGCAACTGATTCTCATCGCAATCTGTACTGCTGTTCGTTTGTGTGCTAAGATTGGAAGTGTTGCCTCCACTAAATCATGGGAAGTACTGCAACCACTGTGTCTGTGGGGTCAGCAGATACTGCTACTCAAGACACTTGAAGACTGTGTACAAGGACAAGAAGTGATATTTCCACTGCCAAATAAATGGATAGCCATATCTGTTATGGTCGTCATGTTGTGGTCAAAGTTTGAGAGGAAGTTTCCAACGCTTACTAACAGTGACAATAAAATGACAAGAAATTTTGTCAATTACATTTTGCATCCAACTCACAACTTAGTGCTACTGTTACTGGCTTTGCCTGCCAACTTAAACCCCATGTACATTATGGTGGCAATGCTGTACGTGGTATTCACGGAACGTTTCTTCCAGGAATGGATTGTGTCGTTTCTCGAAGACCACAGCCAATTTCTGGTCAAGTACATTTATTACTTTATCCCACACATTGCCAGGAAAGTATGGATCGGAATAGAAAACATGCCAGGATTTGAAGAACTGTATGTCAGAGTCGGCTATGAGATTGCCACTGCATGTACAGCAGGCGGAATTATTATTTTCAGTGCATTTTTGAATAATTATGAATCATTTGTGGTGTTAGTGGTTGTTTTCTTGACTAACGTAGCCATTCCCATGGGAACAGCACAGGGTTTGATACGTCAGTTGAAAATAGAAATGGCACAGATTGATCACCTACAGAAAGCCACACCGTATCAATTAGCAAGAGTACATGATATCTGTTCTATTTGCTGGTTGCCAATGGACATGGCAGTCATCACCAAATGCTCTCATTTTTTTCACGCTAAATGTTTAAAACAGTGGATTGTAATCAAAGAGACTTGCCCTCTCTGTAACAGAGATATACATGTTTAAAACTATAAACTCTAGAAGTTATTAATTATTGTAAGTTTTAATATCTCCATAAAGAATGATAAAAAGGCCGACAAAAGAAAGTACTTTTGATGAATTTGAAACTGTAAAATTTGTACAAAAGGCATGGTTAATTTACAACAGAGTGATAAGAATCATTTACTGACGTGTTCTTTACAGTACAAAATGTGAAAATGTACTTCCAAAATGACTGTAAAAAAGACCAAACTTGACCCAAATTTCAGTAGAACAACAAAAAGTTCAATACAAAATTCAAGAAGTGAACTTTTTTGAGAAATGGTCATGTGAGAGGAATTATACTTGGTTCTGTAAAAAACTTTATTTATTTTGTTCCAAACCTTCAGGTTAAGAGTTTTGGGAGGAAGGGTGGGGGTAGTCTGGTAGACTGTAGGATTGTCAAGAGAGATCTCTTGATCAAAACAGACATCAAACATTCGAAAAGATGAAAAACACTCTTGAAATCAAACAGGGCAGGACTTCAAATATCTCTGGAAAGGTGATGTTAGAATTGTAATTCTATGAGAAAACTGAATTAAATCCTTCAAAAGGTAAATATTATCAAGATTCATTTGATCAAATAATCATGATGTAATTTGTAATTTACAATATTGTCAGGGCATTTTGTGACTTGAATGTAGGATAATCTCGTTTAACTTGTAAGTTTCAATCTTGAGCATTTTGAAAACCGCAGTAGTGTGGCTGGCAAACTTAGATACTGAAGTTGTAGATAACTTAATTAATTCAGGAATGGGGAGGTGGGTAACTGAATGAATGCAGAAGGGTAGGGAGTGGGAAGTAGGCTAAATACACTGTACCACACTTTGTGATAAGTGCTACCATAGACAGTCGACAAACTTTCTCGACTGTCTACATGTATGGTGCTACAAAATTCTCTTAGCCCCCTGTAATCTCATTTAACTCTAAATTTTTGCAGAAGATGTGAAAATATTAGAAATTTAAGGTAAAAACAAGCAAATAGAATATGCTAGCATAGTATTGCGAATAATGCTTGGCATTTACTGACATATCAACCATCAAGTCACAGAGAATACCTATTGGACAGTACATAGACAGTAGAGAGGGGACTGTCTATGGATGGTACAAACTGTAAATTCATTTTGTCTTGAGTGTAGTGTTAACTAACTCTGTATGACATAGAAAATTGTGAGAAGTGGATTGTCAATAACATTGTTCAATGTAAGAGAAAATTGTTTATGTCAATGTTTCATTGATTGTTTTACCTGTATCTGTAAACTTAGACTTTGTGATTTTCCCTTGAAAAGGCTGAAAACTCATCACTTTAAAAAAAACTTAAAACAAATTAATTTATAGATAATCAATGATTGAAGCACAGTGCTATGTCAAGAAATTACTGCCAGATTTGGTGCTATTTTGTCAAATTTCAGTGCGATTGAAGCAGGTAGAAAATTATTCTAATTTATTAAAATTTTGTGTACTTTAAATGGTTAACAATAACATTTAAGTTCCATTTTGCAAATGTGTTCGGTATAAATAATTGTCAGCAAGACAGAAGCACCGTCAGTTCTTTTAGAAAAGTTCATCAAAAGTTGACCAGCTGATGGCTATGGTGCCTGTTTATTCAAATCTGACAAAAAATGTATATTTTCATGTCAGTTATGCAGATTACTTATTGTTATGTAAATTTGCACAGCATGATTAGATGTAGTGCATAAATTTGACATTTGACTTTGCTCATTGGTTGAGATTAAGAATTCCAGATCATTACCATAGATCAATACACTATAACCATGTGTAAGTGTATAATATTGCATTATTCTGTAATTGACACAAGATTCACAATAACTTTGCTCTCTGGCTTACACTGTATCAGAATTCATCACATTCAATAATTATTGCTGTTACTTGCCAATTAATTCCTTCGTGGTTCATTTTAGAAATTCATACATATTTTGGAGTAATTACTATTGCCATTGTGAATGTATTTCATATGTCGGCTAGTATGTGATAGATTTTCAACTATTAAATGTCAGGCAAGCTTATTGTGGCTGTACAGCATAGGGAAGCTGCCTTTGCTCTATGCTTATGTACTTGTCAAGCAAATTTAAGGCTTTTGAAATATCGCTACATTGTAAAATTTTCAGAATATCAGTGGGTGTATATTGGCATTTGTCTTCTTATGAAATTTTGATCACGGAATCTTAAAATTCCGATAATGTGATAAAAACATTGGGCATAGGAAGATGGGAGTCTAGAAGTCCAAAGCATTATCTCTTTAAGAACCAATGTCATCTAGAATTTGACACAATTATGTCACTTTGTCACAAAATGTGATTGTGTTTTGTAATATTAGGAGGACTTCATTGATTTGCTAAGTTCATGATAAAGTCCAAGAGTTGGATAATACAATATTTCCAGTCACTTAATGTTCAGTTCTATAGATGCAAGGCTAGCAAACCCAGTGTTGAGAGGTTTGGGACAAGTCAAGTAATCTTACAACAGTGACTTTACCATTGCACTGGTTAAACAGAGCTGTCAAATACTAATGCAGTATTGCTTGATTTGTACTGATAATGGTGCAGGCACCTCTAAATACTGTATTTGCTGCCAACTTTATAGTCACTGAAGCAGTGGTGAAAGACATGAGATAAATTTTTCAAAAACAGTTGATAGTATCGCAATATTTTGGTCTGTCTGGTGTCACATAGCAGGCAATTTATGATGTCACTCCATCAAAATAAATATATTATGTGTCACTGTGATATCCAAAATATGCATTGATGCCATATTGGCAGATAGATGTATGTCAGTGACATAAAATAATTTTACTGTAATACTAAATTGTTATCTACAAGGACAGTAGGGCACAGTCTGCACTCTAACAACAGAGATTTCAGAAACTCTTGAGTCAATTGAAAAATTTCAAATAGCCTGTAACAAGGTGTATAGGCCGTTTATATGTATGTGCCTGACAGAAACACAGGTACAAAATAAGAATAATGCATGCACAAAGTGCAAACAACAAATCTGACAAAAGAGGCAACCTTGCGCCAAGGTACTTTGTAAATTGTTATTGAAAGATAGGACAGTAGATGTCTTTAGCTATAGATTTTGTTTATCAGTCTATATGTCATTTCATGTTTCCATGGTGAAGGTAATGTTCAAATTTTTCTCAAAGAGTGTGCTATCTACTTATTATCTTATTATGTGCAATTTTCAGTTTGTGTGCATCAAATGTCAAGAAAGAAATAAAACATAATTCTTTCTAAGAAAGTGAAAATGTTGAATTATGGTGAATTTTTGAAACCTTGTTGAAGTCTCCATCATCAGTCAACCTTTGACCTTGCTGTCAAATTTGAGCAATTTATGAATTCCACAGAGGTGTTTTCTGTTTCATTGCTGGCTGGCCTACAGGAGCTGTGTACCTGGCAATACTGCTACTGGATTGGAAAGAACCACGGATGGATGAAGTATACATGTAAGTAAGGAGGCTGTCTACATGTATCTACCTGACATATGCACAGATAAACAGACAATACAAAGTTCATGGTTTTCTGATCATGTTACTGCTGCCAGTGATAATCTAAGTCCCTGTATGTTGACCAGCTGACTGTGTTCAATCAGAGGATCTATGGTGAAATATTTGTGTTGGAATGCTTTGTTTGTCAGCTATTGCATCTGCTCATGTCACTCGGAGATAAAGTATTAATAATTAATTATTGAGGTCCACTTTCATTGCCAGAATACGGAAGGAAGGTTTGATGAAACTGACTTATGGATTTCCATGACAATCTTAAAACCAGCTTTTGATATAGTTTAAATTTGATATTAAATTTGAAAGATAATCAGAATACATTGCGGTTCAGACAGGATATTTAGAAGGTTCAAAATTTCATTTTGATATGATGTATGCCAGAAGAAAGGGGTGGCTTAATCTCTAAATGTAGTTTTATACTAAGAAACAGGCCCTGGAATTGAACTAGAGGATTTACGTACAAATCCCCGGACTTTTCCATTGTTGGCAATGGCTAGCTTGTTCTCAAATCAAGGTATATAAATACACTCTGACCTGAACAAGCTTCAGAAGGGATGGTTATCCACAGTGGTCATGCTACAGGTATAGACAGTAGATGATCCTGTCCCTCTACCGTCTGTGGTACAGGTATAGACAGTAGATGATCCTGTCCCTCTACAGTCTGTGGTACAGGTATAGACAGTAGATGATCCTGTCCCTCTACTGTCTGTGGTACAGGTATAGACAGTAGATGATCCTGTCCCTCTACAGTCTGTGGTACAGGTATAGACAGTAGATGATCCTGTCCCTCTACCGTCTGTGGTACAGGTATAGACAGTAGATGATCCTGTCCCTCTACCGTCTGTGGTACAGGTATAGACAGTAGATGATCCTGTCCCTCTACCGTCTGTGGTACAGGTATAGACAGTAGATGATCCTGTCCCTCTACAGTCTGTGGTACAGGTATAGACAGTAGATGATCCTGTCCCTCTACCGTCTGTGGTACAGGTATAGACAGTAGATGATCCTGTCCCTCTACCGTCTGTGGTACAGGTATAGACAGTACCGGTAGATGATCCTGTCCCTCTACCGTCTGTGGTACAGGTATAGACAGTAGATGATCCTGTCCCTCTACCGTCTGTGGTACAGGTATAGACAGTAGATGATCCTGTCCCTCTACCGTCTGTGGTACAGGTATAGACAGTAGATGATCCTGTCCCTCTACTGTCTGTGTTACAGGTATAGACAGTAGATGATCCTGTCCCTCTACCGTCTGTGGTACAGGTATAGACAGTAGATGATCCTGTCCCTCTACCGTCTGTGGTACAGGTATAGACAGTAGATGATCCTGTCCCTCTACCGTCTGTGGTACAGGTATAGACAGTAGATGATCCTGTCCCTCTACCGTCTGTGGTACAGGTATAGACAGTAGATGATCCTGTCCCTCTACAGTCTGTGGTACAGGTATAGACAGTAGATGATCCTGTCCCTTACCGTCTGTGGTACAGGTATATACAGTAGATGATCCTGTCCCTCTACCGTCTGTGGTACAGGTATAGACAGTACCGGTAGATGATCCTGTCCCTCTACCGTCTGTGGTACAGGTATAGACAGTAGATGATCCTGTCCTCTACCGTCTGTAGTACAGGTATAGACAGTAGATGATCCTGTCCCTCTACCGTCTGTGGTACAGGTATAGACAGTAGATGATCCTGTCCCTCTACCGTCTGTGGTACAGGTATAGACAGTAGATGATCCTGTCCCTCTACCGTCTGTGGTACAGGTATAGACAGTAGATGATCCTGTCCCTCTACCGTCTGTGGTACAGGTATAGACAGTAGATGATCCTGTCCCTCTACCGTCTGTGGTACAGGTATAGACAGTAGATGATCCTGTCCCTCTACCGTCTGTGGTACAGGTATAGACAGTAGATGATCCTGTCCCTCTACCGTCTGTGGTACAGGTATAGACAGTAGATGATCCTGTCCCTCTACCGTCTGTGGTACAGGTATAGACAGTAGATGATCCTGTCCCTCTACCGTCTGTGGTACAGGTATAGACAGTAGATCAGTGACGAAATAATCGGTGGCAATGGTGGCATTTGCCACCAAAAACTGTCAATCTGCCACCAAAATTTTTTTCTGGTGGTATTTTTCTGCCACTAAATTTTGGGTCATCATGTCATCGATCCTACAGCTTGAATGAGGGAACACTAGTCTGAAGGAACACGTGTTGTCTGACGGCGGAAAAACTCATTAGCCAAAAAAAACCCAAAATAATTGCGGCATTTTGGCGTGAATGAAAACACAGCGTGAATCCAAACTTGTGATTGGCTAATCTCCATATCGATGACAGCAGCTTTTGTACACTGGACATGTTGTTGCCCTCTGTAGCTGTGATAGCCGCATATGCAGTCATACGGCACAAGATAAAAGCATGTTGTGACATTTTGAAAACAAAGCCAAACTGCAGCCTGCATGAATTAAATAACAATAAATACTTGCAGTTCATTAGCCAGTACTGGGCTCAAAAATTCCTATCGCCCGACGCCCGTGGCTAGTGAATTTTGCGTTCAGGCAAGTAAAATCCCGTCTGACGGGCAAGTGCACCAGCGGTTGAATCAACTAAGCTCTGGACAATTCAAGCTTGAAAACGTATTTCATTAGGTCTGTACACGCCTACAATCATTGTAAGTCCTTCAACTCTCAAAAGTTTTTACTGAAAACCCTTGAAAATCCGCCCGACATCGCGTAATAATCGTTCTTGCTGTTGTAAAACACAAAAAGTCGTAAAAATACAGTTTTGCGACATGTTCTCCCCGACGACACGGAGTGAACTTACTGTTTTGTATGTGTGCCGTAAAGTGGTATGCTCTTGACAGTGGTTGCCATTCTCTTTGTGCAAGTGCTGTATGAGTCGTATGACAGTCGATCGGCTTCACGCGATAGTGTAATTGCACCCTGTGCTTGGTAAATGGATGTAAACTTATTCGAAGCCATGGATCTCGGCAATGCTTACTGTTCAACGTAAATCAACACCAGATGAAAAGTACAAGTTTACATCGTAGTCATATTGCAGCTACGTAGTGCGTGAGATGCAGACAGTTTCAAATTACGTGACCTTGGTTGTTAGGGATCGGCTCTCACTTACAGAAAACAGATCTGCACTGAAGAGTAACGAAAACGAAACTTGAATCTGCTCTCTTGACGAGTATATTTATCAAAATAAAACTTTGAAAGACGGCTGTGCTCAGTGAGTAAACATGTAAACAGGTAATAGGGTTGCAGATGTACATGTGCGTATGCATTGGCAGATAAACACTAGCAGAGCAGTTGCTTGTGATCTCAGCTTGATAATAAAGAGCAGCAGCCAGCCATGCACATTGTAAATCACACAATCTTATTACTCTTATGCAAAGATTTTAATTTGGATTAGGTTGTGGAAAAATTCCAAATTCAAGGATGTTTTCTAGATGGCCAAATCTACAGAAAAAAACTAAAGTATTCTCACATTTCTTCTGCGACATTTCAGATTTGGTAATAGTCCTCCATTTTAACAAGAATGTAGTTCATGTTTGAATCTGTTTTTTCCCTCTATGAATTCACTTCATATGGCCAAACTCTTGCTTTCTGTTACAAATTACTAGTACAGTTATTAGAAATTTAGGGCAAGTAATTTTTCCTGTCGGGCAAGTAAAAATGAAATTCACGTGTCCCACGGTTAGTAAGTTTGAAAATTTTTTTTTGAGGCCTGCAGTATGGGTTGATTTTTTGTGACGTGTACTCACCATATTTTCAACAATTTATAAATTAGAATGAGTATGTGGCAATGACAAAATGTTGTATGATACCGATCACAAACTGCCACCAGATTTTTCATAATTGCCACCTGATTTTATATCCGGTGGCAAACTTTTGCCACAAGAAATAAAAAAGCATTTCTATCCCTGGTAGATGATCCTGTCCCTCTACCGTCTGTGGTACAGGTATAGACAGTAGATGATCCTGTCCCTCTACCGTCTGTGGTACAGGTATAGACAGTAGATGATCCTGTCCTCTACCGTCTGTGGTACAGGTATAGACAGTAGATGATCCTGTCCCTCTACCGTCTGTGGTACAGGTATAGCAGTAGATGATCCTGTCCCTCTACCGTCTGTGGTACAGGTATAGACAGTAGATGATCCTGTCCCTCTACCGTCTGTGGTACAGGTATAGACAGTAGATGATCCTGTCCCTCTACCGTCTGTGGTACAGGTATAGACAGTAGATGATCCTGTCCCTCTACCGTCTGTGGTACAGGTATAGACAGTAGATGATCCTGTCCCTCTACCGTCTGTGGTACAGGTATAGACAGTAGATGATCCTGTCCCTCTACCGTCTGTGGTACAGGTATAGACAGTAGATGATCCTGTCCCTCTACCGTCTGTGGTACAGGTATAGACAGTAGATGATCCTGTCCCTCTACCGTCTGTGGTACAGGTATAGACAGTAGATGATCCTGTCCCTCTACCGTCTGTGGTACAGGTATAGACAGTAGATGATCCTGTCCCTCTACAGTCTGTGGTACAGGTATAGACAGTAGATGATCCTGTCCCTCTACCGTCTGTGGTACAGGTATAGACAGTAGATGATCCTGTCCCTCTACAGTCTGTGGTACAGGTATAGACAGTAGATGATCCTGTCCCTCTACTGTCTGTGTTACAGGTATAGACAGTAGATGATCTGTCCCTCTACCGTCTGTGGTACAGGTATAGACAGTAGATGATCCTGTCCCTCTACCGTCTGTGGTACAGGTATAGACAGTAGATGATCCTGTCCCTCTACAGTCTGTGGTACAGCATACTAACTCACTGACATTATGTTATTATGATCCCAGTGTGTTTCAAATTGATGACCTAAGTTGACCTCATCAAAGCTACAAAGAATGTGAATAATGAAAATTTATTTTGTGCCATGAAACTAATGATGTGACAAATTAGCTAAATATTGATAAACATCTTTTCTATAGTGGAAGATAGGAATGTCCGATATTTTACTGCCAAAATTTAATTATCTACAGTTATGTTTTGTAATGTGTTGAATTATTTGTACTTGGGCAAAGTCTAAGAATAGCCAGGCTACTGTGACCAGTCTTGTCATCAGAATTTTTATCTACAACAAGGCCACTGCATAAAATAGATCAGATAACTTTGTTTACATATTTTCCATTCATTAGCTTTAAACAGTGATTGCATAAATGGTGGATAACTTCAAGACTTGAGGAGCTGAGGATGATGGTTACCAAATTGTTACTAAATAAGACTCAGACTGGTGTTATTTTATGATTGATGTTTCCTTTATTTACACATTGTAACTTAATGTATCCAGTGAAATGAAAGACGATGTAGAGATGATAAAATGATAAATGACTTGACAGATACATTCTATGATGATTTACTTTGAATCATGGGCTGTTTGACAAAAATGACGCTTAATCTTAACTCATACATCTTCCTTTTTACTGTAAAATTAAATTGTCTTTCTTTTATAGATGTAGAAGTTCTTTGTATAAACAAGGGACTGGTATGTTGTTGATCAGCTGTACAAGTGATAGGCTGGTATCATACATTTCACTGTGGTTGCCTTGATATGCAAATACACTGATATTTAGCAAGTTCCAAAAATGCAACTGATAATCCATAACACTCACAAAAACAAAAACACTGTCACAATACAGGAACTCAAACACTGTCACAATACAGGAACTCAACACTGTCACAATACAGGAACTCAAACACAGACTTGTGGGTGAAAACACATTCAAAGATGTGTGTTTATGCTGCGTATATAATTTACAGTAATGAAATGTGTTGCTGGTTGATTTTTGGACTTAATACAAAATATGACCGGTAATTTATTTTTTCAGACACACAACTTGATATCTTTGACTTTCTTTGAATTGATTTGCCCCTATGAAGAGAGATGTAGACCTGTGCATTTCATGCAGCATGCTGTATTTATACTTCAGCAACAACAGTCTTAGCTCTAGAGCTGCATCTACACTGTTGGCTGTATTTTGGCAATTCTTCTCATTGAAAGTTTTGTTGTAAAATTGAACTTGGACAAATGTCTTTACCAATGAGTCACCAATGCCCTGTGAATCAGTTGTTAGGGTGTAAACATTTATATTTAAGCAATAATGTACTCCCTCCCGGCTCATAATGAGGACGAAAGCAAACATGATGAACGAGACGAAGCTGAGTACATTATGGAGTGTAAAGTTTGCTAGAGTCCATTACAGGCTGGAAGGGGGTACAATATTGCTACTATGGTATTTTATAGTTTTGGTGGTGCCAGTGAATTTGCAGATGTATAAAACATCTGAGGTCACAATGCTGAATAATCAGATACATTATCAGTAATAATCTGAGGGATGATGTCATATAATTCACTGTTTATTGATACATTATCAGTAATAATCTGAGGGTATGATGTCATATAATTCACTGTTATTGATACATTATCAGTGATAATCTGAGGGTATGATGTCATATAATTCACTGTTATTGATACATTATCAGTAATAATCTGAGGGTATGATGTCATATAATTCACTGTTATTGATACATTATCAGTGATAATCTGAGGGTATGATGTCATATAATTCACTGTTATTGATACATTATCAGTGATAATCTGAGGGTATGACGTCATATAATTCACTGTTATTGATACATTATCAGTAATAATCTGAGGGTAAGATGTCATATAATTCACTGTTATTGACAAAGCTGTAGTATAATGACCATTTGATTTCACAGAGCATTGACTGGCATTTAAACTGCATACTGAAACAAGACATTACAAAAATCTTTTGATATGTCCATCTCTACTTGTATGCAAATCATTCATAAAGGCAATACAAACCTTGAAAGCATTTCAAACCAACTGTTTCTATCAGAGTTCACATAACTGAGTCTTCTCACAATTACTTTGTTGGTTGACAGTGAAGTGAAAAATGAGGTACATCATGGGTCATTTTCAATTTATGGAAAATAAGAACCTGTCACTGTAACACAGTAGAATTTATCCAGAACTTATGCACAATACAAAGTAACGATGTCATGAATCTTGGAAGTAATTTTCTGTTTTCATGTCAGTGAGACCAAGGAGTTCATTATGTTGATCAGTTCTTTCATAATCCTCGATGATCATTTCAGGGTCGTCATCTGGAGCATACAGGTTCTGTTAAAGAAACACTAGAGTCAACAAACAGTCTACATTTTCTGAACTTGATGAAAAACGATTTTGACAACCAAAAGTTAGAATAACACGGTATTTGTTGTCTTTGTTTGATAACAATGAAAGATGACTGAATCTAATGACATATTATTAATTATCAACATTTAATCTGAGCAGACATTTCATATCATTGGAACACCATGAACAGAATAGAATAAAATTCCATCATTTATTCAGTATCACATTGGCAATGTGTGGCATTGGGAGAAAAAAACACTCTATAAAATTGAGTAAAAACGCAAAAATTACAGAAGCCAATAGTCTGACATTATCCTTCTGTCCGCTTGTTTGTGTTTTGTTTCATATTAAAATAAAGTTTATTCTACAGGACCCATACAGGGAAGATATATCCAAAGGTGACAAAAATGACAGTCTGAGCAAACAATGAATAGCAGTGTATGGTGAACAGTATTCACATATTGACTAGCCATGAGGGCAACAGCATACGTCTGTACCCCGAGGGACTGTGAGTCACCCCAAAAACAGACTGTTTCCCGAGGCCGGAGGCCGAGGGAAACAGTGTTTTTGGGGGTGACTCACAGGCCCGAGGGGTTAAAGACGTATGCTGTTGCCCTCATGCCAGTCAATATGTGTTTTGTAACACACCTCATCCGTAGCCATGCATAAGAACGTACTATACACAAAACGTGTCGCATGTAGGCCTATGATGTCGTTCAGTAAGAAAAAGTTTTTCCCAAAAGGATCGCAATACTTCTGCAAAACGTTCAATTCACCTTTGATTATAGTTTTTGTCCGTATCGAGTCCTTGTTGGAAACCAAAGCATTCAATTCTTCTTCAGAAAGTAGGATAAACCAAGAAATTTCTCGACTATCGTTTCGATCAGCCGCAGACGACATCTTTGTTTACATTCCGGTCCGCGTTCGCGTCAAATATCGTTTTTGACGTCAGCGGGCATCATTTTCGGAACTGATGCCTGGCAGGCAACAGTTCCAACAAATGATGCCTGATGACGTCGTTTACGTGGATCAGCACAAAAAGAACGCATCCCACGTGACTATCAATTGGCGAATTAGAATACAGACTGCGGATGAGGTGTGTTACAATATACACATATTGACTGGCCATGAGGGCAACAGCATACATCTGTGAGTCAGCCTCCACCTAAAACAGACTGTTTCCTGAGGCTGAAGGCCGAGGGAAAACAGTCTGTTTTTGGGGTGACTCACAAGCCTGTTGGGTTACAGGCATGCTGTTGCCCTCATGGCCAGTCAATATGTGTTTTGTAACACACCTCATCCGTAGTCATGCATAAGAACGTACCATACACAAAATTGTGCATGTAGCTATATGATGTAATATGTTGGAGTGGTTCAGCAAGAAAAAGTTTTTCCGACAGCGTCGCTATACTTCTGCAAAACATTCAATGCACCTTTTGACTAACGTTTTCATCTGTTTCAAGACCTTGTTGGAAACCAGAGCATTCAGTTTTTCTTCAGAAAGTAGGATAAACAGAGAAATTTCTCGACTATCCTTTCGCTTGGCCAAAACAACATCTTTGTTCACATTTTCCATTCACAAGTACTTGCGCAAATGTCAGTTTTGAAGTCAGTGGGCATTGTTTTTTCGGAACAGATGCCTGGCAGGCAACAGTTCCAACAAATGATGCCTGATGACGTCGTTTACGTGGATCAGCACAAAAAGAACGCATCCCATGTGACTATTAATTGGCGAATTAGAATACAGACTGCAGATGAGGTGTATGATCAAGTGAATGACTGTAAATTGTGTAGCGTACAAGGCTGAACTAATTCAGCTTTACTGTGTACAGTAACATAGAGTGATTGAATGCAAACGTGAATTGAAATTTGATAATTTTTCCTACCTGCAGATAACTGTTACCAGCTGGATCATCCAATACAATTTTTACAAAATGGTCACCGCTAATTACCTGGATAATGTGAGAATAAAACCATACAAGTTAATCAAATATTAGATTTAAAACGGTAGAGTCCTGTAGATGCTGTGAAATGTTTGTGAAAGGAAATTTAGTATTATACGTAGATACTGCTAAGAATAGATCAAAATGGAAAATTTAGTATTATACGTAGATACTGCTAAGAAATAGATCAAAATGGAAATTTAGTATTATACGTAGATACTGCTAAGAAATAGATCAAAATGGAAATTTAGTATTATTTAAACTGAGTTAGATACATACGTAGATACTGCTAAGAAATGGATCAAAATGGAACATATTTAAAACTGATCAAAAATGGAACAGTTCAGACACTGCGATATTATCTTAAAGCAGCTAACATTTGTTTCCATCCCTGATACTGAGAATCATTACTGATGATGATAGTTTTTTTCAGATCAAACTCCTCAGTGCGATGTGGTGTGGGAAGACTCCTTAAAGTGTACAGTTCATCAAAGGGAAATACCAGAGTTATGTTTACAAGGTGTCAGAGAATGAAAACATTGATAATCACGGTAGAGCAATGTTTTGTTGTGTCACATCAATTCTGATTAAGGAATTGCCTGAAATAAAGTGTACTGCATAACAGAATTTTAATCATGGATGCAAAGATAATGTGATATGGATGAATAATTCTGTACAAAGAAACTTTGAACTATGCCTGCGTCTGATTTATGTTCATGACACAAAGGTTTCACACAGCCAAGTAACTGTTGTTAAAATATGATATTATTTTCTATTGTTGATCAATTTGAGTATCTTTCCAGCAAAAATTTGATTTCATCTCTGATATCTTTGCATTGTGCTGTGTGGTAAAAGATGCACTCTGGTTCTGTAAACTTACAAAACAATCCTGATATTGTAATCAATACAATGAGAGATGTTGACAACTCAGTAAACAATACTAAAAGATAGTAAGATGATTCTGTATCGAATTCTAAGGACTCCAGCCCCATTGTAAGGATTGAGAAGTACCATCTCTGCTGTAGATGTCAATATTTTATAACAACATCCAACCTTGATGTGTGACTGAATTAATAGTTTTATCTTACCCTTTCAAGTTTCTTAACAAAGTCACCAAGTTTCATCTTCTCAGTTTCATCACTGCTGTCTCCAGTCATAAATGGATTGGAAGTCATCAACTGATCCTTAATATTCGTAAGTAATCCTTCCAATGTAGTGAATTTACCACCAAGGGTTCCGGCTTCCAATTCAAAATCCAATTCCGGGATGGATAATCCACATGTGTCAGACTGTGAGAAATGAAAATTACAAGTGTCAGAGTGTTCATGTTATGTAAGTCCATACAACTTTATCTTAGGAACAATTACATATCATGTGATAGTACACTCACACAGTGTCCTGTAGATCAGTACGGGAGGAGGTCATTTTCAAACAGGTGGTACCTCGCGCGGAGTCTGCGGCGTCCCGCTTATCCGTTTTCCACGGTGATCACCGCACCTCAGGTGCCGTGAATATTTATGACGAACTCATTAAAACAATCTAGCTTTGACATCTTCAATCCTTTATACAATTGAAAAAAATCTAGTAGTGTACAATGTCATGATACTGCTAAGATTCTTTCTTTCACCTACAAGATTGCCATGTACATTAAATACCCATTAAGAGACTAGTCTGTGAAATTCAACCATTTCTCAACATAGACTTCAAGACTTCTGTATGACATAACTTTCAATTCCCTGTTAAGCTGACAAAACACAAACAAAGCCAGTTCTGCCTCTAATTACAATTCCTATGAACAAACCAAATATAAAACATTTCTGACAAATATATTTCTGTGTAAAGATCTAGCATTTCATGGTCAGCAAATTTGACAAGTTAATACAAAATATTTCCCTCATATTTTTGTACTTTTAATCAAACACTATTAAAATTTAAAATAAGTGGGTTAAAGTTCAATTCAACTGCCCCTTTCCCAAGTTCCCATAAAGCAAGAAGTTGTGTCGTCTGAGGGCGCTTTGTGATGTCACCATTGGGTTATTGCATTTGCTTGAGTGGGACCAAATAGACACAATAGCCATTCATACATGAAGCAAGACTTATTGCAACATGATTTCCTTCATTTTGGCTAAGTTTGTATTATTTTGGAAAAAATGTTTATTTCAAGTCATCATGTTGGGATCTCTGGAAGGACGTATTTGCTCTGTTTACTATGTCCATGTTTTATTTATCTGCAGACATTCAGTCTGTTTCCTCCACCACAATAACACAGATAGTGACATCACTGGGATCAGTACCGTGACATTACTGGGATCAGTACCGTGACATTACTGGGATCAGTACCGTGACATTACTGGGATCAGTACCGTGACATTACTGGGATCAGTACCGTGACATTACTGGGATCAGTACCGTGACATTACTGGGATCAGTACTATGACATCACAGGGATCAATACCGTGACATCACTGGGATCAGTACCGGCATACTGACCTTCAAGACATCTCTGTTTAAGTCACTGACATCCGTCATCTTCAGTGTTATTTTCCTGCCTTTCTCTTCAATTCCAGATCCTGATTTTACTTCCGTTGTTTTGTGTCCACATTTCTCACAAAGGGTTGCCATAATAATAACTTCCTTGAAATGCGGAATGGCTTGTCATGTTTAGTTAAGGAGAAAACACTCCAGAGTCATTTCACCTCAGACTCTTTTATTATCTCATTCTTTTCAAATGACAACATGGTTTAATCCAAGCTATATAGAGTACGGTATTGGCTAGCACTACTATCAACATATCATATATCCACTGCTGCTACAGACATGGAAGTAGAACTCAATAGCTGCATCAGCAGCAACATCCATAGCACTGAAGCTAGGATTTTAGGACTGGGGACACTTGGCCCTTTCCATGGGCTATTACAATTTTTGATTTTGATTTTCATTTTTTTGGAGGGGTGGGGGGGGTCGTCTAAAATGCCCAGGAAAAATTGCAAAAGAACCCACACATTGTGTATTAGTCTGGGCACGGTCCCTCCACAAAGGAGGGACCGTGGTCTGGGCTTGTTGTACTCCCTATGATTTTTCATAGTTTTCTGCCTTTAATCAAGATTCTATAATCTTTTTTCAGAAGACTAACACACAATGCTTTATCACAGTCAAATGGCTCTACATGTATGTCAGGTCCCTCTATAAACATGAGTTTGTTCACTGTGTCTGTTTCCAGTCTATTTTTCAGTGATGTTATTTTGCGCACTAAAGCCATGTCCCTAGTCTGTCTGAGCAGGGAATATAAGAGTAATTTCAGACAACTTTAACAAGTGGTGTTTTGAAACAGACTAATCACTTTGATTTTTGCAGATCAAACCCCAAACTTTGGATTATTTCTCTCTTTGGCTGTAGTACTAATTCTTTTACCATGTTCCACTTTATACGTCATTGTTGCAACATTTAGTATTTGTTTGAAACTTGTCAGTGTACAGTGAGAATGACCAGCACTACCAAAAGAATCACCAACGTTCATAGCATTGTACGTCAAACTGTCAATGGTTTTGGTGGGTAATGAATTAACACACAGAAGACAGCTAGGATAGCTGTACTTGACTTGAATTAAGTATTTTAACAAAGATGTTCATGTAGTAATCATGTACCAAAATGTCACTGCCAAACTTTATGTTAGTTGGATCTCATCTTTGATATTACTGATTCCTATTTTCTTATTATTCTGTAATGGTGGTCTATTTGTACATATCTATCCATTAACAGAAGAACAATGAATGATATTCTTGCTGGATAATATTTTAGAAAACTTGAATTTTGCATTCCTGATGTAAGCCTCATGATAAGAATGGCATTCATGTAAAGGATACGTACAAGTTTCATGTTGGTTTCCACTGGACTATTGCAGTTGGAACAATTTGTCATAAAAACCATGATTTCATCTTTGATGTTATCGACTCCTTCTTCCTGTCCAAGTGTCCGTGGTCTCACAATACCATCATCAGATACAGCCATTAGATTGGACGCACCATTGTCATCAGGCTGCAGAAAAAGTCATCAAAAACACATAACAGATTTTGAAACAAGCTATCATGATAGACTTTATAATCATGATGAAAAGGGTCTTTGTATTTTAATAACACTGAGATAAACCATTCTTGTGGAAAAAAGAAGGGATGGTCTTGTCTATCTTAGGGTGAATTTGATGATAAATATATTGAATTGTAATGCAGCTACAAATGGTCTCAGTACTCCACAGATTTGACAGATTTAGTTGTAAGCAGGCCATGTAAATACTGTGACATTTAATCCTGGAGCACAATTGACTAACTCTTTCATTCTATTGATATCCTTATTTCTTACATTCTGGTTGTTTCATCAGTTTGGGGGTATATTACCATTTTACACCTTGCAAAAGTTGCATTGAAATACCATATTACTCTCAATAAGTTGACTAAGCCATTTGACTCCTGTGATAAACAGTTCTACCAGTAAACATTCTTTTACAATCCAATTGATACATTTATTTAGAATTGTAGGATTATATAATTTGATGATGCAAGCATTCAAATGAATGATAAACTGAATGATAAACTTTGAAATTGTCAGAGAAAGTGGAAACTCTGATCAGAATTTCACCGGACCACAAATTGTGTATAAATGATGTATGAGTGAGCAGTTTTCATACAGGTATCAACTGACATGGTAAAATGGCATAGCAATTCACATGCATCACTGTGACACAATCAGTGTACGCACAATTTTCTGATTTCAAGGTTTATTGTTTGACTTTTACGACTATAGCAATACATCATAATTTTGTTCAGTTTCTATTTTTCCTGTTGAACAGGAAAGAACAGTACATGCATGTAGCCAATAAAAATATAGAGGGCGCCCTTCAACACTTGCAGTGGATGCATTTATCTGTGTTGATGGTGGACATGTCTGTAAACAGGATTTCATGTTAAGCATAAATTTTAACTTTTCAAGAAAAGCTAACATTTACATATCGTTTGGTTGTTAAGTAACAATCAAGCCATTCTGAACCATTGTTAATGTTAAAAGAACTTCAGGCTGTTTGACTTGAGCAGCTACACAAATTTGAATTTCTACTGCTGTCCTACAGGAGTTACTGGTAGTTCCCAGTGTATTCCACAAGTTTACTCCTGTGTACGTTTGAGTATGCTTGCTGTCACGCATTTGGATTCAGATCTAAATTTATTATTTGCTGTATTTGTGTTATGCATCAATAGCAACAATATCTCCAATGCATTGGGAATATAAAATAAAATTTGTAATCTTTTGGCTGTACTCAATGAAGACATTCTGTAGTTTCACAGGATAATATGGTAGTGACTGTGTTATTTACAAATACTTGGAACGGTTTACCAGTATGTGTCTTATATGTAGTCTGGCAGAGACCCTGCGATTCATGTTCTTTCCCTGTTGGAACACGCGCGCGCCCTTCAGAGACGCGACGCGAATCCCAGGGTCTGGACGTTCTTGCAAGCGACCGGTCGGATTTCTGCCTGATCCGGGTACTTTATAGAACTCCACACATCCGTCAATCAGAAATAAATGACAAGTACCATAGCCAAATAAATTAAAAATGAAAAATAAAAACATATTGCGTATATAGGTCTACTGGCTACTAGTATATATTCTCTCCGCTCAGTTAGATAGGTGTTTCTTTTGACGTCACTACCCCTATGAATATTCATATACTTGCAAAAACCGACAGTCGCTGTGTCTGGCAGCGCATGCTCACAGCTGCATAGCGTAGCCTTCGAATGCAGCAGGGCCATCGTGGCAGTCGTGGGCGTGCAAAAAACAAGGCACAGCGACTGTGGAGAGTCTAGTGTCTTATATGTAGTCAGTCAGCCACTTCATTACCACTGTATAAATACATAGCAACCAATAAACTCAGTTACCGCTCTAGAAAACAATGTCCAAGTGTTTAAATGTTTATTGTGATTGGTTGGTGTGTAATAGCTTTGTAAAGTTGTCCCTGATTGGTTAGCATTTCTGTGAGATGTATCTGTAGCATGTGAGGCACACATTAACCCAACATGTAGATATAAGTCTCTTACCACTAGGCCTAGCTGCTGATCTTGTTCAAAGGTTCTGTTGTAGTATGTTATTTTCATCTCAGGGTCTCTCTGAGGAGCATGTACATTTTCAATAAAACTGTTTCCTGATGGGTCATCTACTGTCTGAAATATCAACAGTTGATTAAATATCAATTTGTTAAGAATATACTTGTGAACCCCTTAATACTGTCATTGTCTTGCGTCTTCTTTCTCTTGTTGTACAATATACATCTGTATATACAATTTGTCTATAATTGATCTTTATACCATCAGACTTACATTTGTTGATCTAAATTTCTGAAGCCAGTGTTGATGGATTGGTTTCTAGAAAATATATGATAAATGTTTCTTTAATTACAGCAACAAAATAAACAATTGACACAAACATTTAAGATATCATAGAATGATGACCTACTGTATCATATTACTCACAGAACACTTCCCAGTGTTGTCAAGTAAAATTGGGGAATGATATACATGTTATAAATCCTAACATAACCTCCAATTTTCATAGAAAGGTTTATTCAGATCAAATTGATGTAATTTGTCTGCCAATAGCAAAGATGGTGAAATGTCTCTGTATGGGGACTTCCCAACAAGTCCAAAGTAATCACACATTGTAATTTCAATACTAATTCTCAAAGAATGTTCTCTACCAACAATTTTATGTGCCTGTACTTACTATTGTAAATGGTGATTCTAAATCCTTCAGTTTCTTGATTTTTTCAATAAATTCATCAATTTTATCAGCTGTGGCTGGGTCCATGGCCTGTTTGTTGATTTGGGAAAAAATATTGGAAATGAAGTGGCTTCATAAAATAAGCAATGTCAAGATATGGGCAACCAAGATGTCTTGTTAATGAAAATACCATAGTACAATGTGTATCAACGCTGAAATAATATAATTTTATATACCTTAACTGCCACTGTTTACTGAAATATCCTACTGCCAGTGGATACATGTTGAACAAAGGAATGCAGTTTTGTTAGAATATTGTAGGATTGCAAACAGAGAATATGCAAATAGGTATCACATCATATAAATCAGTTGAAGTGGATTGTTAGCAAATGGTTAGGATTCTAAGACAATAATGAAATATTGCTACTTACCCTTCTGATTGGCTGTTCTTGTTCCAAACCAGTGACAACTCTATCTAAAACGCCCTCTACAGTTGTCAAAATACCTTTCTGTGTATTTGATGGAATTTCAAGGTCAAGATGAGGGATGCAAACACTTGCCGAATCAGACTTGACAACTTTTCTGTTCAGATCCTTTGAGAAAAATACAGGGTTTGTATTAATTATTGAAAGCTCTTCATCAGTGCTACAATGCATGGATATAATTCAGGATATTCACTGCATGACTTATCAAGTCTTTGCATCACAGTGACATCCATACTGTAAATACATGATATCTCATAATCACTGGAAAAACTCAGCCTCAAACTGAAGTTAGAGTGGTATATCACATGTAATTCACTTCTTGTGTCTAAATTTGATACACAACATGTCATAATGATATGCATACTTTAACTTCCAAAACATGACCTGCCACAGACATTGGTAGAAAGTAAGATTTTCATTGGATGAAAGAAACCATGTGACATTTTAGAGCTATTAAATTAGACTGTGTTATTACAGCTATGAAGCAGTGACACGCCCTTGATTGATTGATTACAGTGTATTATTGTTCATGTTGCAGACCAAGATAGCATCTTTGTCTTACATCATGAGAACTTAGAAGAGTTCCGCAGGTTTTGTTGTTGTTATGTTAGAATACAGGCCATTCCATTCCATGTACATGTATGAATACTGGCATTTAGAATTTCTGTCTCACAGGACATCAGCTACTCTACGTCCATAAATTGCTAGCTTTCTTTTGACAAAACACACATACCAAACAAAACAATATATGATGAAATAGCAAATACCAAATATGACATTTGATTCTTACCTGTGGAGTTTTTATTTCAACTTCATACTTGCATCCTTGGTCTTGTATTTTCCCTCCTGGTTGGATTTCATTGTTGCTATAGTTACAGTGAGGACATTCAAATGAGATGAGGATGACATCTTTGTAGAATGGTATCCTTGTCAACAGCAGTCTGGTGATACCCTGCAAGTCAACACTGTCATAGATGAGTACATGTGAAGACAGATATGAAGAGTTAAATTCAAAATTGTGTCTGTTTGATCGTCTTTTTATACAATTAGCATTTGGTAAACTAAACCAAAGTAATATGACTATACTCAGACGACTTGAATAATGACTGGTTTTATTGATAGCAATCAGTTTCATGTTTTGGATGTCAAGTTAACAAACTTTTCAAAACGATTACTAAAATACAGCATTACGGAAAGAATTTGAAATAAATTTATGATTACCATTTTTCCTGACAGGATACTTATTAATTCATAGATATGTGTAACTTTTTTTTCATTTAATTTTAAGAAAATGAAAAATGCACCAATGTTGAAAGATGTGTTTGAAAATTATCTTTACTAATTTCACTCTACCTGGAATGTGCTGTCAAAGTTTATAACAGACAACTTGTCTGTTTGTATTTGATAACTAAACTTGTTATGATATTTCAGATTTAGAGGGTTCAATACAGCATCCATCTATGTACACTAGATCTCAATAGCTTGACAAAAGACTATCAAAAGTATTATTATTATTATTTATTTCAGTACTTTGGCCTCCGGCCTATAGTACAATACAAAATAGAAAAATTTGTACCTGGACACATGAGGAGTACAAAAAAGATACAATCACAAATATAATTAACAAAAGCAATTACTTCTCTAACTCATTTTTATGTCTCTCTCTGAGCTTGAAAGCAAAAAATACAAATTTGGCAAAATACTCTATGTTTCCAGACTCTGACTGCATTAGCATGACAAATTTCTGATAATTACAATCTTGATAAAAGTACCTTGGTAAATACTTTTCTCGTAAATCAGTATAAAATGGGCACACTAGACAATAATGATACTCATCTTCCACTGCGTCATATTCATAGCAAACACATTTTCGATTTTCATGTGGAATACCTTTTGAACGATCAGTTTCTATCCTCAACTGATGTGTTGAGGATCTCAAACGACACAATGCTGATCTCAGTTTGCTGTCCTCAATACTTGTGAGGTAAGACTCACAAATTGATAACTTTAAATGCACAGTAGTTATCTAGTTTTGTGTACCTTGACATATCTGAGTTCCATGACTGTATAAAATTATCACGAATTCACTGTTTAAAATATTCAAAAATGAAGACTTCTTCTAAACCTTGATTTAGCCATAAAAAGCCAAAACCATAAGACAACAATAATGTTTTTACATCAAAGCCTAACATTTATGATTATTTTCAGCCTCTTTGTATTGATATTTGTAACATTCATATACAAAGCACTGATGCTCATTTTTAAAATTTTGAGCCAATACTTGATAATTTGCTCATATCTCAAACAGTGTAAAGATATTCTACCTAGTTCGTTTCAACAGTATTAGGTTAGCTTATTTGCATTGAACTCTTCTAAGCTATGTTGAATCTTCAAAATGTTCATATCATAGAATGCGCCTTGGGGACAGATATTTAGACTCTCAAATTTCTACAATTCTTTCCTGATCTACCACATGTGAGGGCTAATACTAAAGCGTTTGGAGAAAGAAAACCCTTAACCATCTTAGTTTTTCAGAAATCCAAAATTTAATTTTTCCTCCATAGAGTTAACATAGGAATGGCAGCCATTTTGAATTTATAGCAAAATGTTGGGGAATTTGTTTCGCTAGTTCCAAACTTTTTACGGTGACCCCCAATTTTTTGCTCACGTGTTGACACACGTGAGCATATGTCGCAGCGATGTCTGTCTGTCTGTCTGTCTGTTTGTGTGCTCAATATCTCAAAAATGGCTGATCAGATCAGAATCAAATCTGGTACATAGATTAAGTTTGCAAATTGCAAGAATGATTAGTTTTTGGTGGGTGTGGCTTTCTTACTTTTTGCTCATTTGCATAATTATGATTTTAGAAAAACTGATATATATTGACAACGACTGCACACAATTTGATGAGATTCGCTACAAACGTTGATCACACCAAGATATATCAGCTTTGAAAGATATTAACGGGTGACGTGAAAGATGATTACTAATTTGCATGTTTAATGAAATTTCCTAATTAGGAGTATATATCTGAATTTACTCGATCAAAATTGACGAAACTTGGTATGCATATTGAAGATACTATGATTTAACATTATTGAAAGTCAGTAAGCATTTTTACTTCATCCAAATCCTAATTTGCATATTTAATGACCTTTTGAAATTAAGGATATATATTTGAAGTTACATGACCAAAATTGATGAAACTTGCTATGTACATTAAAGATACTATGATAGAATATTATTAAATGTCATTAAGCATTTTTACATCAGCCAATTCCTAATTTGCATATTTTATGAACTTTCCTAATTAGGGGTATTTGTCTGAATTGACGAGACCAAAGTTGATGAAACTGGCTATGTACATTAAAGATACTATGATAGAATATTATTGAAAGTCATTAAGCATTTGAACTTTAGCCAATTCCTTATTTGCATATTTAATGAACTTTCATAATCAGGGATATTTATCTGTATTGACTAGACCAAAGTTGACGAAACTTGCTATGTACATTAAAGGTACTATGATACGACATTATTGAAAGTCATTAAGCATTTTTACTTCATTCAGCTCCTAATTTGCATATTTATTGAATTTTTGAAATTTGGGATATACCGGTATATTTGAATTACATGACCAAAATTGATGAAACTTGCTATGTACATTAAAGATACTATTATGTAGGCTAACATTATTGAAAGGCATTAAGCATTTTTGCTTCAGCCAATTCCTAATTTGTGTATTTAATGAACTTTCCTAATTAGGGATATATACTTGGATTTATTTGATCAAAGTTGGCATAACATGCTATGTACATTGATGATTATACCAGGTTATATCAATATTGGAAGTCATTTCACATTTAAGTTTTCATGTCAGCTAATTTATAGTTTGCATATCTAATGAACTTTCAAAGTTTGGAATATATAGTTTGAAGGACTTGACCAAAGGCAATTACACTTGCTATATAAAGTGGTGATACAATGACAGCAGTCAAAGAAATTAATTATTTTTATTTCAGCTAATTACATATTGAATACTTAATGACGTATAAAGTTAATCTGTGGTGAATATTGTTCATTATGTTGATCATAATACTTTCAATGAAGTTGCAAACATGTGGGAAAGGTTCAAATTTACACATAACTACAATATACCAGTATAATGAAACACGTGAGCATTTACAGTTCATATCTGGTTATTGTTGCTTTGGTAAGTAAAAAATTGTTGAAAGTTTCATTCAGGAATGTTTGAGCAAAAGTTTAAGTCCTTCACTTTCGAGGCGCATACTTCTTTAAAATACCAGTGATCATGACTTTTTTAACCTTCACAATTCATAGTTCCAAGGAGCAACTAGTGTTAAATGTATTGTATTGGTTTGCTGACTTTTGAGCTTTGACAGGTCAGGATGAGCTTTTCTACTGAGGTCATGCCACAGTAATCACATGATATGGTCTGATATTACCATATATGGAGTGATTGTGCAGGTCATACCTGGTCAGTCTAAATATAGTCTGACTAAAGGTGATCATAATGGCGGCCTCTAAGCTTGCAACATCTGAAGAAATACTTGATGAAATTGGTGAGGATTTTTTATCTTGTCCAGTCTGTTTGGAACAGTACAAGTATCCAAAAGTTTTACCATGTCATCATTCCTTCTGTCAACTGTGTCTGGAAAGATTGGTGGAAAAAACAGGGAATTTAAACTGTCCTACTTGTCAGAAATCAATACAACTTCCAAGTGACGGGATTGCGGGTCTACACAACAATTTCTTCATAAATTCACTACTGGAAGTTGTGAAGAAAAGAAGTACAGAGGTCGCTGATCAAAGGGAAAGAAATGTGAGTTTTGTGAAGAAACTGAAGCTTCAGTTTTTTGTGTGGATTGTGAGCAGTATTACTGTGAGGTATGCAGCAGGAAACTCCATAGGAAAATGAAACTAGCAACTTCACATGAAGTGTTGACGGTGGAGGAATACAAGAAAGGACGGAGAAGAAAAATAACAACTGAAAATTGTAAAGCTCATCAAGAAAATAAAGTCAAATTCTACTGTGTTACATGCAAGATTCCTATCTGTGTGGAGTGTACTATCATTGATCACAGAGTTCCTGACCACAGTCATCGATATCTTCAAGAAGTGGCAGATAATGCAGTAAGAAGTTGTCAGCGTTGGTTGAGAAGTTGAAAGTGAAAGCAAGAGAAGTGGACCAAAGCAGAGCAGAGGTCAAGGATGCATGTAAGAAAGTGACAGAACAGTGTATGGTGAACAAACAGAAAGTCAGGAAACAGAAAGACGCCCTCATTGACAAGATAGAGAAAGAAGAAAGAATGGTGGTAGACAAATTAGATGCCAACTGTAGTCACCAGGTCAAAGGTTTTGAAAGTGACATCGGTCACCTAGAGTTGAAATACGAAACCCTTGTCAGTACTTGTAGTTATACTGAAGCACTGATGCATCATGGGAATGTAGCTAAACTTGCATCTAAAGGTCACAGTGTGATTGCTGAACTGGAGGAGCTAGTTTCCATGGATACCACACCCACCATAGAACATGAAGTGGTAGAGTTCTGCCCTTCAGATGACATATCAGTAGATGGAATGCTGGGATTGGTGAGATCTGATGTCTGTATCTCACAGTGTACAGTTGATAAAATTCCAAAGTGTATTCGGATAGGTGATTCAATAAAACTAAGGATCACAACCCAGAACACATCTGGGAAACCAGTGATCCCAAGACAAGCGGTGGAATGACATTGACAAAACCAGATGGATCAAAGACCAAGGTTGATGTGACACACAGCAAGGATGGCAAACACACTATTACAGCTAATACAGAGATGGTTGGGAATACAAAGTTGCCATGACAATTGGAAATCAGGAAGTACCAGGATCACCATTTGAAATTCCTGTCATCAAAGCCTTTAAGGATTGGTGAAAACATTGGGAAAGCAAGGAACCAATAAAGGAGAGTTTAGCCAACCACATGGTTTAGTAATCAACAAAAATGGAGATGTGGTTGTGACTGACTTTCAGAAGCACAGAACACAAATTATTGACATTGATGGAAATTGGAAGAAAACTTTCAAATTCAATGAGTTTTACAAGAGCTTTCATCCAATCGATATAGCAGTATCAGCTGACAATAGATACTTCATGACGGATTTGAACAATGACCATGTGGTTGTGAGTGATGAAGCTGGAAAGGTAATCACATCGTTTGGACAACATGAACTCAAAGATCCACGAGGTATCAGCATCAGCCCACTGGATGGCGCTGTTTATGTGTCAGACTGGGATGGCAAGGTGGGACGTGGAACTGACAAGGAGGGACACTGTATCAGGAAGTACACACAGGATGGCCATACATCAAATCTATTGGAAGTATGGGAATCAAGATGGCCAATTCAAAGGACCATACATGATGGCACATGATAATAATGGTGTTCTATTTGTGGCAGACTATGACCATGACCGTATCCAGGTCTTCAGTGCAGACGATAACTTTATGTACAAATTTGGAAACTCTGGTAAAATGGATGGCCAGATGTTTGGTCCGAGTGGTGTATGCCTTGACTCAGAAAGATGCGTGTATGTCAGTGATTGCAGTCACCGCATTCAGAAATTTGACAGTAGAGGAAGATTCATATCTCGTCTTGACAGAAAGGAAGATGGTTTAGACAGTCCAAAAGGCTTGGTGGTAACTGACAGTGATCCAATGATGATGTTTGTTGCAGACAAAGATAACCACTGCATCAGAGTGTTTGAACTCTGAAGACAAACTACACTACAATGTGTGACACTAAACAGTGCATATAAAACATGGGATCAAAGTGGAATTACAACTACCAAATCACGGCAATAAACTGTTCCCGTAGCAATCTGGAAAACAGAACTCAATTTGTATCTTTCCTCTGCTAACTTTATAAATTTGCTTGATTTCAAAGTTATTCACATTTTCATTACTGTCAAACCGGCTGGTCAAAAGAGAGTGACCATGGACCAGTCACCATCTGTCATGCAATACATATCTTCAGTCAATTTTATGTTTTGACATGTACTTTGTACTTGCTTCAAGGGTTTAATGGAGATTAACTGGAAAACACAATTTTTACATGGTTCTTTCTAGATTAGAAGACCTGTTGTATTAGAGCAATGACATGCATATGGCATCCTTGAATAATGATGTCTCCATTCTCAGCCTTTACTCATTGGTAGCAGGTTCATTGATATTAAAGGGGAAGTTCACAAAGGCTGATTTTTACATATATGCTAGCTTTGGGGTCACTTATTCCTGAACCATTTTCGCCATTTATAAATCAAACGGTTTGTTATAAAACATAAAAAATACCGCAATTATACGGTGTCGCTCAAATTTGATCAGAATTGGTATATACATGTACCAGTATGGGTTACCAATGATCAACAATAAATGTTGTTTCTGTCTGTTCAGTGGAGGAAAATTCTATGTTGATGTTATGACAATGACTTCTGCACAGTACAACCAGAAAAACGACAAGAAATATTTAAACCAGAAAAACAAGAATGACAAAAGTAATTAAGGTCTAACTTTAGGTACTGGAGGTCAACTTTAGCAACATGCATATCAGAAACAAGCCCCTCTTAGTTTAGTATAAACGGTCTTCCCCATCTACTGTCTATGGTTGCAGCTGGTCAGTTAATATGTAACAGTTCATAAACAATGACAGGAAATGAGTCAAGATCAGTGGAGTTTGCCTGTTTCTCAATGGCATGCCTCCTGTACATTTGCAGGATTTCACTTTCTTACCTCATTTGCACATTTTGACACTGATGTGTTCATTTGAACAAATTCACATCTCAACCCCTGCATCTACCTGTACACCAAATACTGAGATGGTAGCTTTGGCGGTATGGGAGCCTTTGTGTGTGACGGACATACATCCGCACATACCCACAAATATACAGACATGCAAATCAGATGCAAATGAACTGATTCAGCTCATAACCTCACATTGGTAAACCAAATGTGAGCTAAAAATTATGGCGGAAGTTGCATTTTAGAGCTTCATCAACTCACTGTATTTGAATCATGGGAAAAGCATCAAGATTGGCACTTTCATCATGTGATATGGCAGGGACCATCTTCCGATGGGTATGACATTTTCATTCACATTCATATGAAGTAGTGTGTATTTGCATAAGTATTGTTTATGTTATGAAAATACGCACAGCCTGGCATGAACTGAGTGGACAATGCCATACCCATTAGAAGATGGTCCCTGCCATATCACCTGATGAAAGCGCCAAGCTTGGTATTTTTTCCATGATTCAAAATACGTAAAAGTTGATGAAGCCCTAAACTGCAACTTCTGCCACAATTTTTGTCCATTTTTGTATAAAAAATTGCACAAGTTATAAATGACAAAAATGGCATTTCCGGTATAAGCAACTCCAAAGCTAGCAAATATGAAAACATTTGCCTGGTGAACTTCCCTTTTCAAGCTTCTAAAAAGATAATGGCGGCAACTTTTTCTGATACCTATTTAAATAAATTTCGTTCTACGAAACAAAATATTTTCACCTCTCTAACTTATGTTGGAACAAAGCCTTGCAAATATACAGTGCAATGTGTCTGGAATGCATTGTTACTGTCAACAAATGAATTCTATGATTCAAGATTAAAATACACTCATCAACAGTGATATTGGACATCACACAAATACTTGTATGTAACGGTACACAGTGTTGGCAAGTAGAATACTGGGATGTGATTTGGGGAGTACATCGGCTATCACACAATTGCCTGTACAGTGTGTTAACACCTTAAATACTGGATATTTAGACATGACTTGGGTTGTCAAAGCAACAATCTATTTCATAAACAGTGTTACACATCAAACTTACATTAAAAGTTACGTTAAAATTCATAAATAACTTGTGTTATTTTTAGGCTGGTTTTTACTAACAGAATGACAACTTCCATGTGATGTAGCATTCATTGCAAACTTAAAAGTGTTTTAATTGCTGTTGAGAGGTTAGAAAATGCTAAATTTATCACATTTCATACGTCTTAGCTATATCAACATAAAGTTCTAAAGCTGTCATAAAAATGTTTGTTGATCCATTGCCTGAAATGCACCTCACATTTAGGAATTTCACTTTCAATGAAATGTACTTTTTGTTTCAATAATTTTGATTGGGCTCCTGATGATGAGTGAAGGGGGCAGAAGGACCCAACCACTTTGCTCACTACTGCCACTGAACTGCAATAATGTAGCCTGGCAGTCAATGGAGCAATGGTTGTTGCCATTATTTCACTGCAATAAAGCACAACCATTGCACATTCCTCAGGCTTTATTATTGCAGCTATACTGCCACTATGGGGAGATCCCTGCATGATCACTGTGACAGTAAAATCATCTTTAGAGATTGGGCCAATATTTTTGCAATGACAGGTTCAGATCTTGGTAGATGGAAGTTATTGCAATAGTTTAACAGATATCTTGAGACTTTACTATGCTTGTCTTCACATTCTGTATGGTCTATAATTTTTATGTACAGAATGAAGATGTAAGGTTATTCAATGGAAAAATCCAAAGCTGTAAATTGAAATTGTAATGTATTCTGCCAGTCTGAACAATATAATCAATGACCAACAAATCACATGGCTAGATACGTAGCATATTTCAAATTGTGTTTTTGGGTCACAAATCTCCTACCTACAATAGATTATATGACATGCAAATTGATGATGATATGGTGGTTTTATGCCTTATTGGGTCATGGAGTAGCCTAGATGTGATAATATCTAAAGTACCAACAATTTATCAAGTACTGTTTGGGTGCCCTTGCAATGGCACCATCAGTACAACAGATAATAGTTTTCTGTTTTATGCAAATTTTTACCACAGATTCTTTTCTGAAGGTGTTTCTAACTATAACATACAATGTGCAATGCCACATCCAACAATTATGCTTTTTATACAAAATTACCCCTCACAACATGATCCTTCTCGTATTTTAAATCAACTTTGTTTTTATGTTCCAAGTAGCAATTTGGTACAGAAAGTTCTCTCCAACTCACGATTAGTAAATTGCAGAAAATTTTCTTTATTTCAGTTTCAAATCAGCTTTATCCAGATATTTTAATCCAGATCTATAATTTATTTATATGTCATGTTCTTGATTTGAACATGTCTGTCCGGTGTGATTTTTTTGTATTCCAGATCCATAAGTGGGTTAAACCCATTGATGTATGTAATAAATATTAAATAAATAAATAAATAAATAAACAAAAAACTTGTACTAGATCCCTATACCGTCCATGAATTTTCAACATCACCGATTCACCACACTATTATACATGTACCTCCCATTGTGAGTAACCTTTACCACAGACCCTCCAAACATAGTGGCTGGAGGGGACTGTGACTTTACAAAGAAATTATGGGGTGGAGTGTTGATGATTGTATTGATGTCTCCCCCCCCCCCCCCCCCCCCCCCCCCCCGGATGTTCCAGAATTTGTGAGTTGCCCACCCCCACCCCAACCATGGTGTAGGTGGTGGTGGTGGGGGGCGTAATTCAAAACAGGTTCAGATCTGCCATAATTCTACCTACATGTCACTAGTTCGAATCTGTATCATATGTAACTTGCAGTGTTTGGTATGACTATCCATAAACAGCAGTTTACAATCCATGCTTCTGCTATTAAAATGTTTATATGTACCATAGACGACTGGTAAAATTTCAATCCTGAGCTGACTGATCAAGACGTGCAGTACTCCTTATCCCTCTGACTTCCTTTCCTTCAGGCCGTCATACATGTAATGACATCAGGAACAGAGGAAAATATCTTGCATCTAGTGTGATCCATTGTAATATGTAACAGTATGTAGTACAAATTACTGCCATAAAGTTTTCAGTAGATTGATGGGGACTGTAATTTAATAGTAATTGAATGACAGTGCAGTAGTCCAATAGAAGTGAAATGATTATGTAGTTGTTACATTTAGTTCTTATAAAGCTGTTTTTTAGTCAACTCATTTCTAAGGGGTGTCAGGCAAGGCGATAAGTTTTGTAGTCAAAAAACAGAACTTACATTTCTATTTCGTAAAATTTGGTTCATTTTCACTTTTGGGAAATACTTGTTTTTCTAAATATAAATACAGAAGTTTATGTAGAGAATAAAAAATTACTTTTAAAACTAGCTAATTTCATCCTGTCATGTATTTTGCAATTTTCACTATTTACAGAGCACATCAATAGTTCCCTTTCATTAAGATACTGATTGTGTGAATGCTTGTTGTAATAAAACCCAGAAATATCTTTTCCTGGGTCTGTCATTGCAAGAAAACAATTTGTACAATCAATTTAAATAACACTTTCAGTGTTTTCCCAAGGACTTTCTAATAGCATAACAACTAATTTGCATAACAATTCGGTTAATTTTTCTGTTAATGAATTTCTATTGTTTTACCAAAATCAAATGGTGGTGGTCACTATGCTTTAATTGCTCTGGCGAGAATACTGACACTTTTGTACCATAAATACTGGCAAAAACATAGGACTTGTTGACAAATATTGAAAATATTAGCACCACCATAGGCAGAATAACATTTCCCAGTTTGCTGACTTACTCAAGCACTTTGGCAACTTTTTTTGCTACAGTCTGTTGGAGCAATGTTTTCTCTTAAACCATTACAGAATCAAATTATTTTTCCCCTTCATCTGCTAAAAATCCCCTCCACTAACAGGGCTGCCTGATTGGTATGATTATTGGGAATTATAGAAGTATGTCATCCCGCAGTTACTGATAATGTATCTGATTACCCAGCATTGAGGCACAAGCTGATTTGTACATCTACAAATTCACTAGCATTGCCAAAACTAAGCAATTATAGCAATAATGTACCCCCTCCTGGCCAATAATGAACTCAAATAAACTTTGCACTCAGATCTGCCTTGTACATTTTATGCTATGCATAGTTTGCTTTTATCCATTAAGGGCCAGAAGGGGCCCTTGGGTAAATTTACATTATAATATACCTTGAGCAATGTTACCGTGTAACACTATAAGGAAAATGCCCTTACATTTGTGTAATAATTTGCCATATCATGGCCAAGCACACTTTGCCAAAATATGGGCAAGTGAGTGCATTTCAGAACTAGCTTTATTCTGGATAGTACTATGCGTGTTGCTATACGTTCCATTCGTCAGCAAAGCTAGCACAAGATTTGAACGTCATCATTCTGTTCGTACAGGCGACTGTGAAGTTAGCGAAATCGGGTGATATTTTTCACGGTTTCAAATTAAAGCCCAGCATTAACTAAGCACACTATTGATGATCAGATGTCTACATTTTTGAAAGATTTGAAGGTGAACTGAATATAAATCAGACCAAGTGCAATCGACAAATAAGCTAAGCTTAGTCGTCACCTGTTGCCCCGCTTCAACTCCACGGTCATTTCACTGTAAAATCCTCATAAACTTAAAGGCACATATATTTCTTTCAATCGAGTTTTTTGCCAACAATCACATTTTGCTGCTGATGTTATGTAATTTATGTTAATTTGAAACTAAGCTGTTCTTCTTACACCTCAATTTACGCCTTATTCTTTGTTGGTATGTGTATGTTGCTCTACACGCTCTACAGGTAAACAAATGACATCATCATGTACATAAATTATGAATACGCGACGGGATGTGACCATCGTTTTTTCCGAAAAATTTACAAACATATCCATTTATGTTGGACGTCACATCTATGTCCAAATCTTTGCATAATATTTTTAACAACATATTTATTATTCCATAAGGTATATGATAAAACCTATACAGCCCTGATACAGGCTTGCTTGGCAAACCTCATTTGTATGGCGTACGGGCCTGAGCATGCAAGGGCCCTTCCATCGTAAAACCTCAGTCTGTAAAACTCATATCACTTATAAAGATTATTATTTTTTAAATTGAGCGTGGTGCCTAAATGTCTTGGGTTCCAGTGCGGCAATATTCAAGAAGTGGAACTCACAATTGATTGCAGTGACAGCCGCCATTGGGACTACTGTGCTTCGTCTATGGCAGATATGACATCATCAACTTATGGCTATACCAGTTCTTGAATTTGCCCTGAAACGTCTTGAAAACACAGGCGCTCGTGAGCTGAGTATGAGTAGTCTGCTTGATCGATCGATCGCGTACTCTTTGCTCTGCCCTGAGCTCCAAGGCAAGTGGGGTGGTGGAGGGCAGAGCAAAGAGTACGCGATCGATTGATCAAGCGGGCAATCCATCGATCAAGCAGACTACCCAGCCCACGAACGCCTGTGCTTGAAAACCAACTTACAAGGGATCATCCTCATGTTCCATGTGGATGTGTACGCAGGTTATTGACGCTATCGCGTTCGGGGCGTCAGCGAGACCGAGACAAACAGGGCACATATCATCGGTTACCGCGTACCGTTCACTGGTAATGCCGCAGTATCATGGACGATTTCTGGAACTTTCTCGATTTCTCCTACACACGGTAACAAACGGCTGTTTGCCACACGTACTCACCGTTTCCTCGCAGTTGACGCACAAACTCTCGAGTTCAGAAGCTTCCCGATCTTCAATATCTTCTGCATCAAGATCGCGGAAAAGTGGCTTGTTACCGTATGGTTGTTCTGCCATCTCTTTTGTTAACAACACTCCTTAAATGTTCGTGATTTGGAACTTGTGCGGTCTGTCTGAACGTACAACGCGTCGACAGGCAGTGGTTATCGAGACTCAGCGGCTTAGGACTCATCGCATGTGTGAGAACATACAGTATGTCGCGACATATGAACTCTAACCTTTATACGCATTTGAACTCAGACGAACAGACGTGGGCTTGATGAAACATTCTCCTGTATAAAGAGCCCTTCAATGATTGGTCAAATTTTATTAACTAATCCAAAGTACAGGCATGCAGGTTACACGGATAAAGTAATTATTCTCCAACTTTACTGATTTTTCCGCTAATAAATATACCTACACTAATCTTTGAAATGAAAAGTTGTCACGAAATCTCATGTTTTTCCAGATTTAGCGAATTTGATAATGCCGATCCATGGAGAGCCGTCAAATGTGATTGGCCAATGAGCTATCTCGTATTGAAGGATAAAGACCACGGCAATCTCTGATCAATCTAAACCAATCAGAGTAAACGTATCCGGCACATGGCGTTCGCCGGCTAGTGTTGTACGAAATCCCTCCGACTTCTTAGTTTCGGCGAAGTTTCGACGTGATTTCTGTCGCCATGGGTAACGTATTCGCCGCTGGAAACCCTACACCAACTTCAACGGTGTCTGGGATAGGGACAATGCCGTCACCGCCGTCTTCACCGATCGCACAGCTTGCAAAGAATGCGAATGGAGGAGAGTCTGAGGATCTTCCAAACCCTGGTAAATTTGAAGACCTCCATTCGAAAGTTAAAGGTAAGTCCTTTTTTTCGTAACTGATTTATCGGTCGGTGTAATTTGTTGAACGAGCGAAGAAAGTTGAGTTGTCACTTGAAACTTGACATCGCCGATAGATGTTTGTCATATTCGATCGCAGCTTACCTGCTCCCACGTGTATGTGCTCATGGATGTTACATCCATGATGTGCTGTACCCTACGATGATTGCGTCCATGGAAATGGACGGACGCACTAAAATCTAGAGGTACGGCCGAGGTTTATGGTATGTATTACCAATGGCCTGGCCATGGCTGCTGCTGAAGTAATGTAATCTTCGTCTCGCCCTACGTTTACGTGGAGGGGAAGTCATCTGTGACTTTCGTTTGCTAATTGGCATTTTTGTGATAGCAGCCATGAAAACCTAAATGTGGATAGCTGAGATTAACATCACTAGTGATTAAAGTGCTGACTGTCTCGCTTCTATTTCCATGAATCAAAGCGTCCCGCAGTTTGCAGGCCACTGTAGACTCTGCAGTCAAGTGTAGTACATGCATGATATAATGTACTGGACACGGAATATCACAACTTAATCCTCTCAAAACCCGTATTGTTCATAACTAAAGTGTTTTAACTTAGAACTGTATGAAAAAAATGTCACTGTACCTGTTTGAACCTGTCACATGGGCCGCTTGAAATCTGACACGAGTGATAACAGTAGTTGAACTTGCCAAATCTGAGATGTTTATTTTCAGAGCAGACTATGCATGAACTTTTTAAGAATTGTGTATACTTGAAAGACAACTTTCTGAATATAGTTTCATAAGTTTGTATACGTACTTACTAATATTGTTCTAAGTTTGTATGGTTGCGGATTCAGCTGAACTCATGTGTATCCTGAATCCTGTTTAAATATAAACAAGACATCTTCCAATCCACTCTTGTACTTTTCTATTTGTCTTTCAGAATTAATGCCTATGGCATTTGAAGGATGTAAACTGCTGATAAACAAAGGTCTCACAAATCATTTTCAAGTTGGACATCAGATTACTCTGAGCTCAGACAAAGAGAAATCTGGATATCACTTTAATGCAACTTATGTTGGAGATAAGCAGTTGAGTCCAACAGAGGTGAGTCTGGCAATTAGAATTCTTTCAACTTTATTCTCAGCAATCAGATTTGGACTGCGGTATGATCCCATTGTTGTCAATATGATTGGTGAACCCATATACATCATAGTGGTGTGAAAAGGTTATGCAGCAGTCAGTGTCAACCTGCACTCCCACTTTGGGGCATAGGATGGGATTTGGATACTAGTATGAAATTTATCAAATGCCCCCCCCCCCTTGGGCAAGACAATCTGGAAAATCCCAACCTAAAACAAGTAAATCCCCCACAATTCTCCCACCCCAATGAGTGGGGCATTTATAAATTCTGCAGTTGTCCCTGAAGGTGACCAGGGGGAATCAATATGAAGCAATTGCCCCACCCCCTTGGGCATAGTTTCATTGCAAACACGTCTAATCCCCCACATTTGTCCCTGAGGTGGGGGTCCCTCTGGGATTACATTGACTGACAGCAGCATGCTCTGTGACTACAGAGATTAACTCGTTTGCATCTATCATCGAACGCTCAACTTCACGTGAATATTGATACATCTCATGACTCTTAAAGAACATACAAAATGACAAGCTGTAGGTAACTGTGACTATTAAGATATTATTCTTCATTCATGATATGAGGCCTGCATTACCACAAGTTGAGGACATATGAGTAACATAGAGAAGCTGTTGTGTTGCATAATATTTCTAACATATATTAGCGCATTTCAAAGTAAATGAATAAAGAAAAGAACCAGCAAACAGTACTTATCACATTCACATAGATGTTCAAGTGATATAATTTGTATGTATGTCAAAATTTCATCATCAAAAATTATATCCAAACAGGTAAATGACTGGGGACCCCCAGTAACGTTTACCTGCTTACAGCCCTTAAAAAAAACACTCCATTAGTGGTGTGACTCTTCACTCAGTAGCTTATCTTACGTCTTCTGTATTTTCCTTTTTTTTTCTCTCCAGTCTTTTCCTGTCTTATTAGGTGACATTGATACAAATGGTAATTTACAAGCACAATGCATACATCAGTTGACTGATAGGATACGAGCCAAAGCACTTGTACAGGTGAGTTATAACTCCATTTTTCAGACCTTGCTGGTCAGATGCTATCTAAAGTTCAGGATGAGCAACAATAATCCTATGAAGCATACTGGTCACTTTGGACTTCAGTTACACAGCTTTTTTCAGCATCTCTTACACATTTTATTTTGATATTAACAGTCAATATTTTGTAGTGATGCATTGATAGCTTAACATCATGAAACAGACCATGGTGTCTTGGAAGAAATTGACCATTGGACAGCCAAATGAATATTTTAGATTGAACCTTTATCAATGACACTCTGAACTCAAAGAATATGGATGCATTTGAAAACCAGTGACTCTGAGAGAGAGTGCAGTGGTGCAGCTTAGAGTCAACAGAATCTAATGTCACTGTGTAGGATGTTATCATGAATGTGTTCCCTGTTGTCATGTTATAAATTTTCTTTTTCACAGACCCTTGTTACACAGTTTTGCCCAATTGTTCATTAACCTAGCACACTGAGCTGTGTTAGAGAAATACGCTATGCACTGTTATGGGGTCTAGCCATAGACAGTAGAGAGGGAAAAGATTTACACTCTGCTGTCTATGGTCTAGCTATGTCAGACCATTGAGGAGGGCTCATCAGTACAGTGTAAGGCAGAGGTCTGAATCCACTCAGCAAACCAATGGCTGTGAAGAAGTCTTGTCATAGACTGACTTCTACAAAAGCCATTGGAGTTCAAATCATGTTTGTGAAATGTTGCACTGAGATGACTAAGTAATATCGTGTGAATTAATCTTTTCTGTTTTCTACCTTTGTCAGACACAACAAAGTGCATGGTCAGTAGCACAATTTGACTGTGAATACAAAGGTCCAAGTTACACAGCAACAGTTACGGCGGCAAATCCTGATTTTATCAATGAATCTGGAATCTTTGTAGCACAGTATCTACAGAGTATTACAAAGAAATTAGCATTAGGAACACAAATATTGTATCAATATGGACAGGGCCAGGAAATGTCAGAAGTTTCATTAACTGGAAGGTATACAGGTATGTATCAACAATGCACAGCAAGAAAATTACAGTGTTTACTTTTTGCATTGTCTGGTGTTTTATTTGTTCAAAATGTCTTTATGAAAAGGAAGCTTCATTAATACAGGGGAATTTTTAGCTGTTGAGATGCCAAAGATGGATGAAGCACACATGACATGAAGATTAACAATTTTATGTGTTTGCAAACTTATGTTTCTTTCCTCCAATTTACATCATACACATTGAATTATGGAAGTCCAAATTGAACTCAATGCAGTGTGATGGCATTACAGTTCAAACCACTCTCTTACAACCTAGAGGTCCTTCGGTATCTAGCCCTCCTTAATTGCATGCAACCCCCAGTTTTGTTTGACATATTGAAATAAAACTTAAATGTAATTAATAGTAATCTATTGATGATATGTACAGATTCAGTACATTCATGCAAGGATAATGATAGAGAAATTCTCTGATGGACCATTGGGTTTGTAAATTTAAGGTCAACTTCTGTTTCTTGTTCTACTCCCCAAAGCATGTTGAGACACACAGTGTTCAGCTTGTCAACTCAGCCTGTACATGTGTAGACTGCATTGTCATTATTTACAAGTGAATTCTGCTCTGGAGTGGAATTCAAAAGTGAACAGTAACAGTGCATTTACATAGATGTTGCTGTGTTTACAAGTTCAGTAGACAGTGCTTGAACATGGTCTTGGGAGTAGAAAAAGAACTTGCAGTGAACAGACAAAACATAAATTGTAAAGAACTTATCAAAAGGCTAATTGCCTGTTAATTTTTAGTTTGAGGTAGCCATTCTGTCAGATATGTTTTTCAGTTCACACTGCCATCTCAGATATGTCAGAGTCAATATCTATCAATCTTGTTCACAGGCATAATGCAAGTCAGTTTGCTTTTTGATATGATCAATTGGATCCATTCACATAGATATCTCAGACATAATGCAAGTCAGTGTGCTTTTTGATATGATCAATTGAATCCATTCACACAGATATCTCAGACATAATGCAAGTCAGTTTGCTTTTTGATATGATCAATTGAATCCATTCACATAGATATCTCAGACATAATGCAAGTCAGTTTGCTTTTTGATATGATCAATTGAATCCATTCACACAGATATCTCAGACATAATGCAAGTCAGTTTGCTTGTTGATATGATCAATTGAATCCATTCACATAGATATCTCAGACATAATGCAAGTCAGTTTGCTTTTTGATATGATCAATTGAATCCATTCACATAGATATCTCAGACATAATGCAAGTCAGTTTGCTTTTTGATATGATCAATTGGATCCATTCACATAGATATCTCAGACAGGCAAAAGCCACTTCCTGTAACTCTTGGTACAAGGATAAAATACATTATAGGATACATGTACATATGTACGTCAATTTGTATTTTGATCTGATCAAATATTGCCATCAGATGACCATTGTTTTGTTTGTCTGGCCATTCAGGCAGATATAACAGACAAACTGAAACTAATATTTTTCCTCGCTTGGCTCCAGGAAAATGCACAATTAGGCACATTTGCATGTCAGTTAGCCCAATGCCACAATTTCATTTATTGTCTGTGATAATAGTGAATTCACTTATGAATCTGAATCTGAAGGGTTGCACATCACTTTGTTTGTTATGCCACATTCTTTCAAACTTGGCTCAAGGAAATACACCAAAAGGTACATGCCCATGTTGATTTGTTTTTTATCAGATTTTATGTGGCCCAGTGGCAGCTATTTATTCATCAGTCCTTGTTGGAACTTTGTCATCAACACTGACTTGTTCTTCAAAATTGTTTTCACTGATAATCTGTATCTCTATTACAACTTTGTAAGCTTTCATCAGTCACCAGTAGTTTGTATTCACCAGCAATCCTGCAGTAGAGACATCCATCAATGAAATGTGTAGAACAGGCTGTCAGATTGACTGATGAACTCTGACCTCTTTCCAGGGGACAATTGGATTGCAACAGGGGCATTCTCTCCAGCAGTTGTTCATCTTTCATATTACCACAAAGGTCAGAATAATGTACAGATTGGAGTAGAGTTTGAAAGTAGGATGGGTGAAACTGCAACAACGTTAGGTTATCAAGTGGATGTTCCACAAGCAAATCTCACATTTAAAGGTAAGCAGTCTTCAGATAGCAACAGTGGTTGTACCCTGAACTAAGCAAAGAGTTCACATGATACCAGTGTCAAGCAAATGAATACTTTAGACCGGTATGGCTGTCATGCATACATTCTTTATGGTACTATCAGAAGTGAACAAATAATTTTCAGATCACCAGCCCATAGACTGGTATCCAACCAGCCTATAGACTGGTGACCACACAGATCACCAGCTCAGCATGTTCCCACTGGCCCACTAGTCTGTAATTTTGTGAAAAACTGGTCTACTGGACTAGCTGAAGTAAAAACTACCAGCCCAGTTGTAAAATCTTAATAGATTTTACATTGATGTATCCATTGAGTGTGGACTTGTAGATTTTGTCCTGTCTAGTCTATTGAGTTGTCTATTTGTTACTCCTGGTAAAAAAAAAACTTTATTTTGTACTTCAGACTGCTGGATTTGTTCACCATATATTCATTTATAACATACACTTATTGAAGAATCCTTGAGGAAAATATTTCCTCTATTTTCACAACCTCATTTAAATTTGCAAATACAGATGTTTTTGAAAAAGTACCACGTCTTTAAAGAGTTGCAAAGTTTTCTATATTTTGAAAGTATTTGAAAGTGCACCTCAGCTCATCAGGTTTCTCCCCGCTTGAAAACTTTTACAATAGATTTTGAAGGAATGTTGCTTTGTATTTGTTGCAATTCAGGATTAACAGCAGCTAACTACCTACATGAATAGTCAGTCATATCCCGGGTAGATTCACACCTTGTGACAATTTATGTGTCAGTCTGTATCACCTCTCATATGAAACAAAACATAATCAAAATAATGTCAGCATGAATGATGCTGTGACCTTTCACCATGTATGTAAGAGTTTCAACAACTGCTTTGTTGTTCTCAATGCCTTTGTTAACAACAATGTAAAGAATTGAATATGTCCTTGAGAAAAAAGACAATCACAGTACACCACTCCATAAGAGTCCATTGCCTATTTGAATTTGTTGATTTTTGTAATATCTTTTCTGTGTTTGACTGCCCTCATGAAAAAGATGTTTGTCCAAAAAACAAGTATTGTACGATATATACCCCTATCTATTCTGATGGACCCAGTATTGTGGTCTATTCATGGAGGTGGTTTTCCAGTATTTTGAGGGATGTGGTATTCTGTACAATGTATAATGTACACTGAGAGAGGAGGTATTGTAGTATCCAGAGTGCATCCACACAATCTATCAACATCTAAACACTAGCTAATAAGTCTATAATAATTGCAGCAATAATACGAATTGAAACTGTTTGTAAGTGGTGCCAATTTACCTGCTATGGTTTTGAGAATAATACATTGTTAATGTTTTCTTCCAGGTTCACTTGATACAAACTGGCGAGTAGCAGCTGTAATGGAGAAGAAACTTCAACCAATTCCGTTCACATTTATGCTCAGTGGAGTCTTAGATCACAGCAAGAGTAGATTTCTAGCAGGGTTTGGTCTTATGATTGGTTAAAGTGTTTTAATTTATTTTGGAAAAAAAGGGATTTTCTCAGTGTGTAAAGCTATCATGCAATTTTGTGTCTTGTCAGAAACATTGAGCTCAGGAATTTTCATAGAGTCAGTCATTCCTACTGCCAAGCTATGGTTGGTCTAGCATTTCATTGCACAGTTTTCTATTGGCTTTATATAGGATCTAATTATCACCAATTGCAAATCACCCGGTCAATATGAATAGAATGTTGAATAACCATGATACATTTAAAATCATAGTTTACAAATCTACAGGCAAGTAACTTCTCACACCAACTTTACTAGTCAGTTATTTATTACTTTGGTCTTCTTTGATTTGAAATATAAGGTTCTCTTCACCACAGTTACAGTACAGTTGTCAGTTCAATTCTTCCATTGTATGATACCACGTCTTTCAAGATATTTCATCTGTAAAGCTTGATTTCAGCTACATCCCAGAATCTTGCTGTTAACAAATATGAAATACATCAATGTATGTTGAAAGTCACTGATATGACAATGAAGCGTTCAAAACTCACTGATATGACAATGAAGCATTCAAAAGTCACTGATATGACAATGAAGCATTCAAAAGTCCTGATATGACAATGAAGCATTCAAAAGTCCTGATATGACAATGAAGCATTCAAAAGTCACTGATATGACAATGAAGCATTCAAAAGTCACTGATATGACAATGAAGCATTCAAAAGTCACTGATATGACAATGAAGCGTTCAGAAATACTCTCTGTAAAGGAAAATTGTGACAGCAAAGAGTATCATACTATCTTACTGACCCTCTGTTAGTGACACTGTATCATCAGGCGTACATATTTTCCAATCTATTCTGCATTTTCATCCTATGCATATGGTAAAGGCAAATAAATTAAAGTTCAACTTGAGTTATTTAGTTATTCTGTCAAGTTGTACTTGTTGTCTATGTAAATAATTATGTATTTGATATTATTATTGTTCGTTGGAAAGGTGTATTTCGTTTGTCCAGAGCATCGTCACCTGACAGTGGGTCAAAGGTCAAGATGGTTGGGATGTATAGATAATGTGAAATTTCCTTAATTCAGACAGATTCAAAACTGTTTGTTGTCTCAGTGTGCTAATCATTGTGGAATGTATCAAGTGATGTCACTGGGTCATCACATGTGCAAAGTACATTAAAACATCTTTGTCCATTTTGTAAAACAAAACAGAAGCCATTCATATAACAATTTATTTATGCATTAATATGTTTCTCCCAAGAATCAAAATTGCATGGTGGTTGGTCTGTCAAGAAGCCTACCATATTTTACTTCTGAAAGTGTCAACGTTGAGGGCGATGTGACAAATTGCAAAAATCTTGATTCTGGCAGATTATCTGTATCCAATGATGCAGTGTATGCTCTGTGTCATTGATGCCTTCAAACAGTACAGGGTTCAAGATCTAATCTTACAATTGCTGTAACCTTGGTGATTTTTCCAATGTAATTCTGTTCTGCTTGCTGTAAAATTTGAAATTAATGAGGATGCTGATCTAACCTGTGTCACATATATTTTACAAATGCACACCCTGATGGGATGAAGGTATATCCAAATCATTTCTAGTTTTACAAAGATACTATAGGCTTCATGGCCATGTATGTCTCATTCTTGTCATTGGAGCAAGTTGAATAAAATGTTTTTGGATATAACAAGATAATTAAGGTAACAACTATAGCTTGACAATGTGAATACTTGAATATAATGTATCAGACACTTTAAAGGTATACAGTCACCTGTATTCTAAATATGCCCATATATGGTCAAAGGGGCGTTCCTTGGTATTCAAAATGCCCATATGAGGGCGCTGTTTTTAAAAGCGGCCACCCGCTTAAAATCTGTGATTGGTTAAATTTTCTCTTTCCATGGTAACAGTGGCAAAATTGGAACAGGTGACAGTATACCTTTACGGTTATCAATGTTACAGTGCAGAGATGAACTAATCCATGTCAGTGACATGAATCAAAATCAAAATCAGAATAAAGTCAAGTTGTCCTGGAACGTAATCCCCTTTCTACCAGGCTTGATAGGCAACCCATAGAAATAAATACCACTTGGGAAAAAGAGGATTGATCTGGTGGTCTTACAGTCTAGCCAAATTGTTCATGTAAGTAAAAATAAAAAGAGGACCAGGCAATAGCAAATCAAAATATTTACTCTCCTAATCCAGTGTCTAGGATAGACAGTGCTTCTTCTCATTGTATTGTGAACACTAAGATGTACAGAATGTAACCTCACATTGAGTAAATCTATCAGACATGTTTCCATGGTTACATGTTGCCTGATACTACACAAATTTTCAAACATTCAACAGAATAAAGTTCTGTTTGCCCTAGAAGACTTCTTCCATCAAAGAATGTCAAGGTCATTTCATGCATTAGTGCAGTGAAGCAGTCTATTGCTCTTTGTACAGATACATATGTATCGGCAAATTTCAAAGAAAGTTGATAAAGTTATATGCTCCTTGATAATAACATAATAGTTATTTTCCAAAAGTTTGCAGCATGCTTACAATGTACAACATAGATCTCAAAGTTTTTTCAGGGTCAATGTTGACATATTTTGTCATTCAGACTGCATATGTTATGACATCACTTGCGTATGTTGTGACATCACTCTGCATATGTTATGACATCACTGCATATGCTGTGATATCACACTGCATATGTTGTGACATCACTTTGCATATGTTGTGACATCACTATGCATATGCTGTGACATCACGCTGCATGTTATGATATCACTGCATATGTTGTGACATCACTCCATATGTTATGATATCACTGCATATGTTGTGACATCACTGCATATGTTGTGACATTACTCTGCGTATGTTGTGACATTACTCTGCGTATGTTGTGACATCACTGCCCACTGTGTACAAACAAACACGGCTACCATGCTGAGAAATGTACTGATATGCTGAAGATTTGTTAATGTACCATTGCATGAAAAACAGTCAGGGTTGAGGGTGTGCCAATGGTTACGTGATTGCTGCAGGAAAGAGACTACAAACCGTGTCAAATTCTGAATACTTCTGCAATAAATGTAAGATGTCAACCCAGAGGACAATATCGTCCTTCATCTAGAATATCTGAAGTGACAAATGAACATTTGTTGGTGCTAATACTTGACAGGGAAGGTATAGTAGACTGACATGATTGTGTTTCAAATACAATGTATTGTTGAAGTAGAAAAGGGTATTGTTTTAGTTTTCATACTGGTTTGAATTTTCACTGATTTAAGTCGTTGAACTTTGTAGTTTTTATCATTTTGTAAGATAGAAACTTCTGTTGTATGCAGATTGATGACCAAACTCATTAAATTTATTCAAGTTTTATCATTTGGTTGGATGAAATCTGTGTGAACTCGTGTTTTTTTTTTCTTTTATATGTCTTAAAGTCCGCTGATATAGACACAGAGACATTACACCACTGTTGTGCCATACAAACTCTAAGTTGCAAATACTGAATATGTTTGCTGGTGAACTTGCTAAGTCATTGCATTGATTCAGCAATGTCTGTGTCAGCCAGAACATGGAATGTACAAACCTTTCTTGCATGTGAGTGAAGCATCAATTTGGTTGACAACTGCAGAGAGGCACTGCATTGAATCAAGCAGAAATCTGGAAACTGTACAGTTATCTTGTTGTCGGAACATACTCATTTTCAATAATTCAAATCTCTAATTGATGATGCCACTCTGTGCTGTACATCACTCTTGGCGTTCACTGACAGAACTTTGTTAATAATAATAATAATAATTTATTTATAAAGCGTCAATATCCACAACAAAGTGATCAAGGACGCTGTGAGAAAATTTACATATCACAAAAAGCAATTAAAACAGTAATAAAAAAAAAACTACAATAAAACCATCTAAAACCAAAGTCTAAAAAGCAAATTTAAAAAGGAAAGTTTTAACATTAGTTTTAAAAATTGACAGGCTAGGAGAACGCCGAATATCTAATGGAAGACTGTTCCAGAGTATGGGAGCTGCCACACTAAACGAACGATCTCCATACTTCTTTGTGCGCGATCGAACCGGACGAAGTCTGAACTGGTCAGCTGACCTCAAGTTACGACATGGAACATAGAGTGAGATCATATTTGAAAGATAACTGGGAGCAAGCCCGTGAATACACTTAAAAGTCAGGACTAACATCTTATATACAATGCGCTGTGTCACCGGTAACCAATGCAACTGATACAGAACAGGGGTGATATGAAGAGAGATTTTTGAACGAGTTACAATTCTTGCAGCCATGTTTTGAACACGTTGAATCTGAATGATTAAATTATTCGGAAGTCCATACAACAGAGAGTTACAGAAATCAATACGAGATGTGATAAAAGCATGGACAAGTTGTTCTGTGGCAGACCTTGATAAAAATTACGAATACGAGCAATGCGTCGTAGATGAAAGGTTGCCGTACGGCAGATCTCTGAAACATGAGGTCTCAGTGTGAGATGAGAATCAAGGATGACGCCTAGGCTTTTGGCCTGATAGCAAACAGGAATTTTAGCATCTCCAACACGAATTTCTGTGATATTTCTATCAGATGGACAATCCGAGGAGAAAATTACAAATTCTGTTTTATCATCGTTTAAAGTGAGAAAATTGTAGACATCCAGAGTCTGACATCTGAAATGCAATTTTCAAGATTTGAAATCATTCTAATGGCATTATCCCTGGTGAAAGACATATACAATGTTGAATCATCAGCATAAAAACTATAAAGACATCCATGACTAGCAACTAATTTACCGAGCGGAGAGGTATAAACATTGAAAAGAATTGGACCTAACACTGATCCCTGAGGTACCCCGGTATCAAGTGGATGAAATGATGATTGAGTGGAATTTATAAGAACACACTGACTTCGATTTGAAAGATATGACTCAAACCACTTAAGTGCATAACCAGAAAGACCAAATTGGTCTCTTAAACGATCTAATAGAATAGTGTGGTTGACAGTATCAAATGCAGCAGAAAGGTCAAGTAAGACCAAGAATACATCACACTTATCATCGAGGGCAAGCAAAATATCATTTGTTACCTTTAAAAGAGCTGTTTCAGTACTATGTCCTGGCTTGTAGGCAGATTGCATTGGTTCATCTAATGAATGGCTGACAATATAGGTATTTAATCTGTCAGCAACAATACGTTCAAGAATCTTCGATAAAAACGACAAATTTGAAACAGGCCGAAAATTTTTGAGAATTTCCTGATTTAGAGATGGTTTTTTGAGTAGTGGTGTAACAACGGCTAACTTAAATACATCAGGTACAGAACCAGACTGCAAAGAGTCGTTGAAAATCTGAGTAAGATGTGGTAAAAGAGCATTTACAATAACAGGGTTCTTAAAAATCTTTGTGGGAATTGGGTCTAAGCAACAGTATGTTGATGGTGAAGAACCGATAATGCTAGATATTTCATCAGCAGTTGTGGGTTTAAAAACATCGAGTTTAGACTCAACACTCACTACAGTGGTAGGCTTTGAAAATTTATAATTTGAAGTATTTAAAATTATAAAGAATTTGTTAAACTTGAATATTAAAAGTGTGCATGCCTACTATAACTATGATAACTGACTTTGGAGTTTGCGCAGTTACTGATACTTGATCTTCCCAGGGGTTACCAATATGTAGTCTCGGAGGCTTTTTTCAACAATATTCTTCTTGTACAGAGACATCATCTAAAGGTATATTCAATGAGAAAGCAGCTCTACAATACAACTCTAAATTTTGAATTTTTTTGTTTTTGTATCGACAACATAGTGTAAAATGTGTACTGGCAATATTGTTATTACTGAGGAAACTGAAATATGCCATGTCCAGATTCCTAAATGACCTTTTTTCCTTAAAATTTGATTATCCTATGCTAGAATTCAAACATCTTTGATAACTGTCAAGTCTCCTTGTTTTCCTTTGGCAAGTATGTTTCACCGTCACGAGCGTCATATGACACAAACTCTTCTTCAACCATGATATTCAATGGCATTTTAGATTTTTGGAGGTAAAAATCATGAAATGTGCCAAAATGATTCTAGATTTTGTTTAATATTATCACTAACATTAGAACCATTGGATGACATAAACTACAATATTTTCAGGTTCCTCCTTATAGGCAGAGCAAAACTTTCAAGTCTCCCTCTACTACTCCCAGAATTTTCAAATCCCCTGAATTCCTCCAGCCCCCCTCCCCATACCAGTTTTTGTGAACGCAGCCAAAAGCGAAATTATCTGAGGTTCCCACATCGGAAGATTATGCAATAACTTTCGCCGCAGGCGGGTGAAGGTATTTACTATTCGTGTTTTTCGTGTTGGTTGGTTGATTTTACCCGCATTACCCGCATTGGTCTGATGAACGGTACTGGGAATCTTCAAAATATTCAAGTTGACTACACGAGACGTTCAGAGTTCGGTGTTCGATGTTACTACATTGACTGTATTTCTCGGTAGACAAGCTTGATGGGTGCCATCGCCCAAGATAAATCTTCTCTCCTTGTCTGAATGTCTTGGGTTATACTGGTTGGTCGTTCTGTTCCCTGTCCTGTCTGTTGTATTCCTCTCTCCTTGTCTGTTGTATATTTCCTTTGCATTGTTTTGTACTGGTATTTTAAAAATTACCTTTAAGGCACGGCTGTGATCATACAATATATTGAATTAAAAACAAAATAATACATCCCATCAATACAGGTCTTGATCTTGATTAAATTATGTCACTGCGACACATTGCTTACCCATCACGTGATATTCTTATGTTCCTTCATTCTTCATATAATCCAAAAAATATTATTTTCGTCCAGTCTTCGTAAAACATACCAGTTAAACGTACCGTAATTAGTGTCTTTGTGCTTTTGTCGCCGAGATGGTTTGTATGCATATCGACTTATGTGATTGAGATCTTGTTGTTTTAATTAATAATTTTACTGGTACTGATGACCACCTGGTACATTATAAACTTTGTGTGAGATTAACTACCTCCGTGACACTCTCCGTCTTTCAAGTAATGCATCCCGCATTGCAATTCATAATTCATTTTTAAAGAGTGAAGAAAGCAAAAAATCATAAATTGTAATACAACAACTTGCGGAGTCTTGAAAAACAAACAAAATACGTACGAAAGGGAATTTATGGTTTAGATTGAGTTTTAAATGGCATATACATAAATGGCCACCCTCGCAAACTCTGAAGAAAATAAGTGCACTTACTTCGTTATCATCATATCCTCTTCCCACTCGAGACGATGACTCTTCACAAGAAAAGTGATCGTTTTTCTCTTTAATAAAGCTGGCTGTTGACAGTAGATACAGACTCCGTGTTGTATCATACGACGTGTCAATCCTCCAATCTCATCGTTGGAGGCACCGTAGGCGCATTTCACTGTTACTTATGATAGCGAAGTGCTCGATTGAGCACTGTACCTAACAGTTTGTACATATTTGTACAAAGTGCTCTCATTTGAGCACTTTAACGAGCTCTTTGTCATTTTTTGGACCTTTACAATACGTCCCTGAGTGCAGTGACAGACATTTTTACACAACAAGCAAGTTTTGTCAATATTAAGACTAAATGTTTGTAGGCCTATATGCTTTCAGGCTAGAAGCAATGTTGATGCTCTGGGAAAAAGTCAAGCCATCTAAAATCATGTTACTGCATCATTTTTCACCCTGTAAGTTAGTAATTTATTCGAAAAAAAAAACCACTTTATCAAGTACTTGAAAGTTGCCATGTAGAAGTTGGCTGTAGAAAAGCTAAAATCGAAAGATAAAACAAGCACTGTAAATCAGCGTTCTGCTGTACCAGTAGGCCAGCATCAATTACGTTATACTGCCATGAGAAAAACTACAAACAGCGAGAATAAGTGACTGATCAATGATTCGTTCAGTGATTTATTTTAGCTCCAAAATTTACAAAGGGAACAATTTATTTTATAAAGTCACGTGTAAGCTGAACTCAAACCATCTTTTTACACAAAAATGAAGATCACTTGCCCTGGCTAGATAGCACAAAAATAGTTCAAAAACTTAATTTCCATCGTGGTCCTGCGAAGGTGTACTTGTACACTGTATCTTTATTTTTTCAATGGGGTTTCCTGGTAAAAGTCGTTACTGTTTTGCCGATAAGTCTGTTGGTTCTCTTCTGGCTGTTAGGATAACGAAAGACTATCGTCTTCCCGGTCGTCTTTCATACCACACTCCCATAACAGTGGCGGCGCTCTCACTCTTCCATTCGAAAGGAATCTGATTCCGATGCCAATGTTTCTCACGGAAAGGATTTCGCAGTGCAGCTGCTTGTACCGTACCAGCAAATACCGGTGCCGCTACGCCAATACGCGAAACCAAGCGGTACAAGCGACTGGCGAGAGTCTACTGACTGCTGTATGTTCTGGCTGCTATACTATAGTGGTCGGTGTGTGTTTCTGGAGGCGGAGTCGACTCTCACAGGTACATGCATTTATCGTTGATACACAGTCATTAAGTTGAACTTCTTTATCCTTATCAGTGGGGCAGTGGTTAGGGTACCTGACTCACTATCAGAGAAGGGGACGGTGAGTTCGAGACCAAATAGCTCCAGAGTAAGGGACTCACTGTGTGATGTTGCTGCGGTTCAGTAGCCCTGCCACTCCCTAGCTGGTTGTGTGGGGGAGTGCGGCCCACTCCCCCACACAACCAACCAGGGGGTTGCAGCTGGGCTACTGAACCGCAGCAATGTGTGATTGTGAGTTAGAGACTACAGCACGAAGATCGTTGGAAGATTCAGCCCAAAATTACACCAGACCAGCAAGGGTTTTCCGTGTCACACCCTTGCTGGTGCATTCGTTGTTGACTTTGTGAAACTCAAAGTAAAGTTGGTCATAACCATCTGGTGACAGCGTCCATAGATTAGTAACATACAGTTATTTTGGATGTGAGCGATGTGCTATTATTTTTTTCAATATAATGATAGATGAGAATGTAAAGTACATGCAGGTTTCAAAATGAGATATCTTTTAGACTGTTCAGTGCTCGGGGTAGTCTTGTTGATGATGCCATCATTGATGGCAAAGTTCTTTTCTTGGTTATTTACATGACAACGTATGGTACATATACATACATATAGTGTGACAGTTCCATGATCACTGCAATTCATGTATCTTAGATTTGTTGGCTAGTTTACATCTGCTGTGTACTGCAGCTCATAGAGGAAAATTTGTTTTCATATTGTTCAGTTGGTTTCTATGTTGGAGAGCAGTTCTTAGCTCCATTCTGTGTATAGTTAACATTCCAGCTTCAGTGTACTGCTCACGGCAGAAAGTTTGTGGTCATAATGTCCGGGTTTGTTATTGATACTTTGTAGCGGGACATGAGTATGCCTCCTCTGACTGCTTTCATGAATCAGTAATCAGGGAGATTATTTAAACCATCATCCTCATTAATTAGAATCTAATCATCGTCGTCATCATCATCCTTGACATCATCATTTTCTCTGTATTCTTCACTTTTGCTCCTGCTAGTATTTCCTAGCATTGCCAGCTGGATGCATTGTCTATTGACCTGGAAATGTTGCTTCAGTGGCACAAAGGCCAATCTGAATCCAAACTTGTCTAAGTTTTCCGTGATTGGTAATTCATCACAGTAGGGCAGGTGCACATGTTCCAACTGTACCTCAGATGGACAGTATATGTACAGGTGTTGGATAGAAAATTCAAATGAGTACCCCTTCATAATTCAGGCCTCATTCAAAGAGTTTTGTGACAATTTCAAGGCACATAGCGGGAACTGTACTTGTTCATTTCCTTGGAAAAAATAATCATTGGCAAAGTTCCTACAATGCTTCCAGAAACTTGCAGAATTTCCAGTCTTAGATAAGCAGACTTTTATCATGTGTTCAAAATTTCTTACTCGGTATTTCAAACAGCTAAATTTTTCTAAGTTGCATGTTAGCAGACCCTGTTATCTGTTCTACATGATGATGTGGCCATGTACATGGTGAACTTGAAAATGTATCAGCAGTCTTGCACTACTTGAAGACAGTTCCAAGTTTGCCTTAAGTGTTAGAAACCAAATGAGGCTTGTCCATAAATTTTGAATCCTACTGTGAGAATTTTCCCAATGAAATTTTCATTCAGTGAATTCTGGTTTTCCCTGTGAACATTATCCAACTTTGTGATGTTGACAGGTTGCTTTAAACCTGTGAGAGGTAAGTTTGAAAATTTTGCCAGCCAACTTCTTTTTTTCCACCTGGTATCACTTTTGGATCAGCAATATTTATTCATCTATAATTTTTTAGTAGTTAGATACAACATTTTTCAAATAAAGTCCAGTATCTGAAGTTACCTTTGTGTAATACAGTGCCATATCATCATGAAACATGATAGAGGCAGTGGTCTTTGAGATGGCAAGGTCATTATCACTGTCTGAAGCCCACACTCTGTGTCAAGTGCTCTTGATGGTAAAGGAGTTAATATTTGGAAGAAGGGCAGTATTTAGGGAAGATTGATGAGGTTGCATTATTTTGTTTTCTTTCTCCACTGGTCATGATTGATTCTAGTAATATTATATGCATTCTTGCTCAGAGAAATTTACTGGCCACTATTGAAACTATGCAATAAACGGATTGTATATAAGATGTGACAGAAAACTTTGTATGCATGTTCACAAAGTTAAATTTGAAGGTGTTCAATGAAACTACAACTTCAGAAGTCCTCAAGAATGAGTTTGAGTAAGCCTAAGGTTTTTACTCAATGAGTTTGGAATGGCCACTGTTCAAACTTGCACCATGAAAGCACTCCATTATGTAGCTGCAAAATTGTAGCGCTACGGTGAGGCGGTCGGTGATTTTTGGTTTTTGTGACTTCGCTCACCAGTAGCGCTACAAGGCCGATGGCCCTGGGGAGTATCATATAAGCGCGTCGTACTCGACCAGGCGTTTTGATGTGGAATGCAACATATTTACTGCATTTGGTCGTACCGATTTATCACTACTGAAGACTAAACAGTATACTGCACTAACTTTGTCGTTTATGGGGTTTGGAATTTGTTCAAACACGACGATCGCGTTCTGAAAACATTGAGCGTGGGGCGTCGGTGTTTGTGGGAGCCGCCATTACCGGAAGTTGGTAATGACGGCTCCCAGAAATGTTTCGGAACGCGATCGTCGTGTTTGAACAAATTCCAAACCCCATAAATGACAAAGTTAGTGCAGTATACTGTTTAGTCTTCAGTAGTGATAAATCGGTACGACCAAATGCAGTAAATATGTTGCATTCCACATCAAACGCCTGGTCGAGTACGATGCGCTTATATGATACTCCCCAGGGCCATCATCCTTGTAGCGCTACTGGTGAGCGAAGTCGCAAAAACCAAAATCACCGACCGCCTCACCGTAGCGCTACAATTTTGCAGCTATCCATTATGGTACCCTGATTTGTTGTGCAAAGTTTCCTCTCATCCATTATGGGTCAGGATGGGGTACCGTACATTATTGCTATTGTTGTATAGCTTTGGTAATGCCAGGGAATTTGTAGGTGTGAAAAACAGCTGGGCCACAATGCTGGATAATCGGATACATTATCAGTAATAATCTGAGGGATGACATCACAAAATTCACTGATATTGATAAATATGTAATATAACATACAACAGGCTGTATGTAAGATAATGAGTTTGAATGAAATTTGTTAACACCTGTTCACAAAGTAAAGTCCAATTAGACGTATATCATTTAGGACATAAATTTGTGTCCTAAACCCCAGCGTTGCTCCGTTGATTGGTAGGTCTTATGTCCCTATATCCATTTGCGTTCATTCATTGGCTGCCAAATGCAACTCATTCATTGGCTGCCATATGTTCTTGTCCCTGCCTCACTTTCGAGTGTTCCTTGTCTCGTTCTGTCATGTGCTCATTACTGTAACGCATCTGCGAGCCTAGGCAATCATTACCAGACAAATTTGTTACAGATTACAGTAATGAGCACATGGCAGAACGAGACAAGGAACACCTGAAAGTGAGGCAAGGACAAGAACATATGGCGGCCAATGAATGAGTTGCATTCGGAACAGTAAATATTAATGAGACTTGAGGACATATAGGCAGCCAATGAATGAACGCAAATGGGCATAGGGACATAAAACCTACCAATCAACGTGATGCTGGGGTTTAGGACACAAATTTATGTCCTAAATGATATACGTCTAATACAACTTCAGGAGTACTCACGAAACAGCTGGAGGCAACCAAAAGTTTTAAAACCAGTTCATGTAGGGATCTTTAACAATGTTTTTCTGTATCATCATTTTGGCAACTCACAGGTTGCCTTCATGATGTAAAAAACTAATTTCCCAGAATACAGAGTGATAGGACAACAGCAGTAAACAAAGATGTGGAAATTTAAAATAAAAAAATTCAATGTTGGAAGTCTCAATCGATCAGCAAATATAACATCATTAGGTAGTACAATGATTTATTTTACACTGGTAGTTGAAAGTGAGAGAGGATTCCCTAGGGGATTGGACAAAGTCACAAGACTGAAGCTCCCTAGCTAGATAGGAAAATAATGTATGGGAATGGTAGAGGGGGTGCTAAGTGAGAGAAACCGTGAGAAGAGGAGTGTACACAGAAAATCAGTGACAGATATAGTATTGTCCATAGTTGATCCATTTTGATGACAATGTGCCAAGACCAGTGTGTGGTTACTCAATGCTTTCTTCTCTGGAAATGAATTTTACAGACACCACTGATTGAGAAATGGTTGATTGTATGGTCAGGTTGTGAAAGAGTTCAGCTGAAGGAGAGCTTTTATCATTGCTGATAGTGTAAATGTGGTCATAGATACATCTCTTGAACTTGAACTCACCAGTGTAAAGGTATTGCTTTGGAGATTGCCTGTGTCAGGTGATGTTTCCAATCATATTTTGGACTTTGTTAGTGTGTGTGTGTGGGCTATTGTGTGGGTTTCAGTGACCAAGTTATATGATGACAAAGACTGCAATGCTTTGTGTTACCAGAACAAGGTTGATTATAGTCTTTTAATCAATCTCAGATGGTACAAGAAAAAGTCTAATGTCACGTGGGTAGTTTACAGGCAGTAATTGGCATATCAATGATGGCTTTACAAATATCTTTTTAATCTTGGACAATTCTAACCTAATGTTTAATTAGAATATCAGATATTTTTGGGAAGGCAGGGTTGAATGTGATTAGTAGAGGAATACAATGTTGGTATTTGTAGCATTAATGGGATGCGAATTGTATTAAAATTGTGTCTGTCAAGGGATTTAGCTTTGTTGGCTTGTTTTCAATATCATGGGGTCTTATCCACTGTTACTAGTGTAACACTGTTACTAGTAAAATGCCTTTTCAGTTTAAACATCTTCCATTATATCAACTGGTCTAACTCTAATATTGATAATTCTTTCCCTTTGTCTTATCCATCATCATCATCATCAACACCAATTTTAGGCAGGCAATAAATCATGATATTACCCTTATGCCACATATATTACTAGTTTGATTACACCAAACAAACATTTTGTATCTGAACCTTATGACAACATCAGTTGCTCAGAATATTGCTTTGAACAAACAGATTTTAGAATTTGCATTTTAGTCTGTCACTCATACCCACCAAATTTTCAACATTTATTTACTTGGAATTTGTATAATGATATGCAAACTTGAAAATACAGAGAAATGTGTTTCACACAACTTTTTATGAAATTAGGCCCGTGCATATACTTTAAACACAAAATTTGTGCTAACGCCACACTCTGTGCATTGTTCTATTGTAATTATTATTATATTCACTTTTCTTCGTCAAAATAAAAAAGTTGATCTGGCAGCAATCAGACATGAGTATGTGGAAAGTCCATGGTATGGTTGCTATGGAATTCATTTCATGGTATGGTTGCTATGGAATTCACCGTGTTGCACTTTTTTGTACATCTTTATGATATTCTGGTTGACAGCTGACTTTGACCTATTGACCTTTCCCACTGTCAACAGGGCATGGATAGAGAGTGCAATTAAAACATTAGCTGGTGATATTTCTTGCTATTAATTCATACATGATATACTATACAAAAATTCATCCACAATTTCAGCTTTGAATGAAAGTTGTTCATACCTAAATTTGATGTCTTTTGCTAGAGCACACAGGTGTGTTACAAGAATTAATAGTTACTATTATTCAGAAAATCGTTTTCATTTTTCTCCCAACAACTGACAAAGTAGTTCATTTTTTCCATATTTTACCAAGAGCTGGTGCCAATTTTGTGTAAAGTTCATTATGATATGCTGCATTCTGTGATATATCATCAATGACAGAATTCTAAAAGTCTATCACCTTGCTGTTCAGCCTGATTAACCCTTTTCCTGCCAAGTCCATATTTCACCACCAGGTCAAGATGGTTAAAATTAATGAAACACAACGTATTCATATGATGTATTTTAACATATTACTGTACATTTGAAGGCTGTTGAAAACATAATACTGTAAAGTTGATTTTTTTTGGACAAAAGATGCTATAAACATACCAAGCCAAGTGGGTGAAAATACGTCATGTTTTGGCTCAATACCGTTTTTTACTGACTTGGCTGATGGGGAAGTGATACAGTTATTACTGTCTGGCAGGAAAGGGTTAACAAAACAGTCAATCTCAATATGACATGGTAACCATAGCAACACACTTGCATGTAACCTACAGGGTATTTGACTGTTCACTGCCAATAAGACACGTCTTCTACTGATTTAAAACTTTTCACATTATCAAAGAAAGGCCATGAAATATAAACCTTTCATGCATTCTTTAGATCTCATTGATTCATAAAATTGAACAATTCCAGTTGCTTGGTATGTGGAGTGGAAATCATAGTATCCACGGTAACCAATGCAAACGGCCTTTTCCACAAACAGCTTTGTCAGATGCTTGGCCTCAGAAATGATTCTGGTAGTTGGCAACAACAAACTAATTGTATGTATATCGGCTTAGCTGCAGTGTTTGGAATGACTACCAAGAGAAAGTACCAGGGTTTTTGTGAACAACTTTTAATCACCTTTGATAATTTGTCCACTTTGTAATTTGATGGTTGTGTGTCAAAGGTCATTGTTTGTATCCGGGCATTCTTTTTCAACTCTACCATCAATTCAGCTGGAATGTAAGGTGTATGTCTGTATACACATGTACATGTACACACCAAATAATACAGAGTTTTGCTTGTGTGATTAAACCATTATTTAGTTGTCCAATACAAGTAAGATGTACAATGTACAATATACAGTTGTTATATGATAAAAACAGTGTCAGGTTTGTAAGCAGAACTTATAAGATAAGTTGACATGGAGGAAATTGGGATTATGTCTCACCAAGATAGAAAATACAGGGATACCAGTTTGTGTTCTCAAACCCACTGTTAAAATGCAACTCATAACTTTGTTCAAACTGAGCACAATGTATACATTGCTTTATAATCAATGCAAAGATGTTGCACAGCCAATTATATCTTATTGATTGTATTGCTTCAATTGAAATAAATAGACAGTAGTCTTTTTGTTATGTGTACAAGTATTTATTTTGAACATTGCCATGAAGCCATTACAACAAAACATGGGTTTGGATAAGACAGAATGTGCCTCAAGACGATTTCAGTCTCTTATTTACAATTGTTATACCACTTGTGATAGCTGATATTATAGTCCTTGAAGTAAGCAAATTTTTCACCATCTTAGTTTTGTGAAAATGAAAACTTCAAGTTTTCCCTTTTGAGTTAACACAGTGGCCATTTGAATATCAAATATCACTAAACGTTGGTAATTGTTTATCTTGTTGCAAAGTTGATCTTGATTTTTATTCTCCAGTTGCTGAGAATCTGTGAGCATGCTCAACAAACCTTCAACCAAAGTAGAATATGTTTATATTTTCCCTCTCTCATGAAAATATGACTGCAACAGAAAGTTGCTTGTTTCAGTTGCTAATCAAAACAATAAAAGATGTCAGCTACTGACATGTGCCATTACAGATTGTCTTTTGCCAATTGAACAGTTAACATGTCATTTGGAATAATCAATACTTCAACTTGTTGTTGTTTTGCTATACCAACCATAACCAATTTCCCCATTTTCCTGTGTAAGCTATTCTGTATTGCTGGCTGCACCATGATTTGAGAATTTGAAAAATTACTGTCTCCCTCATCATTACTGAAAATGAGAAAAGACACTACTGAGCAGTATGTTTGAGGATTCACTTACAAAGTCAGGGTGATTTTGTTCACCTTGGAGTCAACTGAATGCAATGACATTGTTTTATTGAGAAATCTGATGATACCAATCTTTGTGAATTATGAGATATCTCTAGTTAGCAGTCTGTCTGCTTGTAGAGCTGAACAACTTAAACCATTTGGACTGATTCATTTCAACATTGACTGAATTTGGCCTTGTATTGATCTCTGTCAACTCCAAACCAATCATTGACTTAAAGGCACAGTGTATCTATGGAACTGGCAATAATCCAAAATAGAAATGTCTGTGAGTTCAGTGTCTAGTTTGACTGTGTCTGCATTGAAATCAGCAATGGTGTTCTTTCCATGTACTTGTCAACAGTGGATCTGGATGCATTGTCCATACACTCCTGAAAATGTCTGGAATTTTAAAGACTCCTGGAAAATCCTATAAATTGATAATCCACCCACAATTTTCAAAAACAAGACCATTATCCATGATGTTTTGAGGTTGTTTATAAAAAGATATATGTTAAAAATGATCTCTGAAAAATGGTGTTTTGAACCTCAAAAAGTCTGTGAAAATGGCTGAGTGCTTGAAAGTCCTGGAATTTTGGCTGAATTTTAGTGTACAGACACTGGGATGATAGTCTTCAATATGGTATGCACATCATGTAAATATCTGTAAAACTAAAGTCATATCTCAAGCAGTATGTAACATTGTAACACTCTCTTTTATAAGTTGCAATGAAACTTTCAGTAATTGTTTCAAAAAAAACAATTATTTGTGGACATCTCAGATTTCTGCCCCTCAGTTGAATACAGATACAAACAGTTCAAATGTCAAGTCTTGAACACATATCTTTATACAATGCCTAATAAAAGAATCAAACAACACACATTTGATGCAGGTATGAAGTGAAATATACTGCAGTCGACTTTGGTCTCCAAGGTTGCATCAATTTAACGTAGTGGGCCAGTTCTTCTGAACTTCATCCACTTCTAGTGTGAATGATTTCTTACTTTGCATGTAACAGTACTGTACTTCATGTTATTTTTGTTTCAGGACTGACCCGATGAGATGTTGGATTGCCGTCATATTCTGATTGAAGGACATTGATATCTGAAAGTAAAGAAGAAGTTCACATCAGTATTTGCCATCCAAGGATGAAAATTGTCTGGAAGGTTCAGGCTAAGAAGTTAGAGGTCTTAGTTATGAAACATTTTCAGTAATGTTTGTCTTACCACTTTTCCTGAATGTTATTGTGCAATAAAGTATGAAAATCACTATTGATAAGTAATTTTTTGTACAACAATTTCATAAATATGACAATTATGCCAAATTATACCATTGATTCAGTAAAATATTGAACAGTGCTTGAAATAAAATATTAGCAGGCAAGAAGTCTACAGCAGTGACAATGTCATTTTGGCATATTGGAGTGTATTTTAGTTCAGCATTAGATGTACCATTTCATGCAAGATGGCCTTTCTGTAATACTATAGAGAATATCAGTGACAGCAAAATACTGGAATATTGCAATGTTTAGTTCATAATTATCATCTTCTTAAAGATGTGACCGTACCATAGTATACATTGATTTTTATGTATAATTTCAAAATACGTCTGTAGACAGAGAATATATGGATCTTATAACATGGTATTTTTATCAAGAATTTGAAATACAAGGGCAATCATGACGGTGGTGGAGGATTTGAAACACACTGCTAAAATGTCTTGTGGAGAATGGTCGGCCATCAAGCCAGCAATAATTTCAAATCAACAAGTGTCAGTCACTGTGTATTTTATCAAAGTCATTGAAAACTAATTCACTGTGTATTTATCAGAATCATTGCAAACCAAACTAGTAGACACTGCCCTGGCTGCCATTTTTTTGTACTTGTATTTTGAAGATCCATTGCAGTGTTTCCACTGCCTACATGCCAAACCTAAATTTTTTTTTTTTTTCGGCTTTCACATGTGTACTGTTACTTTGTTCATAGTCTTTCTGTCCTATATAATATCTGTGTAATACGACTTTTGACTGATGATTTTTGGATAACAGAAGTTTGCTATTATTTGATATGAAATTAATTATTACGGTTGACAAGTTGTTCTTACTTTATTAGCCATATTGGCAATGACATACTTCTGATACACCAGTTTAAGTGAAAATGACAGCTTTCTTGAAACTTGGCACAATTTTGCTGTAAATTTGTATGATATTCTATGTGTTACTGTGTACTTCAAATGCAATGAATACCAGGTTGATACAGCTTGTCAATTGTTTACCTTTTTATTCTGCCATCAATTCAAACTAAAATTTTCATCAACTTATGCCAACTCACCACAGCCATAGTGTAATATTGAACATTGGAGTATATCAAGGAGTCTAAAATTGAAAACCCATTGTTTCAAGATGAATAGAAATATTTTGCTTTGAACACATTTTGAAGTGACCATATCACAGTCAATCATTCGTTTTCTTGCCTTCTATCCAGATTGTCAGAAAACCATGGCCAGCTAGAGTCAAATAAGTAACACAGGATGCCTTTTACTTAGACTCATTTCAGGAATATGTTACCTCCGTAATTTATGCCGACTGCCTTCTGAAAGTCGATATGTTGTGAAGTTTTGTTCAGTTTATGCAAATGATGAAATATGAGTACTTTGTCAATATTAAACAACCAGCCTCACCTGTAATGTATTGTGTACTTGAGTTATTGTTCGGTGTCTATGTGTGCGGTGTCCTAACTTATGCCGACATTTTTTCTGTCATGAGTGGCAGATTATGTTTATCGGTATTGTTTATTATAAATATGAATCATTGAAACAGTCAGTTCAGTTCAATGTAGCCATCTAGTCGTTCAGAGCATACAATATCTTAAATTTGTATGCTTGAGGAAACTCTTCTGAAGAATGTACAGAAATCCTTGGTCTGTCATTCCCTGCAGCATTGATCTGGAAATATCGAGACTACTAAAACCTTTCATCAAAGTATCCAACTAACACATGGTAGTGCACAAGTGTCTTACATCTACACGTCATTATCTTGCCTAAGTCAATTGTACACCATACCACATCACACAATTCAGGACTCGTGTCCTGAAAGCCAAGGAAGCTTTTATTATGAGGGGTTGGCTGGAGGAACTGGGGAGGAGGGTCATATTGTGATTAAAGATAGGTTCTTGGAAATTAATATCAAAAGAGTTAATTACCTGGCTATAGTGAGTCGTTTTCCTCCTAGAGTTTTGAGCAAAAATTTTAAAAAGTCAAAATCTAAAAGATTCAGACAAAAATATCATTATGGTTTATTTTGATGTTAATGATGACAATGCTGAAATTGAAATAAGGCTTTTAAAAGGTATCAATTTTCACAGGTGCCATCCTACTTGAACGTGAAACCATTAAATCAATAATAGCCTAAAAAGTGTTTTATATTGATCTGAAAATATTTACTCTGCTAGAGATGGATCCGAGCAGTTGAGTAAACCCGTGTACAATTCTATTTTCCGTTTCCTAGCAATCTTCGAAGAAGGCAGTCAAATTTGTGATTGTGAGATGCCCCTTACTTCAGGTCAGCAAGATTTGCGCCGCCAGCGACTAAGTTGCAAGATAATATTTGAACATTTTGACAAAATTTCGTCGATTTCGGGCCAAATGAGATTGGATCTAGTTGTAGATGATCTTTAGGGCAACAATAATGGAAATAAAGCTAAATTCAGGGTGTGCGCCGCTTTACCCGCTCCGACTCTGACGTAAAAGGGCCAAAATCTACATATTCCGCAGTTTTCGCGTAACGGTCAAATTAGTATCGTCCAAAATCGGAACAGTGAAAGGGGTTTTGTGGCATAAGTGTGAGTGGCTCATTTTAAGGGACCGTCCATATATATATTGACCGGGACGCTGGGATTCATCGAGCAAATATGAGCTGCAGTTGAGTGCAGCATGAATGCTTCATAAAAAGAGAAATGTCTATGAGAGGGTAACATGACACTAAAACAATATCTCACCGAGTCGTAAGTAACATTTTTGTGCTTTAAACTATGGAAAGTAAGTTTCTACCATCGTCCCTTTTACTGAGAAATTGCGGCTATTCTCTGGATCTTTTGAGTTTCCGTACAGTTGACAGAATGTTTCAGTAAATGTATGATGAACGGAAGAAAAACATACTGATTTTGAATTCTCATCCAAACATAGACCACAGAAATGCTCAACTTAAATGAAAAATCTGACGGACTTCGAGTCACACACAACGTATTCTGTGTAAAGTGTGCATTCCTAGGCGGAATGTGCAAAGGAAAGAATATTTTAAACTTGGATCGTTAGCATTTAATTTACACATCTAAGGTTATATACTTTATTAATTTCAGTTCGAATTTAACATACAAAAAATTCATTTATACTCCGTTCACTATGACACAAGGGAATACATAATGATCGTTAACATTCTAATGATGAAAAGCAATTACGGTTACTCGCAGTGACCTTTCATTCTCAGTTTTACTTTTAGCATTCCATCGATTTGTTCAGAGATGAATATGAGGATACGTCACCAATTAGAATCTACAATAGTTTAAGAATGAAAATGAAATCTTACAGTCTGTTAGTGAAACAAACAAAATTTGCCAATCCTGTGTATGGATACTTCTAAAGAACTGCGTGAAGCCTGGGTAAAAATCACCGTGAAAGACTTGCCGCTGTCACTAGACGACAGTGCAATTCAAGGCGCGTTGACGGACATCGGCCTGACAATCAAAACTAGACTTATCAGGCAACGATGGAGAATCAACGGAAAACTTACAAACATTTGCAATGGTGATCGAGTAGTCTTTATTGAAAAACCAAAAGAAGAGGTACCGAGATTTATCAAGGTGGGTTTTTTCACTGCTAGACTTTTTATAGCAACAACTCATCAAGAGACAACTCAACAACAACGGTGCAACAACTGTCTACAGCTGGGACATTTGAAATACCAGTGCGAAAATTCCATAAAATGCAGGCTTTGTTCTGGTAGTGGACATCTTGCGAAAGAATGTCCCGCCAGCAATTCTATTGAACCCAGGGGTGTGAAAAGCTTCACGCAAACGACAGCTTCGCCAGTTCGGTCCGTTCTGTCACACGATAAACATCTTGCTACACAATCTCTCCCTGATGTAGCGTGCTGTGCACCTCCAGACTTCTATACAGCCGACACCGACAAGATGTCGACATAGTTGCCTTCTGCGCCGGTCTTCAGGCGACCACAAGCCATTCCGTTACAACCCACAACCAAAGACATTCGAGTCAGCAATAAGAATACGACAGCAGTCCCTGATGAGCAAACTCATGACAGAAATGAACCATCAACGTCATCCGACCAACGTGCTGTGCAGAAATCAATCACGTCGTTTTTTGGCGGGAAACAATCATCCACAACAACATCAGCGAAAGTACAACATCATCATGACGACGGGGATGAAAAGGTGTCTGATAACAGCGATTCGACACACATCAGCGAAAGTGGAGAAGAACAATTCCTTGATTGTGACACCACGCGAGAAGATGTGTCAGACTTTTCCCCAGAATCACCACCCATCGTTCCAAAAGGTATGAACAAAGACGGAAGCATGAGAAAGAAAAGAAAACGAAAGAGGAAGCAACACGGTAAATGAGTGACAAATTAAACATTTTGACTTTAAATGTAAGAGGCTTAAACGAAAAAACAAAACGTAGAGACATTTTTCAGTGGATCAGGTATCAAAAAGCGAGTATTGTCGTTCTACAAGAAATTCACGGAGAAGGGACAGATACTGACATTTGGGAAAAAGAATGGGGTGGAAAAATTATTTTCTCAAAAGGCTCGAACAACAGTAGAGGTGTCGCTATTCTTTTTACCAAGAAACTTAATTTTCAAATTGACAGTGTTTACACAGATAATCAAGGTAGAATTGTAATTGTAAATGGTACTAATGACAAGAAGGGTTTTTTTTGTGTGGTGTTTACGCACCCAATGAGAGTGTACAGAGAAAGAATTTCTTTTTGAATTTGACAAATCTAATTGATAAACATTGTATTTATGAAAATCTGGTTTTAGCTGGTGACTTTAATTGCACCTAAATCATCTTGATAGAATTTCTCATTCTGTAACTGTTGATAAGTCTGTTAATTGCCTTCGTAAGTTGTTGAATCATTTTGGCCTTGTTGATATTTGGAGACAACAACATCCTAATTTGCAACAATTTACTTGGCGACGTTTACGCCCAAACGCAATTCACAGCAGAATTGATTATATTTTCATTGCCAAACACCTTGTTAAAAGTATAAAAAAGTTGACATAAGGCCTGCGCTGAAAACTGACCACAAGGCTGTATATTTTGAAATAGTCCCTAAGAAAAACGACAGAGGAGCTGGCACCTGGAAGTTCAATAATTACTTGCTCAATAAGGAAGATTATGTAAGCAGTATGCGAAATATTATTAGATCATGTAAAATCAATTACGCAAATATTAGTGCAAAAGTCAAATGGGATTTGACAAAAAAAGACATAAAGGAGTTTACAACTGTCTATTCTCATAACGCTACAAAGAACAGTAATCGTACTATACTGGAATTAGAAAATCAGTTGTGTTCAGAAAAACGTGTGATTTATGAACCATCAGATATCAATATTGAGATTTACAGTACAATTGAAAAACGTCTGGAAGATTTGTACTCCATGCTGGCCGAAGGTGCACAAATTCGCTCTAAAGCGCGTCGGGTGGAAAAGGCGAGAGAAGTACAAAGTATTTTTTTAAGTTTAGAAAAAAGTAACGCAACGAAGAAAGAGATGAATCACTTTGCACAAGTGATGGTAAGCGCGTGTTTGATACAGAAGAAATTTTACTATTCTCTGGATCTTTGAGTTTCCGTACAGTTGACAGAATGTTTCAGTAAATGTATGATGAACGGAAGAAAAACATACTGATTTTGAATTCTCATCCAAACATAGACCACAGAAATGCTCAACTTAAATGAAAAATCTGACGGACTTCGAGTCACACACAACGTATTCTGTGTAAAGTGTGCATTCCTAGGCGGAATGTGCAAAGGAAAGAATATTTTAAACTTGGATCGTTAGCATTTAATTTACACATCTAAGGTTATATACTTTATTAATTTCAGTTCGAATTTAACATACAAAAAATTCATTTATACTCCGTTCACTATGACACAAGGGAATACATAATGATCGTTAACATTCTAATGATGAAAAGCAATTACGGTTACTCGCAGTGACCTTTCATTCTCAGTTTTACTTTTAGCATTCCATCGATTTGTTCAGAGATGAATATGAGGATACGTCACCAATTAGAAATCTACAATAGTTTAAGAATGAAAATGAAATCTTACAGTCTGTTAGTGAAACAAACAAAATTTGCCAATCCTGTGTATGGATACTTCTAAAGAACTGATATGAAGCCTGGGTAAAAAAATCACCGTGAAAGACTTGCCGCTGTCACTAGACGACAGTGCAATTCAAGGCGCGTTGACGGACATCGGCCTGACAATCAAAACTAGATTTATCAGACAACGATGGAGAATCAACGGAAAACTTAAAAACATTTGTAATGGTGATCGAGTAGTCTTTATTGAAAAACCACAAGAAGAGGTACCGAGATTAATCAAGGTGGGTTTTTTCACTGCTAGACTTTTTACAGCAACAACTCATAAAGAGACAACTCAACAACAACGGTACAACAACTGTCTACAGCTGGGGCATTTGAAATACCAGTGCGAAAATTCCATAAAATGCAGGCTTTGTTCCGATGGTGGACATCTTGCGAAAGAATGTCCCGCCATTAATTCTATTGGACCAAGGGGTATGAAAAGCTTCTCGCAAACCAAAGCTTCACTAGTTCGGTCCGTCCTGTCACACGATAAACATCTTGCTACACAATCTCTCCCTGATGCAGCGAGCTGTGCACCTCCAATCTCTATACAGCCGACACCGACAAGATGTCGACATAGTTGCCTTCTGCGCCGGTCTTCAGGCGACCACAAGCCATTCCGTTACAACCTACCACCAAAGACATTCGAGTCAGCAATAAGAATACGCCAGCAGTCCCTGTGAGCAAACTCATGACAGAAATGAACCATCAACGTCATCCGACCAACGTGCTGTGCAGAAATCAATCACGTCGTTTTTTGGCGGGAAACAATCATCCACAACAACATCAGCGAAAGTACAACATCATCATGACGACGGGGATGAAAAGGTGTCTGATAACAGCGATTCGACACACATCAGCGAAAGTGGAGAAGAACAATTCCTTGATTGTGACACCACGCGAGAAGATGTGTCAGACTTTTCCCCAGAATCACCACCCATCGTTCCAAAAGGTATGAACAAAGACGGAAGCATGAGAAAGAAAAGAAAACGAAAGAGGAAGCAACACGGTAAATGAGTGACAAATTAAACATTTTGACTTTAAATGTAAGAGGCTTAAACGAAAAAACAAAACGTAGAGACATTTTTCAGTGGATCAGGTATCAAAAAGCGAGTATTGTCGTTCTACAAGAAATTCATGGAGAAGGGACAGATACTGACATTTGGGAAAAAGAATGGGGTGGAAAAATTATTTTCTCAAAAGGCTCGAACAACAGTAGAGGTTGCGCTAGTTCTTTTTACCAAGAAACTTAATTTTCAAATTGACAGTGTTTACACAGATAATCAAGGTAGAATTGTAATTGTAAATGGTACTAATGACAAGAAGGGTTTTTCTTTGTGTGGTATTTACGCACCCAATGAGAGTGTACAGAGAAAGAATTTCTTTTTGAATTTGACAAATCTAATTGATAAACATTGTACTTATGAAAATCTGGTTTTAGCTGGTGACTTTAATTGCGCCATAAATCATCTTGATAGAATTTCTCATTCTGTAACTGTTGATAAGTCTGTTAATTGCCTTCGTAAGTTGTTGAATCATTTTGGCCTTGTTGATATTTGGAGACAACAACATCCTAATTTGCAACAATTTACTTGGCGACGTTTACGTCCAAACGCAATTCACAGCAGAATTGATTATATTTTCATTGCCAAACACCTTGTTAAAAGTATAAAAAAAGTTGACATAAGGCCTGCGCTGAAAACTGACCACAAGGCTGTATATTTTGAAATAGTCCCTAAGAAAAACGACAGAGGAGCTGGCACCTGGAAGTTCAATAATTACTTGCTCAATAAGGAAGATTATGTAAGCAGTATGCGAAATATTATTAGATCATGTAAAATCAATTACGCAAATATTAGTGCAAAAGTCAAATGGGATTTGACAAAAAAAGACATAAAGGAGTTTACAACTGTCTATTCTCATAACGCTACAAAGAACAGTAATCGTACTATACTGGAATTAGAAAAGCAGTTGTGTTCAGCAGAAAACGTGTGATTTATGAACCATCAGATATCAATATTGAGATTTACAGTACAATTGAAAAAACGTCTGGAAGATTTGTACTCCATGCTGGCCGAAGGTGCACAAATTCGCTCTAAAGCGCGTCGGGTGGAAAAAGGCGAGAGAAGTACAAAGTATTTTTTAAGTTTAGAAAAAGTAACGCAACGAAGAAAGAGATGAAATCACTTTGCACAAGTGATGGTAAGCGCGTGTTTGATACAGAAGAAATTTTACGGGGTCAGAAGAAGTTTTACAGTGACTTATATAAGGCTAAAGATAAAGAGGTTTCATTAAAGGATTTTCTTGGTGAAACTCCAATTCCCCAACTCTCGGACGACCATAATAGTATTTGTGAAGGCGAATTATCAGAAATGAGTGTCTTGCAGCCCTCAATAGCATGGCAGTAAACAAATCTCCAGGCTCAGATGGTTTAACTGTTGAATTTTACCGTTGTTTTTGGCATGAAATTTGTGATTTGTTAGTCGCTTCTTTAAACGAAGCCAACAGAAGTGGTGTCATGTCAGTCTCTCAGAAACGAGGCACGGTGTGCTGACTCGCCTTTATAAAAAGGGTTCAGAAGATGATTTGAATAACTGGCGTCCAATTTCCCCTCTCAACACAGACTATAAAATAGCTACCAACGCCCTGTCCAATCGATTAAAACTTGTTCTTCCATCTTTAATCCACAGAGATCAAACAGGCTATCTAAAGGGACGTTTTATCGGCGAGAATATTAGACTGATTGCTGATATCTTTCACTATTCGAAAAAACAATAGGAATGGTGCTACAATTTTTGTTGATTATTAAAAGGCTTTTGATAGCGTCAATTGGAATTATATTAATGAAGTTTTACTTGCCATGAATTTTGGACAATCCTTTCGTCAGTGAGTAACAACACTTTACAATGACATCCAGAGCTGTATTCTGTACAAAGGTTGGTGCTCTGAATACTTTAATCTTCAAAGAGGTGTCAGGCAGGGCTGTTCTTTGTCAGCCCTGTTATTTGTATTGGCGATCGAAATATTGGCATGTAAATTAGGTATGACAAAGGCATCAAAGGTTTTAATTACCTGGTCCAAACAACACAATACGTGAAGCAAAGATTTCATTATTAGCAGATGACAAACTATTTTGTTGAAGATATTGCCTCTGTTGAATCAGTTCTTACAGTTATGGAAATTAAACTTTCACAAATGTAGCGGGTTAAAGCTGAATAAGAAGAAAACGACAGGGGTTCCGTTGGGCAAGTTTAGACACAAGGATGTGAAAGTTGGTGACAAACCCTGTGAAACACTGGGTGTATATTTTGGTTATGATGATATACTGGGGAAGAAATTAAATTGGGAAAAAAGTGAAATCACTCGAAAACTTGTTAAATTCTTGGGAAGGCGCCACTTTACAATTTATGGGCGTATTGTTATTTCAAAATCTCTTGCTGTATCAAAGATAATGTACCTTGCTTCTGTAATTGGTATACCAGAAGATATCTGTCAGAAAGTCCAAAATCTTATTGACATCTTTGTCAAACGAAAAAGAAAAATTTCAAACAAAGTGCTTGAAAGAGGTTACAAATGCGGATGTACCAAACATATCAATGTAAATGTCAAGTGCAAGCACTGCAGGCTATGTGGGTGAAAAGATTAGTGGAAAGTAAAGACACCGTGACGACATGGACAGCGTTACCATGGTCGTACTTTTATCTTGATAATAACACAAATTTATTACAGAAAGTAAGTTTCTACCATTGTCCCTTCTACTGAGAAATTGCGGCTATTCTCTGGATCTTTTGAGTTTCCGTACAGTTGACAGAATGTTTCAGTAAATGTATGATGAACGGAGAAAAACATACTGATTTTGAATTCTCATCCAAACATAAAGCACAGAAATGCTCAACTTAGATGAAAATCTGACGGACTTCGAGTATCAGTCACACACAAACGTATTCTGTGTAAAGTGTGCATTCCTAGGCGGAATGTGCAAAAGAAAAGAATATTTTAAACTTGGATCGTTAGCATTTATTTACACATCTAAGGTTATATACTTTATTAATTTCAGTTCGAATTTAACATACAAAAAATTCATTTATACTCCGTTCACTATGACACAAGGGAATACATAATGATGAAAGCAATTACGGTTACTCGTAGTGACATTTCATTCTCAGTTTTACTTTTAGCATTCCATCGATTTGTCCTGAGATGAATATGAGGATATGTCACCAATTAGAAATCTACAATAGTTTAAGAATGAAATGAAATCTTACAGTCTGTTAGTGAAACAAAAAAAATTTGCCAATCCTTGTATGGATACTTCTAAAGAACTGATATGTTTTAGGAATGTGAATGCAAGCCAAATATATTTTCCTTTTACGTAAGCTACACTCTAAAGTCTAGTGCATATAGGATAGAAAATTCCCATGATATATCAAATTTTTGTCGCTACTTGCAATACCGGTGATGGACGGTCGGCCGAGTGACGAAGGGGCCATGTTGTACATTGCGGATACAATAATTCAAACAGAAACGCTAATAATTTCATACAATTTTCAAAATGACACCATTTTGTCATTTCATTGTCTTTTATGTGGAACTTCGTATTGTACCTGTACTAATTCTGAGTCAAAACGGGGCCACTGTTCGGGACAAAACCTTTTCGCAAGGTCAAGTTACAGTAACTATACATACTCTCTAAGATCAATAGTTTATTTTTCTTCTAAAATTAATAATTTCCGAAACAATCCGTTATCTCTATCTTCTGTGAACGACAAAACAACAGCAAATCATGGAGGAAAAATGCTTTCTTACCAAATCTTCATCATAGCAAACGAAGTACTTACAGCGTAATGATAATTTCTATAAGTTATAAATCAACAGTTTAAGAGGCCGCAATTCGTAATATGACATCTGCAGAAAAACCTAAACTTTTCCGATGCATTTTAAACTCTGAACCATCCAATCCAATTATTTCTCATGCGGGTTTTAGCGAGATGGGGTTTGCAACAAGCTCATTCATTGTGCGTCCACGACCCTTTGTGCACATGAAATACATTCCAATCCTGACATGAAATGTAAGAAACAGAGATAGCAATTATTGATATATCAATTACACAGCGATTTATCATTAAGTTCAACACTTGATCGATATATGGAACTACACTTGACCTTCTGTGAAATTGTTTAAATTATTTTTTATCTCTATTTACACTTGAAATTGCAAATTGTGAAGTCTTCCCTCAAATAACGCCGACGCTAAAGTAGCTGCAAAGTGTCTCGCCTATCGTCTGAAAAATGTTTTTGACTAGCCTCATTAACTGCCAGCAGAGTGCCTTTTTCAAATTCAGAGATATAAGTGACTACATCAGGCTGATAGAGGAAATTCTCTGGCATACAGACGAAAACAACCTCCCGGGAATACTGCTTGCCATAGACTTGAGAAAGCCTTCGACAGTTTAGAATGGGATTACATTATGGAATGTTTAAAGGTATGGAAATCGATCCCAGGGCCTAGGAGTGGCACATGTAAAACAGTGTGTATCTTTGCGTCAGAGGCGGAATAAATCTATTTATCCAGGAAATCTTAATCCCGACTGCTATGTTTGTACGCACATAGAGCCAGTCGACGTTAGGGACACAAAAAACAACACGAGGAACAAACAGGCAGTGGTTTGAATAAAATCAATGTACCCAGTACTTCACCGATGTCTGTAACTCAGTACATGAAAATATTCGTAGCTTGACGCACTTTGAACATAGCTCGTAACAAGTGACAGCGGAAAGCCCACAGAACTACGTGTACAACTATAACAGCCACTCATGTAGTTGGCGCTCAGTGAAGATTTTTCGATCAACAACTTTGACGGATGATGGACTGACCTTTTCTACCGCAATTGTTATCTCCCTCGATTCAGCACAAAATTTTCGTATGGACTATTGATGCTGTGTTTACAGTTGTTACGTAGTGGTAAATCCTAGTCGTATTTACGACTGCTGCGTAAACAGTCACTGAATAAATTTTGCACGCATTTACGAGCACTGGATATTACTACCGTTTTTAATCGAAAACCGTCCGTATACGCACATGACAGTTGTGACAAAAACAACACAAAAAATCTGGCGTACATTGTTACTGCATTACTTTGACCAAAAAATCACCCAAATGCCGAACGGTGATCATATGAACTCTGCTGCAGGTTTCTGGACTAAACGACCCCAAACCGACCGGGTCCCAGTCAACTGTGCCGGGCTCGACGTCTACTCTATCAGCGTCAACTCAAACTTTCACTCCAGAAAACTTTACCCCACAAACTGGAATATACTAAATTTACCTTGAAAAAATTTCAAACTTTGTATCGTATTGAAAAAATCTTACCGGGGCCACGGAGCAAATTAAAAAACCAACAAACCCCAACAGAAACAGTGGAATGATCATTAGTGTGCAAGGTCGCTGTATTATATGTCAGGGTGAAAAAATCTATAGCTTTGAAATTTCTGGACTGTACAAACGGCGGGGCAGAATTAGACAAGATTACGACCAATGTGTTACCGCCGATGGTACATAACGTACTGTTGATAGCAGGTAGTTCGGTGTCCAGTGAGAACACGATTCCGAATATATCACGGCTGTTATATTGAGCTGCCTCCGATCGAAAATTTTCAACACAAAGACATGATATCAATAATTTTGCGAGATTATAAGTACCCGCTGTCTTCTCGCCAAATAGCTGTGATCAAGATCATTATGATAGAAGCAATTGACCGCCGAACACCTGCTTGCTGATCTTATACACAACGTGTAAAAATGATTATTCCTGCTGAGAAATACGACAGCAAATATCGCAATGTGAATTTCTTACTATCTTCCTCGCAATGGTTTTGCATCTGTGTTTATTTTATCACGGTCACTGGACCATTTCTGACGATTTTTACTAACAAAGAATCAGTTCACACTCATCGTGGGAACACATTGCAAAGACGTTCACAAAATTTTCATCACATTCATCACATTACCGTAATCCCCGTTTCAAAGACGTAGGAAATGTATAATGATTTGTTTATCTTGAAAAATCCCGAACTGAAGCCTCTAAATACAAAATGATTTTTCTTCTGAACAACTTCCCGACAACTTTACAATCACACTCTGGTCATCACATGGCGGTTGTAACCGTACATGTGCTGCTGCCAATGGAGAATCAAAAGACTTCAAATCAACAGTCAAAACGTACGGAAAAAGTATCAATATCCAAGCAATGTAAAACAATAATTTTGATAAGGTCAATTTATTGTATATTATAAAAAATCTCCAGACCCTCGGAACAGCGTAAGATTATGATCTCACTCATTCGAATACTACACTCACACGGTAGGGTAAAAATATGGGAACTCAGATCGTTATATACTGCTTCCGTCAAACGAGTCCGCTTATCTAAAGACGGCAAAAATGGTAAAAAAGACGGTAAAATGACCATAATTATTATTGCTTGTCTCTGTAAATTTTGCCGACTATTCGTTAGTAGTTGTCGAATTTCTTGAGTTTGTCCGAAAACTATTTCAGTGAATGACGTAAGTTTCAAGACACCCGAGTGCGAACGCAATATCGATATGGAGATAGCAAAATCAGTCACAGACAATCGAGGAAGAACATAAGAGTCTATTAATCTGCGATTTAATTCATCCTAGGTTACCATGAAAGTAAAAAAGGTAATGTTGTGCCCTGGTTGGGAAAGAAAAGTTGATGAAGTTTTCAAAAAAACGTCAGCTAATACTTGAACAATTTAGTAAAAAACAAGCTCAGAAAAACGTATAGAGAAGAACGACATCACCGATCACGGCGATCTTCAGACCTTTTATCATGTTTCAGTCTGAACGGTCAACATTTGATGCTATAATCTATGTCAAGTGTCTCTTTTTGGTCAAATCCGACAGAGATGAATCAATCACGATTTAGTTTCATCGCCCCGACCCGACAGGAAATAATGAAGCTCATGGGCACCTGTATACATGTAATCGTGGCATGAACGTATCCAATGCCCGTCCACTGCATGAGCCATTGACCGTGCATCGCGAGCAAACAACGGTTTTGGATGTCACGAGAGCATTTTTTTCGCAGTCTGTGAGCGGTTGAGTGGTTTGGGTAGGCTGCATACATGTAGATCGGAATCGAGTTGATTTCGGCGGAAAACAGTTAGAAAGTAGTTTTTCGTGCTCCGTCCAAATTGGATCCGCATGTTGCCGGTTTTGTCCATGGTAATCAGCAGAGCTGTGGTGGGAGGCCGTATAACGCCGGGAATACACGTCATCGTACGCAGGGCTATGCCACAACATACTTCCAAAGGCGATCTATCGTAAAATATCGTACTGCAGGTCAACAAAAACATCACCCATTCATAGGCCTACAGGTACACATATCAACGAACAAAAAGGGAGAGGCAATCTGCTTGAAACCATGAAGTAGTCCGTTTGTGTCTGAATTCATTGAGGCGCGTGTTCAGTAACCGTTGGTCAAGTTTTTTCGTTCAGTAGTAAGAATCGTTTATTCATTGTTGACATCGTAATCGATCCGATGTACACAACAAATGTTTGATCGTTTGCACCTTTGCGCGTCCCCTCGTGATTGGCTGCTGTTTGAATGCTTTCATCTGTTGTTTGTTGGACGCTTCGAACACAGCATCGAAGCAGTTTTGGCATAAAAAATCAACTTAAAATGGAAAAAATGAGAGAATTTCGCCAACAGGGTGATGCCACAAGTATTCACAAAACGTAATATGTTGGAACAGTGCTTTAATTTACACCATGGTTGTTGAAAGATCCAGATTTTCGGGAGCATTCGTTGACGTTGTTACCATGTGCCACTCATGTTGGATTATGAATCCCCAGGGAGATAGGGGGTATTTATAGGCTCCCCCTGCCTTTAATACATACGGGTTTGGCCCACTCTTTAAACAATGGTTCATTACATGTTACACAGACTTGAGCAGTTGCGTTATGAACAATGGTTTCAGCACCTGATATTTTAACATTGAAAGGGGGGGTGAGACAAGGAGATCCATTGTCACCCTATTTGTTCATCCTAGCGATAGAAATATTCTTAATTAACTTGAATGATGACGCCAATGTCAAGGTGTATCAGCACAGGAATAGGTGAATGCAGATATGCCGCATTTGCGGATGACCTGACGACCTTTGTAACAGATGAACAGTCATGTGTGAGAGAATATTTGAAATGTTGCACGAGTTCCACTCACTCTCAGGCTTAATGGTCAACCCTACTAAAACGGAAGCTATTTGGCTTGGTAAGTGCAAAAGACGTAAGAAAAAACCATTTGGCATCAAATGGCCGACATCACTGATCAAAATTGCAGAAATTTTCATCTCGTATAACCAAGAGTTAAACACCACTCTCAATTATGCAACACCACTCAAGCAGACGAAGGAACTCTGGGAACATGGAAAAAGAGATCCCTGACACTCATGGGCAAAGTTCAGAGTTTGAAAACCTTTGCCCTATCACAACTTAATACGTACGTCATGAGAATGACCACAATAACACCTGAAATTCTTAAGAGATTTGAACAGCTTATTTTCAATTTCCTCTGGAATGGGAAAGATAGAATAACCAGAAAGGTAATGGTCAGAGGGGTCTCCGAGGGGGGCTTAAAGGCCCCCGATGTGAAAACTATGCACAAGCTTATGCGTATAAACCTTATTAAAAGGTATCTAGATGAAAACATAGAGCACCTCTTGAAACTCTTTCTAGACCATCGCCTAAAATCTGTGGGTGGAAAGTACCTATTCAAGTGTAATTTCGATATTAACTCACTCAGCCTGCCCCTACCGAGATTCTACCAAGAAATGCTTGAATCCTGGTCGGTCTGCAATGTTGCGGTCAATGACTCTGAGATTGACATTACTCTTTATTTTACACTCCATTACAAGGACGTATATCTCTCATACACACATGCTGTAATTAATAGTCAACACAACTAATTATGCTTATCCGTGGACTTATCAGAGGTTGGTCAACATCGGAAAGATAGTGATGTTAATTAAAGGAGCCCGTTTTAGTAACCATTCCTATCTTTCGCGATGTTGACCAACCCGTAAAAGACCTATACCACACTGCTGTGCCAAACAGTCTGTGATAATTCACTTCTCATATATTCACATCGTTTTCGTAAACATTCTAAAAATGTCCTTTCTATTCCGAATATAACGTAATTATACCTGGAGATACCTGGAATGGCGTTGTCTATAGCTAGAAATACAAACAATTGGTGTTCGTTGACAGATGGCTTAGTAATTATATTCAACCTTCTATATGCATATGGTTTGACCACCTTGTCAAAAGGCAAGACTGGTGGTACTTGTTGTGGGGACAATCACATGAAATCACCTTTGGGAACAATGGCACCCTGATATATAGTCTATAGTATAGTATATATGTCGACAAAGTGGGTGTATTCAAAGTATGTCACATTCATAGAATTTTATACTACATCTCCATCTACTACATCTACTACTGGTTAGACGTCTTCGTCATGTACTGTGAAGCAGAGCTCACAATTTGAGCCGTGCAACGTGGAAGAAGAAGACACTGTTCAGAGTTAGTGTTAGAAAAGTTGGAATAAGGGATTATTGGAATTGTAAAGTTTACTGTTACAGTTATTTGAAAATTCTTACCGGGACATTACTGTGAAGCAATTGTAACAGTCCGTTCCCTCGGCCATGTGATAAGTGTTGCTAAACTCACATGTCACTTCCACTGACTAAGGTGTGTAGCTCGCAGAATTGTATTGCGTGGTAGAGAACGCCAATTTTCAGCGTCCATGCCATGAACAGATGAGCAAAAATTGTCAAATAATAACACAAAGTTTGCTGTCCATAATATACATGCCAAAATCGGCATAGTGTTGTCCTTTTACGATATATATCCCTTATCAGCTCCTCAGTGTCCACGGAGCAGCGTTTAGGCTGAGTGTATGGAGGTTCAGGAGAGACTCACGTGCAAAAACCAGCACATGTTACGGTGCGCAGAGCTAGTAAACCAGTGAATGGAAAGTGGTTCGTTCCAGGCAAGCACAGCATGGCTGTACACAAAGTCCCCTCCAGATTCGTATTGGGAATGGGGTACTGTGATTGGGCCTTTGAAATGCATGATGATTATCATTGTCGGTTATACTATTATCGTCCAATCACAGTCCACAAACTATCCACCTGGATACATCCATTGGCCAAAATATGATTCATGGACACCGAGTGATTCAAGTCTTGCTCATATACAAGTGGATTTTACATGGGAACATGGCGTATTTTTCTCTGTCGTGACTTGAAGTAACTACTTTTAAAAGAACAGGTCAACACCGATGTGATTTACCTTAATATGGGTCATTTTCACACCAAGCATTTCGACACCAAGCATTTCGATTTCCTATATTTTCTGAAATTTCAATTCTAGGAAACGCCATAGTTTAACCTATAAACGCCTTGATTTATCATTATGAATACTGCACTCAGGCTGTACTATTCCCAGTGTGACAACATGCACCACAAATCGTCGTGAAATTTACAACATTTTCGTCAAGCTACAAGAAACCGTTTTCAAGGGACGTCCTCGCATTTAAAACACTGCTCGCCGTAAAAACAAAAATGGTAAACATAGCAATAGAAGCGCTAAAAGAAAACGAGTAATTGAATATTGACTTTCTAAAAGAAGTTTCTGTTTGCAAATCTGTCAGAAAGTGGTGACAGGCAATCCCAAGATAAGTTACCAACAAACATCATGAAAGATGTACCTCAAGTTCAGATCTGTATATAGTGTTCGCCCTAAATATCTATTCTCCCGGAAGTCAAGTTTACCAACATGGATGACATAGACTCTAAAAAGACGAGAAGACAGGAAAGAAATGACCGACAAGTGAATAGTTTTATATGATAGGTTTAAAATACTTTACATAGCACGAAACCACATTTAAATGCATCGTCCGCTCGCACGGGTCCGTTACTGCAACTGCAGTGTCCCATTAACTGCCTCTGATTTCGGGGAGCATCCTGCTGCCGGACAAAGAGACCTCGGCAAGCGAAGATGATTCAGATGCATTGATCAGCGATGCTTAGAGCAATTCATATTATTTTTTCGAGTCCGAAGCTGATAAGATTGTTGATAGACGGAGAAAATCACACCCGATGCGACAAACGTGACCAATATTGTAAACTGAAATTTGAAAACAGATGACGTTGACATATCAGAGGCAGAAGATATACACTGGTGACGTAAATACCGCAATCAGTGATAGCTAACTATTTGAACTTTCACCACCTGTATGTAACGGTATAGGCCATTGTTATCGTTGAAATTTCAACCTTGGCCTGATTCAACATATACCGTAGACTTGGATCAAGTCTGTGATTGTGAAAAAGGAAGTCATTTCAGCAAGGTTTTACCGCATTGATATTACTTTGTATTTGACATGTTTTCACTGAGATAACAGAATACGACTTTCACGCTTTTGTGAGGTGAACACTCTTGGTAGCAATTTGTAGATGCATTGAGTAAATGAGATCGGCAGTAACTTAAAGATTCTCGGAATCTCGCGATGTGAATTCCACTACATCAAAGTCCGAAAAAATGATATTACTCTACTACATCGCATTCACTATCAGTTTTTATTCACAGGGCAGTCATCGGCAATGTTTACCAGGGCAGTCATCGGCAATGTTTACCAGGGTTCAGTCATCGGCAATGTTTACCAGGATTCAGCTGTATATCAATGTATTGTCCAAGAGCTATTGTCTGAAAATTAAATTATCCAGTAACGAAGTAAAGTAACGCAAGTAATGAAGCTGTTACGTCCCAATTCTAGGTTTTATTTAAAATATCCTATATCGAACAATTGACACCCATAGCCAGCTATCAAGGCTACAGGTAATCTTCGCCATAGTTGTGTATACAGTCTCTAATTTACATGCCGTCTGACGTCATTTGAATATCACATTTTATTTTCCAACGTAATCCTGGCGACTGTATGTGACAAGAAACAGATTTTCGACACAGCCAGATTAAGACCGTTAATAGAGTAAGAGTTCGTAATCGATTAAAATTTGACGGAGAACAAATTAGCGTTTTGTAATATTGCGTGTAATATGCAATTTAAGAGCAATTTAAGACAAAGTGACTGCCATGTGTCATCAAGATTGGAATATCATTAATGTTCATGTACTTCAGTTGACGTACATGTACCGCATCATGATTGGTGTCTTCAAGTCCTGCAACGTTCAGTTTTAACTGAGTACTCGTTCCAAAATTCGATGGACAGCGATCATCTGAGGGGCCAGGTTACTAGCTGTATGGATGAGAAAATGAAAAATCGTAATAAATTAATGTATTGTGAAGGATTCTCTCAGCCATGTTGAAAATTATTAAACGACAAAGTATAGTTTATTACTGTGAACTTTTAAGTATCAAAGCATCACATCTCACGACAATTATTACTACGTCACTTTCTGACGTCACCTACCTTTAGCAGATGGTTCATCAATGACCAAGTCAGATATTGGGTATCATAATTACCTTAATGTGAGACACATCAACTTAACATTCTCTACTGATACACTTTTTTTTCATAAAAAAATTAAACCGACAAAATTTTACGATGAAAAATAAATGGAAGAAACTTTAACCTGATATAATTTCGGAAATACTATCCTAGTCATAATAATGACATATAATGGTAAATATTTTCAACATTAAAAATGAACCTAAATACATTGACTTACCGTAAGCCGTGCCGGTGTATCCCCACCTATGAGATAAATAGTGTACAGTAAATGCATCATGCAATTATGTAAATTTCTTCTTTAAATGACTTGATATCGTTTTGAATACATTGGTTGCTTTCTGTTTTGTGATGTAATAAATTCATCTGCGATCTAATAATGATTAGCCATAAGTTCCTTTGGTTGAAAGGAAACTCCTACAACAACAAAACTTCTATATCTGAAGAGACTTAAGGTGTGGAGTAGGGACCACGTGTAATTACTTTCAATTTCTATGAATGCTGGTACCGCTGGCCCGGTCGAATTACATGATTTGCACTCAACGATTTATGGTTAATTAGTGGAGTGCTAGCTTTTCGGATAAAAATGACATGTTCATTTGTGTTGAAGTTACTTACCAATCCCAGCATCCCATGGCGTTACCGAGGAGAATTGAATTAATCGCTTGTGGATAGATAATGATGATATCGTTGAGTTCAGCGACTTCGTTATATCCTGTATTCCTCGCGTATTCATCTCCTAAATACACCCTGTGGACAGAATGTTAGTTATCATAATAAAGATTCAACAAGACAAAGTTTGTCATTAAATGGTTGAATGGCCACTCTATGTTGCTAGATTTCATTTGAGGTAATTTCTTTGTGTGGATGTAAGATAGGCCTAGGTGGAATCTAGACACTATCTGATATTTTCTCCGAGGTTGAAATCTGCTGAACGATTAGCTCATCAAGAATCGATCAATAGTATATCATTCACTCAAGACTAATGACAATATTCTATTGACAGCTTGAACACCGAGACAAAGAGGCGTTTCTGAGATACTGTAAGAATTATTTCATAGTTTACCTTCCTTGTTCACAGCCATGCATGGCAATGTGCACCTTGCAGTCTACAAAAAAATGAATAGCATTGACTGTGATACTTGCACATCATAGGCTACGTCATAACAATATTAGAGTGATTTTGCACAGTGTTGATGGGCTTGTTTGGGTGATTAAAGTGTGAACAAAGGTAAACGTGAATAAAAACATGCCGATGGACCTGATACATTGATCTCAGAGTCATTATTTCCACACAATATTTATCCTAAATTCTTATTTTTATTTCTTCGTTTGTTTAAAGCGTACTTACTGCTGAATCTCCTATCACAACCGGAAGGTACATAAACGTATCCAACGTCATCCATACTGGATTGTGAAGGCAGCGAGGTATAGAAGAACTCGTCTTGATCGAATGCATAAAACTGATAGTATAAGAAAAGTAAACAGTCGAAAGTTTGTTAATTTCGTCGTCGCATCATACTAGCCAAGAGCAATAGAGAACAAAGCATCACAGTGCCTACTGGTCGACTTTCGAGGAAAAAGTCACATGTTTTATGATTTACGGTGTTGTTCTATTTTAAAACAGTAAACTGCAAGTGCACTTGTATTCTGCAAGACTTTAGTATTGGAAATATCAGAAGATATTCTCCAATTGAAGGCGTTGCAGGACAGGTAAAATGTTCGAGACTAAAATATGAATAAAAAGTTGAGACAATGCAACATGGTGCACGAACAGATGTAATTAAGTATTTTCCACTTATAGTTTGTTGATACCGTCATGTTTACATACCTAAACAATACTCATTATGATTCATTTGCGAAAACAAACAAATAAATAAATAAATAAATAAATAAATAATATACAATTGTATCACGCTACAACCTGTAAATACTTGGTGAAATTTTCATATTCGTAATTTTTGGAGAATTTTAGCTATATTTCGTGATAAAATATCCTTCTCTGAAACCTGTCTTTCTATTTCCTTTAAATTTGTGTGCGGGTTTCTAGTGGTATTCAGAGGGTCATTTGATGAAATTGTGGTGAAATTTGCATACTAATAGTTTGAGAGCAATTTGCAATTTTTGGTCAAAAAATCTCTGAAACCATTTATCCATTGAAAAGTTGTATATCATGAGTTCAAAACTATGACAATATTTTGCCCAAGTTCTCTTATATGCCAAACTAATTTACAGTAGGCTGCGTTCAGCAATTCTAATTAAATCTTTAAGTAACTTTATATCTGAATGGTCTTAAAAGACTAAAAGCACAGAAAGTCTTTAGCCTTTAGTCTTTTATTGTACTGTCGATGCTTAAACATTCATTTGCCACAGCGTCATCTACCTATGAGTGATTACTGCACAGGCACACTGTACATTGCATTGTTCTTCATCATCATGGAGTTTGCATTTACATCCAAACATTCAGAGTCATTTGAATATTTCGACCACAGCATGAACACAGCCACAGACGATATTTCCTACTGTACTGGATCACATTAGTTGGATGTACTGATCAAGAAAACAGAGTAATGAAACGCGAGAACCCTTCACTTTCGTGAATTTGTTACTTCTTCTTTCAAAATCGTATTTACAAGCATTTTCAGTTTACTCGATCTTACAGTTATATCAAAATAAATGTTATATCGAATACAAACTTACATCACCTCGAAGAATAGTATTTGATCCCGGTCTCTGCAAATGGAAACATGCGATATTATCAAAACAAATGTCACAAAATATTCACAAGATGTGAGCCAAAGCGACATTCAAGGTGACGACAACTTTCTTCAAAAACAGCATGATAGCCATGAATTACTTAAGTAGATCCGTTTTAAACGATTGAATGAATGAATGAATGAATGAGTGAGTGAATGAATAACGAATAACGAATGGATGAATGAGTGATTTAAAGATGAATTCAAAGATCTGGAAATATATATATTTAATGTGTACTGGTGAGAAGGGTTTCGGAGATTATCGTTATATGGATGATATTTCCATAGCAACATTTCAATTTATTGTGCTCTAACTTAGTAACTCTGAGGCCCGCAGGTCAATCTGGTACACAATATCTTTGTGTATATGTAAAACAGATAATCAGTCGCTTGGCAAGTACAATATGCTGGGAATTGCCCCCCCCCCCACCGTAAAACCGCCTGCCACGGAGGTGATAGCTATAATAAATTGAGAAACCAAACAATGGTAGAAATCGACGCTGCTGAACAAAATCCTGAGCGGGGGAAGGAGCCATTGTAAAACATAGCAATACGTTCTACGATCGAATTTTCAATTTTTTTTCAACTCTGCAGTGTTTCGTATCAGTTTCAGCACTGTTACATAAAGCAGTCATTAACTGTCGTCCAATAAGAACAACGTATTGGCGTGTTATGACACAATGATTATGATACAGTATGTATGTATGTATGTATGTATGTATGTATGTATGTATGTATGTATGTATGTATGTATGTATGTATGTATGTATGTATGTATGTATGTGATTGTGTGTGGGTGTATGGATGTCTGCGTAAATTCATTATGGTCGTCTTTAGTTTTAATACAGAAGAAGAAAAGACTCATTATTGAGGTCGGTAAGGATACAAAGTATTTTCATTTGGATTAAAATAGCACCAAGAGCTGATTACGTGATATTCATCAGAACTATGCAGAATATAATGGTGACGAGGTTGATTTGCTTACCGTAAGACCGCCATACATATGATTGAGAATCTCGTATGCAGCGTTATAATTACAATTGTTGATGTAAGGCGAGCCACGATAACTACAACTGTTCCCATAGAAATCTGTAGGCTAAGAAGGTTATAGAAAAGATACAATTGATTCAATATTACCTGTTCAGTTTCCCGTTTCTTTCACTTTTACAGGAAAGTCTCTGATTTTGTTCGAGTGATATCATCGATATACATTTCCCTAAACACAGACTTTGATCACATCAACTTTCGAGTACTGAAAGGCATGTCACTCGGTCACTCCGCCCGTCCATATGATTTAATTGGCGATGCTATTTCACAATTGGGAGAAAGTCACAAAGCGAAGTTTTATGATGATTCCTAACACTTAGTGCATTTGAATATTAAAAGGCTGTTGATTTCGCCACAAAGCTGAAGACTATGACGGAATATTGCAATATTCATACCGTTGCGTGTTCGGCATTCAGGTTGTATTTTGTTTTGATGTTGGCGCCAAATGCAAGGTAGTATTCTTCCACTTCTCTCACAGAACCTTAAAGCGACAGAGAGAAAGGGGAGCGATGTCAGTAAGGTGTACAAACAAAAGTTGCATGGCCGAAACTGTAACAGGCATTAAGATGATGTTATGTGTTACCACTAAAATCTTACAGAAATGTATTATATTTGTCTTGTCATGATTCGGTAGGGTTCTTTACGTCATTCATTTACCTTGCATGACAACAGAGTCCAGCGTACCACCATACACAAATACACGGTCATTAATCATGTTGTCGACATCGTCAATAGTGTTCGTCGTTAAAGCCGTATTTTTAGTGACCTGGACGAGATATGGTGTGTCAATAGTAGACGGTGAGTCCATACATCTTAAAGCAATGATAGAATTTGCCTGGGCACAGTAGTATGGAGCTGTTGGTGAAAAAATAGAATCAATTAGAATCTTATTGTACCATATGTCACATGATATTATGAGATGCTAATAAAAATTAACTGACGTTTTCCTTGCCAGTTCAACATACATTGGATTTTCTTTAGGCATCCTCCAACACCATTTTGATGCAAAATCAGAAAGCTGTTTGTTTGCCCTTTTATTAATCCATTGTTCCCCATTGGAAGTACATAATTTACCGTGTGTTCAAACAAATCTTCACTGACATATGTCACTCACCTCCGGCCATGACGCCAACTCCCATCACTTCACTAGAATATGCAACATGAAACTGTGTTGCAAAACAAGATCCTGATGAAATTCCACTGATAGATACCTTAGCTTTGTCAGCGCCATAATAACCTGCCAACATAACATAAAAAAGATGTTACGAAAACTCTAGATAGACACCCCCCCCCCCCCATTCTGTGCACAAAAATGAGTTCTACTATATTACTGGAAATTGAGGGCAAGACCCAGCAGCAAAAACTTTAACCGTAATGTCACTGTCATGAAATTTGCAGACCGTTGTTTTTTCTGTTTATCACTTGTCATTCTGTTTTGTTACGGACAGTCAGGATAAAGTCTGCTTGTGAGGTCAACAAGGGTGACATCAAGTCGATAACTTTCCTGTACAGATACAATGACAGCGGCATTCGCATGACCCGATGACAATACATTACTGTCTATACTCTTTCGTATTTGTTGTAAATGATTTATTTGTGTACATGACTATCGGTGTCTCTCCCCGATAATTTTTGGACTTCTCTAAACCATGGTCTCATTGAAATACGTATTCTTTCAACATGTGAAACAGACTTATTTGTAGTCAAGGCTATAATTCCCGACGATTAAATGGAATTTTTTTCTTATTTTCAAAAACACAACGTTCTCAGTGACAATGATATTGTGAAAGGCCATATAATAATATAAAGATATAACCATCTCTCTTGCAAACTTTTAAATCAAGGTTACACCAGAGAAAGACTTGTCTCTACATTTAAGCTCTTTTTCGGCAGATATCACAAGCTGGTAGATAAATACGATATCGCTCTTCGACAAATGAGCGCCGATAGCACCAGTGACATTGGTCCTTAGTTTGTGACCACTACCTATCTGACTTACAAATTGATATATGGCGGGTGCCACATGCGGGGCAGGATGCGCTTACTATTTTTGAAACACCTGACATCAATTATTGGTCTTTGTAAGAAGTCCATATAAGCTTCTTTCACATTTTTTATTTTGTTGTGTGTTTGTACCGGTGCTTTGCTGTCTGTTCTGTGCTGTTTTATGTCTATGTTTATAACAATTGACAATGTATTACTAATTTTGACCTACTGGTATTGGATTATGGATGTGTATGGTTGTGATTATCTATACTATATTCTGCGTGTGAAACTGACTCAAATTTTATGTCGAATATATCTGTTTTCTTACTGAATATTTTCAACGAGCACAGAAGATACAGAATCTCACCACAAAATTATTTTTCAGTTTTGATGTATCTAAGTCACTGAAGGCAATCAACAACCTTGTTTCCGAGATAAAGAGAATCGTAGAACTCCTTTATATTATCGTGATGGTTTTGTTTAACGTGAGAAGCATTTTTTTTCAGCTTATCAAAATATGTTTTTGTTTTGACCATCAGGGCTTGCACGCTATCCCAGCTTTGCGTGGAAATACCTTGAGAGAACTGACCCGCTATCACATTTCAGGCAGAACAGTGATTTTGCTCTTGACTGTCTGTTCTGTGCTGTTTTATGTGAAAAATAAGTAACATAAATACAAAATATGGCGATTTTATCTCCATCTGCGATAAGACTGAACCCCAATATTAGTAGTTGAAGATTAATGTAACATTTCTCCGCCTGGGAAAATTTCTACTGAAAATTAATGTTGAAGAGACAGTTCTGCTTACTGACATCCTGACGATTCTAGATTTTACTATTTCTGATCTCGTTGATGCTCTTCTCGTAATTATGAAGTCACTATAACAGTTAAATAGACAGTTGGAACTAAGATGACGATTAATAAATTGACTAATTCACTGTGTTATTTATAATCTACTGTTATTAATAATCCACTGAGTTACTAAAATCCACAGAAAATGTGATACATCAGCCTACGTCCGTTACAAATATTCTAAAATATGCATCGTATTTAGACGATGTATATAAGTTGACGATATTTATGAACCTATAATACCGACCGTGTTGTACCTCATCGACGACATATCCTCAGAAAGATCAAAATCGCTCTGGTAATTTCGTCACAATTTCAACAAATCTGAACCTTTCTGACAGAGTGTCAGAGTTTAACCAATAACAAAAAATATGATTAACGCAATTGGAACCAATTTGGGAGAATTGAATCTTTACATTTTTCAAATTTCTTAAAAATGTTGGGTGCCCTATAGCTGAATGTTGCAATATAAGAATATTACAAATTAATCATGAAAACAATTACATTGCTCAAGGAGAAAATCAGATGAGTTTACATTTGCAGATTAAACCGACATTAGTTCACTGTCCAATTATTCCAAATTAGTTCCAGTCGTATTAATTATAGTAAAGGCTGAACTCGTTACCATGCTGTAATCTCTGCAGACGTACAAGACAGTTGATTTCAGGCACTGATGTATTTACCGTATGATCAAGAAAGCGTCCTCAAATTCAAAAGTGAATGTAAATATAAATGTGATTATCAATGCGTATAGTGAGAAAAAAACAGATCATAGTGTGAGGTAAATGGACACCAATTCACAGGCAACAAAGTTCAAACTTGATAAACTCGGTCTTTTTAACAGGGGTTACGAAACAAGGGGGTTACGAAATTAGAACACTTTTGGGTCAGTTAAGTGCGAACAGAAGCATGTGTCTAGCTCATCCCTGTAAACCTATCTTAATCATTTTCAAGTTTCAAAACTAAAAAAGACAACACTTCGAGGATTACTAACGTGCGAAAATAGATTACATCTCGTCGAAGTGATAAAACAAAGCAAACGCCGAATCATAATTTCTTTGACGAATTTGAATCTCAATAACAACAAACACGCCATATTATCGCTGTCCTATCTCATCGAGTGAATGAAGGTTTTGTTCTTTAGCAACCTACAGAAGCCCTCAAGAATGTTGGCGCTGACACTTACATGGATGTGTGGGAAAATTTGGGCAAAGCAGCATCTGTCATACCGTGCAGTGATCAAAGTTTACAAGAGCGTACACGCGAACCATGAATGCCAGCAGTTCCACTCTGCAGTGTTTCAGAATTTGAATCTGTCGAATTCGCTTGGAACGCAGTGTATCAATTACTTCTGACGATGAAGATGTTTGCCGAGTTTTTTAGCTCATACAAAAATGACTAGTTTAGAGAAGATATAAGGTGAATTGCAATCCAACTGAGATAAACACTGAGATAAGATAGAGAAATGTCATCGCAATTAGGTCACCTATTAATATACTCTGGCTAGCATCAACAACATTTCTTCAATACTAGCTATCATATCGCGTGCATGAAAATGGTATTTAGTGCAATAACACAGTCAGATGCTACAATGATAACGAAATGCTAGCTTGACCTGAGTTTAAAAAGTCGTTGATAATAAGAGAGTAAAGAAATCATTTTATCAAATAGGCATAAAATACGACATTAATCTAGTTCTCTTCAGCAAACCATTAGTCCACGGGCTAGAGGGTCCACAGTGTTGCCTTTCCCAATAAACACTAATACGATTGGAACTAATTTGGGATATTTGGATGGTGAAGTAATGTCTTTAAATCTGCAAATGTAAGTCAATCTGCTTTTCTTTTTACGTTACACACTTGTTTTATGAGTAATTTGTAATATTGAGACATTCAGCTATAAGGCACCTAACATTTTTGAGAAATTTGAAAAATATGAAGATCCAATTATCCCAAAATAGTTCCAATCGTTTTCACTGATTTTTTTTCTGCAAGAAGTAAAACTAAAGTTAACATCGGGTGGTTTTGAATGAACTGTCTCTCCGGACCAATTTTGTCTTGTGCGTTTAGCGTGCAATCGTAAAATGTGGGCAGGGGTCCTATATGTCCATCTTATAGGATATGCGTCTAATCTCGTTGAGCTTCAGGCGCAGGACGAGAGTACGAAGACCAACAGAAAACAGCAAAAGATTTTGGGAAAATAGTTTTTATAAAATTGCAAGATGTTCGGTTTTATTTAAAAGTCAATCGTTATTAAAGTAAGGTGTATCGGGTCGTCGTATACCTATCTTTATTTTTGTCCTTAACACTGACTGATTACCCGATGAAATATATATCGTTCTTTGAAATCATGAACAATTAACACACGGTTTTTATATGTATATGCAATACAGCAACGAGAGCTACATAAATCAACACACAAATGGTGTGCTTGCACGCTCACAATTTAACCACTGACCTCAAACCTAGAAGCATGTATTTTTAGGTCCCTCAATCATAAAACAGCTATCAAAATTTCCTGTGCCGCAGTAAAATATATTTGGGGAACTGAATGCTATTAGATAACAGAAAAAAATACCATGAGCAGCCATTTCGTGGTTGCGTTTTCTATCGCTGAGGCATAGCCTATATATAGCATCCTTAACCCGTATTCACTTTTAACAATATTCACAAAACACTCAACATTACAAATGACACAATGACGACTTTAAATGTTTATGCTTTCCAAACACAACGAAAGAAGTAAATAATCATGTATATTTATCACAATTTTGTTTTAAAACAAGGGACCTATATTTCTCACTCAGTACTTCCGGTAGGCCTAAGTGTGAACAAATGACGACAAATATCCACTTCAAATAACTTCTGTTACGAAGGGTATGCTTCCTTCGACAATAATTGTCTGTTTCTAGAAAGAAGTGTCTAAGTTTGCTAAATATATCAGTTCCATTACAGTTCGTCTTTGTTCATTTCATCCTGGAGTCATTATCTTACTCTTAACCATATCCATGGCCTTAAATCTCAAAATACCGGATGTTGTCATCGTTTTTATTGTTCAGCCCATACAACTCAATCAAATACACGCAGAAACCTGTCCCAAGTTTGCGCAATGAGAAAGAAATCATAATTGTCTTTTAAAGTTTTAGCAATTCCGGCGAAAACAAATTACAAAATTGCAAGAAATTTCGTTATAAAGTCCACCTGTTCCGCGCATTTCTTCGAATGCGAATATTGTCGGTTTTAGAAAGAGTGTGACATGCTTGTATTCAGCTGCATTCAGAAGGAGATATAATATACCCACTACTACGGTAACCCATTTTTTACAATTTAGAGCAATACACACTGGTCAGAATTAGCTCCAGAGATGCAGTGCATCTCAAAATATCTCATGTTTTAGAAAAAAAAATTTTCTTGTCCAGCTGGTCGTAAAGAACCAAAAATATTCATGCAGTAGACTTATGGAGGATGTTACCATGGGTTCTGTATATTCTGGTGTTGCTGCCATTCTGGTGTGCTTTTGATATTGTGAAAAATAGAAGATCGCGGTTATCGATATTTTAAGAGTGAAAATAAAAGCTAACGTCCTCTGAAAACAGAAAGGAAAAGAATTTGTTGTACTTACAACATAACTGTAAATCGGAATTAAGCGAATGTAGTGTCACGGAGTGAATATTGCAGTATAGATTGCTTCTAACATTATATTATCTTTACAGATTTGTTAATCTAGGTCGTTCATGGTTGTTATGTCAAAGGATATTTCGACAGTGAACTTCATTGCAAGAACTTTTATAATTCTTTAATCAATCCAATTGTAAATTACAAACAAACAAATGCGTTCGAAACATCGGCATCTGAGGCATCAACTTTCTTGTTATGTTCCAAAAACGACAAAGAATTTGGGAAACGATTTAGGGATGGTATTTCGATAAATTGAACAGGATCGAGATTTGTCGGAGAGAGGAAACCGATCGGCAGATAACTTATTTTCATTTTGTTCGCAAATTAACCAATCTCACCGCACATCAATATTTCAATCGTAAAAGATAGTTCCCACACCTAATATTATTTTGTTTGAAGTATTTCCTTAAAGTTAGGATCCGGAGTCCCCTATCCCCATATGGATAATTAGTCGTTGATATGCCATTTTAAATACATCTGAAGATTCTTTCCAGATGTAAATTTACATAATTTTTGATCAATGAAGTAGAAAAAAATTTCCTGAACCAGAGTTTCATAATTTCGTTCTTCACTGGATTTAAAGATACCGGTTTTCGATTCCGACTCCGTTCGTTCGAAACAATGGTATCTGTGTCTGAAATCTCATCGAAAATTTAGAAGACTTACCTAACTGTTGAACAGAGAAGACGCCAGGAAGCAAAGCGCTAATTACAAGTAGAGCCAAAATCATTGTGACAGTTTGACGATATTCCGTGCGTGTGTGAAATCGCTTTGAGTACGTGTTTATATGGACGATAGATGGCGACAAGTCAGGTTTGAAGCCCTTTAAGGCTTTAATGATGGATCGTTCTGTATTATTTTAAGGCCGCTAAACACACCTGTTATTCTCACATGCTAAGCTGATATTATCTTCTAAGATAACAACTTCTACACTTGATATGATTGATAAAGATGTCCTGTTTTCGTTGACAGATAGTGAGGTGTACCATGTACCACTATTACAAGTATATATGTATGCTAAAGACCATATCTTCGCCAAACCGATATTGGTTGAATAACGACAGCCGCAACTATACGTACTTTTATTGCAGTCTTATTTTCGTAGTTTATTGTTTTTTCGTGTTCATCGATTTATCGGAATACGAACAGAAGAAGTTTCATCCCATGACTTGACTCATGATTTTCTAGATTGTTTACCGAGAAGGTCAAAATTAGTACCAATAGTCTACTCTCGTCCACTCTAACTGAAAGGGGTGAAGAGGTTTCTCGTTTCTATAAACTTGCACTTGCCCTGAGATAGCGTAAAGTCCACATCAAAATTCTCTTTTCTCAATCGACTGCGAAACTGATTAAGGTAGAAGGCGCCTCGGGGACAGATAGTTGAACTCTCAAATTTCTACAATTCTTTTCTGATCTACCACTTGTGGAGGCTCATTAAAAGCTCTTGGAGAAAGAAAAACTTTCACCGTCTTAATTTTTCGAAAATCCAATATTTAATTTTTCCTATCGGAGTTTTGCTGGTTGCAAATTTTGCACGTCGGCCCCCGATTTTTATTGTTGATTTGGTAAGAGAATAGTTGAAAGTTTCATTTAGGAAAGTTTGAGCAAAATTTGAAGTCTTTCACTTTGGAGGCGAATACAACGCTAAGTGCCCGAACGTACACCTTATCAATTCGTTTTAGAATAAATTTAAACCTCCCGTGTTTCAAATCCTCTCTCTTTAACTAACAATTTCAATATTGAAATTAGGACACGATTTTTTAAATTAATCTCTTTGAAATGGTGACAGTTGATGACAGAAATTCAGTTTTCATAGATGAAAGACACTCGAACGATCTCAAAAACTGCATAATTTTTGCAACTTAACAATCATGGGTGATTTTGGTCAAATTGAGTCCTCAGGCCTGGCTGAAGGTGTTCGAATTACCGTGCACCATATGTACAGAGACTTGGATCTTTGTGGATCAAATATAATCTTTAAAAACGCCTTAATTATTCAAGGTGTAAATTAATTATGTTCATTTACGTTGGTTACAATTGTAACAAGCAATTACTCTAAAATTCTATCGTTAAAATAATTATCTACTTCATGGTGCAAGTGATGACACATATTAACCATATCATTTACCATAGGGTATTCTTCATTGGACAAATATGAACACGCTTCAAAGCAGCCATTACTGTGATATAATCTGATTTACCATCTCGCCAATGTAACCAAAAATATCCCCCAGAAAGTAACCTGTAAAAGTGTCCACAAGATTGTTGCTCATTTAATTTTAATTTGAATAATATTAAAAGTACGCACGGACAAAGAATATTCACCACAATTATACACTCCACCCGATGAACATAACATGCATAACATTTTGACAAAAGACTAACTGTATTCAAAGTTCACCTTTTAGAAATCTCACATCAAGGGGATTGGACGAGTAGTTCCAGCAAAAACTTTCACCGTAAGTGCATCATACCTGGATGAGGTCGCTTCGAATAATTCAAATGCAAGGTGACCGCTATTACGGATCTATTTTTGTCATCATGAAAACAAAATACATTAAACATTTCACAAAATGCAAACATTAAAAACACAATATTGATAATTTTGTTAGAGCTTTGATAAGAACATCCCAAGCGAAATTTAACCTGAGTGTAAAAACAGTTGCATAAAGCGTTTCTGACCATCGCTTTCAAACTGAAAAAAACTCGCTTTCAAACTGAAAAAAACTGGGCCCTGTTTTAAAATTTTGTACCATTCTAAAATCTAAAAAAGAGTGCTTCGTTCGGACCTACAAATGAAATTCGCAAAAAGTATGTTTTTCTTTTCAAAATAGCAAAAGTTGACAGATAATGATGTTCGATATTGACAGCAAATTCAAATTACCGCATATCTAAAGAGAAAGACTATCCGTAATTACTGTAGTGTTGGCCACTTCTATTGACTTGCATGTAGAAATGAAAGAAACTGTCATTATTGCAATGTTGTCATTTTTGGAACTTTTATGCACGATTCGGTATGAGAAGCCGTTTTTAAAAGCAGTAGATTTTAAGATAAAATTGCATTTCTTTTCTTTCTTTACTGAGGAATCTGTGAAAAATCCAGTCATCATGCAGATTTTCATAATTTGTTCGTAAACATATCATTATGTATATAGCTTAGCTGACTGGTCATCAGCTTCTTTATGTCTTCATATCCATACTGAAAAGAAGTTCCAATGCCTTAGATCATATCAGCTGTCTTCTTCTTTGGAGACTGATATTTGTCATCAAAGCAATGGAAACTGCATAAAAGCAAAAGTTGCGATGTACCCTCATACTTTGTATCTCATAAAGTAAAATTGGAACACCTATTTCTCTTCCCATATATTTAAGGAAATATCGGGAGCGAATTTTAAAGAATTGTAAGGAAAATTACAATATTTTGACCTTTACCAAGTCGCCCGTGAATGTACTGTAATTATACAAAAATGGTATTTTCTCGATGATACAAAACCCGATAAGGTCATTTTACTCTATGCAAAGCTATGGAATATCGGTTACCGATAGCAGAGTACTTTGCATTTATTTCAATAGTGTATACACCTGTCATTCTCATACATACTGATAATCCCATACTATATCTTTCAATTATCAGTTAATTAACCGTGGTTTATCGCAAAAAATAATATATTCCCCTCACTTAAAGTGCAGTAGTTTTTTCTGACTTATTGTTGACCTGAGCATCAGGGTGTCCTACTAGACGTATACCATTTAGGACATAAATTTGTGTCCTAAACCCCAGCGTCGCTCACGTTGATTGGTAGGTCTTATGTCCCTATGTCCCATCTGCGTTCATTCATTGGCTGCCTTTATGTCCTCAAGTCTCATTAATATTTACTGTTCCGAATGCAACTCATTCATTGGCCGCCATATGTTCTTGTCCCTGCCTCACTTTCGAGTGTTCCTTGTCTCGTTCTGCCATGTGCTCATTACTGTAACGCATCTGCGAGCCCAGCCAATCATTACCAGACAGTTATAGAACGTAGTCGCAACGTTTGTGAAGACACATTTGTCTTTGCACCTGCGCTGCACTTAATCTCATTGTCAGGAAGCTCTGGCATCAAAGTTGTCTGCATTCCCCTGACACGTGGACATGTGACACGTGGAAATATTGGTCTTATTAGATGTAAATATTTCTGTCAGTAAAAATATGCTGCTTCTTACCAAATGAACAACTTTGGATTTACACTCTTCAGCTACAGATTCATTTGTACAACAAAATGCTTGCCATCGGATTGTGTATTAAAGCTCCATTAGCTGTCCCATTTAGCTTTTTCAGTATTGTTCTCCGTTTTGACTCCAGTTTCTGGTGTTAATCCCTGGGCTATGATGAAATAAATACCAAATGCATACCTTGTCGATGCAGTCTAAATGGATATAATCAGGCGTTATTGTTGAATACTGTATTCAAGTCCGGACTAGAATTCATTTATCAACAATAACAATGGTCATTACACGTGTACTGGGTGTGTTGACAAGCAGTCTGAGAGTAATGGACACTTTAAATTAGCATAGCACAGGTATTAGGATGAGAAACTATAGCAGATTTACAGAACTAAAATACTGAAAAAATAGTCAAAAGTTACAGCTCATGTCCCTTTAATTCCGAATTGATAATAAAGGACTGCATCATTGATTCCAGATGATCCATGTACATGATTGAATAACGTAGTCAGCATCTTTAATTAGACTAGCTCTTTAGTTTGTTCGGACATTTACGTCTGTTGATGATTATTTTCGCAATCGTCTACAGATCCAATGTTGGTGTACATATATCATCGAAACGAGCAAGGTAAATCTGCTTGTGATCCGCTCGATGCGAAACACAGATTACAAGACATTAGCTGTGGAGGGCAATTCATGCGCCTGTTGTGCACCTGTTTGAAGTCAATTTGACAAAATTCCGGGCAACCAGAAACAACCCTGCTAGATGCCTCGCATTTCCCGAATAAACTTGAGACTTTGAAAAAGAACACGATACCTTCAACGGAGGAATTTTTTTTTAAATTTCTGGCGAATGTTGACTATGCTTTTGGTAGAGGAGCTGCGGTAACCACAGAGACAAACAAAGACGGGGGGTGATTATATGACCATTTAGCAATCGTACAGAGGTATTATATTTGACCTAAGATTGTCATGGCGATACGTTGTGTTTGAATCCATCATAATTGGCGGCTTCACAAAGGTTACTGTCAGTCATTGTTCGAAAGTGATGAATGAAACACCTGGAGTCTGGGACTGCTTTGCTAAGCGCGCAGATATATTTGTATATTACAGTAATGAGCACATGGCAGAACGAGACAAGGAACACTCGAAAGTGAGGCAGGGACAAGAACATATGGCGGCCAATGAATGAGTTGCATTCGGAACAGTAAATATTAATGAGACTTGAGGACATAAAGGCAGCCAATGAATGAACGCAGATGGGACATAGGGACATAAGACCTACCAATCGACGTGAGCGACGCTGGGGTTTAGGACACAAATTTATGTCCTAAATGGTATACGTCTACTTGAACCCAGTATCTTTCTATTGTATGTTACAATATTCAAGGCAATGACAGACCATGCACGTTTCATTCATTGAACTGGACCGGACTGGACTGGAAGGGATTTATGCATTTGTGATTTTGTTCATAACGTGAGGCATTTTCGATCTTTGAGCCTTTTACAACAAAGAGGAAAAATTAATATGAAGACAAAAGACTCTTCAGGATCAACCTTCTTATTGTCGTCTCAGTTATCGTCATCTTTGTGAATATTTTGTGCTACTTGTTTGCAAAATGTCACAGGACTGTCCGACCTCAGAACTTCATGTGACGGACATATTGGGCGACAGCAAGTGATACGACAACGGTAAAAATATGGGGTCTGATTTTAACTGATAAACACAGACACAACTGATAGATTTTAACTTCTTAATGAAATAGGCCTACAGACAGAACTGAATGATGTTTTGATACTCACAACACATGACACTCACGGTTCCTGCGAATGATTCACTTTGTTGTATTCAGCTGTAGTGACCGTGTGGAGGCACTGGCAGAGCTTACACTGAAGTGTTGTTGGTTTACAACGACAGACTGGAAACAGTTCATTGGGTCTTTGAGTCTTATTTTGCTGGTTGTTCGACTCCATGAGCATGCAGTAGTGGCTGCTTAATGGTTATGGCAGCATGGTCTCACCTATCAAAATGGCAGTGATAGAACATTGCACAGCCATAAGTACTGACTGTAACAACGACAGTGTGAGTGTGCATCCAACGATCTCATAACTGTCAGTGCTTGATTGAACAAGTCTGCGAATCATATCAACTCTACTATGTCATATCCAGAAATCTTGAAGGTGCAAAATAGTGATTACCACACAAGAAGATGACACACAACAAATATCGACTCCATTCGGCGCTATTTGCGTTAAAACAGAGTTCGAATTCATTCACTCAAATAACCCACTGACACACACCAGGTACACCTGTATTCATCAATAATATGCAAATGCTTTCAATTCACCAGATCGGTCTTGCATCATACAAATGATGCAAATCAGTAAAAGATATCAATTTGAAGACCAATAAAATACAAAAATACTCTTATCCTGCTCTGAAAGGGTTAGAATAATGCATAAAAACGATGACATTGGATATATGCTCCATATATATCACCATGGTACTTCCTCTGTGTATGTAGTGATGGTAAGCAAAAAGGGCACTGCATTGTAAACAGAAGAACAAAGCTTCAAACAGATTGAGAATACTCATCGATCGATGGTCAACTCAGTAATAATCATTAGAAAAATAAACTGACAGCACAGATGCATTCTGTTTCAAATAAACCATACGATAATCCCGCTATATAATCTCTCCTTAAAGTGAATAACGCAATCACGTTAGGGACTCCGTTCTCAGGCGTTCTACTGTTGGTTAGGTCTAAGGTGATGAACAAGCTAAGATAAAAACTATTTCTATTTTCTTCAGTTAATTGCAAATGTTCATGTTGCATGGTTAGCAAATTACTACCTGCTCTCCTATTCAGGACAGGTAGATTTTTCGGCGGGCAGGTAAAAACTTTAATCTGTCCTATGCATGGCAGGTGGAAATAATTGAATGGGTCACAGGCAAAGTGTCAGGCATTATATTGCTCGGTCAGGCGACCTTTCATAGTTATCTACCCTAATGCCCGTTCTCACGAATTCCTCTCACCGATATATTGACGAAAGCAATGCTTTCAAATGAGAATTGTGAGTAATGTGAAGTTTTAGGCTTACTTTTTGAGATGAAGTGTATGGGAATACAATATTGAAGTGTATGAAATACAATTGACTCGATAAGGTTATTCGACTAACATTAATTTATGACAAAATTTAATCTCTAAATCAATAGCAGTGAATTAACTAAACTGATGTTAATCCATGTCGATCAATCAATCAGTAAATAAGAAAAAGCTGTGATAGATGAGCGTATAAATATTTTCTTGCATATCTACTCGAGTCAGTTGAATGCCCTGACTCTGCGCTGCGATTAGTCCGCTACATCAATAACATGACAGATTTTTTGCATATGAAGGTGTTTTCTAAAGATTTGTTTTGGTTCATTTTTGTCATTTTGGAACAAATCTTCCCAGCGTATTTTCCCGGCGGTATTTGAACACAAAAATCATGGAATTTGTCAAAAGAATCACAGTTTATGACTCATATATCTACCTGAAAAGATCTGCCAAAATATAAAGGAAAAGGCGTTTCGTTGTCGTGGTGTAAGTTTCACTTGCTATTACTAGTTTAATGTGTTCCATATCTTGGTTTAATATTTTAAGAAGAAGTGATGTCCCTTGGAGTAAGTCGGCACAAAAATGACTCTAAAGTTGATGAAACCATTTCCACACGTTTAAGAGGGCAAATGAGAGCCATGAAGTATACATACGGTGACATAATGAAAGTGAAAAAGGGCAAAGGTCATCGGACTGTCTTCTCTGGTTATAAACTGCTAAAACATCAAGCACACCTGATTTTGTAAGTTATTAGGATTGATAAAATTGGGTGTCATGTTCCCAAAGTCATCTGTTTAGACAAAACACGAAATGTTTCCACCAGTGATTATGAAAATATATTACTTTTACTCCATCATACATAAACTTGTGTAAATTTATAATTTTGCCTTTACACCCTAAAATTCATTACCATTTTCATCAAAATCTTCATGTTTCTGAACCACAATTTTTTTCCCATTTTTGCGTACCTTATATTGATGAAAAGAAACTTGTTGATTATCTACTGCATTTGTGGGTCATCTGATAAACTGTTGCTCTACGGGTCACATAATTATCTGCTGCATAATATGAGGAAGTGTAACATTCTTCGTGGAATTTTCAAAACGGCAAAATTGCAATTAATTGTGTCTTACTACTGATAGGTAGTACTCAGTTTTTCCTTCAAACAGAGAAATTACCAATGATGCATTGTGACATTATATAATTGCCAGAGAAATGCTACTCACAAAAAGTTTGTAAGTTTTAGCCACAGTCACTGTGTGTGGAGGTACTGTGTCCAGTATACACAAACGACTACGGTTACTTTTCATTTCGCTAAATGTTTACAATTATGTCACATATGCGCATGTGTACTTCTAACAATCTCTGCTGAATGCATTTTCTGATGATGATGATGATGTATAAGGTGGTTTGATCACCCTTAAAGGCACAGAGTGACTATAAAAGGTAATTACACTTCAAAGTCAGGAGAGAGAAACTCGAGTGGAGTGTTTGTTTATAAAAGACTTCAGGTTTAAAGACAACCAATGAGTATCAGCCAATCCCATTGGTTTATTGTAGAAATGCAAGAAAATATTCTTGTAATATTGCTATTTTCTTGAAATATTCACTAAAAGACTTGGACTGAGAAGTCAATGTATTTCAGTGTCACCATGCTGTTACGATGGTGTTACGAAGGCACATAATTTGAATAATAGTGATGGATAAACAATAGCTGTGTTAGTCATTAACATACCATTAGCATTAACCACGTGTAGAGGAACACCTGGTTTGTTTGAATATTACAAGAGGTTTTTGGCTTTTGGTTTTTTTGTTCAGTGTGTATTTGTCTGGGGCCGCAGTCAAGTTGTGTGAGTTTGCGTTCATCCAAGAAATGGAGAAGTGATTGTAATCCACGTGTAAGCTTGACGTTGAAGTTCAGCTCACCAGTCTAGGTACGTCGGGTATGTCAAGTCGGACTAAATACAACGCTGCTCTCGGACTTTGAAATGTGTGTCTACGCCAACAACTGTAAGTGAATTGTGTATTCAACTCCTACTTGAAGGACTTTGAAAAGGAACGTCGGGAACAGTGTATGTGCCAATGCGAACTGTCATTGGTAGACTCGGACAATTTACCACGTGTTACCGCAGACTTGGGACGAAGTTCAAGAATCACTTCTGGACGCCCGGCAGGACACAGGACACTTTTGGTATTTGAGTTAAGGACACTTGTCTTGTAGCAACTAAATTTGTCAGTGTTTGTACTGTATATCTGTGGAAAATAGATTCACAGTGAATCGTATAATTTTGGTCTATTGTGTATCATTGCTGCTGCTGTCTGAGTGTTTGTGCTGCGTTAGTTTTGGTACATAACATAATTGGGGGCTTGTCCGGGGTCGAATTTTGTGAACAAGACAAAACGAATTTCTAGAGGGGGAGACAACCCTCATAAGTTTGTTCATTTGTGAATTAGGTAAATTTTGCTACATACTACCAGACAGCCAGCAACAATGAGTAACATTGATGAATTCGTAACATCTCCCACCACTCGTGCCTTAGAAGAACTAAAGAAAATAGAATTGCTTGCCGTCGTACAGAAATTACAAATTGAAGGTGTCAGAGCTTCTATGACCAAATCAGAACTCAAGAAAATAATTGTTGAATATTATGTCGAAGAAGATGTGTTTGGTGAAGAAACTTTAAAGCAATATCAAGCAAACCCACAGAAGGGGCAGAGTTGACAAGATTGGAATTAGAGTTGGCAATTAAACGGCTAGAACAAGAAAAAGAAATGAAAATTCTAGAAATGCAGATGCACGAACGAGAAAAAGATAAAGATAGGCAGTTTCAATTGGAAAGGCTAAGATTGAGTTCTGATTTGGACATTTCATTGGGAAGAGATTCGTCCTCTGTCAGTTTTTCAGCAAGTAGAGAAGTTAAATGGTTCCGCCTTTTAATGAGCAAGAGGTTGATAAGTATTTTCAACATTTCGAGAAAGTGGCAGAAAATCTAAAATGGCCCAGACAATATTGGCCTTTAATGCTTCAAAGTGTACTGACGGGTAAGGCACAACAGACTTATTCTGCTCTTTCGGTAGCCGATTGTGCCAACTATGACCGAGTGAAAGCTGCTATATTAAAAGCATGTGAACTTGTTCCTGAAGCTTACAGACAAAAATTCAGGGGCTTGCGTAAGCAGGAAAATCAACGCATGTTGAGTTTGCTCATGACAAAGATGTATACTTTGAAAGGTGGTACACCTCAAAGGAAGTTAATAATGATTTCGGTAAACTCAAACAACTCATATTGATAGAGGAATTCAAAAAATGTGTTCGTGATGATGTGAAAACATATCTTGATGAGAGAGATGTTCAAACTTTGGAACACGCAGCGGTGTTAGCCGACGATTTTGCCTTGACCCATAAGCCGAAATTTCATATTTCAAAGATTTCCAATAAACAGACAAAAATAGATAAAGAGGTTCATGATAACGATTTGCCTGGTGAGGTTAGATCAAGCACCCCATTTCATAAGAGTAGCTCTCGCCAGACCAAATTTAACAGTGGTTACGCAGATAGGGGTAAACTAGAGTCCCAACTTGTCATTACTGTAAAAGGGCAGGGCATATTATGGCCGAATGTTGGAAGTTGAAAAGAAAGAATGAACCTTTGCCCAATGCTCTTGTTACTTCACATAAGAGTATTGTGGATAGTGCACCTGATGATATTTATCTCAGTAGTATTCCTAAACCAATTGAGAAATTATCTGATTCTGTGCGTGAGGAGTATTTGCCATTTGTGTCAGAGGGTTACGTTTCTTTGGAGGAAAAATCCAGTCCTATGCCTATTAAGATTCTTCGTGATACCGGAGCAACTCAATCTCTATTGGTAGGTGATATATTAGAGTTTGGTAAGGAGTCTGCTACTGGTGAATCTGTTTTAGCTCAGGGCATTGAGGGCAGGTATGTTAGTGTACCCCTGCATCATGTATACTTGAAATCAGATTTGGTCACTGGGTTTGTGAAAGTAGGTCTGAGACCTAGTCTACCTGTTAAAGGTGTCTCCTTGTTGCTAGGCAACGACTTGGCTGGGGGTAAAGTGGGGTCTACCATCCACCTGACTGACAAACGAGTATTTGTGATGACAAAGAGAAAGTTCAGGATGACGAGGTAAATTTATATCCGGCCTGTGTTGTTACTCGGGGAATGGCCAAAAGGGCCCTTGAGGATGGTGATTCACAAGATAATGTCGTTGATTTGTCGGAGACATTTTTCGGTTATTTAGGTAACCATGGTGATGACACTAATAATGACAGGAAAAACAAGGAGGAAGTTGAAATGAAGTCTGATTTGTCTCTGTCTAGACAACAACTTGTCACCGAGCAAGAAAGGGATAATGATATTAAGCTTTTGAAAGATAAAGCCCTTTCAAAAGACGAACTTGATAAAATTCCAGTTGGTTACTATGTTAATGATGGAGTGCTAATGAGAAAATGGCGTCCATTAGAAGCCCCCGCAAATGAAGAATGGGCTGCAGTACATCAGGTTGTGGTACCTAAAGTGTATAGGAATGAAATTCTTCACCTTGCCCACAAGGTCCCAATGGGAGGACACTTGGGAATAAATAAAACCATGGATAAAATTTTGAAACATTTCTTTTGGCCTGGTATGAGAAAGGATGTATCTGAATATTGCAAATCGTGTCACACTTGCCAAGTTGTAGGCAAACCAAATAATGTAACTCCAGTAGCACCTCTTCAGCCAATACCAGCGTTTGGAGAGCCATTCAGTAAAATTGTCATTGATTGTGTAGGGCCATTGCCAGTAACAAAATCGGGAAATCAGTATTTATTAACAATAATGTGTGCGGCTACCCGATTCCCTGAGGCTATTCCACTCAGAAATATAAAAGCGCCCACAATCTCCAAGGCTTTGCTCAAATTTTTCACACTAGTAGGTTTGCCAAAAGAGGTGCAGTCTGACCAGGGGTCAAACTTTATGTCCGGTTTGTTTCAGCAAATAATGTATCATTTGGGAACAAAACAGATCAAATCTAGTGCCTATCACCCAGAGTCGCAGGGTGCATTGGAAAGGTTTCATTCTACCCTGAAAACCATGATGAAGACTTATTGTCATGATAATCAGAAAGACTGGGATGAAGGTATACCCTTACTGTTGTTTGCTGTCAGAGAAAGTGTCCAAGAATCTCTTGGGTTCAGTCCGTTTGAGTTGGTGTTTGGTCATAGGGTCCGAGGACCATTATCACTGGTAAAAGAACAGTGGATAGATGATAATACGAAACTGAATCTATTAGACTATGTCTCTAAATTCAAAGAAAGGTTGTATCAAGTTTGCGCAATGGCCAAAAATAATCTGAAAGCATCACAGACAAAAATGAAAGTCTGGTACGATAAAAAAGCCAGAACTAGGGAGTTTAAACCAGGTGACCTAGTGCTAGTGTTGTTCCCTACACAAGACAATCCATTGCATGTCAAATTTAGTGGTCCTTACGAAATATTAAAGAAAGTAAATGAAGTTGACTATGTGGTGAAAACGCCCGATCGTCGGAGGCCAACACAACTGTGTCACATTAATATGTTAAAACCATATTATCAAGAAGAGAAAACTGTCAATTTGGTGAATGTTTGCCATGAGAGCACTGAAACGTCAGATGAACCACATTTCAAGGGAAAGGATATAATAAAGCCAAAATTGAATAATTCAGACGTTTTGAATAATTTGGATGAGAAGTTGAATCACTTAGATTTTCCTAAAAGACAGGAGTTAAAAGATCTCATATTTAAATATAAGGAGTTGTTTCCTGATGTACCGAGGAGAACAAATGTGGTTCAGCATGACGTGGATGTTGGTGATACTAGACCAATTAAACAACACCCATATAGATTAAATCCTGTTAAAAGTGAGCTCATGGAAAAGGAAATTCAGTATATGTTGGAAAATGACATCATTCGACCTAGTCAAAGTAATTGGAGCTCCCCATGTGTAATGGTTCCTAAGCCAGACGGTAGTGTACGTTTTTGTACAGACTACCGTAAGGTCAATGCTGTCACAAAAACCGATTCGTATCCTATACCTAGAGTTGACGACTGTATTGATAAAATTGGAAAAGCAAAATATGTCACGAAAATTGATTTATTGAAAGGGTATTGGGGTGTACCACTGACAGACAGAGCCAGAGAAATATCTGCATTTGTAACCCCGACTGGATTGTATGAATACAATGTGATGCCGTTTGGCATGAAAAATGCACCGGCCACTTTTCAGAGAATGGTCGACAAAACAATTAGGGGTTTGGATAGTAGCGACTCTTATATTGATGACATCATCACAGCTGATGATTGGTGGACAGCCCATCTTATTGCCATGGAGATGTTATTTCAGAGATTGCTTGCAGTCAACTTGACTGTAAATTTGACTAAGTGCGAGTTTGGCCAGGCAACTGTAACATTTTTGAGTCACAAAGTAGGGCAGGGCCATGTTGCCCCAGTCGAAGCCAAAGTTGTGGCTATTGTAGAATATCCAGTTCCTACTAATAAGAAATCACTTATGCGTTTCCTGGGAATGGCTGGATTTTACAGAAAATTTTGTAAGAATTTTTCAGAGGTTGCTTCACCACTTACCGAGCTGTTAAAAAAAGACAAGAAATTTGTTTGGAATGCCTCATGTCAAAGGTCATTCGAAGGCCTCAAAGCTATTCTCCAGAATGCGCCAGTGCTTAAAGCTCCCGACTTTACCAAAGCATTTGCATTAGCAGTCGATGCCAGTGACAATGCCGCTGGTGCTGTATTGTTGCAGGAGGGCGATGACGATGGAATTGAACATCCTGTATGTTATTTTTCAAAGAAATTTAATTCTCACCAGAAGAATTACTCGACTATCGAGAAAGAATTGTTAGCTTTGGTATTAGCCGTACAACATTTTGAAGTGTATATAAGTAGCGCCTTTCCTTTGATCGTGTATACGGATCATAATCCGTTGACATTCTTGAACAGAATGAAAAGAAAGAATCGTAGAATCTTAATTGGAGCTTACTGTTACAAGAATATACGATCGAAATCAAACACATTAAAGTTAAAGACAATATTGTCGCAGACAGTTTGTCTCGATTTGAATGTAACCTTTTGATAAATTTTGCCATGACATGTCAAAATTATCTTTTGGTGGGGAGGTGTTACGATGGTGTTACGAAGGCACATAATTTGAATAATAGTGATGGATAAACAATAGCTGTGTTAGTCATTAACATACCATTAGCATTAACCACGTGTAGAGGAACACCTGGTTTGTTTGAATATTACAAGAGGTTTTTGGGCTTTTGGTTTTTTGTTCAGTGTGTCTTTGTCTGGGGCCGCAGTCAAGTTGTGTGAGTTTGCGTTCGTCCAAGAAATGGAGAAGTGATTGTAATCCACGTGTAAGCTTGACGTTGAAGTTCAGCTCACCAGTCTAGGTACGTCGGGTATGTCAAGTCGGACTAAATACAACGCTGCTCTCGGACTTTGAAATGTGTGTCTACGCCAACAACTGTAAGTGAATTGTGTATTCAACTCCTACTGGAAGGACTTTGAAAAGGAACGTCGGGAACAGTGTATGTGCCAATGCGAACTGTCATCGGTAGACTCGGACAATTTACCGCGTGTTACCGCAGACGTGTGACGAAGTTCAAGAATCGCTTCTGGACGCCCGGCAGGACACAGGACACTTTTGGTATTTGAGTTAAGGACACTTGTCTTGTAGCAACTAAATTTGTCAGTGTTTGTACTGTATATCTGTGGAAAATAGATTCACAGTGAATCGTATAATTTTGGTCTATTGTGTATCATTGCTGCTGCTGTCTGAGTGTTGTGCTGCGTTAATTTTGGTACGTAACAATGCCATGTTTTATGGTGCCCATATGTACAGCAGTAATTTTTATTTCGTGCCTGTAATTATTATATTTCATACTGGTAATTTATTTTTCATACCAGTAATTTTTATTTCATGCCTGTAATTTTTTTATGCATGTAACCTTATTTCATACCTGTATTTTTCTGTTTATGTCTTTAATTTTTTTCAAACCTGTAAAGTTTCGTTTTGTTTGTGACCTTTGAATCTACAACTACAGATTGCTGTCAGCCTGGGTCAAAAGCCTACTTTTTACCCTAAATTTGGCATTTTTTGAATCCAACCAGTACCCCCATCTACATACCCTACCCAACCAAAACGTGCTCAGAATTGACAGTATTTTATTCACTTCACACTAGAAACTGTTGTTTTGGCACTGTGCTACATAAATAGGTGATGGCTGCCACAGGTCCATATGGGCCGTCGTCATCACTCCCTTTTTCAGCAATTTTTTGATTTCTATCACTATGCAACAGACGTCACACACAGGCTGTGTTGACAAGCTGAATACTGAGTATTTCAACACGATTTTGGGAGAAACGAAACTGCATTATAAAACCAGACAAAAAGGACTGGAAAACATAGGGCCAAAGTCCCTGAAGCTACTATAGACATGGATACAAAATTAAGTATTTCCTGACTGTATGAAATTATCTCACTAAGTCATCCTGGGGACCTGTAAACCAAATACTAAAGCTCTCTGACCAGCGGTTTGAAAAAACAAGTGACCCAACAGTCGACAGAGCTCTGCTGTGTTATGTCGAGAATAACGTTTTGTGACACATGTATTGATGAAGAAGGTGGATATCTTTGATAGCTCATTTCAGGATGGCCTGACAAAATAAGCTTCAAAAATACAAAATTGATGATTTCCATCCCAATAGCTTCTATAGACTATAGTAGCTAAAAACTGAAGTTCATGTTGGTAAAGATTCAATCACCTGACTCTAACAGATCACATGACTTGTACAAGACCTGAATGTTCTTAAAGGGGAACACTAAATACAGACACATTGAACACAAATATATGGACACAAGAATATTTTCCATGACATTTATTTTTATCTTTGATCATGAGACACTGGAGAAAACATGCATGAACTATGAGTCATTCACAAATTCTTACAATTTGCATTTGGTATTACAACCAATAACTTAACAACATTTAACATGCTTTTTTAACAATTACAGTTCTGTATGCTGCATAACACGGTAAATAACTTAAAATGTAAATCAAAAATGCTGATAAGCATTGTAACTGGCAAGAACTTCACATTATTGTCATTAACAATTGTCCTTTTTGCATTAAAACATTCTGTATTATCCATTACATCAGGTATATGAGAGGTATCAACTGTCTGTGCTCACTGTCAATGCTTGCACATTTCAATATTCTATAATAGGGGAACAGATCAAGAGTACAGGTAAATGGTGTGGGAATCACGGTAACATCTCTGTTTTCACTAATAGGATTGTATTGATATAACGGGAGGAACCCCAATAATGTGATTGGGAAACCCTGGTAAATTTTACTGTTGTGTTCAGCTATTATCACTGTATTGAATGTACATTTTGCAACAATAAAAAAGCTGACTATACAATCCCTGCATTTATCATACAACTGTACATGTACACTACGGACACATAGCAAAGGCAGACCAATATCATCTGTACAAACCCAATGTTCATATGTCAAGTGCAAAAAGTAAATAATTTCACTCTTTCCTAAAGGAAAAAAATTTTGCCTGTAATCACAGAAACAGAAATAATAAATTGTATTTGAACAAAATATCTTCTGAAAGTGCATTTCAGGTTATACATGTAGAGTACACTGGGATTAAACTTACAAATATCAGCTATAGCACTCAGAATGTGTGAGGATTCACCGGGAAAAGTAATGAAGAAATAAAGATAATGATCTAGAATATATGGATGGAGACATGAAATAACTATCAAACATGAAGTGTTGCGTACTGTATGTCCAGATATCATGTTTTCAATGGTGACTCTCAGCCAACAACTGTACTGGCAGAATAACGTGAAACATTACAGTACTGTATGTCCAGATATCATGTTTTGAATGGTGACTCTCAGCCAGCAACTGTGCTGGCAGAATAATGTGAAACATTACAGTACTGTATGTCCAGATATCATGTTTTGAATGGTGACTCTCAGCCAGCAACTGCAGGCAGAATAATGTCAAACATTACAGTACTGTATGTCCAGATATCATGTTTTCAATGGTGACTCTCAGCCAACAACTGTACTGGCAGAATAACGTGAAACATTACAGTACTGTATGTCCAGATATCATGTTTTGAATGGTGACTCTCAGCCAGCAACTGTGCTGGCAGAATAATGTGAAACATTACCGTTCTTATGTTTTTTCATTCAACTAATGGTTTCGTAAAATTTATCAAGTTTTCAAAAACACATGATTTTGGATATAGCCTTGCCTGTCAAAATATATCTTTCACATCCTTTGCAAGATTAAAGCGCAGTGGTCGTCGCGCCGCGCTTGCGTGGTTTTTTTTTTGATAAACATAAATTTTTGTAAACATAAGTCTTCTCAACTTCAATAGGAGTGAGATGGGAGCAGTCCCCCACTTTGTTAAGGCCTTTGTAAGACTCAACATCATGCAATAGTAAAATATTAAGATCGGAAGCGAACTTCAGTGGTATAAACTCGTGTAGAGCTACGAACATTGGGACACTACACTCAGCACATTATGTCGCTGAGTTCAATGTACGCAGACACAGTGAACAAAAGCTTTGATCGTGCGCGATCACGCTGGTTATACACAATGCTATGTACAGTACAGTGAAAATACATAACTAAAATGATCAACATTGCCTATATATGTAGACCAGCAACAAGCACAATGCCTAACACAAAAATTACACTCAAGACAATGATCGGCTAGCCTGAGCAGGACACGGGAGATGTTGTTGGGAGACGGTCACCGCGTTGACGTACACGGATATAGAGAATCCGGTCCCACAACCTACCGGCCGGCCCGCGACGACTTGGCCCACAACCAATGTTGATCACCATGTCTTACTTCTCCTAGTATTACGTGGTAAGAAATAGTAAATGTCAGGAAACAATAGACAAAACGAGCGGGTTTTCGCGGCATTTGGCAGGAAAATTGCACGGCTACACCGTGCATGGACGTATCGAGAGATCCTGTGCCCCGGGCCTGTGCACGGTCATGGCAGTGATCCAACCGCTACAGCTGGTGTAGGCCTACCGGTGCTGGGCAAACTTCGTTGTTGTACCTCCTGATTGCCGGGTAGGTCTGAATCCTCTTTCAAGTGAGATAACCCCCACATAACAAGAAGACCTATGAAAGGTCCTTCGCTTGACTTGATACCTGTACTCAGAATTCTCGTTTGCACCCCAAAACGGGGTAAACTTTGTTGTAGTTGAGTTGGATTCTCCACAGCCGAGTGTAGCGCGCCATATACCCGGTTTGACACGGACGTTCATACAGACCACGGAACGGAACAGATGCAGAGATGCTTCTTGCTGCAGCGGGCATTGCTCTGCGAGCTGTAGATTCTGGAGTTGTTGTCTTTGTACAACTTGTTGTACTCCTGTCGGGCCTCTTGAAATGAAAGCTCTCGTCCTTGCTAGCGATGTCGAAAACTAGAGCCCGGTCGTTGATAGTCTGTTGGCGTATACATGCGTACATGCGTACGTCTAGCTCTATGGCTCGAGCGATAACAGTAGCCGAGCCCCATTCAACTGATTCAAGAAATCATGAGCAAATGTGATCTCAATCCAGCGTGCAATTATTGTTCAATATTCAGCAGATATTTAACTTAGATTAATTGACCTTTTATTGCGTGTTACATTTGGTTAGTTGGTATGCTTGTGACAGATCAGCCGCCATTTTAACAAGCGGCAATATCGCAAACATTACAATCAACCCGTAACATGTGCGGCGTTCTTGGATTTGTTTACAACAGAGGGGGACCCCCTCAGGAGGATGCGCAGCGCGACGACCACTGCGCTTTAAGGTACGTGTACTCTACTTCCACCAAGATTACCAGTTTTCATCTGTTTTGCACAAGGTCACAGCAAAACTTTACCAGGACACTAAGGAGAAGTACAAGTTTATTGAGATGTTTGTTGCAACTGGTGCAGAATGCTGGCTTTAGAAAATCTTACATCTTGATCATCTTGTTGTGTCATTGGCAACACACTGCCTCAATGTTAACTCTAGCAAGAGTTATGTTATCTCATAAAAATATTTCACTTTCTTTGAATTTTAACAGATGTAATAAGTTACTTGAGTCATTTTCTTGTGAAGGCTGATCTGGTAAAAACATCAGCCATTGTTCCAATGGGTACTGCATACATTATCAGCCATACCATTGTTCCAATGGGTAGTGGGTACCATTGTTCCCATGGCTACTGCATACATTATCAGCCATACCATTGTTCCAATGGGTACTGGGTACCATGGGTACTGGGTACCATGGGTACTGGGTACCATTGTTCCAATGAGTACTGCATACATCATACCATTGTTCCAATGGGTGCATACATTATCAGCCATACCATTGTTCCAATGGGTACTTGGTACCATGGTACTGGGTACCATTGTTCCAATGGGTACTGGGTAACATGGGTACTGGGTAACATGGGTACTGGGTACCATTGTTCCAATGGGTACTGCATACATTATCAGCACTTGATTTCTGTACATTGTTATGTTTATGATGTGTTTCTGACAGTCATGGTGCTAACTTTCTTGACACTGTACAAGACCTATATCTAACACAGCATGTAGATTTTCCTACACGTGGTGACAACTGCTTGGACTTGATTCTCTCAACTGAACCTGAAATGATAAGTGAAGTAAATGCCATAGGTCATCTTGGGAACAGTGATCATCGTATGATTGAATTTAAAGTCCATGTACAAACTGAATCTCAACCTGCCACAGGCCTAATACCAGATTGGAAAAATGCAGACTTAGATAAACTCAAAGACATTTTGGGATCAGTTAATTGGGAAGAGGAGCTAAGTGAAAAGTCTGCCAATGAGATGTGGCGTCATATGAGAAATACCATCCAAAATACAGTTGATATTTGTATCCCCATGAAACAGCGCAGTAAACGCATGAAACCACACTGGATGACAAGGAAAGTACTACAATCTGTCAGAAAGAAAAGGAAACTGTGGCGCAAATATACCCAGACAAACAATGCAGAAGTGTATGAGGAATACAAAAGACAACAAAGGGAAGTGAAGAAGGAAATCAAGTATGCAAAGATCCAGTATGAAAAGAACCTTGTAGATCATGTAAAGGACAATCCCAAAGCTTTCTTTGCTTATGCCCGTTCTAAACAACGAACCAAGGACACTATAGGACCACTAGTAGACAAAAATGGTACAAATCAAAGCTCCAACCAAGAAATTGCTGATACTCTAAATGACTTTTTTGTATCAGTCTTCACAGTGGAAGATACGTCACAAATGCCTACAGCAGTCTCCTTCTACAATGGTTCTGAACAGGATAAATTACACTTTATAAACATCACTGAAGAAATGGTCTTGAAAAAACTGTTACAGTTGTCACCAGGTAAAGCCGCAGGACCAGATAAAATATCACCAAGAGTTCTACGTACAGCTGCAGTGCAACTAGCAAAACCACTCTCCCTCATTTATACTGAATCCCTGATAACTGGCATTGTACCGGATGACTGGAGGAAAGCAAATGTTACACCTATTTTTAAGAAAGGCAGCAAATCAGAACCTGGTAACTACAGACCAATTAGCCTAACAACAATTTGTGGAAAACTGTTGGAATCTATCATCAGGGACAATATTGTACAGCATCTGGACAGTCATGATCTAATTCTGGGCTCACAGCATGGGTTTTGTCATGGGAAGTCATGCCTCACAAATTTATTAGAATTCCTGGATGAAATTACACAGTACATAGATGAAGGAGTGCCTGTGGATGTAATTTATCTTGATTTTGCAAAGGCCTTTGACAAAGTTCCTCATGCTAGACTCATAAATAAAATGGAAAACCATGGCATTACTGGTTCTGTCCTTCAGTGGGTACAAGCCTGGCTATCAAATCGTCAACAGCGTGTTGTCATCAATGGTGCAGCATCAACTTGGAAACCCGTGACAAGTGGAGTGCCACAGGGATCTGTACTTGGTCCCATACTATTCCTGATTTTCATCAACGACATTGACTGTGGTTTGGTATCTCAAGTTAAGAAATTTGCTGACGACACAAAGCTCTATCGCCCAATTTACAATAGAAATGACACTGATACGTTACAAAATGATCTGGACAGACTCCAAAAGTGGTCACAGGATTGGCAGATGAGTTTCAATGTCAAGAAATGTAAGTCCATGCATATTGGAGTGAATAATCCATCACATGTTTACCAAATGAGCAATATACCACTGCAACATACAGAAGAGGAAAAAGATCTTGGTGTAACAGTGCATTCCAACCTCAAACCTTCATCACAGTGTATCCAGGCAGCAAAAACAGCAAATAACATGTTGGGCATCATTAAAAGAACAATTACTCACAAATCAACTGACATAATTAAACGTTTGTACAAGCAACTGGTGAGACCAAGATTAGAATATGGTGTGCAAGCATGGTCACCGTGGTTACAAAAGGATATTACCCTACTAGAGAAAGTTCAACGCCGGGCCACAAAATTAGTTCCAGAACTACGTAAACTACCATATCAAGCAAGATTACAGCACTTTGGCCTTACTACACTGGAGCAGAGAAGAACCAGGGGAGACATGTTGCAAGTTTTCAAGATTTTAAACGGATACGACTCATGCAATGTATCACTTCAACTGTCATCAATTACTACACGTGGACACAATTATAAACTGCTGAAACCAACTGTCAGACTAAATACACGGAAATACTTCTTCTCATCTAGGATAGTCAATACATGGAACAGTTTGCCAGCCAACATTGTTAATGCACAGTCTGTCAATGACTTTAAAAACCAGTACGACGCTCTGCCAATACTTGAGAACTAAGGGATTTTCATTATCCTCTGGTACCTTATCCCTCATCTAAACTGAACTGAACTGAACTGATGAAATGCAGACATTGAATTCATTAAAATGAAAATTCATTAAGTTTAGAAAATATATGAGAGAATTGTGAAAGTTTTGTAAAGATTGCCAAGTACACAAACATGTGAAGGACAAACACAAAACAAGACATGGTATGCAAATACAAGATTGGACAAAAACTACATAATTATTAAACAGAATGAAGTGAGAAAACATGTTTACAAGAATACCTGTCAGATATTGTGTTCTGTACAATTCACTCTTCAATGGGAAACAGCTAGATGTAATGACACAAAATAGAATTCTTAGTATCTTAAATGATCTGACTTTTTGTTCTCTCTGAAATACTGCATGAAAACACTACAACTGCTGAGCAGAATACACTGGATTGATCACAAAACACTTAAGTTTCATCACTGACATCAAGAGCGCACACAGTGCAGATTGTGTACAGATATATGACAACACCAAAATCGTTACAATAATGAGAAATTTTGTCAAGTATTTTTAAACAAAAAATAGGACAAAAGATATGAACATGAAGCTATACAAATTTCAAGATATACTACACATTATCTATTATGTGAGAATTTTACAGTTCAAGTAATACATCAGCAAAATTTTGTGACAGCTTGTATCATAATCTCTCCTCCATAACAACAATTGGCAGACTTTCCAACAGACCGGCTGAGCTATCAGTTGAAATTTACAATGAAAAATGGCAACACTGGACTTGAACAAAGAAAATGATTGTTCTGTTACAAAGTTTGTAAACAAGATAATGTTGAAGATTGATTTATGAACAGCTGAGTTGCTATGACAACAGTTGATGAAGATCAACACAAAGAAAAGCAATTTTGATGACACAAAAAATTCATGATATCAGGAATGGAATGGAATCATGCACAAGACAAAATATGACTTTGAAACAATACAAAGGACAATGAGTCGCTTATAGCATATAATAGTTACTTACAAATGTTATACAATTTGAAATATTTTACAAATTTCATACAATATTGCTATTTCTGTCAATAATGGCTATATTTTCTGTACAATAGGTATAGTGGGTAAAGTTTCTATGTCTTCCTAGTACTGCCACTCATGCTGGGTTAGACCATTGTTGTCTCTCACAAGACCTGTATGACAGATAATATAAACATAAAAGCAGTCTACTGCGCCACAAATACCCAAGAGTTCAATCATTGGACAAACTTTCCCATTTGAAGATAAGAGCTTAGATCTCTGGGTTACTATCACATGTTTTAACTCGTGAATATTAAGCAAAAAATTTAAGTATTATTAATGTAAGATAGTCATTTGGTCATCAGTATACTGTTGCTGCTAAGCAGAAGACCTTCAAAAGTTTGTCAATGATTTGATATCATCATTAATATTATCAAAATAACCAATTTTGCTACCTTTATACTGGAAAAATTAGACATGATAATTATACAGTGTGAACTTGCACATATTTTGGATTTGTTGTTATCAATGATGGTGAAATCATAGATGTGCAATCACACTGATCAAATAACCAATTTTGCTACCTTTATACTGGAAAAATTAGAGATGATAATTATACAGTGTGAACTTGCACATATTTTGGATTTGTTGTTATCAATGATGGTGAAATCATAGATGTGCAATCACACTGATCAAAATAGGACAAGTTTTGTATTCATGGGTGTTTTTTCATTTCTACAACAGCCAAACTGCAATCAAAAAGACAGGTTTTGGTGAAAATCTGTCTTCACAGAATGCATATACAGGAATTGAAGTATTTATAGAAATGTGGAATATGGTCAAGGTTGGCTGGTGGTCAGTGCAATGGTGAAATACTGAATCTACAGACACAGTAATTATGTAGAAGCTACATACTGGTATGAATGGAATTACTATTTTAATCAAAAGGAAAAAAAAACAGTTGAGTTCATTAAGAAAACACTCCCTTTGTCTACACCTCACAAAATCTCTTTCCAAACTCCAATCAAATTGAAATGTTGATAGAAAAAGACTCTGAGCAGCTGATCTGTTTTTTTATCCAACTCAATTACTCATCTCAAGTTCATGTCTGAATCTAGCTGTCATATTCATCAAGTACTTCAACTTCATTTAGTCATTTCCCCTTAATCCATTTTCTAAACCAACACTGATCTTTCCCCATAATCCATTTACTAACTTTCTCCATAATCCATTTTCTAACTTTCCCCATAATCCATTTTCTGTATCCACACTGGTCTTCCCCTTTAATCCATTTTCTAAACCCACACTGGTCTTTCCCATAATCCGTTTTCTAAATCACACTGGTCTAACTTTGTGTGTTTTCAATGACCAATGTCACTATCATACCTGGTATGTACATCAACCAGTATAATTGATGAATGGGAGAACATTTCTAGCAGATGATTTGAAAAGTGTTTGACACAGAAAGTCTATCACAATAAGAAATACAGCTGCTGTAAATGTACGTTCAATATTCAATGCTTTAAAAAGTCATTGAATTAACAATTATCTAAATAATAGACAAATAAATATTCAGTAAAATCAGAATAATAAATATAGGATTGTTTCCTGGCCAATAAATAAGAAAGTACAATTCATAAAGTATGGATATAAATTATAAATTTGAGTTATCCAATCAGGTATACATGAGTTTATGAGAGGAATAGTTTGATACATTATGTTTGGTGTTTCAATGACCTGTGACCTTGTCAAGGACGTCAAGTCCCATGATTCATTTGAAGATTTGACAAGATTTGAAATGTATCACATAGAAGATACATTTTTAGCAAATTTTTGATGCAACATTTTTCTGGTGGTTTTATCTTCTCTTCTCATGGATTTTTGGATCTCTTAGTTTGTGGATGATGAAAGAATGTCTTAAACTTTTCAGTTCCAAGACACAAAAGATGTCATCACCGATCATGAAACTTCAATGTTTGTCGACACATTGGACAAATATCACGAAAGTTCAACCATTGTAAGAGGCATCCACCATGCATCACATGATGACAAGGTGTCACTCTCCCACAATGCATTTCTGTCAGGCAAACAACACACAGTTTTGAATACTCCAATTGTTGTTTTGAGGCCATTGGAAAATTCCGGATGCCTTTACAGCTATCGATGATATTGTAGATGAATGCCATTGGGAACAGGACAGTACAGATGATTGCCATGGTTACGGCCATGAAAGATCGGCCTATCTCCGTTGGTATTGTGCCTGCACTGAATGCTGGGAAATAATGTCTGAGTATAAAACATGTAATAATTAGAGTATCATAGACCACCAAAGCCAGCTGTTGATAAAACACATGACATCTTTGACATTCTATGACACTGTGGATCACATTAAAAAGTCCAAAATTGAAGATTCTAGTCCATTCTCCAAATTTACACAATAAGGAATCCGCACAACTCATACTTATTTCAGCCAAATATGCAAAGTTATGTTCAAAATTCTCAAGCACATCCCTTTGTACAAGAATAATGAGAACAACTGCAGAGCTGATGTAGATAAGGGTGTTGAATCCAATGACACCTACAGGGCTGTACATTAGAATTATAGATGCACTGTACAGACACAGTAGACAAGTTCTTCCAACTCTTGTGATTTGTAAATGTCCACCAATGAATGTACTCATGAATTTACTAGCATTGTGAAACTCCCACACACAAATAAAACCTAAGCCTAGAAACTGTTGGTATGGCAACATATCTTGAACACGTAACCTGATTCCTAGGAGACTCCTCATCATCACTAGGAGACAGGGAAGTTGGCATAGCCGTGACAACGGCCAGTAAACATCATCCTCACAAGCCACAGCTATCAGCAGGAATAACCTCCACACAACTCTTCTGCTTGATTTCCAGAAACTTCTGAAGTTTGTGAGAATGACTTCACTGTTTGTAGAACACAATATCCTATAGATCGGTGCTTTGATTGCATACAGCAATATTATCACAATGACAGTGGCTTCGTTACTGTTCAAACACAGTCCTAGTGTCAACAGGAACAGACTTACATGACCTGTAAATATAACACAAAGAATCAAAACACTTATGAAACATTGTACCTTCTCCTCAGAAAAATTGACAGAACAGAAAATGAACTATTTGTTTCTGATTGGAAATTATGAAATACAGAAATCTTGTTAACCTGTGAAAATATGACTGCAACATTATGTTGTGCGATGGAACTGTATTTTTTTGAAACCCCTCCCACTGACATAAGAATTTACAAAAGTAAATTTACTATGACAGTATTTGATGAGGCACATGTTGCAAGGCATGAAAGCCTCTATCAAGCAAACCATCACAACGTGATGATACTGATATGTTTTGTATGAGGTCCCTGATCACTTTCAAGTAAGCTTGGTTATTCAGTACCAGCTCTGGATCATCAAAACGCTTGTAGTGTAGCATGTATCTTCAATGCATCTTTCAGGAATGCATTTGCTGGTGGTCAACTTCGAAACCAGACATATTTCTGTAACCCTTTCTCAATCATGGTTTGACCTAAATCCATTCAATGGTGCCAGTGTGGGCCAATTTACAGGGAATTATTGGGGTGAACAGGTTAAAACTAAAGGTATTAAAAGATTTGTTGTACAGCACTGTTTGAAACTTTTTTCTTTGCTGATATTTGAATTGCATAACATCCATTCTTTGCTACATACACATATAAATATATAAAAATATTTATTTCTCCTTGTCTGTGATGCACTGACGGAGGTTATACTCCATGCTAGTACAAATATTTGGACATCTAATGTTACGTAACTTTGAAGCAAAAACACGGTAAATTCAGATGAATGAATGAATGAATGGATGGATGGATGACAGGAAAATGCAGTACCAAGTGGTATCATGTCTCATATTGGTTTGTTGTAATGCTATTGTTTGGCAGGATGAAGCCGTGCAGTTCCGCAGTCCACAACTTTACCTGGCGATTTTGGGTTGTGGGGAAAGGTGATCGACTCACCGTACCCCATTGCTGCGGTTCCGTAGCTCCCTTTGCTGGTTATGTTGGGGCAGTGGCGCCCCAACACAACCAGCAAAGGGAGTGGTATGAGGGCTACGGAACAGCAGCAACGTACCCCACTACCCAAAATCGTCGGGAAAAGTTGTGGGCTACGGAGCTGCAGCAAGACCGGGTGTAGTTGCTCTACAGACTACAGTAGCTGGAGGTTTTGCTGGGAGATCAGATAAGCGAAACCTTACAAATCCTCGATTTACTGTACTGCGGATCGGTTGCATGTTGCGAAATGTCCCACAGGCGCTCATTAGCTGGGTAGTCTGCTAAGTAGATCGATTTTCGGATCGATTTATTGATCACGTAGTGGATACGCCCGCCACTGCATATTTAGGTTGCAGTGGCGGGCATATCCACTACGTGATCAATAAATCGATCCGAAAATCGATCTACTTAGCAGACTACCCAGCTATTGAGCGCCTGTGAATGTCACCGAGACAACTTGGCATAGACGCCCACTACAGCTTGAAATGTTAACGATATAAAACTCGGTTACTTACCAATAACCGGAGTTACATCGGCTAGCGGCATTTTCTCTCATGACTTGCCGAAACTTCCAATGATGGTGATGATGCAGTGGTAGTATGATGATGATGGCAATCTGAGTGATGACGGCGATGGCTGCCGGGGATGACTTTTTTAGCTGCTGCGAGCACCGAGCGGCTCTGTCGAGCTGACCTACCGTCGCTAAAATTTCACATGAGGCAGCTCAACATCACGGTTGCCAGTAAATTTGCGGTAACCTTACGACATTTTTGTTATGGATAATCCGGAGAGTTTCGACATTGCGAAATCATTACATCATGAACTTTGATTATGACCGGAGTTGCTTGGATCTCGGTGCAGCTCGCCCGGAAGAAATTTTTCGTGTCAACACTGTTGCGAATATCATAGTGCGCCCTCTGTGGCTAGGGACTGGCTATGTTCTGCACAGATAATACACCTGCTTTATTACTTCGCCAGCATTATTTCATTTTCATTTTTTAGAAAAGTCGTCTCTTTACTGATCAAGTCTTACACACATAGCATTGAATGCGTACCAAAATGATACAGCAGGGCTTCTAAAATTTCTATATTGAGATGAAGTGTGGAGAGCAGATGATGTTGCTGTGCGGAAAGTAGAATTCGAAACCCAATCTTACTCCGAAGTTAATGCAGTGTTCGATATACGTTCTCGCGAGAAATTGCGACACGTCAGCACATAAACAGGAAGTACTGTTGAGGATAGCCGACAGTGACTCAGTGAAAACAGCGATAGTCTAGAACAGAAGACAAACTGCGTTAAAAAATGGAGATGGACGGGGAAGACGTTGTACCCCCAGAGAATGAAACTCCTGAGGCCATTAAGGAAAGTGCAAATTTTGGTGAGTGATCGGCAGCAAAACCGTATTCGCAACGGCATTTCGGGGACAGCGTGAATCGTGAGCGTTGGAGCGTTGATACATGTGATGATGTACCACGTTCAACCACGACCTCTATAGTTTTACCAAAGTCTTTACTGTCAACACCCATAATTATTATGGGTGTTGACAGTAAAGACTTGGTAAAACTATAGAGGTAGTTCAGTTCAGTTCATTAAGAGAATAGATATCCGCCTTTACTTCGTAAAGCATAACTGACTAAAATGTGAGTATTTAGGTTGCAGTGGCGGGCATATCGAGTACGGGATCGATAAATCGAGCCGAAAATCGATCTACTTAGCAGACTACCCAGCTAAGGAGCGCCTGTGGAATGAACAGCTATATTCTAGACTAAATTGTACACAACTAAAAGAGTTGTAGAGTTTCTTTGGTCTGTATCTGTAGGTCTTTCGGTGTTGTATTAGCTGGAGGGTACATACATAAAAGTACAAATACAAATTACAATACGCAATATACATAACCAATGGAGTGGCAGTGCGATGCATCACAGCCAGTGTTTGGCGAGTGGTAAAGCTATGTGTTGCAGTAGTAGTTGGGTTATAGATTATAGTTATGTCTTTGGCTAAAGACAGCCTCAGCATGAACATCCATAGTGTAGCAATGTACATGACAGACCCAATACATATTAGGTGTGTTTACATGTTGATGTTCTTTTGCTGAGAACACAGTGGTGTTGGTAGAGATAGTGTAAAGCAAAGAATAAGATATCAGTACACAGGGGAAAGCAGCACTCTTTATAGTTGTACTTGCAATGTTTGTTTAATATCGCTGTCGTACATGCTGTGGTAGAACAGTGCTGTGACATGTCGGTCATTCATACTATGGTATATGTTATGATGTACACAAAACAGTGCTGGGACATAACTGTCATAACACAACATATCAGTGTTTATGTCTTCAGCAGTGATATCAGGACAACATATCAATGTTTATATTGACACAATTTCTGTTTTCTTTACAGTGACAATATTCCTTGCTCAGTATGGATGGTTTATCGTGTTCGGCATCATTGCATTGATTTTTTTGAAAAACAAATTTGAACCAAGTTTACAGAAATTAAAGAAGAAAAGAGAAGATAATTACTATGCCCAACATTATGGTAAGCTGAATTTTGCAATTTTAATCCCAGACAAAATCTTTTTTCATGCTATCTTTGCCATCATAAGGATATTTTTTACAGTTTTTGGCTTATCATGTATTTAGCACTATTATGTGTATGTCTGTATATCAACATGTATATATGGCAAAGCTTGTTCTTACACTTTCAAAATATCACACAGTACTGGTGTTATGATGAAACCAATGTACTCTAGGCACTTATTGCCCAAAGTGAGACAACTTAAACAAAACTTTTCTCTCATCTTTTATCCATCTTAGTATGAAACTGATCAAAGTGTTTGAAGTCAATAAAATCTATATTTCAAATTACCAATGGTTTTTCCCAGATGTTGTAACAGCCAGGTGTCGTTGTAACAGCTGGGAAGACATACCAGTGTACACACTGCAGGGCTTTTCCAACATTGTACATGTACCTGTTATGACAATCAAAGTGAAATGCCAGCCATTGGCTATGCATCATCCTGTGCAAATTTATACAAAATAACAGATGAGCATTCAGCAAATATTATGGTTTAAACAGTTGACTCTGTGAGACAGTGTTTTTGTGTTAGACTTGGTACAATTGTGATGTGACATAGTAGAGTTATTGCAAGATATTCCAAATGAAACTAAACCATTGTGTTCACCCCACACATATGTCGATGCCACTCTTTCGTACAACTGGGTGAAGGCAATGTACGATAGTGTCAAAGCATTTTATATAAAAAGTTACACAAATGTGTAATAACTTGCTGAAATGTTTAATATTTTACAAAATCACTGACTTGGACCGATTCTATGATTGTATGGCTGTTGCTTACATTTTTACTAATAAATGTTTTGCACTGCCTTGTCAGACATTTTGTTTACTTTAACCAGTCACTACTGTGAACTGATGCTAAGCAGTCAGTGGATTGGAGAGAAAAATGCACAAATGTGTTCAAAACCAGAACTGTCTGAAACATCATAAATTTTCAGTTATTGAAAATGTTTAGGTCAGCAATTTTGTTTGATGACATAACTTGCATAGTGTCACATGTTATTTTATTTAACAGAGTGTATCACCATCCCCTTGTGTCCTAAATTTATGTGGAGGACTCAATGCCAATGTCAGTTTTAATACATTATTCATATACTTCTTTTTCCCAACTAATTTATTCTCCACCCTGTACTGTAGATGCTACAACCACACAAGCACGACATGAATCCATGATGGCAGCCAGACTTCGAATGCAAGAAAGATATGATGAAGACGCCAGAATAGCAGAAGAAGAAAGGAAAAAGGTAAATTTTGTCTGTGCAATATAGTGCTCTGGTCAGGTCCAGACACTTCATTCCAAAACAACTTTGTCCCAGCTCAACTCATTCAAAAACAACCCTATCCCAAAATGGCTTCTTCCCATGTGCCACTTTGACCCCAGCCTTAGTTCCTTTCTATAACTTCAGAATGTCCAATCAAGTTTTTGGAATGAGTTCCAGTAAGATTTACATGAAATCAAAGTAATATTTGCTGACCTCTGTCAGCCTTGTGTGTAGGACAAGTAGGCTGTAGGATGAAATGGTTTGGAGCCATAGGTGAATGATTAGGGAAAAGACAGTATTAGGGACACAGTGGTGTGGGATAAAGTGTCTATGAATTGATCTTGCTTTCATTCTGTGATGTGTGTTTTCACCCAAGTCAAAGTCACATATGTCATTAGAAAAATCACCATGGGAACAATATTCTGAGAACAGTGTTGTCATGATTTTCAGCTGTTACTGTATTACTGTCACGATTCCTTGTCAGTGTTCATCCTAAACAAATGGAGTATGTTTTAAGTGCATGTTTGAAAGTTTGTTCTGAGTAGGATTCCACATATTTTCAAGCACATTCACAAGACTGTTTAGGACACAATTTATTTGTTTTTATGAGTTTGCTGGCTGATTTGTATAATGTGCATAGCAATGATAAAATTACCCCACTTGGTTTCATGATACCAGACACTTTAAGTACACACTGTCTTTAGACTTTCCTTTTATTGGAGACAATCTATTTTTTTGTCCTGGAAGCTGAATAAATATGGATCAGGATCAAGTATGGTGTCACAAATGTGCATCCCTCACTCAGACTAGATGTCACTTTGTTAGTAGCTCTATTCATCACAAAAATGTAGTTATTTTATAAGAACATCTTGTCAATTGACATAACAATTGATACAGTTACTTTATCACCATGGATACCATTACTTTATCACCTGGATATTTACCAATTAACTTTACAGAAAGAGGAACAAAAAAGAAAAGAAAAAATTGAAGATTGGGATCGACATGTTGAGGGCAAGGGATACAGATCCAAAATATACAAATCTGAGGTAAGTATTGTAAGCATTTAACCCAACACAAACCCTTGCCATCAGGGCTTGTCACTGGCTGTCTTGTCTTGCTAGCAAAAGTGGAACCCTTGGCATCAGGGCTTGTCACTGGCTATCTGGTCTGGCCAGCAAAAGTGAAACCCTTGCCATCAGGGCCTGTCACTGGTTATCCAGTCTGGCTAGCAAAAGTGCTAAAGAAACAAAATGTGTTTTTACCAACTGTACATGTCTTACATACAAGACTGCAATGTACTTGTACCATACTCAGTTTGGCTGTTTTGGCTCCCCTTAAAAATCCACCGAAACCTTGTGTCATTAGAGTTGACTAGCTAATACATATTCATAACTGACTTAGTACAATGTAGCCAAATGATTGCCTATAAATGCTAGCTTCTTTACACGCTTCAAATCAGTGCAATTATCAATGACTGGGTAAAGGAAAGGTCAAAAACAGATCTAGAACCTTTATGTCATTGACTGAAAATAATTATCACTCAATGAACCAGTCACTTTCTGATGTTAATCTGCAAGAAAAGCTTGTTTATTGTTCATGGTAAATTCATACATCAGAATGGAATTATAATCATACTATTCATACAACCAGTGACCAGGTACAATAAATATCAAATGAGGTGTGATACACACATCTTTCACAAAGTGTGTGAGCCAGGTTGAAAATTTCATCAAACATTGATTATATGCATATATAACGGTCAGTTGTAATGATAAATGTGTGACTGTACTTATGATGATCTATATTGTGTATAAACCTGTTTGCTAGTGCATCACCTTATTAGAGAATGAAGGGCATTCTATGTGAACACATTAAATGCCGCACTGAAGGATAAAAATTGGTTGGAAAGAATTGCTTAGGGAATTTGTAAAATCTATTCAATAGACATCAAATCAGGTCCAATAATCGTTATCATTCAAGGTAACTAAGAAATTTACCAGGTCCAAGGAACATATTGAAAATGACAAAAGGCAATGGGGTCATCTTGAACCACAAAATAGTGGTGGTACCAGGTGTCCGGAATGGGTAAGCGTACCCTGCCAGCTAGCCGCACCCGTCAAGATTGACCCAAAGTGACAAATCCATTGTTATTTGGTGAATTCACCAAATTACTTTTGTGAGTCAAAATTTGGTATGCTGTCACTCATCATTTGAGTAACAGACAGGTCATATTTTGATACAACATCTCCGTATCTACCGTAGAACTTCTTAAATGATTTCACTAATCTAAGATACCTTTGCATTAGCCTTTAAGGGTATGGATTTTGACAGAGTGCATCTTCAGTGTGTTTGCAAGCAATATCCACTGCATTGTCATGAATGATACTAACTATGAATACTACTTTGTACAGCAGGATGTGCCATCAACTTCAAGTAGTACAAACAAAGACAAGAAACCAAAACAGCAATTACGACAAAATGGTATGTTGCAGTTTTCTTGCCATCCTAGACACTGTTGAAATAAAGTATGATATGTATCAATGGTGACTTGATAGATTTATGTATCTTGATATTATCAAGTCATTTTGATGTTAACTATGAAGAAAGAGAGAAACCATCAAATGATGATGTAATGTATCAAACAGATGGCGTCCATTTCTGCCAAAGCACCCGTACTGTAATACATGTATTACTAATCACATACCCAGATTTTTCTGCACAATGTATGCTGACACATTCCAATAACTTTGACTTCAACAACCTTGAACAATGTGATGTTTTTCTGTAGAATCATTTTAAACCATCATTTTTATTGCTGCATGAAATCAAATAGTCCTGTAAATTTACATTAATATGTTTTTCCCATAGAATTATGCTTTTTACTATACAATTCCTATTTTACCATTGAGTACTATACACATGTGTCATGTCTGACACATAGTAACACAGTCATGTTTTATAATTTCAGATTACAATCCATTGATGGGAGGGTACAGTGCTGGGGGTTACCGTCCATCAAGACGAAGTGGTTTCGGAGGAGGAGGATGAGGTTAAGATAATGTACACAATTAGACTATCACATGGCAGTCACATGACCCAGCTGGCTATATCTTAGGGTATGCAAATCCATTGCATTGAGGTGAATCTGTAATTACCAAATTATATCACATGAAAGACAGTAAATGTATACTTGTTATCTCATGGAGTATCCATTCATGTATACTTTAAATATTGTATGGGATTTCTTTGTTATCCTATCATTAACGTTACAACACTTCTGACAAATATTTAATGGATATGCATCCTCAGACTACAAAATGTTACCATATCTGCCTTTCAAAAAGTACAAGATCAAGATAGTCTCATCTATACTTGACATGTGACTAGCAGTCATGTGACTTTTCCTGTGATACAGAATTGTGTACACAAAGCATTCTATGTCATATACATTTGACTTGAGTAACGGTCTTTCAATGTAAAGAAGAATCAGACTGTGCTGTTGATCTTTTGATCATAATTTAGTTTTCTCAATTTGAATTGTGCATTTGAAAACCGTTTTTAAGTCTATATGATATCTACTCTGTAAATGGTCCTATTGTCCAATAGAGTAGGTGGATACAAAGTGTAAATGACATAATGAAAGAATGAATGTCATTGGCCAAGTTTTGTAGCCTATCTTAACCCTTTCACCCCCAGTTCCCTGTATACAGGTCCAACTTTACCATAGAAAACAATGGAGTTGGGACAAACCATGGTGGTGAAAGGGTTAAAGCCGAGTCAGATAAGTGAAATGAAACCAGTCATTGTCAGAGTGGCAGTGTTACAAAGCAACAACAGGTCTTTGTAGATTCCTTATAAAATCAATAACCTGTAGATCAACCAATCAATCAATTATGTTTTTCTGTTGGACTGTGAAATGTCATTGTTTGTATGGCATATATTATATAATCTGTCATGGAGATATCATTTTGTGAAGATTGACTGAACATCAAGGTAAGAATAGTTGCCCTGGAAAAAGTACAAAATTCAAGCTGTCACTTCAGCAACATAGTCACTGCAAACATAGTGGATTTATATAAACCATGAACAATGTGTCATACATGGAACAGATATCCAAGACATTGCCTGAAAGTTACTCTTTCTATAATACTTTGAATCATCAATAATTGACATCTTTATCAGATTCTTTTTAATATTGTTTGTTTTGAACTCCCTTCCCAATTATGTCTTTTAAGAATACACAATTCTTACGCTTTGAAATCTGTGTGTTAAGGAAATCTGCCAGATCATAGCATATTCAAATAGTGCTGGTTTTTTTTGTGTTTAGAAAAAGGTATCTTTGTGACTTTTGCTTTGCCAACAAACATTTTGTTGAAGTCTTTCTTGTCACTTGTCATAATAATTCCACCAAGAGATGCACACAGTGATTCTGTTCAAATGTACATTTTATTACAGATATTCTGATATTACATCGGTAAAAAAGAATCTTGTTTATTTTTGTGCATTGTTACTGTAATTCACACAAATATCAATCTAACCTTTCCCTATGTACAAGCTCTTAGCAATAAAAGTGTATAAAACTTATACTACTCTTTGGCATTTTTTACATTTACATCAGTGATACAATTGCTCCATTCTAGGACTGTGTCACCACAATAACACATTAACCAGCCTATCGCGCCATGTCATATTTCAAGTTGTTGTGATTTTCAAACCTGAATTCAAGCGCTCTAAAATTCTAAACTCAAATAGCTGTATGTTTGTTTCATGTTAGAATGCCATATGACATCTGAAGACTTTACTGTATTCATTTCATAGAAATTACCCAGTATCCTCCTTGTCAATACTGACACAAGTAAAATCTTACACTTGCCAATTTATTTCAAAAATCTGTGTATGAAAGTATATATACAATAAGTCATACTTTAATTGAATTTGGTTCTAAGACTTTGTTTAACCTCTCTACTAACCATGGTTTAGTCCAAATCTATTGTTTTCAATGATGAGTGTGAAACTGTTAAAAGGGCATTAGGAACGAACAGGTTAAGAGTATGGCATCAGTCACGTTATTTGTAAATCTTTGTGAACATTTGTATTGATGAGAAACTGTGAAATCAAACAGAGCAGAGTTATCCTGGATAGTAGGATGCAACTCTGAGAATGACATTCAACACACTAGAGTGTCAATGAAACCATTTCGTCAACTTCATTTTTAAGATCTTGACTCCTGCCAAACTCAATGAACAAAATAAATCATACATTCAATTACCATTTGTGTCCAGAAAATGGAAAGACAAGTCTGGCAGGTACTTGGAATGCCAAGAGAATGGTTGTGAGTTTTGTATGGCATGGATGGATGAAGTATATAATTTCACCAGATATGACAGCAAAGAGTTGGGATTCAATGGCCTTGAATATGACATCTTTTTGCAATCCTCATTAAGTTGTCCCTTGCAAGACTCTGAAAACCCTACATATTATACCCTGTCAACATTTAGACCATCTAAAATCAATGTCTGGTGTAAATCCTGAATAAATAAAGTTACTGCAAATGCACCATGCATTCCTACCATCATATCTATTGTCAGAATAGAGTTCTGTACACTTCCAGGACCTTCATGTTTGAACTTACATTGGAGCATTGTAATGAATATGAACATAGCAAAATTTCACATTTACAGTGTCTATTTTCAAGTTTCCGAGTTCATTGCTCCTGTATGCAGCATTTCCATCTTGGCACTTAGCTTCTACTTGTGTACTGTCCCAAACTCAAGAGGGCGCTGTTTTACTGTCTTATGAGCTGGAAGGCCTGCTTGAGAAACCTTCATCACTAGAATTGGATGATGTCCTTTCTTTCTTTATCCTCTTTATTTTGTCTCCAACCATCACATTTTGTGATCTGTCACAACTGTCTGTCTCAACACCTTCCATCTTTATTGCTGTACATGGACTATGCTGTGATGTGACTGATTGTTTTGGAAGGTTTCGCTTTCTGTAACTTGTATCTGGAGTCTTAACTGTTGGTTCTGGACGGTATACTTTGTACAACACCTTGGAGACCTGAAATACAACAAACAAACCAGCATTAACATTTGCTGTCAAGGTTCATGAGAATATGTGATGCATAAAGACAATTTTTCAACGACATTCTTTTCTTCTGAAGCCACATAATATAATTGCATTTTTCAAAATGTAATCAGGCTTTTCAATTTTCTCATGTAACCTTAGTTTATTCATCATTTCCTGCAATTTCTAATAAACTATTCACAATTATAACGACTTTAATAACATAGCTGCACTACATTGATGTTTTGGGAAACACTGAATATAGATTTCAATGAAATATCATCAACTTACACTGGTATCCTTGGCAACAGTGACAGCAGTATCACAGTGGTAATTCTTCATACTCATATCAGCGCCGTGACGCAGTAAAGATCGTACAATGGAAATGAAACCTCGACCACTTGCTACATGTAACGCTGTGTTACCAGAATATGACTGTGCATTGACGTCAGCATTGTGATCCAATAAAATCTCTATCACATCTTTTTGTTCATTTTCTACAGCATAGAACAGGGCTGTACGACCACTTTTACCATCCTATAAAAAAAGCAATATCAGCCTAGTAATTATGCGGCACATTTTGTTGCAATTGCAGGCATACTACACTGTCACTAGTGTGTAAACAATGTTAAAACTTGCAATTTGTGTACACTATTTTGTTGCAATTGCAGGCATACTACACTGTCACCAGTGTGTAAACAATGTTAAAACTTGCAATTTGTGTACACTATTTTATTTTTCTAACAGCAATTGATGATGATGAGGTACAAGGTCTGTAGACATAGTTAACTGTTGAACTACAAACCAAACTGAAATGCATGTTTAATGACAAGTATCAAAGCAAAGCATGATGGGTACTTACAGGGCAGTCAATATCAGCGCCTTTACTCAGTAAAAATCTGATGACATCAGCATTACCAGTAGATACAGCTAAGTGAAGAGGTGTTAGACCTGTATCATTTTGAAAAACAAAAGCGAAAATAGCATTCAAATTTGTGTTCTTTAATTATTGGAGTTACATCATTACACAAGTATTTTGGTAATATCTTCAGACAATCTTCTGCATAAAATGGTTAGTGATGTCCAAAGTTCAATGAATTTAAAAATCACTATTTAGGTACTAACATATGTTCACTGTCAAAATTTACGATAAAAGGGTTACATGGAACTCGAGCAACAAATTCCTGCATTTTGCAATATGCATAAGTTGTATTGACCAGCCAGTGCATTTGAGGACTTTGAATAATTAAGACATTGTCTTTTAACCCAGCATAAGAATAAATGCAGTGACCGGCATATTTTCCAAGATTATTATCAAGGAATGCTGATGTGCATTCATTGTAGATGAAGTAATTCTTGGATAAAAAGTTGCCAAGTTACCTTCATAATTCTTGGCATCAAGATCTACTGGGTGCCGTGAACAAGTTGTCACAGAATGTAGACATTCCATATTAGATCTTTGACAGGCTAGATGAACTGATGTCTGTCCATTGCGATCAGTTAGATTACCATCAGCACCAACCATCACAAGAAGTCTCACCATTTGCCATTGGTTTGTGATTACAGCCAGATGCAAAGGTGTCTGAAATAAGCCAATCACATATTATGTATTGGTCAACATAAAGAAAACCAGTTAAATGCAGATCGATGTCTAACGATTAAAAGTCATTTCTTTTTTGAGTCACTGTGCTGTTTTGATGTCTACCTTCTTAATATATTGACCCACAAATGTATGAGTATATACCACTCTTAGACATTATGCATCTCAACAGAAAACTGTGCTGACCAATCAAAGCATCTGTATTATACGGTATATATTTGAAGTCATGTGAGGAGGTTTGCAATTGGCGGACTCTAGTTGTCATAGCTGTATAAGTCATCATTTTCAATAAGTATATCTGCAAGGTCTGATTAGTTAGGTAAGGTGTAAGGGCTCCCTCAGCAGTTGCAAAAGTTTTCTTTGATTTGTCACGGTCAATTTTATTTCGTCGTTAGGCGAATCTCTTACTTGGTAAAACAGGTGGCCAAATCTCATGTTCCAATAAAATTGTTCAGATAAGTCATCACCCAAGGGTGCAAGGTGGCATTAAGAAGAGTATGACAATGAATGGTGCATGCTCTTTGCTTACTTCTGCTCTAGATCAAATATTTCCATTAGTGACATGATAAAGTATAACAGTAGTTTTCTAGTTACCTGTCTCAGTGTATTGTAGATGTCCACAGACTTTCCCGACATCGCAATCAGCTGGATGAGTTTTTCCACTAATGGTAGATTAGACTGCACCACAGCTATATGTAGTGGCCTGCAAAACATAGTTACAATTTTTCTAATGTAAAATAACATTATTTATGATTTTGAAAAGGACATGAAAAATAAACTTCCTAGTGTATTTAGAATATCTTTAAATGTGTCACAACAGTGATTCACAATTGCCTCTATGTAGAATAATATGAGTCCATGAAAATATTCATTAGTATAAACAATGCTTTTTTTTATCAATGTGCCAATGTGTGTACTAGAGATACTGTACACAGGTATTTTCGCTGTCTGCATTTTATTATAAATTATTTAATTGTGGGAGTACAGCTATCAGCATCAGCATTCATCTACAATTCTAATGTATAACTCTTGTTTGCCATTATCATTGTCACGACAATGCCAGTAAGATCACTTTAAGATTTGTTTATTCATGTGTTTAATCTTTGTCTTTATGAAGATTTTAATAACAACTTTGTCAAATCAGTGTCATCACGGAAGCAGGAAATCACAGCTCTGAAAATAACAAGCAGCCACCATGTGACCCTTTGACATATTGAATGGTTCAAAGGTTAAAATACAGGGGAAACTTAGGGACTGTCCCTTCTGAGACAAGGATTAACCATAAAATCACAGTTGGGAGGTTCAACAAATAGGAAAAAGTCTGCCAGATAAATTCAAAAAACTTTGGCGTCTTTGCACAGAATGACTGTAAGAGTAAAAACAAATAGTGAAGTTATGTATGCACGCACCACGAATTTTGAAAAAAATCTGTCAAACATCCTGACTCTTTGGTTCAGAAAAGTTTTGATAAACCTAATTTTGACCACCCATGGTTTAGACTTGCTGTGCATCCCTGACGAGACTTTGACGACGAGAGTTCACTAACGAGAATTCAGCAACGAGAAGATACGATAATGCAGATCGGGAAATACATGTCGTTGGCCCAGTAGCCGCTTTTGAATTTGAGCGTATTGGGATGAAGATTTTTGTTACCATAGTAACAAAGACTGTTCATTTCCATGTTAAAACTGGTGATAGATTTTCAGCACCAGTGATTGACACTTTTACAATTTTACGCAGTTTTTAAAATTCGGTTGATAGGCAACTATTTACGAATCTACAATCGAAGAGCTGATGCTGTCACTATCAGGGAATTACCCGACAAGTAGCTGTGTAGCGAATTATAATGAAATTCGATCAGGCTGCGACATGTTATGGCTCTGCTTGAATCATATTTCGAATAGGCCAGCATTATTTATACTCGGGGATTTCCCTCCGAATACACTGACTGAATCAAATTACTAGTATCGTGTATAAGCCTGTGGACAGGATACACTTTCGGGTTTATTTCGAAAGATTGAGTAATAGTGCTGGACGGGAAGTGGGAGGATAGGCACCATTTCGTACTTTGGAGAATTTGACCGTCATGACGCATGTATAAAATGTTCCACTCATCGTAAAACAAACAAAAGTGAACAGAGTTATTATTGTGAACACATCGATGAAAACTTACGTGTCTCCGTCTTCATCTTGTAGCGTTGCTAAGTGACATTCAGCTGCTGTGAAAAGACTTGACCTTGGATCTACCATGCCTTGCATCGGCGTTATTGGTGTGTTGCCATGGAGACCTAAAATTCCAACCAAAGTCATACATTATTACATGTAATGGACTATCAAAACCTGATAGCTTTGTGAATCCATGCACAATGCCACAACTTGTCTGTACTTTCCATTTACATGACCTTGAAATGACCTGAGTTCGCCTTTTTACTCAACTGTTCACACCTGGTCTACACGATGTAGTTTTCTGAAGTTCTAAGGTACACATGCGGACAAAATTTTGGGTACATATAATTTATTCAGAGACCATTTTTCTTTATTTATTCGGTTTTGTTTCACTCTGACTTTCAAGGAAACACTGGGTCGGCGTATGTTCGCTTGAAATGGCTCAGGCAAACACAGCTGCAGGGGTCAGTCACATTGCGCATCAACTTCAGATTGCGAAGCACACCGAGTGCCATGGCAGGGGGACTTTCCCTAACACAAACACACGGGGTGTAGCTTTGGAAGAAATCTATCACAAGTGAATACACACCAACCAAATTCAAAACAACTCCGTATGTACATGCAAAGCGATAGTCTCCGTCCTTCGCCAACATTAAAGTGTACTGACCCTTACTTGCTATAAGGAAATGCTGCCAGGGACGTGGCCGCACGCACGCGATGTCTTCTAGAAATCCATGGGACAACACTGGAAAAACAATTATCAAGCGTAGAGGCTGACGCGGGTGACGGTGATGTAACTGTAATCAGAAGGTCAACGACGACGCACTGAAGTCCGTAACGTATCGCATATACACACGGTACGGGGTTTTCCCACCATCACATCACACATCACGCTGAACAGAACCTCGACGAATGCGCCCTGATTAATATTTATGAATCATTAACTGACACTATCCATTTTCATTTTTAGTTCGTAGAAATAGACGGACAGTCGGTTCATATGCTAATCAGATGGAGGGACGGCCCCTTATTGCTCGGTAGCTTAGAGCAATCGAGTATCTCGACAGCGTGTTTGTGTTGCGATGTTCACAATGAACCGGGACTTCCCCGCTACAGTCCCGAACGATTTAAATATCAGTGTTCCGCCTTGTATCGGCACTTTATGTTTGCCATCGACGCATACTCCATGTTCGGTGATATAACCACTTCATTAAAAAATTGTCAATTAATACAGCTTCGGTGTTACATAGTATTCCATAGCAATGCAAACCGTTAGTTTTAATGTAAAGCGGCAATACTTAGATAAGAGACCATCATTTGACTGTTCATCACTATGTGCCAATCAGCAGGATAGAATCCGTTGCAGACAATACCTGTAGCTATCTATAGTCTTGTCCGTGCAAAGTAAATTTTGTGAAGTTGGACGGCAACGTAACGTTGCAGGGTATCTATCCGTAATCAACGTTCATCGCAGTCTTCATAGCGTTTCTTGTCGGGGTTCCTTGATAAAATATGGACACGAAAGTTGTTGTTTTTTTCCCTCATCCTCTCTACGACAAATGCACAGTCTGGCAGTCCCTGGTTCTGGTTCAAACCACAGGACCCTGGAGTTGCCGTGTATACTACATGGCAGCTCGACCATCACAGGAGTTAAGTCTTAAGAGTCCCATTTATATCATGAGCTTTATATCATGAGCTTAATAACAAGTGTGAGTTAATGTGGCACCGCTTTTTAAATGGGTTCAAATCCACGGATGTCAACCTCTTTGTCCTTTGTACTTTACGATTACAACATCACAATTATATCAATTGATTTGGTAACAGATCCTGAAGTTGATTCAGCAAGTTCAATGACAGAAAAAGTGTCGTATACCTTTCAATGAAACAGTTCGTCATATTTCCTTACAGTATTTGACGGCGGTTTTACTAAAGAAATGTATCTATTTAAATTTAATGGTCTTTACAAAATTCCAATCCTCTTTCAAATGTGATGAAATTCTTCTGGATCAGTAGGATATAACATGCAAACATATTCCAACTGCACGTGTTCTCTAAATATAGAGTCATCGATGTACTGCTATGGAGAAATTTCCGGGTTCACGGTGAGCTTTGTTCGATTGCTGATCACACTGAAACACGGTATCTCGGTGAAAGGAGAAAGCATCAGAAGTTATAGCAATTGAGAGTTTTTAAAATTTATGTTGCAGTGTCGGTATTTCCCAGCATATCATTAAAAGTTGATCGACTTGACTGAAGTAAAATTCAAAGAAAGCATCAACAATGTTCTACGAACATTAGACAATACAAGCGCAATCCTATTTTTCACAATTATTCGTACCTGGATGACCTGTGACCTTAAAACATCTCGCGGAGACATTTTTGACTGAAATTATTAATTTATTGGCATCAGATTATGTCCATACTTCGACAGAGCTTTTAAATGTCATCTTTACCTTTCTATTCTACGTTCATGTGTCGGTCAATCAGCCAAAGAAATTACGTGAACAGTGCGCTATGCCATAGTCCAAGGGACTTTCACAAAAACTTCATTTGCTCTAAAGTCCCTTTAAATCATTATATTAGTAATAATCCCAATCACTGAATTCCATCTTAAAAAGTATTCTCTCATCATCTGCTAAGCTTGTACTTTTTGCTATGACGTGTACAATAACAATATTCGCGATTGAAAGCGGAATTTTAAAACAAATGACTTCCAATGTTTTGTTGAGTGTTCCGTGTTGTGGTCTTTTAGTTCAAAACTTTTGATGGTTTTCTTTTATGATTATGGTCGGCCATTATTTCTATAGACTGAAAATATAACCGATTTCTTTGGATTTCAATTCCACTTTACCAGATGTACTTACACAACCTATGAATTTAACCCAAACCTCGTGGATGACGTCATTGTCTTTCACAATTTACAAACCAACCTTCAACTTTTTAAAATGCTTCCGACCAGATTAATCACAATTCGGAGTGCTATAGCTATCTCGTTTTTTTATTCCAAGCTTCCGGATGATTAGTGAAAACCCGAAGGAGAAACCGTTGTTTCAGTCCCCTGGAAATGTGATGAATCGAAGTTTGATTAGTCTGTTCCAACCTTTAAAATAAACACCAGACTAGGGCTGTGGTCCTTTCTCGGTAGATTAATGTCAATCAACTTCCAATGTTAATGTGGTGTTTATTTGTGAGCTACAAACTTTTGATAGCGTTTTTTACAATTCAATACCCATGGATCAATACAATTCAATACCCATGGATCAAAGCAACTCTAAAAGCAGTTTTCATGAGACAAAAGTGTCAACCGAGCTAAAAAAGCAACATAAGAATCGAATTGAGAATGTTTGGCGTAACCACCAAAACTCTGCCATCGGATGGTGTGAGGCACAACAGTGTATGATTCGTCACCGATTACGTGACGTGTTCTTGCCTTTCAAACTCAATTTCCTCGTTCTCCTCAATTATCGACGCCATTTTTGGTCATATCCCTATGACTTTGTAGGATTATAATGTAGCATTTAATAACGTCTGCTTTTAGTTTCTATTCTGCGCAAAATGGAAAGTTTTCGCCAGATATTGATAAAGTCTAAAGTTCAGAGTAGTTGTTCTAGCCCAAAACATAGATTATTCTTGCAATAACTGGTATTCATTACGTGACAGAGAATGCATCAAACAAAGCGAAAAGCTTGCGTACATGTGTACAGTAAGACTGCCACAGACACTTATCATTACTTAGAAAGTCAGTTATAGGTGTTGTCGTACCATGTATCGACCGTTATGAAACCTTCAACTTCACGCTGGGATTTGTAAATTTAACCCTTACGGAGTCAAGAATTTTTCTTTAAACTTCAGATCTTACATTTGGCCACCAAGCCCAGATCAAAGACGATTTCACTGTGTAAGACGGATGTCGTGAGTGGAGGCGGTACTGAAAATGCACTCGTGTCACGACGTGCAAGACTATGAGTCAAGCCCCGGGCGGAACCGATTGTCCGTTTTGTTTCCTTGTTTCAGATTGGGTCTTTCATCAACACCCTTAGATCATTTTCATAGACATAATATGTAACTCACTTTCAGTGTTAACTGCAACGTGATCACCAACTCGTTGGTCAGTTGAAATCTTTTACGGAGGCGTGTTTGTGGAGTCTTTGACATCATGGACTGACTGGCGCTTCGTGGGTTGAAGCCATAGTACATGTTATGTTTCCGCGTACAGTGATCTATGGGCGTTGTATCAGACAATGCGGGACTTTTTCACCGCCCTTACATTTCAACGAGGAAGCTGAAAGTTCGTTTAATGATTTGACAACGAACCCAACCGTATTTTGGAAATTATTAGTCCACAAGGAAATACTATGTCCGAGTTATTTCGGCGTTTTGTTTGTGAGTTTTCATTCTGTAACACGCTACCACGTTATACATGTACCCATTATAAGGTCCATTTCGTTGGTATCATACGTCCGTACATCGTTTCTTGCCATAATTGAAGAACTAGGGCTATTGTTATTTATTTTTTATTTTTGTAAATTTGAAGATGAATAATCACTATTGTGGACGCGATACATAAGCTTACAGTTTCGCATCCACTATAGAGTGAAAATTTTCATTTTCGATATCCATGAAGAATGCATTTTTAAGGTTCAGATTAAATCTCAGGGCTAAAACCTTCGCAAGCATCTCACTTTATGGTTGTCAGATTCAACAAGATCCTTCGACAAAAGTGTAATAATTATGCAAATTTGGTAATGGAAGTGTATCCTAAATCTTACCTTGTCGTTCTAAAGAATACGGTGAATAAGTCCTATGCCGTTTGGTGTCTGTTTGTTCGTCACTGTCATTGCAGTCCCCAATCGAACATCGCCGCGATCGTTTGAGAGAATTGAGTCCTTGTCTGTCCGCACAACTTGTGTTTGGGAGAACCTCCGTTTTCATGTGACTTGTAGCTGAAGTTGTCAGTGGCATATTGCTTTGAATAACGGTAACAGCCGTTGTACGAGCGGGCATCCTGTAAGGTGACAACTGGTGATATGTCGGCGATAGGGACGAATATTTTACGAATGGTTGCGATGGATAATCTTGATATGGATAGGTGTAAGATGTGGCGACAGACTGCATTGTCCCTTCTGCTGGACACTGTATTCGTAGATCTCCAGTTGAAGGCAGGTTTGCACCGCCAGACTGTGCTTCTGATAACACCATCACACAATTTTACCTCCAAGTTTAACCTAATGTTGGTCCACTCCTAGACGAAATTGTCCGCGTCTGTGTTTTATAGGGCAAGACGTAAGAAACCCTACAATATCTGTTGTGACTGAACCACTGACCGCATTCGGTCATATAGTGGTCTTGATTTGCATAACAATCGACCTCCCTGCGTACTCCAATCGGTAAGCCCAAAGATCGATCAAGCAGGCGAGATGTAAAGGGGATTCCCCTACAGCTCACTCTGACTAGGCAGTGCTGGTACTATAGCCAAGTCTGTCCTTGTGGCAATAGCGGGGAAACTACTTTAATATTTGGTTTTTGGCCACGTGCGTCTCATGCGTACATCACTAACAATAAGGAACAAAGAAAGGGCCAGTCATGTATTTTAATAGGAAAAATTTGTTCGCATTTCCAATCTGCAAACCGAAGACGGCAGGTATCGGGGAATAGTTTAACAATGCCCGTCAAGTGTGAGCAATATGTCATGTGAAACAATTACGTGTGGTGCGAGTTTACCAAAGACACTTGTATTACAAAGAACTTTGTGGGAATTATGGTATCGTAGTATTACATTGAATGTTGACCATACCGTAATTTGCTTGCTCTGAATTTCGATAGGTGTGTAACAAAAGCACCATACTGTACTGACCTTGATACGAGGAAACCAAGTCACGTGATGTTTACAATACGGGGAATTACAGGTGCAAAGAGGAATAGTGTATGTCAGGAGTACATAGAAGGGAAATGAGAAATGATCTACCTCGGAAAAAATGACAAAGAATGTGCTTATCCGTATACAAAGTAAGTAATTTTTATTTTTCGGGATTTCTTTTCTCTTTTTTTGTTCACGTCACCTTTGATTTAGGTTCTACATGGAAGTCTTGGATGCTAAAAATCACAAAATGAGTTTTGCAACGGTAGATATAGCAGAAGACGTCATATCGAAGAATGATGTGAATTCGTTTGTTACACGCATCAAAGATAATCGAACCTGAAAAACATCGTATCGTATCACAAGGTAGTGGCCCGTGTGACAGGATTAATTTGGGATTTTTGAAGTTTCAGATTAAGGGTTTCCTCACAAAGTAAGTTAAATGACACTCCACAGCTTGAAGACCTGACACTAAGCTCCTCCGCTACCATCCACGGTGACTAATTGTCCCATGCATCGTGTAAAACGACATGTCTGAAATTGACCTGTGTTACACTGTTTTCGATTATGCTAGATCAAAACTACTTTAAGGTTCCAAAATATAAGGCAGTCTCGTTTGTGATTTTCCCGAAATTGATTGATGTTTTGGGTCACAGCTTGAGTTTACACAATTTGTTGCCCCATAAATCAAAGTGGGATGGACTAGCTAGTCGTAATAAAGTCATAGTATTGGAAGCGATACTTGGCACCGTGAAAGGGAATTCACGACTGTATGTGGCATGCACGTAAGCTTATTACTGACCTGGTGCTCAGTTGGATCTACAGTTTGCAATAATTTATGATATCAGTCATTGTTCAATAAACCAAACTGACTCGTAAAAGTCAAACGTGTTCAGATTGCGATTATTGGAAGACGAATGGTTATCGATGGCGGGGGTGGGGAGTTGGGGTGGGGGTTTGGGTGGGGATGGGGTAGCAATGCCAGAATTGTAAGGATTATAACGACTTTAAGATTACATGTATTAGTTCGTCAAATGCCTCATGCTTCAAGTTTGTTATCATAGATACCGTAAATTTGAAATATTTCGATGATATTTCAACCTTTATGTGCCCAAAAGCACCGCAATGGTCGAAGGCAGTGATTCCGTGAGTGCGCATATATCGTCAAATTGAATTTGAAAAGTTCATTAAAGATAATCGTGTCAGTTTGCAATTGTCAGATAAAAAGATCACTTCACGTTGTGATAAAGAAAAGAAATCCATAACGTGTTCTGAAGTACGTGTTTGTGTATCTACCGCTTCAGTTGCGACTGATCGCTTGGCGTTTTTGTCTCAAAAGATTCTTAGCTCGGCTGGGCTTAGTGGTTTACAAGACTTCGCTGTCACACTAGTCTGAACGTGTACACTCCACAATCTCACTTTATCAGCTCGAGACAATTTTTTGCTGAAAGTTATAATTTTATTATGACGTTATTAATTCGACTGACTTTGGGACAGGTCTTCCCAATTTGTGATGCAAAAGTTGATGCTGTAGACACTGTTATTAGTATGACAATATTACATGTAATAAAATGTTATATTCTTATGACACCGATTTCCAGTCATAGCCATGTGATGTTGTGAGACCGCTGTATCGTGGACATGCATGGAAACGGCCCAATGGAGTGCTGTATATCATAACTCTTAAAGTTTTACGTACTAAATGAAATACAGTCAACATCATCCCTGCAGCTGAGCTTTCAAAAAATACAAAATCTGCAGTGATCCAACGCGTAATCTTTCATTAGTGTATAAGCATATATAGACTGTCGAAGTTCAATGGTTGAGTTGAGGCAAAATAAAATCACGAGTTCAGTGCCTTCAGTGAACGTGGTAGATCAGAAAGGATTTTTTATTGTTTTAAAAAGGTTTTATGGTGCAACTTATCAATAACAGCAATATTTGGCAAAATGCTGCGTCATTTTTAACAATGCGACTTTAGTGTCGAAGGGTTTTAAATAGAGTTGGTCTGGTTACCGGAAACACACAATCACCTTGTTTGGCTAAAAGCGCTATTGTGGGTTCATACTGTGTTCGAACTTGGGAATACCGACGTCACGCGATGCCTACATGAAGAGTCGTTACACGAGTAGAAAAGTCATAGCTATAAGAATACGGGAAATTTCAAATTCCGGGAGATTGCGAGATGTGGTCGTTACACATTATAAACTAATGTTATAAGATTAGCTTGAAATATGAGGCAGAGAGAACGGTATTAGATTGGAATTCACGCACGCACGCGTCATTTCCTCGATGCCGTTCCTGTCCTGCTTCCTTGTTCCGTTACAGCTTTGTTTTGGAATATGATATTAACGCTGTTCTTCATTATGTAGTGGGTATACGTTTCATTACATCTCATCGGTGTTACGCATGAATATCAAGTTGGCAATCACGGAATAAGACCAGACCAAAATATCAAGTAGAAAGCCAAAAGTGGAGTGACGATGTTTAAACAAGGGAGTCACAGACTGGAGTGTTTTTCCTGATAGAAAGATCTTCCCGACGCAAAAGTAATGAAAACCATAAAATTGAAAAATTCGAGAGTTTGAGGGAGACCTCATGCCTAAACCTAGAGGACTGCACGAACTAAGGAGAGGTAGAATTGCGGCAAACTGTTATTATTCGTCTGTGAAGGCTGTGGGAGAGTCTAGAATTTAAGCGTATATACCTGTCGGTTGTTTGTCAACACACTTTCCTAGCTGACGTTCATTTTCTGGAATTGCAGTTTGACGAAAGAACGGTTGATCAAAATTTGCTGCATGCCTTCACAGTCACTTGTGATCGGTCTATTTCGCTCGGCGCCTATGTCCCCATAGACGTGTGTACATATGCCTGAGAAAAAGATCTTTCTCTACACACGTCTATGGGGACATAGACGCCGAGCGGAATAGACCGATCACAAGTGACCGTGATGTCTTATGGACCGGTAGGCTATTGTTGAGTACAGTGTTAGTGTGGCGGTACAAACACATAATATTGGCCCAAAGATGGCCACAATTATTGCAGCTGGATAAACATCGACCAGAAATTCTCCCCTCGAAAGGAATTTTAGACTCTTTAGGGGTGGGTTGTGTTGTCCAATAAATTCATTCAGGTTTCTGGTAAACAGGAAAACGTGATTTCTTGATAAATTGATGTTGTATTTTAAATATATATGCTTGAATATCTTGCATTCAATACACTTTACCAATATCGAAATATGAGTTGCATTTCGTACATTTTACCATTATTGAAAGGTATGATTAAGTATCGGGAACAGGGGATGGCGATTAGAAGAAAAACCCAGTAAATGTCAAACTGAGAAAAGACATTTTTGAGCGACAGAAATTTGCGCAATTTCATTCGAAAAATATTAGTCTGACCGTTCACAATGAGGGTTGTACGCATTGTTTACCAACGTCTGCAGAATCGATTTATGTCTCATACCTATCGTCTACAAAGATCTCATCATGTAGATATACTTTATGGCAAATATCAGACAAAAGACAGTTTTGTTAATGGCTGCATGAAGGGCAATACGTTATCATCTCAACGATATTAGCGACGATAACGATGATGATTATCGTCGCCATCAATGATGCTATTATCACTGCAATAATCAATTCTGCCCGTTTCCTAAAGGCAGTTTGAAAGTTTGCAAAAATTAAAAGATAAGTAGTATTTGAATTAATCGAATTTCCTTTTGTTTAAATTATGCCATCCATAGTAAGCTTATCTCCGTGTAACTCCTTGACAAACACACAGTTGCTGGTGGCTAGGTACACGGAGGAAGGCACCTTCTAACCATATGTTTAGGTTACAGGGGTCTTTCGCTGTGTACCTAAACCAAAAGCGACTGTGAATGAAAATTATTCCCTCTGCCTTAGTCTGCTACTTTTACTTTGCACGGTGTTCCGATTTCTCGCATAGGTCCCTCTGGAGGACGATTATAGGCGCTAGTATTGAATGGCGAGTTGCGAAACATGTCACAAGAAGCACGCATTGTGCCACAGTCACCTGTGGTCTATTCGGCTCTGCGTCTATTCGCCCTAATAGACGTGTGTACATATGCCTGCTTCTCGGGCATATGTATACACGTCTATAGGGCGCATAGAAAAAGAGAGCCGAATAGACCACAGGTGACTGTGCATTGTGCATCGGAAATCGCGATCGATGTCTTGCTCGTTGCAGTGCAACGAGTATTTTTGCACGCTCTCTCTCTCTCTCTCTCTCACACACACAAACACACACACACACACACACACACACACACACGTGGAATCTTTGTGGATTGCTTCGAGTTTTACCTTGATTATTCTCTGCAACGATTACTTATTTCATGATTCTGTCTCTCCCTGATAACCTGGAGCTGCTATCCAGTATGCAATAATTGAACTGCAAATGTATGACTTTAGGGAAGAACCATTTGATTGGGGGGGGGGGGGGCTCGTAGGAAATTGATATGGCAGCAATTGGTTTCCTGTCATTGTGCCAGTATTTTGTCCCATTGTAATTCCTGCATCAAATTATTTTTCCATATGCTAAGCAATGCGATATTCTTTTCTTGGTAACCAATTTTATACTATGCGTTTCATAATCCTACTTAATATAATGTCACTGGTTAAAATCTGTACCTATATATCGCATAGTGTTCTGAGCAAGTACCAATAAACAACAATTTACGATACATGATTCTGCTATTGACATTTTATGTACAAGAGATAACGGGTAAAAAATCCATTCAGAGTTGACTGATCTGGGAAGTGCTGTAAGAATCACTGTTTGTTGTCAAAACAGAACTTGTATCTGTAGATCATTTAATTTGTTGTATTTTAATTGCTAGGAAATAATTTTTTCTTAAAACAAACATAGAAATATATTTAGAGAAAAAGGTATTGCTTTCAAATCTGATTTGTTGAATCTTGTTATGTATTTTTTAAATTTTCACTAGTTACATCGCATTACCTTTGTGGTATCACCACAAACTGATGATTTCATACCAGCCATAGATAAAGCACAGTGATTCATTTCACAAACTGATGATTTCATACCAGCCATAGATAAAGCACAGTGATTCAGTTCACAAACTGATGATTTCATACCAGCCATAGATAAAGCACAGTGATTCAGTTCACAAACTGATGATTTCATACCAGCCATAGATAAAGCACAGTGATTCAGTTCACAAACTGATGATTTCATACCAGCCATAGATAAAGCACAGTGATTCAGTTCACAAACTGATGATTTCATACCAGCCATAGATAAAGCACAGTGATTCAGTTCACAAACTGATGATTTCATACCAGCCATAGATAAAGCACAGTGATTCAGTTCACAAACTGATGATTTCATACCAGCCATAGATAAAGCACAGTGACCAATAATGGTGGCAGTAACTGTAATGTATTGTGAGTACTACTTCTGTAATGGTGCCTTCATATACCTACGAATTTTCCGCCCACAACTCTCCATCCCCACAAATCAAATGGTTCTGTCCTTATAAATCTGATGTGGTAATTTGCATGCTTGCATTCAGCATGGAAGTCATCAAATCCTGTGTATTTGTACAGAAATATAAATGAATACCTTAAGGCTAACCTTCCAAACTTCTGCAAACATGTCAGTGTTGGTCAGATCGTTTCAGGTAGATGTTACAGCAAGTAACTGTAGACACAATATGGACTCAGTAAATGAAGAGAGTTGAGACAATGACCTTTGACTCAGTGACGAAGACAACCAGGTCATGAACACCTGTGTAAAGTTATTTTTTGTGAGTGAACAATAGAAGTCAGGTCAACATAAACCAAGATTTCACCTGTCTGATAAAATCAAAGAGTAACATAGCTCATATTTCATTTTATACTGCCTGTGATAAAACCACTCCTCAAAATGTCTTAAAATTAGCTGCAGGAGTTAAGTTTTGGAATGTTAACCAACATTGTGACACACATAGCAACAAGTGTCCTTAGCAGTTGCAAAAAAAATCAAATATTCATGATCTGTACGGTCTCTAAATTTCAAAACCCAAATACTAGTATATGTGATTTGTCACAATAATTTTCATTTAAATTTCCAACTGATGTTATGTTGTTGTACTCACTGAGAGATACAAACCTGTTTGGCATTATATTAGAAATGCATGGCTAAATTTGAATAAAGTAATGGCAGAATATGGCATTATATTAGTAATGCATGGCTAAATTTGAATAAAGTCATGGCAGAATATGGCATTATATTAGTAATGCATGGCTAAATTTGAATTAAGTCATGGCAGAATATGGCTATCAACATACAGCTTCATGTAAACATGTAGACTCTATGCCTATTCAGTGAAAAACCACAGTGACTCTTCTGTGTTCACTGAACCACCAACAATGATATAAAAATGTTAAGGCAGCTATTATATAAAGTAAAGTAGTTCTGATGGGAATACTGAGTAATTGGTGGCTAGAATTTGAATTTACACAATGTTTCATGTGACTTATTGGTCAGCATATGTGAATTGTCCAATATTTTCATGTGAAGTTTGTTAAGTACATGATATTTAGAGCCAGTGAAAATAAAATTGAATAGTATCTTGTGAAAGAAAAATTTAGCAAAGTGCAGATACTGGGCCATGAGAGATAGTCACAAGTATTTTGTCCTGTAGTCATTGACAAATACAATGAATACATCAAAGGTTTCAATTCTCATTCTTGACCATCTTTACAGCAACATTTCATAATTCTTTCTATACACAGTGGATATTGATATCTTGTGTGACATATACACCTTTGACAAAACACTACTTGTAAAGTAACGGAGCAAACAAAGGCCATAGGGTCAGAATCCTTTTCCAGAAATAAAATGTGAATTCTAGAAACTCTTGTGTGGCTGGTTCACAGAACATACACTGACCTTTAATAACATGGCTGAGAATACCTTATCACTGTCACCATGGAAACATGGCAATGTAGGTTTTGGTATGGAGTTCATGAACCTGATTTTTATCATGTAAGTGCACTATAACTGGATGAAATAATAACATAGTCCAGAGGCTTTATTCTACATTTCACATTTTTCAGTTTTTAACTGTCAATTTTAAAGCCTTAAGCATGCTTTATATATTGATGAATGAATTTCAAAGGTTCAGTTCCTGCACAACATATCTTGGTTTTGTTAAGAAGCAAGTCAGGGAAAGGCTGTGTTAGTAGTAGGGATTCCTGATTTCTCTGACATCTATCTTTTAAACACTTCACGCTAAAAAACTTCTGAGCAGGCAACCCTCTCCAATGATGTCACTTCATTGAACAATATTGTGTTCAATCTAAATATTGAATGGCATATATTGTTTGAATACAGCTTTGACCTTTGACCTTTGTCATTGGGAAATGGTTAAGTCATGAAATAATTGCATTTTTTATTCTTAGGCCTTACTACAGTAATACAATTGATGATTTCACTTTGTTAGTGAGAATTACATGATGTTTTCTTTTGCAGGTGATACAAAGTTTGGAAGATTAGCTTATATGATTTTTGTTTCCTAGAATTCCAACACCTGGGTATCTTTCATTTCCAGGAAGATTGGTTTGATTCATCTGAACCTGAAACTATCAAATGTTCAGTAGGATTAGCACAGTGAATTCACAACAGTTTTTTTTTCATAATTAGTTCCTCAAACTTGAAAGATGGACACAAATGTCTTGGTGTTCCAAGTCTCATGAGTTGATTTGATAGTAAATTACAGCATAAAGTTACTGTTTCTTTTCATAAGTTTTGATGTGCAAGCAACCTATCGGCCAATAAGACCTGCTGTGTTATGTAGAGAATAACTATTTGTGAGAAAATGTGTTGATGAAGAATGTGGAAATCTTTCTCACTTCAGGGTGGCCTGACTAAGAATAGCTGCAAAAATACACAATTGAAGATTTCATCATAATTTGAATACACAGTAAGATCATCCCCAGGAACATGTATACCACATATCAAAGCTAGCAGACAAGCAATTTTTCAGAAACAAATTTTTAGACCAAAATTGGTAAAAATTGACCCAAAAATATGAATTGCGGATTTCATCATAATTTCAATACATCACATAAGGATAATTAATGGGAACCTGTATATCAAATTTCAAAGCTACCAGACAAGCTCTTTTGGAGAAAAAAAACTGACCAAAATGGGAGAAATTCCCCTAAAATACAAAATTGCAGATCTCACTGATCATAATTTGAACATATCACATTAAGATCATTCCTAAGTACATGTCTACCAATATCAAAGCTATTGGACGAATACTTTTTGAGAAATAACTTTTTGACCAAAAATGCCAAAAATTCCCCTAAAAATACAAAATGCAAATTTCATCATAATTTGAATATACATATATCACATTTTGATCACCTTATTAACCTGCATACCACATATCAAAGCTATCAGATGAGTGGTTTTGGTGTAAGAAATTTTCGACCAAAATGACAAATATTGCCTTAAAATACAAATTTGTATGGGTGATTATGGCTTTGCTATAATCAGTGTTAACGTCTGGAGGGACACGGGGAGAAGGGTTTAGACCTGCTAAGTATGGGTCACCATGCACCACTACTTCTACTGCTTGCTGGATGCACTGGAGACGTAACCTTATCTACCAACCGCCTTCAAATTTACCGTTATCTAAACAACTTGCGTCACCCTTGCCACGTCATTATCCATGCGCATATCAGTATGATCAAAGCCACAGATCGTCCATTTCAACTTCTGCCACGCTCAAGTTCACACCACAAATTCACCATGCCAAAACCGAAGAAAAGCAGGGGCCGTGCCACCTCAGCCATAGGATGGCAAGAGAATGGAAAGAGATGTACCCAATATTAGTCACCTGTTCAATTTGGGGACACGGCTTCCGCGGTGGTGCCGCCATAACCACCGCCGAAGCCGGCTTACCTGGCTGGCTCATAAAGACACTGGGCAGATGGAGGAGTGACGCGTACCAGATCTACATCACGACACCATAGGAGACCCTCAACGTAGTACCGAAGGTACTCGCAACTTGCCAACAATTTGACGTAGGACTCTGTTCTCAGTGGACAATACCAACGATGTAATGGCGCCACATGAACTATAGAGACAAGAAACATTAGGAACAATGAACATATACTATGAGAAATCTCCCAATGGCGCATGGTCACCACGGGGGGGGGGGGCTGCTGCTTTACTGCCGCACCGCAGTCATGCATGCCGGCGGTTTGGCCATAATTTGGGGGGTACTGTCATGGGTCTGCTGCGGGCGACTGGTAGCACGTTGCCCGATGCACGGTACCAATAACCCGGTACCGCCATCCAGGCCGCTATGACGTCTCGTTGCCCCCGCCATGGCAGTACGTGCATAACCCCGGATTTCGGCCAAACACTTGTCTCCGTGTCGTTCCTTTGCGTTAATGGGTGATTATGGCTTTGCTATAATCAGTGTTAACGTCTGGAGGGACACGGGGAGAAGGGTTTAGACCTGCTAAGTATGGGTCACCATGCTCCACTACTTCTACTGCTTGCTGGATGCACTGGAGACGTAACCTTATCTACCAACCGCCTTCATATTTACCGTTATCTAAACAACTTGCGTCACCCTTGCCACGTCATTATCCATGCGCATATGAGTATGATCAAAGCCACAGATCGTCCATTTCAACTTCTGCCACGCTCAAGTCCACACCACAAAATTCCCACCCACCCTCCACAAAAAAAAAAGCCTCGCTGCAGGCTAGCAGTTCACAATAAAAGATACTGTATGTCTCTATATCGCTAACTTTACATAATAAAGTTCCAGGGGGGTACTGTCTTAGGTCTGCTGCGGGCGACTGGTAGCACGTTGCCTGATGCACGGTACCGATAACCTGGTACCGCCATCCAGGCCGCTATGACGCCTCGTTGCCCCCGCCATGGCAGTACGTGCATAACCCCGGATTTCGGCCAAACACTTGTCTCCGTGTCGTTCCTTTGCGTTAATATTTCTTAACAATTTGAACAAATCTGAAAGGAATTATCCTCAGGGACTTGTATCTTAAATATCAAAGCTGTCTGACCAGCAGTTTTGAAGAAGATTTTTAAAGATTTTTTGATCAAAAAATGAAAAAAAAAATCATGAAAAATATAAATTTGGAAGATTTTTGCCCAAAAATAACCTCAAAACATAAAAATTTGCATTTTTCATCACAATGGAATAAATCTAATTTACGGTCATTCCTGGGAACCTGTAATACAAATATTAAAGGAATCAGACCAGCTGTTTTGAAGAAAAAAGTTGCTAGATGCTGCAACACAGCCACCTATTCGATAAGTGACAGTGACAGTGGAGCTACAAAATTAAACACTTTGTACGAGCAACGATGAATACAATGATGTTGAGAAGTGATATAAAGGTTAAATAAGACTTTGCTCTAAACGTAACTTCTCAGAATAATATTGGAAACATTTTCCATTGATAGTAGCATGGGAATATTTTTTGCTGTCGATAGCAGACTAAACAGACAGCTGGCAGGCTGTCTCTCTTGCCTCTGAGTTGTAGTTTCAAAAGTCCCTATGGAAGACACAATTTCCAATATGCTCTGATTGATATATTTAAATTATGGACAAAGCTTCCAAGATATCAAATCAATATTTATTGTTTTAAAATATATACTGTATGAAGTTACATAGATTTGAATATGGTAAAATTATATTTTTTTTTATATTTTATCTAGCACCACCAATGAGAATAAAAATATACTATTTTTAAGTTCATAATTGATAAAATATATTCTTGTTACTTGTAGATTTTACATAATGTTTTCCAAAACCCATATTAAAATTTCCACTCTGTCATCATTGATTTCAGTTCTAAAATTGAATCAAGGCAGCTTATTGAGTACTGCCAATAGTATGCCGGTAACTTCGTCTACTGTTACCTGGAGTAACAGATTGACTGTTGTTGAGATGACTGGAAGAGATAAAATAGCCGTCATTTCTTGTCAATAGCTACTGGTAATATTACTATATAATAACAAGAAATGATATCTAATAGGATACAAAAATATGAAATACATTGAAAAAGTGATACATCTTGTCAAAATTAAGAAGGCACATAAAAATTGTTGATTTAAAATATCAACTGACAGCACATGAAGAGAATGTTGTACATTTTGTTATGAAATACTGACCAACCATGCAGTATACCAATGACTAGATTTTTTTAATGAAAATAAAATGGATATTATAATCTCTAAGGGTATATAAAACATAAAACATGGACTTTTAAGCTATGTTTTCAAATAAAGACTGGGGTATAGAATAATGCACAGTTGGGATTTAAAAAATATACTTGACTTAAAAAATTCGTCGCAAGCATTATTTTTTCCGATGAGAAATTCAGGGAGAATCTTCAAAGACGTTACCAGAGGTATTCTTTGGAACTGACACCAGAAAAGTCATGTTTAATTATTATTTTCCATAAATAATCGATATGATGCATTTGATATGGTGTCATTTACACCATTCAGTAATGTTAATATGTTATTCATTATTGGAAGACATGTTGGTATTTTTAAAAGTTTCAATGAAGATTGATTCAAATTATTTTGCAAACTTTGTACATGATAACGATTACCATAGACTAGTTACTCAGTCAATAAAAGTGCTTAGAAAAAATATCACGTTTTTCATGTACACATGTTCTGAGTTCATTTTTTGAAAATTGGACTCTCGGATGGAGTGGAATAGATGTGGCATTATTTTTTGAAATTTGGACACTCTGATGGGGGAATGCATTGTAGATTGTAGAGGACAGTACCGGCAGCACACATACAGCCAGGAACACAATCTTCCTGAAGACATTCATTAGTTAATCTGTTGACTGTATCACATGTTTCCATACATGCTGGGGTACACTCACTATACACAGCTCCATCTGGACATGACACAGCTGTAAAAAAGAAAATCAAAATAATTTGTTTTTTGTGCAAATTCACTCTGACCAGCTCTCTGATTGAGATGATGAATACATCTCTACAAAATTATGACATATTCACAGGTTTGATGAGTTATGATGACACTGTCTATAGACAATACCTTCAGCTCTTTACAAAAAACATTATGACAATAAATTCACTGTTAAATACAGCAAATGCAGTGTCAATATGATACAGATCACATTCTACACACACTATCACAAGGCTATTGTTATGAATTGCTTTACAGTGCAAATCTTTAAACGTCAATCTTTGACGAGTTTGGATTTACCAATTGAAAGAAATGACACTGTAGATTTTCTGTTACAAACAAAATAACATTAGATATGTAGAGATGTACTTACAACAGTATGACTTCCTCCAGTCTAGAATAATACCTTTTCTTCTGGCTTCATATGCATATGCAAAGAGTACATCACAGAGACACTTTTCATGTACTGGGCATGCACACATGTCGGAGAGACAAGCCTCGTAAAATGGTGCTGGGTTTACAGCTGCATGAGCTGGTCTGAACAATGGACCCTGGCAAATAACAAAACAACTTTCATGAAGTTCATATTCAATTCAATCTACAATGGTAAAACCTTATCTAATGACAGAACAGCTCGGTTTTGTCTTATGAACATGAAAAGCCACCTGCATCAACTTTGCTTTTTTCAAAATTTTTGAGAAAGCATTGTGACACCATGGATGACTGCTGAACTTTGCTAATCCAACAACATTCTGTTCATCTCATGTTTGGTTTAAAAATGTGGACATAAATTTTACTTTCCATCAAGCTTGGACAATGAGTAACGTGAATTGTGTGTTGAAACAAATTCTACTGACAGGGTTTGGACAGAGTGTAAATGGATTTCATTGCCGGGAAAAAGTGAAATCACTGACAGATATATAGGACTACATTTTATGGTTTGTCATGCACAAGAAAAGCCACACCGTAGTAACAATTTAACAGTTAAATAAGTTATATTCCACAAAAGCATGCAATGCAAGACAATATTGCTGTGTTTTTTGTGCTTTTTTCAAACACAAAGCGGCACTGGGTTTGTGAATACTTGTACAAATGTAATGTCACAATAAACTCACACGATAAATCTACGTACAAAGTGGCATCAAAGAATTCTGCAATTTCCCTCAACTCAAGAAAACTATATCATTGATAACTGATTCACTCAAAAAATGTGACTAGTACCTTGAGTAAATTACATCTCTGCCTAGCATTGATTCTGATAACCATACCAGCTTTACCACATGTGTCAATTCCTTCACCGTCACGACAGCTACAAAAGACTGGTATCTCAGCCAGCCATGAATTTCCAAATGCAGATGCTGAACGAACCAGAGTTCCATTAACATCTCTGAAAAGTTGAAACAGCAAAATTACATTACAAATGTCATTTTATGATTTTATGATGCTGTATGGATCGCGAGTAACACTGTTCTGTTCTGAATATTTTTTTCTGATATTTTTTTCCTGCCAGGTTCATCTGTCACCATCTGGACATGCTTTAAAACCATGGCAGAAACAGCATGGCATGTTCCTTGAGTATCATGTATTTGAAAGATGTAATCAGTTAAGATTCCGTGTAATGATTGATAAAGAATCCCCCCCTTGTGTGAATAGGCACAATTTTTGCAGAAGGATAGTCCAAGTCAATATATGGATACTATGACAGCAGTCCAGGCATGCAAATTGAAAGGGATTTTTTTATTGTTTGGGGCAATAGTGGACTGTGATTCATTATGACTGTGTTTGAAAGTATGGATGTAGTGAAACCATGTAGAATTGAAGTGATGGGAATGAATGAATTCTCTGTGAGGTGTTAAAGTAAAGGAGAGATTGAGGAGGGCAATGTGAATGAGGACATAAAGTGATATAGAAGGAAATGGAGGCTGTGTGTGAAACGGTAATGCTATGTGTGAGGGGATGGTTGAGTGTGAAAGGGGATGTTTGAGTGTGTGAAATGTTGTAAAGATGAACAGAACAGCCAAGGTGAACCTGTGATACAGCAGAGACAGAAAATATCCGACAGAGCAGAGATGGAAAATCTGTGGTGAGGGTGGTGTCAGGGTGTTGCAGTTTCTTAGCAATCTATGCTTCCATGAAATAGACAGAAAATTGATCCAAAATAAACTTACTGGAAGTCATCACTAGCAATGTCATTAAAGTTACCACAGAGTCCACAAAGTTGACCTTTATAAGTACCATCCGCTGTGACCTCACCAAAATGGCTACCGTCCCATGATACTCGGATACCAATGCTAGTGTGTACAACAACCATTAAACCTGAAATGAAAACCAGATCATTTATCCCTTTACTTGCCTGGTAGGTCAGTCATTAATAGGTCTATATGCTGTCACTAATAGCCCTATATCAGTCACTAATAGCCCTACATCAGTTGTTAATAGGTCTATATGCTGTCACTAATAGCCCTATATCAGTCACTAATAGCCCTACATCAGTCACTAATAGGTCTATATGCAGTCACTAATAGCCCTACATCAGTCACTAATAGGTCTATATCAGTCACTAATAGCCCTACATCAGTCACTAATAGCCCTACATCAGTCACTAATAGGTCTATATCAGTCACTAATAGCCCTACATCAGTCACTAATAGGTCTACATCAGTCACTAATAGCCCTACATCAGTCACTAATAGGTCTATATCAGTCACCTATAGCCCTACATCAGTCACTAATAGGTCTACATCAGTCATAAATAGGTCTATATCAGTCACTAATAGCCCTACATCAGTCACTAATAGGTCTACATCAGTCATAAATAGGTCTAGCTCCCCATTCGGTCACTAATAGATCTACATCAGTCACTTGTTGATCAAGTTGTCCAAAGCAATGAAGCATCACATCTAAATATCACATTTGACATACTTGCCAAATGAAAGGTGAGCTCTGAGAAGGCTTGGCTACTGTGTTATTTAGGTTACTACCCATTTTTAGATGATATTATTTATTTGTTGTTAGCCAGCTATTAGCAGGCCTGGCTAGTTAATGATTCAAGCTTAAAGGCAATGTTCGCGATCCCTGGGATCGCCTTTGTTCTAGTCTGTAAGAGGATTATGGATGTGTGATAGCCTTTTGTTTTCCATTGAAATTGTAATCTGGTTGGTAAATTTTCTGATGAGACAATCTGGTGCCAACACAGGCCTTTAATGTGGTTTTTAGATGCCAGTGGCTCTTCTACTTAGCTATTAGCCAGATACACGCTGTGTCTTCTAAGGAGACCTGGCTTCTTGCTAGCTGTTTTCAGGTATGAACAGTTGTTCTTGCAAGGCTAGCATTTTGCAAGTTGCCAGCTAACCATTTGAAGATCTTTGAAGATTTGAATATAGCCGTATATATAGCGAAGGAGCTAAATGCCACAGAAGAAAAAGCTGAGTAACTGTTGTATGTTACTGCTATGACTAATCAATTGAAAGCTTTCAAGAATGAAAATCCATTAGGCTAGCTGGAAAGCAGATATACTGGTGTTACTTGCTTTGGACAGCTCCATTGCTCATACACACTCTGTCTCACAGTAACCATCGTACTTGAAATGACTACTGTTAAAATCCTCCATATATTTATCTCAGCTGTTTTAGCAATCCAGGAGTCTAGCTCCTTCATGTAGAGATGGAAGCACAGTGTAAACATAGCTGGTTTGCAATGTTGATGTTATCTTTACAGATGATCAGGTAGATTGGTAAAGCTATATTGTCCCCAATTTCCGGGTAGAATGGTAATTATTGTTGACATTTAGTGTCTACATGGTGTTTGTGTCTTCTTTCAGAAGTTTTATCAAGTTAATCAATTCCTATTGAGGAAAAGCTGGCAAGTAATTGCACCCTTAACCCGTTGAAAAAAGCAAATTAATTACAAAGATATTTTAAAAGTACACGTACCTATTTTTTGTATACTGAGCTCTGGTTCCTGCAGGTAAGGTAATTCCACAAGTCCACCATTCACAGAGACTTCAAAATCTGGCATTAGATTGATGACCCAATTGGCAAATTTTATCTGTATGACTTGTGTCCATGCCACTGCATATGTACTCTTACCATCATTCTGAACTATAATCTTAAAACGATTGTGAACGCAATCTTGTGCCAAGACGTAGGTACATGTTCCTTGAAATGAAAAGAATCTGCCATCGAATGTCCTGTAGTGAGGATCACCGAACACAATGCACGAAGACGACTCTGTGATAAAGGATAAAAAGAGAATAAAAATTAACACACGTCTTTTCATCGTTTACAACCTGACAACAGAATATTATTCAATGCAACAGGCAACTAATGATATTGCATTAATACAATAATCTTGTAAATTTTATTGTTAACTGATAACTGACTTACTTGGAACACATTTCTGACAACATTCACCGTCAACATTTCCAATTTCTTCTTCCTTCAAGACACAATATATATTATATCAAATTAGTAAAGAATTACAGTTCATTTTCACTGAGAACATTCTGGAGTCAAAAGCTAAGTAACTTTAAAAGACCAATGTTGTTTGTATATTAATTGTATGTTCATTGTTGTATATTATACTATATCAGTATATTATGATGACAAAAATACCGTAATTTGATTGGTGAAAATAACAGTGCTATATTTGAGATATACAATAATTGGGACAATTAGAGAAGAAGATCTTTTTTCAATGTTAAACACCAGAAATTCAATATACCATTGTAATAGCAAGCCCCTTAGAAATGGGAAAACCAGATTTAATTCACTCCATGTATACACTCATGCATATATGTTGTGAATTGGTCAAATTCTTGTGATATATCCATTACACAGGTTATTTTCTACTTAAAATATTTCACGTCAATAACCATAAATTACTACTTTGTTGGTAAACATAATTTCTTGAAACACTTACTTTGAACACTAATTCTGAACACTAATAGAATAATATAAAGCTTATCATTACATTTTTATCAGTTCAAGTGCATCATGGGATAACAAGTTTGACTTTTACCTCTGTACAGGTCGGTGTGTTGCAGATTTCTTGGATACAGCTAACTTTACCATTAAAACAATCACAGATATCACAGCCTAACTGCCAGTTTTCACCAGACTGTCAAGAAGGATAAAAACAATATATCAGTTTTCATGATCAATTATTTGCTAAAAGGACTTTGAAATTATCAGTACAACTCTTATTCTATGTACAGTTTTGCAGATACACTTTGTAGCAGGGCAGAGTACGGACAAACAAGAGCTCATGGTAATGTTTGTAAAATCAACTCTTTCTTATTTCCATACTCTGATTTATGCCCAATAGTTCTGAATAGTTTTCCATTGATGTTACCACAAGTTGCATAACAAACTTCAATTATCATCTCACCTAGTATTCTGCAAAATGTTAATGGACAATAACATTGGACCTGCGAAAGCATCCCTTACCAAATCTGTTGACCGGAAAGTGCCCGGTATGTGCCCGGTTTGTGCCTGGTATGTGCCCGGTTTGTGCCTGGTGCCCCTTTTCACTGCCTGGAAAGTGCCCGTTTTAGTGTTTACTTTGATTTTTTAGCAAACACAAGTGACCGTAAACTGAACGTTTTTGACCGGAATGCGACCGGCATTAGGACTTAGTTTTTTTTTAACCAACTTGTATGACTGGAAAGCGACCGGCATTATGACTTTAGCTATTTTTAAGCGACATTTATGCCCGGTTTATGCCTGGATTGCAAATGAAATAGAATTTCTTTATTTTTTATGACCGGTTTGCGCCTGGTTTGTAAATGAAATTGAATTTGACCATTTGGGAATGCCTGATTTATGCCTGGATTGCAAATGAACAGAATTTTACTCTTTAAGTGACCGGTTTGTGCCTGGTTTGTGAATGAAATTGACTTTGACCATTGGGAATGCCCGATTTATGCCCGGATTGCAAATGAAACAGAATTTTACTCTTTAAGTGACCGGTTTGTGCCTGGTTTGTGAATGAAATTGAATTTGACCATTTGGGAATGCCCGATTTATGCCCGGATTGCAAATGAAACAGAATTTTACTCTTTAAGTGACCGGTTTGTGCCTGGTTTGTGAATGAAATTGATTTTGACCGTTTGGGAATGCCCGGTTTATGCCTGGATTGCAATGAAACAGAATTTGAGTATTTTTTATGACCAGTTTGCGCCTGGTTTGTGAATGAAATAGAATTTGATCATTTCGGAATGCCTGGGAATGGCTGGTGCAAATGAAATGGAATTTGACTCTTAATAGGTGACTGCTTTGCACCTGGTTTTCAAATAAAATAAAATTTGAATATTTTCCCTTACTGAAGATTATTTCTATAGCAAGTTTGCAGCAAATACGCAGCAAGCATAGCTTGCAGGAAGGAGTTGCAGAAGTTTACAGCTAGCTATGACCCTCCCGCAAACCCTTAGATCAATTTGCAGCCAATTTGCAGTAAACGGCTAAGTTGCTGCAAATTTGCTGCAAACAAGATTATTGCTGCAAATATGCAGCAACACATGCTGGACATATTGCCAACTATTGCATTCCAAGGGAGTACAGTGAACCATTGCAGTTTGTGACAGTTCATACTCAAGAAAACAAAACTGACGTTTCATTTATATTTTATATTTATGTATTTTTATAACAGACAATGCACATATAAATTATAATAACTGGTAGATAATGTACAGCTTTTAAAGCACAGTTCAGCTGGTGAAAGCAACAATCTGGTCGGGTAAATTATGGTTGGATCGACAACTGAACTTTTAGGAAAACAAATTTTTAAATCAGGGACTTGTCTGTCTTGCAAGTTAAACCCTGTATTTTCTGTGAATGATACCAAAATGCAAGCAGTTTCGAACGAAATGTGCGTCTGATCATGCTGATGATCTGTGTAAGGACGCGTAGACTTTTGTTACTGCAAATCTGTACCATAAAAGTAACGAGAGATGAGAACTTTTCAATGTAGAAACATGCCCCAAGTAAATGTCAATGTTGGTATTAGCATACCTCCATGGTATAAGCAAGGACCCGCTACTACCTTAGCACTGCGTACAGGTCTGTGTGTTCCCGGCGTTACACGGCCTGTAACGCCGGGAACACACAGACCTGTACGCAGGGCTACTACTACCTCAGAGCAGGGCCGTGCTTCAAGCAGAATACGGTACGTGCGTCCCGACGTGCGTACAGGGCCCTATGTACAGTCTGTGTCCCGGTACCCGTCATCGTGAACAAAATCTCGCCTTCTGATGACATTTATGTGAAGGCTTTTGTCCATGTTTTCAGCGATAGAGTTAGATTGCCGAGCACAAATTTGAGGGTTAGGATTACACTCCATCCCGAGCCGCTGTACGAAAATCCAATATGCTACCTCGCTAACTTTCAACGCGTCCTAAGCCAGCTATGACTATGAGCAGCGAGCGTGAGCAGCCCCAGCCGACATGTTTACACACGAGGTCACGCACGCGTGGAGGTCACGGTTCATCAAGATCAGTTCGCGCATTGATATTGATTCTTTGTGCTGAAAGAAATTTTACTCTCTTTTGAGTCTTTCTATGGTAAAAGTATCCATTTTCATTAAACTTATAAATTAAATTCTATATCAAGTATGAAACATAACGGATTGGTGCAGATGTAGAGTCAACTCCAGCGTTTCAAAACGGGACTACATTATCAATCGCGTAATAATTTATAGATCGCACTTCCGTGAACGTCATGAGGCTTGATCGGCGCGAAGTTAGATTTTAGTACCGTCGGCTGTGTACTTGTGATCAGGGAGTTATCTAGTGGACAATTTCGTGATCTTTCTATGGAATCGCCAGTCAAATGATGTCATATTGTTGCAAAAACGTGTATACAGTACCAGGGACAGACAAAGTTCTAAATTTGTGAACGCGAACAGCAGTAAAGATGCCGACTATATTTTCTATGTACTGTTGTACACACGGCCCGGAGAGACCTGCAATTACCGGGAATCGTCTGCGAGCCGTTCACAAATGTAAGTCAATGTACCGTCCGTCTGTACGTCGCTATTATCCTTGTATTGCTATGTTTACCTACAGATAAATTTTCATTGAGTATTGATTCATGCTGAATTCACTTTCGTTTCACAACTGATACTTACAGTGATAGCTGTGGAAATGCAGCTATCTGTTGGTGGGTAGCATGTGTCGCTATGCGGGTAATCAAAACGTCAACCCGGCGGGGGGGGGGTGTTGACCTTTGATGACCCGCATAGCGACGCACGCTAGCCCATCCCACCAACAGTAAGCTTCGTTTCCACAGCTATTACAGTATAGTGCTGAGATTTTTGCAGATTGTCACCATCGTGTATGCAATAAACAACATACGCGAGCTGTCAGCTGTTGGACATTTTGATCATTATTAATTTAATAACAATCATAAATATTTAAGCATTTTTCTACTTCAATTTTTCAACATTTTTTGTCTCATTTTCAAATAACAATTGATTTATTTCATCAAATTGCGATGTTTACAATGTTTGGTCAAACGGTAAAGACTTACACTCTTCCCTGCACGATTTGTATTTTTCAGAATGCATTGCCGGTGCTGGGACAAGAAATTCAGAGAACAGAAAGCCAAATTGCAGCCTTTTTTTTTTTTTTTTTATTTTTATTTATTTAAACTTTATTTAAAGAGGGTAAACATCCTTAACAGGAAACCTGGTTAGCGTAAATGCTAATCTTCCCCAGGGCCCTCTATGACATACAAAGTACATAAAGAAATAAAATTACAAAGCACAAAAACATACACTTAAAACATCAAACAAAGGGCAGTAAAATGATCAGTACAAACAATGCAATGTTCTTAAAAGCTTAAAGACGAAAACATTTAAACATTACTTGACGTCAAATATGTCCTGATGTAATTTGTTTTGAAGGTGTTCAACGAAGGTGATGATCGAACACTCTGACAGTGAATTGAAAGTGACGGCACCATGGTGTATAAGAGATTGTGACGTTACGACAAGTCTCGCCCTAGGGACATACAGAATATCGGTTTGATTGCTGAATCTCGTACTGCGAGATGATACACTGGTTATTTTAGTGAACAAATTTGTAATATATTGGGGCAACATATTATTGACGGCTTTATACACGAAACAACTTGTTCTGTATTCGACACGATTTTTTATCGGCATTATTTTACATATTTCATAAAGTGGTGCAGATGGAGTTGCTCTAGGGGCATTCGTAATTAATCTGAGAGCCATATTTTGAAGAATCTGAAGGCGTTTAATATGACTCGTGCCACCCCAAATTGTACTACAGTAATCAAAGTGGGGTTGTATAAAAGCTTTATAAAAAAGAACACGTGTTTCGGTTGGCAGAAAACAACGTAATCTACGCAACAGTGCTAGATTTCTACCAACAGTGCCAGCAATTTTTCAGTAATGTAAATGTTACATGAAACTTCTTGGGTCAAAAGAAAATCTCTTGAAGACACTTATGTGGCATGAAATGAACGTGGCATATAAAATAAATCATACCACAATTTAAATTTAAACTTTTTTTCTCTGTTGTCTTTTTTATATGAAACAATAACTTTATTTGCGCTGACCATTGTTTCTTGTGAAGCTGGTATTTCAGAGCTTAGTTGGATAAAACACATCTTGTGCTGTCCACAATCGGCCTTAAGATTTGTCAGGTTTTCATTCTTAACTGTGTCACTGACATTAGCCATGTCTACACACGTGATTTTACAACATCTGTGTACATATCTGTCACTGATCTGAACTTATTATATTGTTGCAGAAGATAAAAATGATGAAACTTGTACAATACAAGAAATTTTGCTGTCGCTTAATTTTGTTGCTTCTTTTGTTTTCAGTATCTCTCATCTATTTAATAATGTATTTAGTTTTCTTTGTGTTGCTGAAATTAGTAAAAGTTTATTCCGGAGCTGACTACTGTGGAATCATGCCAACTTAATCTTATGAAGGAAATTTTGCGTGTGTAGTTTCAGCAAAGGTGCAGTAACATGCAAAATAATTTGCCGGGCGCTTTCCAGTCATAGGAAAAAAACGGGCATAAAACGGGCACCAGTTTTCTTTTCCATTACCAGGCACTTTCCGGTCACCAACAAAAAAACGGGCATAAGCCGTGCGCCCGTTTTATGACCGTTATTGGCCATAACCAGGCACTTTCCGGTCATAAAAACGGGCATAAAACGGGCGCCATTTTGTTTTCCAATACCAGGCACTTTCCGGTCACCAAAGCAAAACCAGGCATAAGCCGTGCGCCCGTTTTCTGACCGTTTTTGGCCATAACCAGGCACTTTCCGGGCATAAAACGGGCGCCATTTTTGTTTTTCAATACCAGGCACTTTCCGGTCACCAACGCAAAACCGGACATAAGCCGTGCGCCCGTTTTCTGACCGTTTTTGGCCATAACCGGGCACTTTCCGGTCATATAAAAAATAGTGACAACATCACTGTTCGCTCCCATATAGTTATCAAAACAAGTCAACAATTGTATGAAACATGGACATACATATACAGACAGACTGACATACACAGATTGGCACAGAGTGATGACATTGACCCCAAGTGTGCCTTGGCCCATTGAGAGTGATAAAGATATAACAAACAGCTGAATGTAATGATAAAATAGTTAAGTATACCGGTAGGCCTATACAGGCACTGAGAGTGAATATGTTACAGCAATTTGATTAGTTTCTTTTCCTTTTCTACTTCTGTGATAATCTTTAAGACAATCAATCTGCAAGGCAGTTTATGTATTGACAAATATGTTATCTTTTACAAGCACACTGAAAACTGTTCTTGATTTTTCATTTACAATATTTGACATTGACTGAAATACATAACATGCAACCAATGTTTACACTTTGCCCATAAACCAGATACATGGAGAAATTTCAACATACAATCATCAACTCAGAAACCATACAGGGAAAAGTAAACATTGTTTTCTTCCAGAACAGCTGGTGCATCCACATCTGGAACAACTTACAAACTTAACCAATTACACAAGGATGATGACACAAGAGATAAAGTTAAACTGTGGTGAACTTGACTATTCCTTTCAAATCCTTACCGAACTTGACATCTTAAACTTAAATACACTGCATGGTTAATTGTGCACAAAAATACATCGGGGTGGACCATTTGATAAGGGACGGTGTCTGGAAGATCGATGAGGTACATTATCTTTTTTATCCGATCCATTGTACATTCTTTTTTCTCCACTCTCCCACCTTTTCTTTTTGTCAAACCTTCTCTGGCTGAATTTTTGATCGGCATTTGTTTGGAATTTTTTCAATATCTGCCAGGATTTTTTTACCGCATTTCAATACCAAATAAAGTTTACCATATCAAATGCTTACTAAATCACCACATTATATACTCTTAGTTCCAGTAGGTATAAAATTACCAAAAAAATCTTAAAAATACAAAATGAAAGATATTCCAGTAAAACTGACAGTTTCGCAAAGTTGCCCCAAAAATTCAAAATTCCGGATTTCAACTTAATTTCAATATATCTTATTAACAAAAAACCCTAAGAACCGGTACTAAATATCAATTTGAAAGCAATCAGACCGGTAAATTTTGAGAAACAAATTTTTTGACCAAAAATGAGAAAAATTGCCCCCCAAAATACAAAATTGCAGATTTCAGCCTAATTTTAAATATATCTAATTAACATAAACCCTAGGAACCTCAGCACTAGATATCAAAGCTACCAGATCAGAAGTTTCAGGAGAAAAGATTTTTGACCAAAAAAGGCAAAAATTGCCCCCAAAATAAAAAAAAATTGCCAGTTTCAACATACCTTCAAGACATTATATTGAGATTAATCTTAGATACCTGTATACCAAATATCAAAGCTATCAAATCAGTAGTTTTTGGATAAAAAATTTTTTTATCAAAAATTGGGAAAATTGCCCCAAAATTACAAATATGACAATATCAATACAATTTGTACAAGCATGACTGAGGTCATCCTGAGGAACATGAATATTAAGTTTCATAGCAATCAGACGAGCGATTTCAGAGAACAATTTTTTTCGACTAAAAATGGAAAAAAAACCCTAAAAATACAAACATGCAAATTTCATCCCCATTTTTGCACACATAATTTAGAACACCTAAAAAAATCTGCATACCAAGTTTCAACCAAATCTGACCAATACTTACTGAGTTTTAGCCATTTGCAGGATTTTTCCTTTTTTCCCCTCATTTGCATATTTTTGGCACTGACATGTTCATTTGAACAAATTCACATCTCCACCCCTAGGTGCACCCGTACACCAAATACTAAGACAGTAGGTGCTACGGTTTAGGAGTTTTTGATGTGGACGGACATACATACATACATACATACGTACATACATACATACATACAGACGACATTTTTCCACCTTATACGAATAACTCCCATTTGCATATATACATATGCATATATGGGAGCTAAAAAAACGGGCATAAAACGGGCGCCATTTTTGTTTTCCAATACCAGGCACTTTCCGGTCACCAACGCAAAACCGGGCATAAGCCGTGCGCCCGTTTTCTGACCGTTTTTGGCCATAACCGGGCACTTTCTGGTCACAGAAACAAATGGATGACCGTTTTATGACCGTTTTTTTTGCCACAACCGGTCATCTTCCAGTCACCATTATAAACTTTATTTTTTCACACAGGCACTGAACGGGCGCCCGGTTTAGACCGTTTTTGGCCATAACCGGCCGCAAACCGGGCAATAATACCAGGCACAAACCGGGCACTTTCCAGGCAGATACCGGCCACATACCGGGCACTTTCCGGTCAGCAGATTTGGTAAGGGATATCATACCATACCTCCATGGCTCTTCCGTTTATAACATAATCTAATATTTCAAGCAAACATTGCTGTACACACTGGAAATTTTTACCTGATATCTACTGCCTTTGTACATACAATAAGATTCCACAGTACACTTGGCACAGCATTCACCATCTGGTAAGATTTGATTCTCAGGATCACAGTTGATTGGTGGACAATCTGGTCTGTCACATTTTACTTCACCATCCTGAATAAATAGTAATTTAGTTTATCAGTATCGAAGTAATCACACCCTTTGATTCTTATTTAAGGCTACTATGTCTAAGTTAGTGAAAGTGAATATCTCTGTTTTCTTACCCCTTATTATCATCTATGTCCCTTTCTGTGGAAGGAGACAGAGAGTGCTGGCATTGACAGATACCTACCAAATGTTTACAGCGCCCTCTATCTGATAAAAGTCAGAAGTAGAGATGGCAAGGTTTCTTGCTTGTTCTTTGTAGTTTTCATTCACTAGTTGTCACCTCTCTAGAAGGGTCCATCTTATTTCTACATCTGACTTTAATCAGACTGACAACATCCTCAAAGTTAAAAGATGCATTTGTCCCTTAGAATGTCTTGCCTATATTCTGCAAAGATGCAGATCTTTGCAAATACACAAATTGATAGATATTGAAGCTAACATGCTAAAGTTTAAAATACATCATCACTTTCAAGGTGGCTGTTATACTTTTAGATTTTGGTCATGACATTTTTAGCTCACATTTGGTTTTACCAATGTGAGTTTATCGTATAGGCTGAAGTCGATGGCGTCTGTATGTATGTGTGTATGTATGTATGTATGTATGTACAGTATGTCCGTCAACATCAAAAACACGCAAACCGCTGCACGTTTCAGCTTGGTATTTGGTGTGTGGATGCATCCTGGGCTATAGATGGGATTTTGTTCAAATGAAGTCTGCATTGCCAAAATTATGCAAATGAGCTTACAAAATGTGAAAATGGTCAAGAATTAATAACTCTAGAACCGCTGTTTTGATTGCTTTGAAAATTTGTGTGCAAGTACCTTAGGTGAACCTTATACAGTTTTATGAATATTGTGAAGATATCCTTAATTTTGTATTTTTGCTGAATTTTTTGTGATTTTTCTCATTTTCAGTAAAAATTCTTCTTCTCTGAAACCGCCGGCCCAATCGCTCTCAAATTTGGGTTGTCTCTTTGAAAGGGTGTTACTCTTCTAATTTGTTGAAATTATGACAAAATTGGGAAAATTACTATTTTTGTGCAATTTTGTCTTTTTTGGTCAAAAAATCTTAGACAGTGTTTCCTTTTTAAAACCCCTGGACAGACAGCTTTCATATTTCGTACACATACGTACAGAGATGACAATAGTTAGATATGTGGAAATTGTCCTGAAATATAAAAAATTGTATTTTTAAGACAATATTGTCATTTTTGGTCAAGAAAACTTTATCTCAACATTACTTGTTTGATAGCTTTGTAATTTGGTATAAAGTCCCTTGTTTGATAGCTTTGTAATTTGGTATAAAGTCCCGAAAGATGTTCTTAGATAAATTTTCTGCTCAAAGTGTTGGGAAACCCCAAAATTTGTATATTTTAGGTACTTTTCTCAGTTTGTGACCTTAAATGACCTATACTAACCCAGGATATGTTGTGAGACAATTTTGAAGGCTGTGAACATAATTTTGTCATATTTGATACCAATTTGTAGGAAAATTTGATCCAGAAAACAAAGCTGAGGTGATTTTTTTCATTTTGGACCAATTTTTGCAACTTTTCTATGTAAGACATACAAAAACTGATGAGAAATTTGGATCCAGGATAATTCCAGATGTTGTAATCTCCACCCACAGTGGAAGGCATTTCACTATCTGTAACTAACTTAAGTGCTGTTTACATTAGAATGATAACACTCATGGCATTAATTAAAAATCTCCAAGGTTGTAAATGTACTTCCTGTCATTTGGTCTTATGTAATACCAAGGGGTGGAACATTTGATATGCAGGAGGGGGTAGGGTTTAGAAGATCAATGATGTAGCATTACTTTTTTACCAGATCCCTTGTGCATTTTTGCCCACTCCCACCTTTTCTTTTTATCAGCCTTCTCTGTTTTTTGTTGTTGACATTTGCTTATGTATTTAGGATCTGCTTCTCCCATTGCTATAGAAGTTGATATGCATGTTCCTAAAGATGACCTCCAGTACCTAAGTTGGAGACCTTATTTGCTTTTGTCATTCTTGTTTTTCCTGGTTTAAATATTTCTCGAATGGACCAATTCAAACCGAATGTGAGCACATAGTGTCCTTGACGGTATTTTTATTACATTGTCATTGTACTGTATTATAGGGTTATTCACAAAATACGGCCCTGTATGGACGAGGGCTCAGTGAGTGACGTATTGGACGAGCCGAAGGCGAGTCCAATACGTCACTCACTGAGCCCGAGTCCATACAGGGCCGTATTTTGTGTATAACCCTATTATTATACACCTCGCTCCATTAATCGTTCGTATAAACTAATTCTATGGTAAAATTTGAGGGATGCGGCACGCGCGATATGAGTGAAACGCGCGCGATTCGTTGGCACGAAGCCAATTAATTTTCAGTGCAGTACAAGCAAACTTCGCTGAATGTTTTCAATTTAATTAGTTTTTTAAAATAAAAATCAATTGCATTTAGACTCAGTTTTGTGTTTAGCGTGTTTTAAACCTTATACTACGAATACATTTTGGTGGAAGTTGTTATTATATCTATAACTCACCGTAAATAGTTTGTTTACATCCGATAATCGCTAGGTCAAAGGTCAAACAGGCGCGTCGCGCGTCTCCCGTATTCGGGACTCCGCGTACTATACAAAATACGGAAAGTTATTGGACGGTCAAACTCCCATAGGTTACGGCAGTAGGTGTATAATAATGTATTGTATTGTATTGTATTGTATTGTATTGTATTGTATTGTATTGTATTGTATTGTGATACCATTGTGATAACCCCACAAATGCGTGACAGCAAATTCATACATAGTGACTGCCACACACGCAGGCTAAGAATTATGTCAAAGTATGGATTAATTTAGGCTCAGATCAATCTACAACAGCTGAGTAAAAGCTGAGAATACTGTCACAACACAATGATGAAATCTCTCACATTTCATAATATTGCATCCTACGTAAGTGTTCCCTGGGTCATCAGCTGTGGCTTATTGATAAGACTCTCGCTCCAAAAATGACAATAGTAAATAGTATAAATTCCATTAGAATTTCCTGGTGAAGCTGGTGATCCTTGCATACAAACTTCATAATATCCTTGAAATGATTATCCCAATATCAAACTAAACCCATTGGATGCATTCATATCCTATGTTTTTACATCAATGTTATTGTATCTAAGTGATAAATGACTTACCAAGCAAATGCAGAGACTACAGCTATCAGCAATAGGTACAAATCCCTCACCATGTTTATACAGGTTATTCTCAAAGCTACATTGAGACAGTTCTTGTGAAGAAAAAATAGATAACAATGATAAATTTTTCAAAAAGCACATGCTATTGTGTTTCTAAAAATTGGCTATCACTCAACACATGTATGGTTTTTCATTCTTGTACTGCTATCATAATTTCTGTCACTATTGCCCCAATACTGGGGTTATATATGATGTTCAGATAAATACAAGTTACTACCATGATAACACAAGCATAACTACATGTTTTGGATGACACACATCACAGTCAGGTCGCTACCTTGCAACACTTTGTGAAACATACATCATCTTCAGGTCATTACCATGACAACAGAGACATACCTGCACACTTTGGACAACAGACATCAGGGTCTTGTATTCTTCTCTCTTCTGGACAGTCTAATTTGGCACATTCCTTGACATCACATGACACCTTACCATCCTGTGTTTATACAGAACAGAGCAAAATCAGTGAAAATTATGAAATCTCTGAACTTTGATATTTTCAGAGGTCATGGTGTTTTTGTTAAGTATTGTTAGAGTGACATAATAAATAGTTTCCAGTCTTCATGATAAAATTCTTTCATGGTACAACACAAATACTTACATGAACCAAACATGTAATGGTTCAAATTCATATTCTGATACTAAATATGTTGGCACCATTTTACAAGTGGTATAGCCACAAACTGATGACATCAAATCACCGTACACAAAACACAGACGCCTAGTAATTATGGCACTGTGTTTTGTGTACGGTGATTTGACGTCATTAGTTTGTGGCTATATCACTTGTAAAATGATGCCAATATGTTGGAACATCATGGACACTATGCTGAATGGCAAATTGCAATGTTCATGAATGAGATACAGGGAAGAAGTATCAAACCTAGCCAGGGTAGTTTGATTTGTAAATTTTGACATTCATGCAGACATCTGTGTGTTTGGTAACAAATGACATATCTTCAAAATATTTGATATCATTGCATATGGTACATTAGCTAGTGAAGTGAAATACTAATAACATCCCTGAAAAGGCTTCCCTGGTGTAAATTATGCAATGGTTGTGCTGACACCAAAGTCAAGTCTTTGGAAATCTGGATAGTTTCAGCTGCAATATTTTAATATTACAGAGTTCAGTGGTACCAATGAATGGAATATTGAAGACACAGAAATCTTTCAATCAGTCAAACTGCACAACAATATTATTTTCGGAATGACTATAAAATGTACCTTACTGTAGATTTTGTAATTTCTAGCACATATAGCAAGGTGAAAATCCACAGAGTCTGTGATTTCATTGAAATATAGAAACTTAAAGAATCATTTATATTGAAAAGTAAATGTGTTTGAGATATATACTCACCATACACATACATGATGTGCAAGGGTTCAGTTGAAATTGTGAACCATTTTGATAGACTATTCCAGTTTTGTTGTTCTCACAAAAACTTTCCAAAGGTTCGCCTACAACAAGACAAGAAGTTAAATAAAATACATGCTAGATCAATATCTCAGTGTTTCATTGATTCTAAAAGACATTATATGCCACTCACTGTTACTTATCATTATCTGACATATACAAAAATAGTGATGTTTTGATACAGTAGTAAAGTTAACATGTAATAATGAGTGTTCAGCAATTACATGGTGTGTTTTTATCTGCTGTATCCTCCTTAACAACACTAGTCACAAACACATTGCCAGATTGTGTTATGTTCAAGGACCTTTTGGCAGTTAAAGGCAAAATTGATGTTGCTGTTACACGTTGCTTCTTTGTGGAATAGAGTTGACATAATTTTTTCAGATAATTGCCTTTCCGTTGATTCACTAACAGTTCTTTCCTGATGTTTACAACTTTCTCTCTGATCTTGATCTGTATTTAAACTGTGTATGTCATTGCACAGAATGAAGACAATAAGGGCATTTACCACGCAGGTATCTTTCAACTGTAGTTATGTTATCTGCTGTTGATCTTTGCTTCATATAGAAAGGTGAAAATCAATCAAACAAAAGTTTTTTAAAACCATGCATACTCAGATGATATTATTGTTTACCAATTCAAACTGATTTTGTAAATTAACATTTCTAATCAAGCGGTACATGGGAAAGGCATACAGAATATGAATTAGCTGTTATAATGGAATTAGTGTGTGGACCAAGTCAAAGAGGGGAACTGATGGGTATCATAATGCTACAATTCCTCTGACCTTTGACATTGAATATTCATTATTCTTACCTAAACAGGCTGGGCAGCAGGATGAGGATTCCACACTGACTCTCTCTGGAGGACAGTTTGGAATTGGACAAACAATTGGATGACACAACAACAGTCCACTCTGCGAGGGAAAGACAATCAAGGTTGGAAACTAAGTAGAACTATCAATGTACATAACATATCAAATTTGAATTGACTGTCAGTCTATGCTAGATGTTTGACAGTCTTTCAAGAACAATCGACCAGATTTGTCTGTCAGCTTAACTAATGACAAGTAGATATGGATGTACCTGCCAGGACTAACAGCACAGAGTCACCTGGTGCCATTTGAATGAGGAAATTTGTAGGGTTTGCTTTGATAATTGTTGTGGAAAGAAAGACAAATTGAAATGAGGACTGGTTATTCAAATTGACTTTGAATTAATGTAGAAGTATTATTATGCATACATAGGTACTGATGATGAGACAATTTTCAGTCAAATTGAGTATGTGCGACTGATCTTGGGAAAAAACCACAGGAAAACAAACAGCTGCCTGGTGGCTGCTGCTATGAATTACATTGAAACAGACATATCTGAGAAAGGGATCCAGGTTGCATGATGCTTGAGTTGTAGTCAATTGTTTTACTCATTTTATCCATCATAGTTCTGCATCTAAGTACAATCAATGTTGTTGCCGACAAATCACACATCAATGTTGTTGCCGACAAAGCACACATCAATGTTGTTGCTGGCAAAGTACACATCATGGACAATTATAAAGAGCAAGTGTGTGAATTAAAACCTTACTGAGCATTGACACTCTAAACACTGGTCATCATCTGGTTTGAAGATGGCTCCTTCTTTGTATGTGACACCATTATATTCACAACCAATACAGGCTTGACAACACTGATTTGGAGAACTGACTGGGTTGTCACAAGGAGCTGGACATGTTACAGTTGTACAGGAAATCACTTGATCCTAGCAATGAAATACAGGGATTAAAAATTATTAATATTACCTACAGAGGAAAGTGGTTTTGAACACAGGGAGTAAATATGGAAGTTGTAACATTTCATCATTTCACCTTAAACTTGAACTGATACAAACTGAGAAAGATTGATTTGATGGAATTGCATTTTACAACCTGTCATTGATAAAGCTGGATGATGTCCATCAGAGTGAATTCTTCTCTTAGATAATAATTGAAGACAATACATATACACACATACAACATTGAGCACTTCGTATCTCTACTCACAAATCATAATTACAGATCAATATTTCCTTCTGAGTTAAAAAAAAATCAATTGTTGAATGTATTAAAATTTGTAACAACAAATTACAGGCTTCATTTGGTTGTCTCTTGTCCATTTCTGTCTTTCCTTGATTTGAGTTTTTAACTTTGTAGCGATGACATGTTACTGACATTTTTAATTGTTTTCTAACTGTTGTGTAACTGTTACTTCTGTTTTACTTAAAATTGCTCTGAACTTGTCTTCAAGTAAAAGTTGGAAGCTAGTTCTCTTACTGGCAGCCTAGCGCCAAGTGAAAACTATCCTTCTGATAACTGGAAATTTTGAATGACACAAAAACGATGTAATGTGTTTATTGTGATGCAGTGTATAGAATCTTCACTGACACATGAGAACTGATTTTTATAATGCTGTGTATAATCTAACTAACTTACATCACATATGCATGTTGTACATGGATCATCTGGTTTAGTCCACATCTGACCATGATGATAGGCTATGCCATCGTCATCTCTACAGTCTGGAAAAGAAGACAGACAGATGATGTAGTACTCAATCAATGTCTGATACAGAAATTGGTATTTTAAAATTCTTTTTTTAGCTCACATTTGGTTATACCAATGTGAGATTATCATATAAGCTGAAGTCGGTGGCGTCTGTATGTATGTGTGTATGTATGTATGTATGTATGTATGTATGTATGTATGTATGTATGTATGTACATACGTACAGTATGTCCGTAAACTTCATAAACTCACGAACCGCTGCTCTTTCGCGGTATTTGGTCTGTGGATGCATCCTGGGCTGTAGATGGGATTTTGTTCAAATGAAGTTTGCAGTGCCCAAATTATGCAAATGAGCTTAAAAAATGAGAAAATGGTCAAAAATCAATAACTCAAGAACCGCTGGTTTGATTGCTTTGAAAATTAGTATGCAAGTACCTTAGGTACACTTTAAAGAGTTTTATGTACATCATGAAGATATCTTGAATTTTGTATTTTTGCTGAATTTTTTGGTTGTTTTCCTCATTTTAAGTAAAAATTCTTCTTCTCTGAAACAGCCAGCCCAGTTTCTCTCAAATGTGGGTTGGATGTTTGCAAAGGTATTACCCTTCTAATTTGTTGAAATTATGACAAAATTGGAAAAATTACTGTTTGGGGGCAATCTTTGTCATTTTTGGTCAAAAAATCATAAAAAATATTTTCTTGTTAAAGCCCCTGGACAGACAGCTTTTATATTTGGTGTACAGATGTCCAGGGATGACAATAGTTAGTTGTCCTGAAATATACAAATTTGTATTTTTAAGACAATTTTGTCATTTTTGGTCAAGAAAACTTGTTCTCAAAATTACTTGTCTAGATAGCTTTGTAATTTGGTACAAAAGTCCCGAGGGATGTTATTAGATTCAATTTTCTGTTTAAAAGTGTTGGGAAGCCCCTAAATTTGTATATTTTAGGTAATTTTCTCAGTTTGTGACCTTAAATGACCTACATCACCCCAGGATATGTTGTGAGACAGTTTCGAAGACTGTGAACATAATTTTGTCATATTTGGTATGGATTTGCAGTAAAATTGATCCAGAAAACAAAGCTGAAGTAAATATTTTCATTGCTAACCAATTTTTGCAACATTTCCATGTAAGACACACAAGAACTGATGAGAAATTTGGATCCAGGATAATTCCAGATGTTGTAATCACCCCCCACAGTGGAAGGCATTTCACTATCTGTAACGTATTTAAGTGCTGTTTACATTTGAATGATAGTACTCATAGCATTAATTAAAAAATCCCCAAGGTTGTAAATATATTTCCTGCCATCTGGCCTTATGTAAACATCAACATAGGGATGGAACATTTGATATTTAGGAGGGGGTAGGGTCTAGAAGATTGATGAGGTAGCATTACTTTTTACCAGATCCCTTGTACATTTTTTCCCCACTCTTCCAGCCTTTTCTTTTTGTCAAGCCTTCTCTGGCTAATTTTTTTGTTGACATTTGCTTATGTATGTAGGTTCTGCTTGTCCTATTGCTATAGAAGTTGATATGCATGTTCCTAAAGATGAATTCGTTTCTTCACTTCGATAAAGTTTGTATGTGCAATGTGTGATAGTGAGCATGCGTGCCTAAGTGCTTCACGAACTCTACAACGTGTGGAGCAGTCTCAGTCAGAAATATGTAACAACTTAGCCGGCTATTGAACCACTCTTTTTTGGGGGAGTGGAGATTTAGCCGAGCGGTTCTCTCTGTGGCCTCTCCGCTAGGCGACTGATGCCATATGTTGTGGGTTCGAACCCGATTGAAAACTAGCCGTCTCCAGTACCTAAGTTGCAGACCTTATTTGCTTTTGTCATTCTTGTTTTCTGGTTTAAATATTTCTTGAATGGACCAATTCAAACCAAATGTGAGCACACTGTCCCTGATGGTATGTTTTAACATTAAACTGCTAATACAGGTTCATACTTTGGTGACACAAATACATGACTTTAAATAAACTGAAGTTATATCGCATAACAGATCAACTAAAAATTCAGAAATCCCTTATTGTTCAACATTTTTCTCCCATCAATACTTTCATTCAATTTCATTCTTTCAATGATTAAACTGAACTATTTAGCAGGGCATTGTGGGTGAAATTGATAACACTGGCTTCATCTTTGATGCATTTGCATTCTAGCTTTGATACAACATCCAAAGTATTAACATCCACACAGAATTGAACTGAGGAAAATTGTGATACTGATAGTGAGCCATTGCAAGTTGTTTGGGTGACTCAACTGTCAGGACATGTTGATACCATGGTGATGAAAAATTGTAAAAAGATGAGAGGTTACTCACCGAGACATTTTGGACAGCACTGCCCTGGTAATAGGATTGAATTTACACAGGTAATTGATTCACATTCTGTGATATTGCATGTCACATTCCCCTCCTGTCAATATAAAATAGTGGATATTTTCATAAATTGAATATACTGACAGCTACAGTTTAATTTGTTTATCATTGTCTGACTTGCTAATATTTCCTATTGGCATATTGGCTGGTTTAATTCCCCAAATAGGATATTACTTCAGATTGACCTGTGAATTCAAAGTCATCACTGAGAATTGTCATAGAAAATGACTCTGTAATGTAAACACTGAGTAAACTCAGTAGATAGTAAATCCTGCAATTCAATGATCACTGGACCAACAGAAAATATGAAAGTTTAGACAAGAAGGTTTACAGTTCTCCCTGTCTGGCAATCAGAATCCACACACAACCACCAGACTCTTGGTACGTTGTGAGACCTGATCTGGCAATCAGAATCCACACACAACCACCAGACTCTTGATACGTTGTGAGACCTGATCTGGCAATCAGAATCCAGACACAACCACCAGACTCTTGGTACGTTGTGAGACCTGATCTGGCAATCAGAATCCACACACAACCACCAGACTCTTGGTACGTTGTGAGACCTGATCTGGCAATCAGAATCCACACACAACCACCAGACTCTTGGTACGTTGTGAGACCTGATCTTATAATAAAACTAAATGCTACATTGAGTTGTTCATTTCTTGTTCATGGAAGATACGATTTGAAAGTCAAAACTTACCAATAGATTTATAAACAAGCATGTTGTTGCTTATGTCTATGAATACCAACAACCTCAAGTGCAGCATATACAACACATACTGATACACAATGGGGTCATGTCATTGAGTGAAAGATTCCAAATCATAGATAGTTTAAAAACACTTAATACTAAATCTTGGGAACAACAAACTTTAAAGGAATCAGAAAAGAACCTCTGAAATGACTAGTTTTTGATCAATAAAAACTAAATATGAAAAAACCACAGACAGTGATGTTTCTGACAAGAATATCACAGGATGATAAAAGATTATATGCTATTGAATAGCTTTGCAATATTGGCAGTAGAGATACTTCTTCATTTGAACTGTAAAGTGTTGGTTATAACTAGTATATTATGGGAAATTCAAATAATATCCGACTCATTGCTTTATTACAAACTTTAAAATTATATAAGTATGAAATCTAAGGATGGTATGGAAAGCTTCACTGAGCACAGCACTTTTTCTTTCCTTTTTATTCATTTTTAAGTCCCATTTTACAAGAAATGTTGACCTACCTGACAGAAACAGGATATACATGGATCATCATTAGGAATGGGATCACCACTTTCATAGAGGATGTCGTCATAGAGACAAAGACTGCAATTAGCACAGCAATCCCCCGGCAAAGTCAAGCCATACTCACATACTGCAGGACAATCTAAATCTCCACATGTAATTTTAGAATTTGGCTGAAAGGCAAATATCATTTATGTTATTGTAGGGTTTATACTGGCATTATCTCTCAGATATACATGTACAAGCTATAAAACTAAAACTCTGGAAAGGTTGGGGATTCTAGTCACTTGTCTAATTTCTTGAACAAAATGATTACAATAATTTCATTGAGAATCAAAATTGAAAACTGCAGAGTGTTCATTTGGTAGATACTTATATTATGATTGAATGCACATGCAGCAATATTTAGCATGCATTCCTAACTGTGCATGGCAGTCAAAAATGTGTTACAAAACAGTACATTGTAAAACACTAACAAGACTATAAAATACTATACTACATGCTGATATTATTATCAATTTCACAACTTTTCCTGTAAGTTTTTGATTACAGGTTTTACAACTTCATCTTACTTTCTCTGTTTACGTGTTCTTCTTCAGATGGCAATTACACAATGTCAATCAGCCAATACGGCAATTCATCAAGCTGCTTCAAAGGTATGGAAAACATAAAATAAGTATTTGCAATCAAGACTGCTGACACTAAGAAAAGTTACAACAACAAAATACAATATAGGCTTTTATATTCAAAATTAGGATTTACTCTTTGCATAAATCTACACAGTAACTACTGCCTGACAATATCCAAACTCTAATCTTACCTGACATGTGCACTGTGTACAAGGGTCATTTTCTGGTGACCACATCTGAAATGGTTGATATTCAGTTCCATCATCTGTTCGACAAACAGCATCTATAAACAAGTAACAAAGTATGAGTTCAAAGAAAATAAAGCTGTATTGAAAGAGTCATTGTTAATGACACAGTTCTAATCATAGTTAGTCAAATCCATTTTGGTAGTCATAGTTTAGATCTCATGCACATGGTGGGCACATAGTATTTACAGTACCTGCACCATGGTTGACTGAAATATAAATTCAATTCTAAGTCTGACAATCATGTATTTGTCATAGTTTCTGGTGGTGATGCACTATTGATATATAATTACTGGGTGAAAGTAACAAGGGTTAATGTCTTACAAGCTAAAAACCACAGCTTTTTTCAATTATTCATACTCTGAATCTTTGGGAAAGCCATCTATACATGAAAATTCCTATTGGCAATTGAATATAGTATTGCAAAATAAACTGCTATGTGTATGTTTATCAAGAACTGTGTTATTGTGCTGGACTTGGAAAAATTCATGGGATCATATTGCAAAAGTCAATAATTTGATTGTGCATCCCAACTCATACATTATCTTTGTGCCATGTTTGTAGACGTGAGTGTGAAATGAATCTGGACATATTATGGAACCAAATCTGGAAGTTGCCTTGATTCATAACATTGGAACTTTTAAGATACAGAGTCCTTCTCAATAGAAAATGAAGTTATGCAAAGTCAGTATAAGAGTATTACCTTCCAAATATAACACACCTATATTGAATATCATACATGGACTTGTGGTCACAAATTAAGTGGTTCATGATCTCCATGTATCAAATGGTACATGGGAATCCTAGGCAGCATTCAAATTATACATGGACCTAAATATACAAAGTGAATACCACCTAAACAGTACGCTGACTTAAATACCTTCACAAACTGGACAGCATTCACCTATAGCTTGCACAGTATTTTCACATTCTAGTGGTTCGCATGTATCAATGTTACTGCAGGCCACATTTCCGACCTGCAGACAAAAAGAGAAAATAGGACAACTGTAGTCTACAAACTTTACAGTAAAAATTACAGTAAATTTTTTTACTCATGATGATAATGTAACATGTATATGGCAGTTAACATTGTTTCTTTAAACAGAAGTTTTACAGCTGGACTATAGTCAGCACCACTTTTCAAAAGAGCATTTGACATATTTTAAATTCTAAAACCACTTCAAGACTGAGGTAAAGTTTTAACTTTGTTTCATGATGTATTTACTGCACATCTGGTGATAAGATCACCCATCTAAAGTAAAAAGGACTTTTCTCTTATTCATCAGGTTGAAAAACATTGCAGAAAAGCAACAATTATGTTGAAGATATTAACAAGACGTATTTGAATGAAAATCATGAGGACTTTGAGGACTTACAAGACAGAGGCATGTCATGCACTCATCACCGGGAGGATGAATATAACCACCGTGTGAGATGAAATAATCTTCATAGAGGCAATCTGAAAATTTTACAATAAGTTAGATAGTGTGCCCCTCGAAAGCAAAAGACTTACAACTTGTCCTCAAACTTTCGTCAATAAAACTTTCAACCACTCTCTCACTAAATAAAGAATAAAAAATCAAGGGTCACTGTGCCAGAGTTTGGAACTAAAATGACAATTTACCGAACATTCACAAATATTTGAAATTCAAAATGACCACCATCCCTGTGTTAACTCTTTGGGGGGATTTGATTTTCAAAAGAACTATGAATGTGAAAATTTTCTAACTCAAAGAGCTTTAAAATAAGCTCTGACAAGAGATAGACCAGAAAAAATATTTGGAAAATTTAGGAGTTTGAATATCTGTACTAGAGGCGCATTCTACCTTGTACTGTTAACATTGATTTTGAAGACTGATCATGACATGCTTCACAAATGTTGTGATCTTTGCAGTGATATACAGACTTCACCACCAATGAACTATTCAGAGCATGCTACTTTGATGTGTTGGGCCAGGGGTGCTGTATCAAGGGCATTTTACATATAAATTGCATTTAAACTGTGTTGAGGGGGCTGTTCTGGACAGTTGGCTACTATACATAAAGGTTGCAGTTAGCATATATTGGACTGTATATTTTACTCTCCATCACCTGTTCAGAATGGAATAGAACTTGGCAATATTTCAACTTAACACTTACCAAAGCATTCAGGACAACACGCATCAGGTGGTTGGAATGGATGTTCACAATCAACCTGACATTCTACTGGTTGACACTCAACATTACCAGATGTGCATGTACACTGACTACAGTTGTCAAGGATAGACGGAAAATTATCACCCTCTTGGTATGACCTGCCACCATATGTACAACCTGTGTACAAATTTATGGGAAATTAAAGGCAAAATTTAACTTTGCTATTTTTTGAGGTGTGCATTAAGTCTGGGACACCTGATTAACTGAAAAACTGAGAGAAAATTGAATTGCAAGTTGACAAGAAAACAGTTAATGCTTAAAAACACAGTGATGTAAAAATTTATGTATTTGTTTATTAATGCAACTGTCAAGTCTATTACATCTAAAAGAGCTGTGCACTGTTCAATTTTACAATACACTGTCCATCTGGCCAGGATGTGGAATTGAATGTCCATCTGGCCTGGTTATGGAATTGATTGTCCATCTGGTCGGGTTATGGAATTGAATGTCCATCTGGCGTGGTTATGGAATGGATTGTCCATCTGTCCAGGTTATGGATTCTATTTATATGATTGGTTAATTTCAAGATATTATCTAATGATGATACCATCAGACATGAAGTTTATGTGGGCATATGACACTGTAAACTTACCATTACAATCTGGACAGCATACATTTGGTATCATGACTGGACTGCTACATGGTACAACACATCTTATAGCTACACAGATAATATCACCATTATTCTAGGGAAGAGAGAAATGATTTCTTAGTTTCTGCTGCAATCTAAAAGTCTATTTGTCACCAAGGGGGAGAGCACAAACTCATTCACTTGAAGTATGTTATCTGCCTGTGCTATACTTCAAGTTGTATTTAACGTAAGTGGCCATTTGTTAAATAATACAAGCCGCTTGGGAGCGGGTACAGCAAAGGATCACTGAGAATACAAATAGAATAGGAAATTCTCCTACGTATTATATTGAAATGACGGACGCTCTCTTCAGCCATCAGTCAACATTTCAACACTGTTTAGTCTGCCTAGTGACAACAAATTATATTAAAAAATGAAATTTGTTCTAATCATTGTTGTTAAGAGGCAACAAATTTTTGCTTTACTGTAAACCAAAGCCATACTTATTAATGATAATCATCTCTTTTACCATCATAAATGTGAACACATAATCTGTTAGTCCATTTCATTACAAATGCTGTGTATCATCTTGCTATTAGCACACAAATAATGTAGTTGACTTTTGTAGAGAAGTCTACAACTGTCATTGTATCAGCTGTTAAGCAACCTATTGGCCGATACAGCTCTGCTGTGATATGTAGAGAATCACTATTTGTGACACATGTGTTGATGAAGAAGGTGAAAATCTTGGATAGCTCACTTCTGGATGGCCTGACTAAAAATGTCCAAAATAGCTGCAAAAATACCCAATTGAAGATTTCATCATAATGTGAACATATCACATTAAGATAATCCCTGAGAACACGTCAACCAAAGCAGCTATGAGATCAGTGATTTTTTTGAGAAACAAATTTTTTGACCAAATAGGGAGGAAACACATTCAGCACGTCCGCTTATTGCACAGTGCAAAATTTTAACCTGCACAGTGCTGTGCACATGGTAGCGGCACAATTCAACTCAAATTCATAGGTTTGGGAATGACCATTACTCACTGCAGGAAGTACGGAATGTTTTGAAGTATATTTTGTAAAAATGTAATACTTTCTCTCATTTTTCCTTGTGTTAATGTCAAGGTGTTGTGAGGTCAAAGGTCAAATAGCACCAATGACACCTAAAGTTATTGTATTCTACGTCAAAGTTATTGGACTGCACATCCTCTAATACCGGAACTTAACTGTACAACAAAACTCCATAGGTTACAGACACATGCTATTACAGTATTGAGATCTCACCAAACATGTGCAGTTTTTGCATGGGTCATCTCTGTCAATCCATTGCTGTCCAAATGGATAGAGTACACCAGACTCTGCTATACACCCTGGAAGTTGGTTACACGTGGGACAACATTCACCAAATGCTATTGTATGATAGTCTTCTGAGCATGGTAGTTCTGGACACTGAGCATATTCACACACAACTTTGGTATTCTGCAATTACAAGTCATTCATTTTGCATTACTGGTGTTGAAAACATTGGAAAGATGGCATACTTTGGCTTGATACTGTAGCTGTCCACTTTGTATTTTGCTCTGTGGGTTACTTGGGAAGACAAACTGCCACAGGGCACAGTGAGATAACAATATTCTACTATAAAAACTCAAACACTGACAGGATACTGGAGCACCTGTGTGTGTGCACTGTGACTGTGGCAAAACATAAAGAGTAGAAACACAATCATATCAATCTGATGTAGAGATATCTGATCTCCATTACTTTGTCGGCTGTAAACCTGGACAGGGTGACTCATATCAAAAGTTTTCACAGTATGAAAATATTTAACTTTCACACTGACCTAACATCAGCCCAGGTAAAATTCTGTATAATTGACAACCTTGTCAATTATTTTGTCAACAAATTTTTGAACTCATCTCATGTTGGTTTAGCAGTGCTAGCGACTTATGAATGGTGAGTTTATGCAAATCTTCATAAATAAAGACATAAAGCAACAATTTGGATATGTAAGTTTTACTTTTGGTCTGGGTGACAAACTAAATCTACATACTATGTTTTGTCCTTGGGCGGAACATTCACAAAATGTTCATTTTTTAGATTATTTAGACTCAGAATTTCAAATAACAATTCCTTGATTTGGAGTTGACATCTGATAGTCCTGGTTGATCAACAATTCTGATCATACTGACAGCTTCTATGGTACAAACTTTGTGAACTATTGATGGACACAAAATAAACTTGAAAATTAAGCCATTTTTTGTAAATATGTTGACTTCTGAATGCCTGTTCTTGGAAGTCCGCTATTGACAGAATACCTTTGGCAATCACACTACAAATTTCACTTTGTGTTACAGGACCAGTAGCTGCAACTTTTGATGATTTTCACTGGTTTTGTGTTGGTCAAGAGCAAGTTATTGTTCTACATTTAAAAGCATGTTGACACATCCACTACTTACCAGTAGCTTGTACACACAGCATGTATATGTAAAGGGCAGAGCTATTATTTACATGTATATTGTAGTCTGAACAAGAATTCAATTGTCAACATCAACTATGCAGTCTACACATGCAGAGACCTAGCTGTATATTGTAGATATCAACTATGCAGTCTACACATGCAGAGACCTAGCTGTATATTGTAGATATCAACTATGCAGTCTACACATTCAGAGACCTAGCTGTATACTGTAGATATCAACTATGCAGTCTACACATTCAGAGACCTAGCTGTATACTGTAGATATCAACTATGCAGTCTACACATTCAGAGACCTAGCTGTATACTGTAGATATCAACTATGCAGTCTACACATTCAGAGACCTAGCTGTATACTGTAGATATCAACTATGCAGTCTACACATGCAGAGACCTAGCTGTATACTGTAGATATCAACTATGCAGTCTACACATTCAGAGACCTAGCTGTATACTGTAGATATCAACTATGCAGTCTACACATTCAGAGACCTAGCTGTATACTGTAGATATCAACTGTGCAGTCTACACATTCAGAGACCTAGCTGTATACTGTAGATATCAACTATGCAGTCTACGCATGCAGAGACCTAGCTGTATACTGTAAATATCAACTATGCAGTCTACGCATGCAGAGACCTAGCTGTATACTGTAGATATCAACTATGCAGTCTACGCATGCAGAGACCAAGCTGTATACTGTAGACATCAACTATGTAGTCTACACATTCAGAGACCTAGCTGTATACTGTAGAAATCAACTATGCAGTCTACACATGCAGAGACCTAGCTGTATACTGCAGATATCAACTATGCAGTCTACACATTCAGAGACCTAGCTGTATACTGTAGATATCAACTATGCAGTCTACACATTCAGAGACCTAGCTGTATACTATAGATATCAACTATGCAGTCTACACATGCAGAGACCTATCTGTATACTGTAGATATCAATATGCAGTCTACACATGCAGAGACCTATCTGTATACTGTAGATATCAACTATGCAGTCTACACATGCAGAGACCTAGCTGTACCGGTATACTGTAGATATCAACTATGCAGTCTACGCATGCAGAGACCTAGCTGTATACTGTAGATATCAACTATGCAGTCTACGCATGCAGAGACCTATCTGTATACTGTAGATATCAACTATGCCGTCTACACATGCAGAGACCTAGCTGTATACTGAAGATATCAACTATGCAGTCTACACATGCAGAGACCTAGCTGTATACTGTAGATATCAACTATGCAGTCTACGCATGCAGAGACCTAGCTGTATACTGTAGATATCAACTATGCAGTCTACGCATGCAGAGACCTAGCTGTATACTGTAGATATCAACTATGCAGTCTACGCATGCAGAGACCTAGCTGTATACTGTAGATATCAACTATGCAGTCTACACATTCAGAGACCTAGCTGTATACTGTAGATATCAACTATGCAGTCTACACATGCAGAGACCTAGCTGTATACTGTAGATATCAACTATGCAGTCTACACATGCAGAGACCTAGCTGTATACTGTAGATATCAACTATGCAGTCTACACATGCAGAGACCTAGCTGTATACTGTAGATATCAACATGCTTTGGGGAGTAGAACAAGAAACTATCATTACATTAAAAACAAAAGTACTGAAAAACTCATAAAAAGTTACAGTGTCCTTTAGTTATTCTTTAAGAGTGGTATGAAGGGCATCATATTCTCAATTGTAAATGCATGTTGTGAACACAAGAATCAGATTAATTTCTTTGTAATGTACTTTCAAATACCATCACCAGCCATTGAATATTCATCCAACCCTGATCATAGTGAAGATTGACTGCTTTATAAGACATCTTTATCTGGTTTGATGGTATTCATGGTAACTCACCAGACAAGTGCAATTAGTACATTCATCAAGCAACCACATACTACCAGATGAATATGTCACATCGTGTGGTTGAAAATAACAACCTGAAATAAAATCAAACATGTAAAAATTTGACAATTGAATCTGAACGATCTGATTTGAGTAAAGGCTAATGCAAAATGATGCGATGAACACAAAATACACCAAACACTCAGTGTGGAAAAATATTGCAAGTTTGAAACAAAGAACTGCTTCTATAATCTCAACATATCCATTTCATAAAAGCATAGTTTCAGAGTCAGACATTTCATCCATAAATCAATCTGAAATACCTACTTTTGAGATCAAACAGGACTGAAATTTTGTACACGACAGTGATTAAAATTGAAGCAACACAATCTAATCTTATTACTAGTGAGTCATAAAAAGTCTTTTTAACTCTATTACCCTTTCTATAGACACTTCAAAATATTCCACATCCTAAAGCACTTCAAAGTGTATATTCACATATCTTACATTCCAAATGTAAGCGCCTACAATTCATAGATCAATTTAAATTTTGCCTGGAATAGATCCCAAGCCTACAGCTTGGAATGACGTATACTCACATCTTACACACTGTATTGTACTAAAACCCACACCTGTTGCTACATCATTCATCCATGCTTGTTGCTACATCATTAACCCATACCTGTTGCTACATCATTCACCCATGACTGTTGCTACATCATTAACCCATACCTGTTGCTACATCATTAACCCATACCTGTTGCTACATCTTACACCTATGACTTTCGCTACATTATTCACCAATACTATGTTGCTACATCATACAGTTTATGTACCTTGGATTGGTTGACAACTACGTCCATCTGATTGGAGGGCAAAGCCATCATAACATGTACACATGAATGAACCATCAGAATTAATACATGCTTGTTCACATATCTGTAGCCCTTCAAGTTCACATTCATTGATGTCTGAAATGGAACAAAACACAATGTTAAGCTGCTATAGGCCAGTTAAGAAGAATGAAAGCTGCAAGTAGCCTTGCCGGGCCCAAGCAATGATTCTGATATACAAAAGTACACTTATTAATGACAATATGAGTATAATTTTACTTCAAATGTTGTGTTGGTTTTAGAGAAGATATTTGAACATTATTCCTTGGTTATCATAGGTTTTTTGGCAAATTGTAATATGACCACCAAATCATGTGACCGATCCTAACCCATTTGGCAAATTTTCAAGTAGTTACAATAATGATTATGTGAGTAAAGTTTTAGTTCATATGCTTCATTGGTTTTGGAGATTGGTAGAATTTGGAACATTATTCCATGGTTATCATAGGTTTTTCACAAAAAAAACCCCAATTTGGTCGCCAAACCAAGAGAGCGATCCATATGCAGTTTGCAATCTAAAAAGTACACACTCTAACGATAATATGAGTACATGTTTATTCGAAGGGCATGTCGCTTTTGGAGAAGAAACTTTTTTAGTATTATTTCATGGCTGTTATAGGTGTTTTGCAAATACCAATATGGCTGCCAAACCACAAGATTGATCCAAACGCCTTTCACAAACTAAAAATAACTCGTACTTATGATGATATGGGTAAACTTTCAGTTCAAATAGTGTTGGTTTTTAGAGTAAAACATTTTTGAATATTTTTCCATGGTTATCACAGTTTTTTTGCAAAACTGCGCTACTTTGACCGCCAAACCGAGTGGTTGATCTTGATAGTACTCACACTAGTGATGACATGAGTAAAATTTCAGTTCATTTGGTGTGTTGGTTCTAGAGTTTAAGATTTTATAGATTAAATTGGAGTTAACGAAAAATCCAATAATGTGGCCAGGGTAATGTGATTTTATTTGCAAATTTTAAAGAACAGAGGATATACTTCCTTACATCAAATTTTAAATCGACCAGACCCCTTGATCATCAGGAGAAGCCATTTTCAGCTTTTTGAAAAATCAATGGCCGCCAGGTCAAGCAAATAATTGAAAATTCAAAGGTCAAATGCACCACCTCTCATTGGCCCTGATCACTGTGCCAAGTTTGAGAATTGTACCTGCAGCAATTTTCAAGATATAGGCTGGTAAAGAATTGACTGTAGATTATAAAGCTGCAAGCAGCATTTGCTGGGCCCAAGAAGTTGCAATGGTTGAAAGTACTGGCACTGATGATGCTATGTTAAAAATTTGAGTCCAAATGGTCTTTTGGTTACTGTACTCATCCGAGTATAAGCCCTGATTTCAAGGATTTTTGAAAATGCAGTACATCTGTGTATAAGCCCCTACCCAGTGTAACTCAAAGACAGAAAGGTTAGGAGAGTATATTTGGTCATTAAAATTGGTAAAATTACTTTAAGATAATAAAGAAACTTTTAAAGGATGTTAAAGCAATGGGAAACTGGAGTTCCCTTGACAGCATCGTAAGGAAAATGACACGTTTTTCCAGTTCTTTCTTGATTCTTTGACCCTGCTCACCCCGTCCCCTAAATAGAATAGTCTCACTCACGTCTGCCACTGTTTATTTTTATTTATTTTTATTCACAACCACAATGTTTTCATCCTCCAAACATGCAGTTTCTTTTGTTTGAAGCAATTATCCTTTCATTTGTGAAGACTTTCCTGGTGACTATTACAATTGTCACTGCAATGTTGAGAAAATTACATGCAGCAGTTTTTTAGATTAAGGTGGACAAAATAAATGGCAGAAGAAAAGGAAGAAAGAAAAACCCCAGTAAAACCAATAAGGGTCCCGCCGCTAGGCTTAAGCCCATAATTACAGTCAGCCAATTTGCCAGAAGCATGCTTATACCTCTATGATGCAAAGTAGTTGTTACCAATAATAAATGCCAAAGAGTTGGGTCTCAGACTGGATGGTTATTTCAATATCAGCATGTAACTTTGTGTTACCATAGCAGGACTTAGACTGAACATGTAAAAGCTTAGAAATGACATGAAGTCATCACTGTCTCACATCTACATACCACAGTACAGGTGTACACTGGAAGCAGTCTTTATCATGAGATTAGGCACATCTGATGTGCCACATTTATCCATGTCAAAGGATGTGTCAACACTGTCCTAACTAATTGCACCATAAAGTTTTTGAAATTCAGAAGTCACTGACATATCTGGCTAATTCAACTTTAACCCTTTTTCTGCCACGTCCGTATTTCACCGTCTGGTCAAGATGGTTAAAATTAATGAAACACAACATATTCCATATGGTGTATTTTAACATAATATTGTACATTTGAAGGCTGTTGAAAACATAAATACTGTAAACTTGTTTTGTGGGGACTAAAGATGCTATAACATACCAAGCCAAGTGGGTGAAAATACGTCATGTTTTGGCTCAATACCGCTTTTTACTGACTTGGCTGATGGGGAAGTGATACAGTTATTACTGTCTGGCAGGAAAAGGGTTAACTCAAGGAGAATGTCACCAGAGAATATACAATGTTTATTTACCTTGACATGTGACTCCATCTTCAGATAGATAGAAACCCTCCCTACAATCACATTGGTAACTCCCAAAGGTATTGATACAATCTGATTGGCCACAGATATCTGGTATGAGGCATTCATTGACGTCTGTTGATAAAAAATATTTATAGAAATTGAAGTCTGATGATAACGAGGAATAAGATGGTTTGTGTACTTTCAATAGATTAATATTGAGACAGAGGTGAACTTGCATTATATTGTATTGTATTGTATTGTATTGTATTGTATTTATTGTATTGTATTGTGTTGTATTGTATTGTATTGTGTTGTATTGTATTTATTGTATTGTGTTGTATTGTGTTGTATTGTATTGTATTGTTGTATTGTATTTATTGTGTTGTATTGTATTGTATTGTATTGTATTGTATTGTATTGTATTTATTGTAATGTATTGTATTGTATTTATTGTATTGTGTTGTATTGTATTGTATTGTATTGTATTGTGTTGTATTGTATTTATTGTATTGTATTGTATTGTATTGTGTTGTATTGTGTTGTATTGTATTGTATTGTATTTACATTACTCTCCAACATATGAAGCTATGGACATGGTACTCAGTTGGCATGAAATCAATCCAGGGATATCTGAGTAATGGATGTGCAAACGTGCAAACGGATTGACGGATGGACAGAGCTCAATTCATCAGATCTCCTGGATTTCATCCCTGGGGACTAGAATTGAGTGAAAAGAGTTCACAAAAATTCCCTTAAAGTACAAAAGTAATTTGACTGCTTGTCTATTGAAGGTACTTACATACTCAATATCAGAGTAAATGTTCAAGAGTTTGATCTGTTACCATTTGCAAATTTTCTCAACTTATTTGCATATACTTCACAAACTAAATTCTATGACAACAGGTACTGGGTGCTGTGCTTCAAAAGTAATTGATGGAAATGGACAGACATACATCCTTACATACAACACAACATCAGCTGCTCTTGCCCTATTCATATACAATGGTAGGAGAATGTCAACATATTTTAGAATGTCAACATATTGTAGAATGTATAAATTTACCGTGACATGTAATTCCATCTTCAGAAAGATAGAAACCCTCCCTACAATCACATTGGTAACTCCCAAAGGTATTGATACAAGATGCTGGACCACAGATATCTGGTATTATGCATTCATCAATGTCTGCAAATGAAGAAAGAGTATCAACAACTTTGTTGCAGTTTTATTTGGACAGTTGTATGTTAGATACAGCTATGTGAAACCGATGGAACAAGAATCTTCAGGGATCATGATCAATTTTACCCTGAATATTTACATATGTATATCTTGCTATAGTTTCATCACATTTGAATAAAATTGGTCCAAATCAAATACAATGCTGTCTGAAAGATACTTTTGAAGGAAAAGTTGTTATGCCAAACAGGGTTATATTTGCCCAAATTACAACTTCTTTGTTAAATCAAAAATGAAGTGATACATCTGAAGGTGACAACATTGCAAATTTAAAGGCTAACGTTTGAGTGCTTTTAGAGCCAAAAGAAGTTTTGACCAAAAAGAGTGAATTAGCCCCAAAGATTTTTTCACAAAAAATTTCTTAAACTCAAGTAATCCATACGCACCAGCAAACCAAATTTTAAAAAAGAAAGAATCAAAAAGATTTCAGTAATAAAATTGTTTACCTGAAAATACAAAGTTGGCCTCAAAATTTCACATACAGAGTTTATTATCCCTTCATTATCACCATTTTCACCAAAATTAAATGAAGTCACCTCATGGTACCAATACAACAAATTTGCAAGCCATGACAGATCACTAACTTTGTAAAAAAAGTTTTTACAACTAAAAGTAGGAAATCAGATGTCAAAATTTACATATGCAAATGTGACCATCATTTGGACAAGTTGATATGCCTTGGAACCTTCATCAAAAATTTTACAGCTATTTGACAATAACTTTGGAGAAAAATGATTTTTACCTGATACACAAATAATGTTTCAAAACTTGTCATCATTTGAACAAAGCTTACAATATAACCTGTGAGAAGAATATGTTTGGATAAATGACAAGAAAATTTATCCCTAAAACTTACAAATGAAAATTTCAAAATCATTTGACTATAATGTCCTTCCAAGGGACTTGAATAATAAACATCATAGCTTAGGTATGACATCTTTGGCTTTTGAAACGAAGATTTTTAAAATTTGTTTTAGGGGAAATGTAAAAACAATCTCAAATTTTAAACATGCAAGTTTTATGCTGATTAAAATGGACCTGAGTGTGGCCATCCATATAGACCCCAATACTAAATACTTACGCTTAAAGCCTACCTGATGAGCAGGTTTTTTAAAGTTTTGAACTTATTTGTCAATAAATACTTTTTTCACACTCGTGCAAAAACAGAAACAAACTGTTCCAAGGTAATCAGTGAATAAACTTTCAAATACTGCAATGGATGGACATACATATACACAACTGACCAACATAACTGATCCAAGTATCTCCACGTTCCACATGCACACAGCTGCCAAACGGGAATGAAAAATATCATAATTGGAGTTTGGAGACTTACTTAAAAAGAGCAGAGAAGTATTAGGATATGAACGCTAAATGGGCAGTTGTTAAGATAGAGGTGTACCTGTATTTATTTTAGTATACACCTGCCTCTGTCACCTATGGTGTTTCTTGTTCAGTAAATTTGCATGTCAGTAGACACAGAGTCCAATAACAGTGATATTCAAGTGTTCTGGAAGCTTTTTGACCCAGGACCTCACAGCAAGTTTATGTAAACACTTGGAAAATATGATCTTGTATTTATTTCAAAATATGTATACATCACACAATGATCAATGAAGTCATACAGTGTTCAAAAGTTTAGTGTAAAACCTATGAATTTGTATGAAATAATTCTGCTAACCTTCTGTGTGAAATTTTCGATCTGTATTCTTGGCTGAGTCATTGAATGTTTACCTAGTCTGCACATGATGTGCATACCGGGCATTCTGGAAACATAATTTACTGTATAATAGTGTATGTATTGTATTGTCTTTCTTACCTTCTTCACAAGTTTCCCCGGTAAATCCTGATAAACACTCACATACTCCACCATTGCACAGCCCACCATTCTTACAAGGTGATAAACAATATGCTAAGAAAAAATTTGATATCAATTGTCATAATCACAACATTCTGACCCTAGAAATAATACAGTAATCGTACGTCTCACTCAAGTTCCAATTCTAGCTGTAGTTGTGGTATAAACAATGGTACATATTTCACTCAAGTTCCAATTCTAGCTGTAGTTGTGGTATAAACTATGGTACATATTTCTACATCATAATAAAATCAGAGTAGACATCATGACATGACTTACGTTCAGTGCAGTCATCTCCAATGTATCCAGGCAGACAGAAACAAGTTCCTTGGACACATGTTCCTCCATTCTGGCAAGCTGGATTGCATGGAATCTCTACAACAAAGAACTAAATAGTGTAACAAATGCTGTGTTCCATATTGATCACATTAAATAAATATTAAGTATCAAGGTGAATTTCCTTGATGTACACTGCATTTACACTGTATAAATCAATAAGGATGATAACTTGACTCATGTCTGTCAGAGTTTGGATGAATTGACAGTAACAACACAAAGTATCATCCAATAAAGCACTGGGAACACTTTTCAAATTACTGCAATGAAACCAATTACACAAATCACATTTCAGTAGAATACTACCAATTGTTTGAGAACTTTAGTGGAGAGAAGGGTTCATATGAATCACATCACATAATGAAGTACTCTTGGGTGAAAGAAATTAACAACAAGTGACCTAGCGACCGATATAGCTCCGCTGTGTTTATGTAGAGAATAACTATTTTTGACACATGTTGATGAAGAAGGTGGAAATCTTTGATAGCTCAATGCAGTGACCAGAAAAAAGTGGCTAAAATAGCTGAAAAAATACACAATTGAAGATTTCATCATACTTTGAAAATATCACATCGGATCATCCCTAAGAACATGTCAACCAAAACTATCTGATGAGTAGTTTTTTGAAAATAAAATTTTCTGACCAAAAATGGCAACAATTGCCCCCAAAAATAAAAATCGCAGATTTCATCATAATTTCAAAAGATCAAATTTAGTTCATCTACAGAAACCTGTATACCAAATTTCAAAGCTGTTAGACCAGTACTTTTTGAGAAACACATTTTTTGACCAAAAATGGAAAAAATTGCCCAAAAAATACAAAATTGCAGATTTCATCATAATTTCAATAAATGTCATTAAGTTCATCTGTAGGAACGTGTATACCAAATTGCAAAGCTATCAGATGAGTAGGTTTGGAAATACACATTTTTTGACCAAAAATGGCAAAAATTGCCCCAAAAATACAAAATTACAGATTTCGTCAGAAATTCAGTATATATTACTTAGCTCATCTGTACAAACCTGTATACCAAATTTCAAAGCTATCAGACCAGTACTTTTTGAGAAACACATTTTTTGACCAAAAATTGCAAAAATCGCCCCAAAATTACAAAATTGCAATTTTCATCATAATTTCTATAAATATCATTAAGGTAGCTTTCCGCCTTTGTTTTGGTATTTTGAGTCAAAAACACGATTTTTCTTTTATCCCTGAAAAGTATTCCTATAATATTGATCTTCCTTGTGTGTAGAATATCTTGGTAGTGAAGTTCCTGTTTTTGGGTGAAATTTTGGAATAAAAATGTACGAGAGGCAAAGGTGTACATTTTGGCGTTTGAGACTACCGTTAAGTCTTGATTGACAAGGGATTACGCTTAGCAAGCAGCGTCACAGTATTCACATGCACCTAGACAACATACGCTGTGAAAATCCCATTAACACCTACCGTTCACTGCGTGGGTCAAGACCATAGTGTGTACCTGGCAATTAGGCGTCGAAAGGTGGGTCTTACCGTTTTTCTCATAGGGGTGGCCGCTCCCAAAAGATCACAATTTATCGACACAATCGGACAAGGTCAGACTTATGACATTGTTGACGGTACAATTTCAGATTACACAAATGGCCCACACACTAAATGTTTTATCTGGGACATTTTTGTGCTTTTGTAAAAGCACCAGGAGTGGGGGATAAGTTCCGTAATGTTGAACATCTTTGAATAGGCTGTCCCGTATACATAAATGGTACGTTCCACTGGCTGCCCTAGTGACAGCGGGAACACTTGAATACCGCAACAGACAACCTTCACATCTTCAACATTGAAGCAACATTCGGCCTCTTTCGGCCGAAGTTTCGGCTTCTTTTGGCCCCAAGACATTTCGACACCCCCGTTACGATTTATTTTTTTCCCTTCAAACTTATTAGTAACTGACAGACCAGTCATATTCATAAGCATGACCTTTGCGTTCTGACCAGTATGACTTTTACAGTGCCGTTTAGGCGCCGCTTTTCAAACTTTGACAGTGTCGGCGGCTATTGCTATTGAAAATGATATGAAACTCTTTTCTCACGGTTTTTCACCATCATGTGTTCTCACAAACTTTAAAGCATGTGAATGCTGACGCTATACTTCTCACTGTTTTGATTTGTAACATTTGGCACGAGTTCCCCCAACCAGGTAGTGCCGAAACGTCTTTGGTTGCGTTGCCTAAACGTCCTTGTGTCGGAAATTGTGCGGCCGAAACGACTTTGCACCAAAAGGTCTAGAAACCCGACATTGTCCGTTCGATGAGAATACTAAGTGAGTTGAACAATTTGTGAATAAAAATGAAATATCAGAAACCGCGGCACTGGAACTACTTGGGATTAGAAAATACAAGGTGGAAACAAATTGCATGGGCTTCAAGACGCGACAGGAAATTTTCCCTAGGCAAAATACGTGTAGCGATGCAGAAATCACACGCCACAAAACAATAGCTGCTTTGGTTTGCAGACGTTTTGGCACAATGGCAGTGAACTGATAATGTCGAAGTCGTTTCAATCCCGCGGTCCCGTTTTTCCTTGTCCCATTTCGTTTCCGGACCGCGCTATTACCCAATAATCGTACAATGCAACCACCCTACCACTAAATGAGAAACCGACCCTGACAAGGTAAAAACATACGTCGACTAACAAATGTTCATCGTACACCGGACGAATGTGAATCAAATGATTTTATTGGAATGGACACCGTCACGACAACATTGTTATTAGTTATCATGCCAGTAGCCAAAATGCTGCAGGACCGAAGACAAATTTCAATATGAATTTGACCGTCACAACGTAATAACGTAATCGCCCTGAGTTTTCATCAACATGTCATCATTGGTCGGTAAACCATTGAATGAGACGCTTACGGGCTAACTACTTGAATACAGTGCAAAACATCATCCTAATCCTGAGATTTACATGTAATGAAGACGGGTCTGATATCATATTCGCCTGGAATCGATGGTACTCATGTTGGGAACGAATAACAGCAGAGAGTTATCTATCTGTGACGTATGACGCTTGACGAGCGGTCTATCGCATGCAACTTGTGCTTGATGAAATTACGTACTTTTCTCTATGTTCATGTTTTCTCAACTTCTCTCCTTTGACTTTTATGCCGCCGACAGGCGATTGGTTCATTTTAGCATAAATGACTCCAGAAACGGTCTTCACCCACAGAAATGCTGTACAGAGTGAGGACGAACTATTGTCTCAGAAATGCTCGTAGTTTGATTAGTGTTAATCGGTTTTCAAGGCGCGTGAAGATCTAAAAAAAATGGCTGCTCACTGAATCCACGGTTACTCTAACCGTAATGAATCACAGCATGGAGCTGTTCTTTTTTATCTCCATGATCACAGACACCGCAAATGTACATCCACATACAAACGCAGATATTTTTGTCGTCAGCCAATATTGTTTTCCCCATATCACTCATCGGGCTCGCTTTCATTCCGCAGCCGTGAGTCGTTTCCGAGGTCGAATCGAAGGCTTCCATAAACTTACACTGTAGTGTACGCTTGTCATGGAGGTAATTAGTCCAGGCGCTCGTGTAGACGGCATCGAGATGCCGTAGCAGTTCCGACAGTTAGGTCGAACAGTTAATACTCTATTTAAACCTTACAACTAATCAGTCAACAGATTATGCATAATCCCTTCCCTGGCACTCCCCAAGTTTATTTACTCATCAGCTACTGTGTAGATTGCACTCTAAAAAGAGTACAACGCTCCCAAAATTCACCCTTTTTAGCCTCATTTCGACCGTTGACACTGATTTCAATGAGTGAATATACTGTTGAAGTTGAACACTTTGATTTCACTATCTGGTTTTAGTGTTTTGTCGGTTGAGTACATTGTTTATTGCCATTCAAAAGGAAAAAAACCGAACCAATTTACTAAATCGCCTTTTTCTCAGTTCGGCATTTTGTCACATTGCAGTACGTTCAAAAGAGTTTAACTCGAGAACGCGTGAACGGAAGTTCACCAGATTTTCACAGACGTTTGTCAAGTAGGTTGTCTCCAAAACCGTGTCTCAGTTTTTTTATGAAGATTTTTAAAGTCGAGTTATTGCTGCTTAATTAGGCGGCATTGAAAGACTAATCGGTGGATAAACTTTGACTCAACGATGTGAAAATACTAAGGCCTTTTTCAAAAATCTGAGACACGGTTTTGTAGCCAGTATTCTGAAGACCAATTGGCCGTTAACACCTAAACAATAGCCCCTCTCCGCTCAAACTTAAACTTTTTTACGTGAGACCACCCATTTTCTTTACACTTTCACTAAGATCTTCAAAACAAATCATCGCACACTAATTTTCTTGATAAAATAAAAATATTCATAGAAATAGCTTTCAGGTGATATATAATACTTGGGTAAAAGTACACATCTTGATGGCAAAATTCACGTTTGAAAATAGGTCGTTGCAAAGGTGGAAAGCTACCTTAAGTTCATCTGTAGGAACCTGTATACCAAATTGCAAAGCTATCAGATGAGCAGTTTTGGAAATACACATTTTTTGACCAAAAATGGCAAAAATTGCCCCAAATATACAAAATTGCAGATTTCATCAGAAATTCAATAAATATCATTTAAATCATCTGTAGGAACCTGTATACCAAATTGCAAAGATATCAGATGAGTAGTTTTGGAAATACACATTTTTTGACCAAAAATGGCAAAAATTGCCCCAAAAATACAAAATTACAGATTTCATCAGAAATTCAATATATATTACCTAGTTCATCAATACAAACCTGTATACCAAATTTCAAAACTATCAGATGAGTACTTTTTGAGAAATACATTTTTGACCAAAAATGGCAAAAATTGCCTTAAAAATGCAAATTAGCATATTTCTGCACAATTTGAACAATCTAAAATAGATCATCTCTAGCGACATATGTACCAAATATCAAAGCTATCTGACTGTTAGTTTTGAAGAAGAAGATTTTTAAATATTTTTTGACCAAAAATGACAAAAATTGCCTTAAAATTAAAATATGCAAATTTCACCTAGATTTGAACAAATCTGACTGAAGTCACCCTAAGCAAACTGTATATCAAATTTCAAAGGAATCGGACGAGCTATTTCAGAGAAGTAGATTTTTTTACCAAAAACACCAAAAAATGACCAAAACATGCCCCAAAAATACAAATATCAAATTTCACCACGATTTGAACAAGCTTAAGTGAGGTCACCCCAAGTGATCTGCATATAAAATTTCAAGGCAATCGGACTTGCGGTTTCAGAGGAGAAGGCAATTGCTGATGGACGACGACGGACGACTGAGGAAACTCAACCTATTTGATAAGCTCCGCGTCGCTGACAGCGGAGCTAATAACTGTGAAAAAATTCAGCATTAGATAAAGTATGGAATATTAAGGGTGACAGTGTTTCTTTACAATTTTTGGCGGCAATCCTCTCCCTACTACAACTTTGACAGCCAATTCATTACTTTTACTCAGATCTTTGAAAGGTTAATTGTGTTAACAGCATTTTGCTTTTTTATTAGTTGTTATGATTGGTTAAACAAATGTCATCTTTGTACAAAATTATTCCCCTGTCAAGAATTATGTTGAGTTGTAATTTCACCAAATCATCACTATATATTTCATCTGGAGATTGCATATCAGCAGATTGTGAAAAACAATTGAGAAACAGGATTGATTTGCGTGTGATGAATCAATACAAGCTTTCAGAACAATAAGTTACAACTGATGAATATATCACACTGAACCCTGGAATGGAATTTTCCTTTATTTTACTGGTATTTGTCAAAAACCCAGCTCTAAGGTGGGATACTGTCAACACCTGACCAGCCAAAGCTATTTAACACTGACATGTCTCCACTGAACAGATGTATAAGATGATGATAATGAGAGAAAGGAGCAATGATCTACCAGTAAACCATTGTACACTGTTTGTATGGTGGGTGGCTCCAGGAAGTGAAGGGTGTCTTACAGCGATCTTTAAGACAACCTTGGCAGTACTCATTGTAAAATTAGACAAAACAGAAATGTGTTTGGTCTGACTGAAGAAAACTGACTTTTACTCACCATAGAAACAGTCATCTGCTGTTGAACCTTGGACACATAAACAGACACCATTCACACAAACACTGCCATTGACACAGCCTGGGTCACAGTTGTCACCTAAATGTATGAATCAAAGTAGAACAAGTCATTGTCAATGACATAGTCCCCATTTGGTTGATGAATTTGGAAACCACTGACAGAAATGATGGTGAAGTGATATTGGTCAACAGATGTCCAGAAAATAGTGAAGAAAACATTGAATTAATGTGTATGTGCAGTTGATGTCTGATGTATGAAAGGAAATAGATAAATTTGAGAAAAAGTTGGGTGTGTGATCAATGGTGCAATGTGGTTATATGAAATCTGAGTGTTGGTTTACGTTCAAATGTAAGTTACAGTGCGTTTGTCCTTATGCAAAGTTTGAAAGACATTGGTGAACTCCCCTCTGACTATTGGCTGTAGACATCATATACAGGAAACACAATGGCTGTCATGCAACCATACTATGAGGTTATTACGAAAATACCACAAAGGATGCACGAGGACATTGGCACAGCGCATTGCCCAACGAGAAGAAGAAGGGCTATGCACGGTGCCAATGTACGTCCAAGTGCATCCTTTGCAGAATTTTCGTGGTGACCTTATTATTTTACATCTTACATTCATGACTGGGGCATCAAATTGTCAGAGCAGTGACCGTTTTTGTGCAATGTCAACATTTTTTCTTGTGATTTATAGCAAGTGTGGAATGCTATCTTGGACGCACTTCTGCAGCCTGTGGACCAGTGGCACTATCTACAGAGCACGAGGCGTCTTCTGGCAGTCGACCAATGGTTCCCCTAAAACCGTTCAACACTGAACCCGCAGATATAGCCGCAGGGGTGTGGGGCGCCTTGAAACAGTAAAAGCCGCATTGAACCGGCATTCTGTATGGCTTTTTTAGCACACGCAAAATTCTATTGTTCTCGATGGTGGATGTATAATAATGATCATATCACAAAACAAATTGATATCCATATGTATGACAAAGGGAGTAATCCTTGTACCAAGTTTGAAGGAAATCGTTCCAGGCATCCCTGAGAAATTGAGTGAACGCATAGGATGGAACAATCACATATATTACCATGTTATGATAATATTCGACTATACCTGTATAATATGGAGTCTTAAAAATGTTATGAAGGACTGTATCAAACGATAAGTAAAACTCATCTGATAGATATTTCATTTTACTAGAGGTAATAGACCTGGTTTTGAATCTTAGATTAAAAATTGATCAAAATAATTATTTGAAGAATTTAAAAGCACAGGATGTGTTGCAGGGCTTACTTGCTTTTAACATTAATAAAGTCATATTGTTCATTGCAATGACACATCAGCTCACTTAAACCTTCTTGCAAACATCAAGATAAACTTGACAAGTCATCGTTGATGACACAGTCCCCGCTTGTCCATTTTGTTATAATCTTTGGTGCTAGGTAGCTGTGGTCTAGGTAGCTGTGGAATGGCATTGATGCAACGGGGGCATCAGGCCTGTGACTTGCATAATAAAGTAATCTGAGGAACGTTCAATAAATGACTCATCTCTGCCGGTAATGACCACTGAAGGAACTTTTGAATACATCACACATAACGATGCCCTTACTGCCTCCAGTGTCATGATGGCACATACTATACACATGGTTTGGTGGAATTTTCGAAATGGTATGGGATCGGGTATGTTGTTGTAATCAGCCATTTCCGATCATATAATGAAACAAATTAATGTGCACAAGAATGCAGTTATAGTATTTTATCTTCGTATCACGTTTGAACAAAATCAGTCCATCGAGGGACAGTGACCTATGTTTATGTTTCAAAGACATAAAAAAATCACACCAAAATTGAAATCAAATGGCTGTCTATTGACCATATGGATCATAGCACAAAATTAGTAGACATGCATATGTATGCCATAGTACTTTGTCTTTGTACCAAGTCTCAACAACATTGGTTAAAGAATATTTGCATATGATTAAGCCTCAAAGACATGAAAAAATCCAAAAATAACCATCTGACAGCGATATTGGAAAAAAATGACAATCTGGCAGCCATATTGGAACATGTCACAAAGTAAATTGACATGTATATGTATGCCATAGTGCTTGATCTTTGTGCCAAGTTTGGACAAAATGGGTGTAATGACCTTTGAATTACGATTCAAAGACATGCAAAATTCCAACAAAATGGCAGTTCTGCAGCCATATTGGATCCTATCGCAAGCTTAATTGATACATGCATATGTATGCCATAGTGCTTTGCCTTTGTGCCAAGTTTGAACCAAATCGGTTCAAGGATGTTTGAGTTATGGTTCAAAGACATGAAAAAATCGCGAAAAAATCGCAAAAAAATGGCCGCCTGTCGGCCATATTGGATCATATCACGAAATAAATTAGTGTTCATATGAAGAACATAATGTTTTGCTTTTGTGCCAAATTTGAACAGAATCGGTTCAAGGATGTCTGAGTTATGGTTCAAAGACATGAAAAATCGCAACAAAATGGCCGCCTCACGCCCATATTGGATCGTATTGCAATATAATTCGACATACATATGTAGGACATAGTGTTATGCCTTTGTGTCGATTTTGAACAGAATCGGTTCAAGGATCTTTGAGTTATGGTTCGAAGACACGAAAAATCGCAAACAAAATGGCCGCCTCACGCCCATATTGGATCGTATCGCAATATAATTCGACATGCATATGTAGGACATAGTGTTATGCCTTTGTGTCGAGTTTGAACAGAATCGGTTCAAGGATCTTTGAGTTATGGTTCAAAGACACGAAAAATCGCAAACAAAATGGCCGCATCGTGGCCATATTGGATTGTATCACAAAATAATTTGACATGCATATGTAGGCCATAGTGTTATACCTTTGTGGCAAGTTTGAACAGAATCTGTTCAAGGATGTCTGAGTTATGGTCCAAAGACATGAAAAATCACAACAAAATGGCCGCCACGCGCCCATATTGAAACATATTGCAATATAATTTGACATGAATATGAAAGCCATAGTGTTATGCCTTTGTGCAAAGTTTGAGCAGAATGTGCTCAAGGATGTCTGAGTTATGGTCCAAAGACATGAAAAATCGCAACAAAATGGCCGCCACGCGCCCATATTGAAACATATCGCGAAATAATTTGACATGGATATGAAAGCCATAATGTTATGCCTTTGTGCCAAGTTTGAGCAGAATGTGCTCAAGGATGTCTGAGTTATGGTCCAAAGGCATGAAAAATCGCAATAAAATGGCCGCCTCGCGCCCATATTGGATCGTATCACAAAATAAATCGACGTGCATCTGTAGGTCATAGTGCTATGCCTTTGTGCAAAGTTTGAACAAAATTAGTTTAGCAGTGTCTGAGAAACTGTTGATGACGGACGGACGGACGGACGGACGGACGGACGGACACACGGACGGGACCCAATCTATAAGTCCCCGCCGGACTTCGTCCGCGGGGACTAAAAATTAGTTATGGCACATTTGATCACTGTATTGCGTATATACATGTTTCTGCCCTGTCAAACTTGAAAAGTTTTAATGAAAGATTTCCACATAATTTCTGTATCAGTCGATGGAAGCTGGTCTGATTAACAGCTTAAACGTCATTGAATGCTATGATTTGAAGATGCTATTTGGATTGTCAGTACATTACCTATAAGCTGGTCTGATTAACAGCTTAACCCTTTTCCTGCCAAGTCCATATTTCACCACCAGGTCAAGATGGTTAAAATTAATGAAACACAACGTATTCCACATGATGTATTTTAACATAATACCGTACATTTGAAGGCTGTTGAAAACATAATACTGTAAAGTTGATTTTTTTGGGACAAAAGATGCTCTAACATACCAAGCCAAGTGGGTGAAAATACGTTATGTTTTGGCTCAATACCGCTTTTTACTGACTTGGCTAATGGGGAAGTGATGCAGTTATTACTGTCTGGCAGGAAAAGGGTTAAACGTCATTGAATGCTATGATTTGAAGATGCTATTTGGATTGTCAGTACATTACCTATACGTGAACAGTCATCACCCATGAATCCACCAAGACAAGCACAGTGTCCATCGATACAAATACCATCATTTTGACATGGTAACTCACATATAGGATTTGTCACTGAAATTTGAAATGAAATGTCAAAGCATCAGCACATCTGAAGATAGAACATCACCAACTTTTTGTACTTGTATTTACAGAGATGCATTTCTTACACTGTAGCGTCAATCACATTCTGATTCCACATAGTAAGAATTCACAAACACACTTATGTCTTGTGAATGGTGGATGTACGGTGGGTATACCTGCTCCACACACAATGTAAGGTGGGTATACCTGCTCCACACACAATGTATGGTGGGTATACCTGCTCCACACACAATGTATGGTGGGTATACCTGCTCCACACACAATGTATGGTGGGTATACCTGCTCCACACACAATGTATGGTGGGTATACCTGCTCCACACACAACGTATGGTGGGTATACCTGCTCCACACACAATGTGTGGCACAAATAATAAATGCTACTCTTTCCAGTTTACAACAATCTTAACTTGAAGAATGAAATCCTTTTGTGTGTATGAACACAGTCCCTCTATCCACGGTGGATAGAGGGACTGTGGTATGAAACAACTTGACATTGACCCACAAACTCTGAATGTTTAAAAGCAGTAACAGAGACATGAAGCAGCTCTCAACTGATTTCCCTCTATGCTTCAAGCCAACATTTATCTGCTCTATGCTGTCATATCTTTACACTCTTCCATCCATCCTTCATTTCATTAAACTTGTCTCTCTACCTTTTACAAACATTGACTCTACTGTGTCTGTGTTTTTCAATATACTATCCAAGCAAAAAATAGCCTTTTCTTTAGATTTTTCAACACCACAGTGTACCTTTCATTGTATGTGCTTTCAAAGAAACATGCTTCCTGAGAGCAAAAGCAGTCTCACCACTAGCTGATGGGAAAGCTTTCACTGCTGTAGGGCATGCACACATGTTGTAAACTGTAAGATATCCTTGAGATATAATGTGCCATTGACAGCTACAAGGCTGACTTCAAATCATGATTAAAGATACAACATGACAATTATAGATCTACTGCACCAAACATTTGCGTGACACTAAATGGAACAAGAGACTAAATTTAAACATAAACTTCATAGAATATTTTCACATCTTACAGATCACTATGTGATGTGTTGTTCAGAGTTCACATTCTTCTGATGAGCATCACCAACAGATTTATGTTACGAAGTATTTTTGAATTTTTTTTCACATACACTTTCTGCTAACTAGAGCATGCTATAGCCATCTCTCATCCATACTCTATGAAGTTTATGATAGGTATGCTGCAATTGGTCAGTCATACTGAATATTAGATTAGTTATCTGCTCTGTAGGTCAAAGGTTAGCAATTTATTGATAGCAAACTTACCAAGAGAGCAATCTTCACCATGGAAGCCAGTGAGACAAATGCAGTTGGTTTGGACACAAAAGCCACCATTGACACATGCAGGGTTACAATTACCTATTTAAAAAGCCATTGTTAATTTTAACCATGATCAGCTAACAGACAGGCAATATACTGACAAACATTTTGCAATGATTCAGATAGCAGGAATACATGGAGCAATCCCATACTTGCCAAAACTGACCAGCGCTAAGCAATGGCATTTTACTGTCAGCATCAAAGCCACACTGCATGCACTGACATCAATCACATTGCTACAGAAAATCTGCATTGGAGTTAATATGTCAGCGTTGAACATATTAACAAAATAAATTTGCAAATTATTCTACTTGAGGCATTCATCATATTAAGTTTTATCATGTGTCATGCCTGATATTTCTTGCATTTTGTAGGAATAAACCTGACAACCATGCACCACATTCATTAAACTGTTTAAGACATTTCAGTCTAATCATCAAATATAAAGACTGATGTTGTTTCTACTGGAGAAAACTCAGTGTATCATTGTTACTCTCCATGCTGTGTATCATTGTCTACATTACCATGGATTATAACTTGAATACAATGCAGCTTTACTTTTCAAGCGATCAATTCAATTCTGTCATTTACAGCATAACATCAAATTTTTGGTCCTATTTCTTGATTATGAACACCTACATCCATTCAGGCTATACCAACTCTTGTACATCTTGTGGAAATACTCTGTGTAAATGCCATTTGTCTTACTCTTGTCTGTATAACATTTTTCAAAAAAATACTGACTACTTTCTGTGACACATCTTTAATCAGAATACATATGCATATTGTACATACTGAGTCTTTTTGACGTTTCATGATTGCTAAAATAATAATTGGCATTATCAAGAACATAATTGCTGGGCAAAATTTCTTTAAACCTACCGTTTGTATGTAATATTAATTAGGTATAACTCTCTGTCTCACTCTGAGTTTTATTCCACATTACAGTTAATGATGTTTTGGTACATATCATAAAACAAAAGAGAATTTTCAAATACTTGGCCAGTGCTAACTCATATGAACACTGAATTCTATTTTGTCATAGTTACATTCCATGGTATCAGTTGGAAACTTTGTGTCAACAGTGTTCTGCCAAGCTTTTGCATCAGTTGGGTCTGAGGGCCCATGGAATCCCAAAAAGTGAGTCATTGTTGGAAAGAGGGGGCCATTTTCAAGACAATTATAATAGAATACACTTTATTACGTGCTATTCCCATGTTGTTGTTTTAACATTAAAGTTTACTTGTTACTGAGTGTAACATTTCTTTCACAGTAATTTGGCAATTTTCAGAACAATGCTGGTGTTAAATCATCAAAAATAAATGTTTGAAGCGTCACAAATTGTTTGAAGTGTCACAAATTGTAGAAACCAGCTGGTAGGTGTTCTGGTAATGTCAATTTTGAACCACTGGAGCGTGAAAGTCAATGAATCACTAAAGGATGAAAGTCAAGTGACAACAACAATATCATAAGGTTGTTCAAAATAAATTCAAAGTCTTCAGTTGAAAATTTCTACTTTGAACAATCAGCAACAAACATTTTCCTTGCTTTAGATGTTCTCCAGTGTGTTAAAGCAGAGCCATAGTCAAACTGGTCTACAGGGCCATCTTCAAACTTCACCATGAGTATGTCATCCAGTCTAGCTGAGGACAATCTATTCCGTGCTGCAGTCTTCACCTGATTCTGGGCACTAAAGCCCCTTTTACAATCAACAGTATGGATGGGAGGAGTTAAAGCCAATGATGCTAGGATGAGCAAATTTGGGATCTCTTCTCTGTGATACATGTTGATAAGAGCCCACAAGTTAGTTATATTGTCTCTAGGGTAGCAAGCTTTGATCACCAATGGTTTTACCATGGACCACTCCTGTCTGGTAGATTCTGCATTAATTATTGGCTCAGCAGTAGCAGTTGCATCCACTTTGCCCTTCAGTGGCTTTGACATTTTAGATTCTCCATACTTGGCTGATCAGGGACTCCAATTTATCATTGCCCCAAGTCTTAAGTTCATCCTCAGAACAAAATGATATTGGCCTCATAGCAAGCACACCAAAGGCATACATGATGTTGCTGTCATCATCTGGAAATCTCAGGTCAATCTTCTCTAAGATTGCATCAACAAATTTCTGCCTGATTGAGTCAATGCTCTGCTTTCCCTGCACAGCATGATTGCCTTTGAAGATAAGTTTTCCCTTCTCAACAGTAAGATGCTCATTTTGTAGCTGAGTAAGTGTGGTGCTCTACTTCACCAGATTTCACTTTGTTCAATGCAGTTTTGCAGTGGTCTACTGACACTTGCACCATGCTAACATCAAAGATCAGATTTCTGGAACACCAGGCACAGTTCAGAAACTATGGGTAAAATGTCCATAAGCAGGTAGGTAGTGGCTATGAAGTCATACTTTGACATCTTGCTACCAATCCGTGCTAGCATGCACGGATTTTCAGTTTTCGGCTGTTGAGTTTCCGAGGATGTAGACGGCTGAGACACTATGTCTGCTATGTCATGTTCGATCGTATTGTCTTCACTCGTTCTGTTGCTGGATTTGCTTTTTTTAGGGGCGGATGGTCCAAAGAAACTAAGAATTGTTCTGCCTCGATGTTTTGAGCCATTCACAGAAGCCATTTTCCTTTCCAGAAAGTACTGCGAGACATTGGCCTACACACATGAAACAGAGAGGTTGACTGGCTGACCCTAATCTAGCCAATGAAAACCAAGTTCACGATTATGTAAATGAAAATTCACTGCAGGTTGCTATGGAAGCGGCACGTCTCATTTTCTCACATGGCCAGGAAAAATCACGAACAGTGTGAAATATCTACTCCATGTTTTCGCGTATAGCACCTAAATAAGTGTATTCTTGGGACTTAATTTTTCCTGAAAGTTTAGGCCTAGTGGGACTCATGGTGCACTGCGCCTTGCAGACCCGATGATTTATATTTTGGAGGTCATCAATTTTTATTTTGCGGCAATGGCGCAAGGCCGTTGCCTCGGCAGAATACTGGTCAAGTATCGATAGTCCGAAATAATGTGGCATGGCAACCAGTACTGTCGGTGTTGTTTATTACTGACAAAAACATCTGAATATTCACAATGTTCACATCCCTTAATTACTGTCACTCACTCTTTAAACTTTAACAAATCTCCTCCGTGTATAAGTATATGAACACTACACTTCTAATATTTCTAGATGTTGAATTCATTGACTGGTCATTGTTCAATTATCAAGAGGAGTAGCATTATTAATAAAGTGTTACAATATTAATGGAGTAAAGATACTTGATTGGGAAACTTTTGTGTCTAAGTTTACTGATTTCAAAACAATTTATTAAACACATTTTTTTCTTCTGTTATCAGAGTGCTCTTCACAGATTTCAACGTACATTATTTTGCAATACTGCATCCAACATGTCGAAATACTTGTTTTGACAATTTTTGGAGGAATTCTTTAGATAAAGATTCACAATGAAACATCTGATGCTATAATTGAGATCTATAACATCCCTTGACGTGTGTTTATCATTGATGTGACAAATCTATGTACAGTCTCAAGAGATCAATGTAACACTGCATTGGTAACAATTATCTCATCACAATTAATTGTGTCTTGATAAGCTCACCGATGATTGAACAGTCAACTCCAGAGAATCCCTCAAGGCAAGCACAGAAACCATTCACACATATTCCACCATTAAGACATGGCTGTTTGCAATCTGTATCTGAAATAGAAATACCAGTATAGTCTTTAACAATATGATTATAAAAACGGTCTTGGTCTATGTTGTAGTTTTGGTGTCCAAGTGTCAGGACTGCACCATTTGGATGTGAATATCAGTGTATTTGCCACAACACTGTTTAAAGGAAATCCTGGTATTCAATGATCTTCAATATTCAGCAAATCTGTTCAAGTGACATGTTGTTAGGTTTACACTGCTCATTATTTAATGAGTTGAATAATGTCAAGCAGTTCAGTTCAATTACTTTTTAAAGTTGAAATTTAAAACTTTAGTATTTAATGAAACACCTCTCTGCCTACTTATCAATATATGAAAAACAAACTAATGAATTCTGTACATTATTAAGGCAAAGATTCAGCATGACTTTACCTATGGCTGCAAAATAAATACTTACATTCTGTACAATCTATTCCTCTGTATTGACCAATACACTGACATGTACCATTGATACAAATACCGCCATTTTGACATGATGGAACACATTCAACACCTGAAAACAACAGCAGAGTAAAAACCAAGTTAGAGAGCATTTCAGTCATCTGGCAAAAGAGAGATTGATGTAAAATACATTTTGTACAAATAAAAAAATTGACTGTTCTAGGCTATAATGAGAATATTCAAATTATAAAGTATGCGGTGAATTGTGCCTTTCAAAATTGGTATGAAAAGAATTTTTAGAACATTGTAGAAATATTTCCAATGCAAAGTCTAAACATCCCACTTTCCACATGGAATAGTCACATTTAATGTATCCCACTTTCCACATGGAATAGTCACATTTAATGTATCCCACTTTCCACATGGAATAGTCACATTTAATGTATATTAATATCATTGTTCTAACTCAAGTCACTACATGTTCAATTTCTGTGTGCACAGTTCAATGTTATAAACCATTTCACGATTGACACTATGAATTTATCGTTCAAAACAATAGACTGAACAGTTAGTTTTTCATTAACAATTATAGTTTCATTTGTACTTCATTTCTGCATACTTCCAATGAAAACATCCATACAGTCTGCATGACTATTTGACCTACCTACAATAGCACAATCTGTGCCGCTAAAACCTTCCAAACAGGAACATTCATTATCCAAACACTCTCCTCCATTTTGACAAGGAGGACTGCAGTTCTCATCGGGCACTGAAAATAAGTTCAAGTATTCTATAAGGTGACTACAGCAAATGTGAAGTTTATGACAATATGGTCCACACAGTACAGCTTTTGATAGGAAAGATGTTTTGATAGGAAAGATGATTTGATAGGAAAGATGTTTTGATAGGAAAGATGATTTGATAGGAAAGATGTTTTGATAGGAAAGATGATTTGATAGGAAAGATGTTTTGATAGGAAAGATGATTTGATAGGAAAGATGTTTTGATAGGAAAGATGGAAAGATGTTTTGATAGGAAAGATGATTTGATAGGAAAGATGATTTGATAGGAAAGATGATTTGATAGGAAAGATGATTTGATAGAAAGATGATTTGATAGGAAAGATGATTTGATAGGAAAGATGTTTTGATAGGAAAGATGATTTGATAGGAAAGATGATTTGATAGGAAAGATGATTTGATAGGAAAGATGATTGATAGGAAAGATGATTTGATAGGAAAGATGATTTGATAGGAGAGATGATTTGATAGGAAAGATGTTTTGATAGGAAAGATGTTTTGATAGGAAAGATGATTTGATAGGAAAGATGATTTGATAGGAAAGAGTATTGTATTTCACACCACTTGACAATGTTTATTGAACACTTACAAAAGCAAAGCAATTAAGACACGTCATCAACATAGATTTTGAATATCAGCGGTCTGAACATCTTTCCTGAAGACAATTACAATCATCATTTTTCCTTCATCAAGGAACCTCTCAGTTCATTTTATTCTTTAAATTTCCTTTTGACAAAGTGGTAGTCACATTCACAAACTCAAACTATCTTACAATGTACTTGGTACTTAAGTAATGACATAACAGTAAAGAGTGTAGAAAGTACTGCTGCCATTGATTCCACAAAACAAAAGACTACTACATGTATGAAGTACCTAGCACACTAAATAACACCAAGTATACAAGACAAGACAAAACAAATAAAACAAGGTGATGAATGTCTCAATGTTCAAATTCTTGATGATTGAGATAATTGTTAATTGTTAATGTAGAATATTTGAAATTATACAAGTATGTCCTGATACGGTGGCATAGTGCATGCTGACATTAAAAGGTACACTTCTACTTACATTTAATGGTACACTGTGGTCCAGCAAATGCCCTGACACATTGGCAGACTACTTACATTTAATGGTACACTGTGGTCCAGCAAATGTCCTGACACATTGGCAGACTACTTACATTTAATGGTACACTGTGGTCCAGCAAATGCCCTGACACATTGGCAGACTACTTACATTTAATGGTACACTGTGGTCCAGCAAATGCCCTGACACATTGGCAGACTAAACATTTAATGGTACACTGTGGTCCAGCAAATGCCCTGACACATTGGCAGACTACTTACATTTAATGGTACTCTGTGGTCCAGCAAATGCCCTGACACATTGGCAGACTACTTACATTTAATGGTACACTGTGGTCCAGCAAATGCCCTGACACATTGGCAGACTACTTACATTTAATGGTACACTGTGGTCCAGCAAATGCCCTGACACATTGGCAGACTACTTACATTTAATGGTACACTGTGGTCCAGCAAATGCCCTGACACATTGGCAGACTACTTACATTTAATGGTACACTGTGGTCCAGCAAATGCCCTGACACATTGGCAGACTACTTACATTTAATGGTACACTGTGGTCCAGCAAATGCCCTGACACATTGGCAGACTACTTACATTTAATGGTACACTGTGGTCCAGCAAATGCCCTGACACATTGGCAGACTACTTACATTTAATGGTACACTGTGGTCCAGCAAATGCCCTGACACATTGGCAGACTACTTACATTTAATGGTACACTGTGGTCCAGCAAATGCCCTGACACATTGGCAGACTACTTACATTAATGGTACACTGTGGTCCAGCAAATGCCCTGACACATTGGCAGACTACTTACATTTAATGGTACACTGTGGTCCAGCAGATGCCCTGACACATTGGCAGACTACTTACATTTAATGGTTCACTGTGGTCCAGCAGATGCCCTGACACATTGGCAGACTACTTACATTTAATGGTACACTGTGGTCCAGCAAATGCCCTGACACATTGGCAGACTACTTACATTTAATGGTACACTGTGGTCCAGCAGATGCCCTGACACATTGGCAGACTACTTACATTTAATGGTACACTGTGGTCCAGCAAATGCCCTGACACATTGGCAGACTACTTACATTTAATGGTACACTGTGGTCCAGCAAAATGCCCTGACACATTGGCAGACTACTTACATTTAATGGTACACTGTGGTCCAGCAAATGCCCTGACACATTGGCAGACTACTTACATTTAATGGTACACTGTGGTCAGCAAATGCCCTGACACATTGGCAGACTACTTACATTTAATGGTACACTGTGGTCCAGCAAATGCCCTGACACATTGGCAGACTACTTACATTTAATGGTACTCTGTGGTCCAGCAAATGCCCTGACACATTGGCAGACTACTTACATTTAATGGTACACTGTGGTCCAGCAAATGCCCTGACACATTGGCAGACTACTTACATTTAATTGTACACTGTGGTCCAGCAGATGCCCTGACACATTGGCAGACTACTTACATTTAATGGTTCACTGTGGTCCAGCAGATGCCCTGACACATTGGCAGACTACTTACATTTAATGGTACACTGTGGTCCAGCAAATGCCCTGACACATTGGCAGACTACTTACATTTAATGGTACACTGTGGTCCAGCAGATGCCCTGACACATTGGCAGACTACTTACATTTAATGGTACTCTGTGGTCCAGCAAATGCCCTGACACATTGGCAGACTACTTACATTTAATGGTACACTGTGGTCCAGCAAATGCCCTGACACATTGGCAGACTACTTACATTTAATGGTACACTGTGGTCCAGCAAATGCCCTGACACATTGGCAGACTACTTACATTTAATGGTACACTGTGGTCCAGCAAATGCCCTGACACATTGGCAGACTACTTACATTTAATGGTACACTGTGGTCCAGCAAATGCCCTGACACATGGCAGACTACTTACATTTAATGGTACACTTTGGTCCAGCAGATGCCCTGACACATTGGCAGACTACTTACATTTAATGGTACTCTGTGGTCCAGCAGATGCCTGACACATTGGCAGACTACTTACATTTAATGGTACACTGTGGTCCAGCAGATGCCCTGACACATTGGCAGACTACTTACATTTAATGGTCACTGTGGTCCAGCAAATGCCCTGACACATTGGCAGACTACTTACATTTAATGGTACACTGTGGTCCAGCAAATGCCCTGACACATTGGCAGACTACTTACATTTAATGGTACTCTGTGGTCCAGCAAATGTCCTGACACATTCGCAGACTACTTACATTTAATGGTACACTGTGGTCCAGCAAATGCCCTGACACATTGGCAGACTACTTACATTTAATGGTACACTGTGGTCCAGCAAATGCCCTGACACATTGGCAGACTACTTACATTTAATGGTACACTGTGGTCCAGCAAATGCCCTGACACATTGGCAGACTACTTACATTTAATGGTACACTGTGGTCCAGCAAATGCCCTGACACATTGGCAGACTACTTACATTTAATGGTACACTGTGGTCCAGCAAATGCCCTGACACATTGGCAGACTACTTACATTTAATGGTACACTGTGGTCCAGCAAATGCCCTGACACATTGGCAGACTACTTACATTTAATGGTACACTGTGGTCCAGCAAATGCCCTGACACATTGGCAGACACCAGCAACACATGAACCACCATTTTCACAGGGAGGATTACACCTTGCAGTTGGAACTGTAATCAATGGTGATAAAAATTTGTAATGGATAAGGACCATGATATGGTGTTATTGTAATGTGACCACTATGTTTTATTAAAATACTGAATGGTTACACACTGGAAAAATGTAACTAACCAATGTAATCTTATATTGTAAAGAAGACAATGTTTGCTTGAAAACGCAAATGACAGTTCCTGGACGAAAAGGCAGTTCATAACATGTTCAACAATGAATAAAATTTCAAAGGAAAAGAATTGAATAAGATTTTCCTTATTCATTCGAACCAATAACTATGATTCGAACTAAGAAATCCAACACTCATGTGAAAGTTACAAAAAATTTACAAAAAATTAAGAAAGGAAACCTTTACATTTGGTGAATTTTCACAACATTTTGAAAACAAATTTCCTACCATAAATACATTTCAAAGACAATACAATGGATTTGTCAGTTGATATTTGTTGCATACATTTAACAGACATAATAGCTTCAAACATCTATTCAATATTGACACATTGGAAGAGCTGGCATATTGAATTTTGGGAAAATTCCCAAAAAGATAAATTTCTGACATAAACATTTACGTTTGGTTTAAGGGAAGTACTAACATGTAAGCTCTAAGCAAGATTCAGTGTAATTGCTTGGGGGGGGCGGGGAGAGAGAGAGAGAGAGAGAGAGAGAGAGAGAGAGAGAGAGAGAGAGAGAGAGAGAGAGAGAGAGAGATGTGAATGCATCCACAAGAGAATGAATGGATCAATAAATGAGAATACTTACTGTGAGGGTATGAACAGTCCATCCCATAATATTCATCTGTACATATACATACTCCAGCATCACATATACCACCATTTTTACATTCTGGAATGCAGTCTGTCATATGACAAAAAGGCATTTACACAAAGAAGAAGGATTGATAAACAATGAACTTGACATGTAAATGCTAACCAGCATGCCATGTGGCAGCAAAGCAAGACAAACTTCCAGACTCAAACTGTGGTTGATGACATCTTCTATATGTGTGTGGCTGTATATTAATCATAGTATCTAGGTGATGACAACCAAACTTAAGTTGTCTATGACCTTTAAGATATTCATATTCTGTAAACTCATTGCAATGGCTGGATACTACCATGGAACTCTATTGTTGGGTTCACCAAGATATGGAATAGTTGAATGTTTCATTGAGAATTTTCAAGAACCTTTGCCCCATTATAGCATTCAGTGTTCTATAATTGAATTGCAATATAAACGAAGATCAATGGGTGCAAATATTGAAAAAGTATTGTTTACAAATAAATAACACATGAAAATGACTCACTGGTGGATGAACAGTCTATTCCACTGTAGCCAGATGGACACTCGCAATATCCATCAACACAAACTCCTCCATTCTGACAAGCTGGATAACATTCTGTAGTTTAAAAATAGCACCAATGATATTGTGCCCCCATTTGAACAAACTGAAGTTTAGAATACCAACTGTTAAAGCCACAGTTCTAAATCCCTGGTTCTTGCCTTGGTGGTTGATGACATTGACAGTTTCTATGATTTTGGTCCTTTGTTCTCCTTTGAAAGTTAGTTACAGTTTGTAAATTTTCTCAGAAATAAGCTGATAAAAACCCTGCTCCTTTAAAGCTATCCAATACTTGTTTCACAAAAAAACATGATTTGGAAAAACCATGAGAAACTTTTTCCCCAATATTTGCATATGCAAATGTAATTACCATTTCAGCAAATCAACAATAAGTTGTCTCCAGCAATTAAACATAGGGCCAAAGTCCCTGAAGCTACTATAGACATGGATACAAAATTAAGTATTTCCTGACTGTATGAAATTATCTCACTAAGGTCATCCTAGGGACCTGTAAACCAAATATTAAAGCTGTCTGACCAGCGGTTTTGAAAAAACAAGTGACCCAACAGTCGACAGAGCTCTGCTGTGTTATGTAGGGAATAACTTTTTGTGACACATGTATTGATGAAGAAGGTGGATATCTTTGATAGCTCATTTCAGGATGGCCTGACAAAAAATGGCAAAATTAGCTGCAAAAATACAAAATTGAAGATTTCATCATAATTTCAATATATTACATTGAGATAAACCCTAGGAACCTGTATACCAAATATCAAAGCTATCAGATGAGTAACTTTTGAGAAACAAATATTTTGACAAAAATGGCAAAAATTAACCCAAAAATACAAAAAATGAAGATTTCATCAAATTTCAATATATCACACTAAGACAACCCCTAGGAACCTGTATACCAAATATCAAAGGCATCAGAAAAGTAGTTTTTGAGAAATACATTTTTTGACCAAAAATAGCAAAAATACACCAAAAATACAAAATTGCAGATTCCATCATATATTCAATATATCATATTTAATTCATCTGTAGGAACCTGTAAACCAAATATCAAAGCTGTCAGACAAGCGGTTTTGATGAAATAAAGTTTTGACCAAAAATGACAAAAAAATTCCTTAAAAATACAGATTTGCATATTTCATCACAATTTGAACAAATGTAAATTGGGTTATCCCTAGGGACCTGTATATGAAATAACAAAGCTGTATGACCAGTGGTTATGAAGAAGATTTTTTACCAAAAATGCCTTTTTTGGCGCTAATTTGCATATTTTCAACAATATCAAAAAATTAAAAAAAAACAGTTTCTCAAAATCATATTTTTAATCTACACAACAAATATCATATCAGGAAGTATTGCGGTTCTCAAGATATTTGAGTGGACGGATGCCTCACAAACGGACATACATACATACATACATACATACATACATACATACAGTACATACAGACTGAAGCCTGACTGATACCCATCCCAATAGCTTCTATAGACTATAGTCTATAGAAGCTAAAAATGATATAAATTTGAAATTTATCTAACAGGTACTGTGGGGAAAATCATATTTTAACAGAAAATGGGAAAAATACAAATGTAAATTTTAACTTTGTTTGTACAAATCTATCTGAAATCATCCCGTGGAACCTGTAAACCAATTCAAAATTAATTAATATCCAAAATGTAGCCTTCAAAATTGTTATTTGCAAAATTTTTCATTTGTTGTACATAAGACTGTTGATATTTTTTTGACAAATGTGTAAAATCCTATTATACCTACATAGGCAAAAGTTACTTAAATTTGAACAAATAAGTGGAATTTGATATATTGCAGAGTTGGACGGCATTAAAACATTTGATGAAGGGATAAAAGCAATTAATTAAGTTCTATTTATCCGTTGTTCCAATCACATGACATTTCTTTAACTGCTATTTATTTATTTATATATTTATTTGTTGCAACCCTTTTCAAGCAGGGGCTCACTGGAAACAAAAGGAGCAGCAAAATTACACTGGGCACTGGAAATGCAAATAAAAACATACAGAAGAGCTACATGTAGTTGAAAAAATCTAACAAAGAAATCAAGCCATCATTATCAACTAAACCATATTGTTAGAGACTAAAGCTGAAAAGGAAATATAAGTTAAATTAAAAATTTCTTCCTGCTATCTACTATATCTGTTAAAAAACGTCTGAAAAAGTTGCTAGCTCACTATGTATGGTTATAAATATATTTCATGGTTGTCACCGATGGCAACTATGAATGCATGGTCACCATACTGACAATGGCTGCATCTGCTTTGCTAATCTGATCTGGCAAATGGCCTACACACTGCAACAATCAGTAGCATTTGGAGATACCTCTACAGATATGTATGAAGATTTCACTATCACTAGTTTCCAGGAGAGTATTTGATGGACTTAAAAATGTTGGAAATACTGTTACGTTTGATTTGATACAATGTGGTGTGGATAAAAAATGTTGGATTTCTCAATGTTTCGTACTGCTGGGATTAAAGATGTAAACCATGTTTTGGGACATGAAGTACAATTGAAACAATAATATTTGAGATAGAAGCCACCATGCCTGGCATGTACACTGCAGCTATAGAAATGATTACCGATTTGGCATTGAGCCATGATTTGAGATTCGATTTGAGATATGAACTGCAGCACATGATTTGAAGAAATGGGCATTGATTTGAAAGTTATCATTGAAACAAATAAGTAATAAACAGACATAAGCCTTCACTTGAGATTAATCTGTACTTGAAATAAGAGGATATGAACTCACCAATCTCATTACAGTCTTTTCCGGTCAAGCCGTCAGGACATTGACATTCACCATTGATACACACACCACCATTCAAACATGGAGGATCACACACTGTGAATGGATCAAATTTTAAGAAAGTTCAAATGTTTAATGTTTAACTTTTTTATGTTTAACAATTTTCAGGTCAATTTCTTAAATATGGAGAAACTGGCCAGAAATTGTGATGTGTTGAATGAAATTACAAAGAGTTAGGGGTATGGTGGCATCACTCAAATGCATGCCCACAGATCTCTACATAAGATAAAACCCCCTTGGTGACAAGCATTCTCCATTTTCACAATACTCAGCTGATATACTGTTTATGTCGAATCTTTTGAAGCTTGAGAAGTAAATGAAGTTTCCACTGTCTTGTTTCTGTGAAAACCAAAATCTGATTTTCAGAAACAGAGTTAACAAAGGGGCAACTGCTATTTTGAATTTGAAATATCTGTAAAAGGTAATTTGTTTCTCTGGTTCTAAAATTTCATCCTTTGTGATCTCTGATTTGTATTCATGATGTTAAGAGAGTAAGGTTAAAATGTTTCAATGAATAAAGTTTGAGCCTTTGAATCAAAGCATGCATATTAAATGTATTTGTTGCAATGACCAATCACTGAATCAAAGCAGGGACAGTATTTGTTGTAATGACCAATCACTGAATCAAAGCAGGGACAGTATTTGTTGTAATGACCAATCACTGAATCAAAGCAGGGACAGTATTTGTTGTAATGACCAATCACTGAATCAAAGCAGGGGCAGTATTTGTTGCAATGACCAATCACTGAATCAAAGCAGGGGCAGTATTTGTTGTAATGACCAATCACTGAATCAAAGCAGGGACAGTATTTGTTGCAATGACCAATCACTGAATCAAAGCAGGGACAGTATTTGTTGTAATGACCAATCACTGAATCAAAGCAGGGGCAGTATTTGTTGCAATGACCAATCACTGAATCAAAGCAGGGACAGTATTTGTTGCAATGACAAATCACTGAATCTACAAAGCAATGCTCTCAAAGCAGGGTAACAATATTTGTTGAAAGCTTACCTTCTACAGAACAACTTCTTCCTGTAAAACCTTCTACACATTGACACTGTCCATCAACACACTGACCACCATTCTCACACTTTGGAATGCAGTCTTTGAAGAAAAGAATTATGATTGGGGTGTTAATTGGCTTTGCTTGATAGCCCTGGTTGACAGTGTTAAAATGAAGAAAGATACTTGTAATATTGCTGTGAATACGTAGCGATGCTGTTGTATCGATCGCACTCAGGTCATTGGCATCGCCATAATTGGCTTTATCAGTAGTTTATTACTATATCTGATTAAGCACACAAAATAATCAAATAAAACAGTCTTTGAATATAAACCCTGTACCTGCTTTACCATTGACTATCTACAACTCATCCTCTACTCTTGCTAACTACCCCATGTATGTTTGACCATCTCATGTGAGCTGTCAACAGTTCCTGCTTGAACTTGAACATTTGCTCTCTCCAATGTTGCATATTGAATGTCTAAGAGACTGGATACTTTGACAATTTATAAGTTAGCTACTTGGTGTTGTCAGCAACCATAGCCATGGATATCTACTACACACACTACCAAAATCTATAACAGACATTACCTATATGAAAATTTTGGAAGAGCAGAATGTGTGTAAGATATCTGCAGCACATTAGCATTTGTATATTTTGTTTACAGGAATAGGAAAAAATCTCTTAAAACAATCCACAGATTCTTGCTCAAAAATTGTGTGTGGCAAATGATGATAAGAAACATTATTTTGTTGAATGGAAGCTGCAAACAAATGTGTGAAGTCAAATCATGAATGTGGGTTACATGATACATACACTATACAACTATTACAAGTTAATCTTGGCAAGGTGCATGATATGAGTTATATGCTGGAAAATAAACAGATGGCTAATGAAGGTTGTGAAGGAAAATAAGCTTTCTTTGCCCAATCTCTGGTGCCTTGTCTTATATCAACCAAGATTTTATCGAAGCGTGACCATCCAAATTCAAAGGATAGCTTGGCCCTCTGAATTCCCTCGTGGAGAAATCTAGGAAAATCAAACACTCACCAGGAATACTGCAGTCAATTCCACTGAATCCAACAGCACATTTACATATTCCTTCATCACATGCTCCTCCATTCAGACATTCCGGTATGCATAATGGTGGTGAAACTTCTAATACAATAAAGAGTGAAAATGTTATTTTATCAATAAAAGTTGAGTAAAATTATTCACTTCAGTTGAAGGTTAAACCAAAATAACGATAACATTATCAAATTTGGCACAATCTTTATTAATCAAAGAAGATGATGCGTTAATGTTACATTTGTTGGAGACAATGAAAAGCTTGGATTTTAGTCACACAGTGTTAATTTGCTACCCAGCATTCTGGAGCCAAGGTTTTAGTTATTATATATTATATTATCTCATGCTACATGCACCATTCTGATTGGACGAGAGCTCATTCAACAGATACTAAAATACTTTTTTTGGAAGTCACTGTGCTAAAATGGGCCCCTAAACAAGCATATTCGAAAACTGTCCAGTCGGTGTATTTGAACTGTACACCTATCAAAACTTTATTTGTTTCAAAGACCAAAGTCTGAATTTCAACACATAGATAAAGTATGATTTTCTAACTCTTGCTGAACATAAGTTGGGGTTGATGATGAAAGGAGAAGCAGCACATTTGAGTGTGATGTACACAAATCATTAGAATGGGACAAGACAACAGCATGCACTTTACTTGATTCAGCAGGAGTCAAGATGCAACACATGATGTACTTCACCATTCACAAAAATGAAACAAGTATTCGTTCATACACAAACAAACTGACACTTCCTCACAGCAAAGGTATGTCAGATATTCTTGACCAAAGTTTGGGCTACAGCAGACCAGGGTATTCCTACGATATAGACCAAGAACTTCAAATGTTTCAACGCAATCCAGACTTATGAAAAATGCTCCGTCACAGGTGCTGCATTTCCTAAATTTGATCTCTCAGATGTCCGTTTTCTGCATTTAGGGCTTACAGTTTTAATTTTCTCAATGAAATAAATACGCTATAATAAGATTGATGTTTGCCTCACCTGACTCACAGTGTGTGCCACTGTAATCTGGAGTGCATATACACATTCCTTGTACACATAATCCACCATTCAAGCAGGGAGGAATACAGCCTTCTAAGAAATTAAACCATGCATGAAGAAAAAATTTTGATGAACCACTTTTTATAGAAAGAGGAAAACAAGCAACCTCGAGGCTGATATTAGCTCCAATCTGATATTTAAGATAATTAAGATAAGTGTGGCTGGTTTGTCAATAAGATGACACTGATAAACATGGGCAACCAGGAAGTCAAGCAAAGGAACTTCAATACCAAGTTTTGAAGTAAATAGACACAAAGTTTCAGAGAATATTTTTTGAGCAAGAACCAGGAAAAATTACCCTAAAAGCAGATTAAAGCAGTGGTTATAGTAAAGGCACAGGCTTCCACATGTGAGACAATAGCAATGCAAGCCATAAGCTATGTCAATGCAGTCACCAAGTATGGTGACTACTGCAATGCAAGCCATAAGCTATGTCAATGCAGTCACCAAGTATGGAGACTACTGCAATGCAAGCCATAAGCTATGTACATGCAGTCACCAAGTATGGTGACTACTGCAATGCAAGCCATAAGCTATGTCAATACAGTCACCAAGTATGGTGACTACTGCAATGCAAGCCATAAGCTATGTCAATGCAGTCACCAAGTATGGTGACTACTGCAATGCAAGCCATAAGCTATGTCAATGCAGTCACCAAGTATGGTGACTACTGCAATGCAAGCCATAAGCTATGTCAATGCAGTCACCAAGTATGGTGACTACTGCAATGCAAGCCATAAGCTATGTCAATACAGTCACCAAGTATGGTGACTACTGCAATGCAAGCCATAAGCTATGTCAATGCAGTCACCAAGTATGGAGACTACTGCAATGCAAGCCATAAGCTATGTCAATGCAGTCACCAAGTATGGGGACTACTGCAATGCAAGCCATAAGCTATGTCAATGCAGTCACCAAGTATGGTGACTACTGCAATGCAAGCCATAAGCTATTTCAATGCAGTCACCAAGTATGGTGACTACTGCAATGCAGGCCATAAGCTATGTCAATGCAGTCACCAAGTATGGTGACTACTGCAATGCAAGCCATAACCTATGTCAATGCAGTCACCAAGTATGGTGACTACTGCAATGCAAGCCATGAGCTATTTCAATGCAGTCACCCAGTATGGTGACTACTGCAATGCAAGCTATAAGCTACGTCAATGCAGTCACCAAGTATGGTGACTACTGCAATGCAAGCCATAAGCTACGTCAATGCAGTCACCAAGTATGGTGACTACTGCAATGCAAGCCATAACCTATGTCAATGCAGTCACCAAGTATGGTGACTACTGCAATGCAAACCAAAAGCTATGTCAATGCAGTCACCAAGTATGGTGACTACTGCAATGCAAGCCATAAGCTATGTCAATGCAGTCACCAAGTATGGTGACTACTGCAATGCAAGCCATAAGCTATGTCAATGCAGTCACCAAGTATGGTGACTACTGCAATGCAAGCCATAAGCTATGTCAATGCAGTCACCAAGTATGGTGACTACTGCAATGCAAGCCATAAGCTATGTCAATACAGTCACCAAGTATGGTGACTACTGCAATGCAAGCCATAAACTATGTCAATGCAGTCACCCAGTATGGTGACTACTGCAATGCAAGCCATAAGCTATGTCAATGCAGTCACCAAGTATGGTGACTACTGCAATGCAAGCCATAAGCTATGTCAATGCAGTCACCAAGTATGGTGACTACTGCAATGCAAGCCATAAGCTATGTCAATACAGTCACCAAGTATGGTGACTACTGCAATGCAAGCCATAAGCTATGTCAATACAGTCACCAAGTATGGTGACTACTGCAATGCAAGCTATAAGCTATGTCAATGCAGTCACCAAGTATGGTGACTACTGCAATGCAAGCTATAAGCTATTTCAATGCAGTCACCCAGTATGGTGACTACTGCAATGCAAGCTATAAGCTATGTCAATGCAGTCACCAAGTATGGTGACTACTGCAATGCAAGCCATAAGCTATGTCAATGCAGTCACCAAGTATGGTGACTACTGCAATGCAAGCCATAAGCTATGTCAATGCAGTCACCAAGTATGGTGACTACTGCAATGCAAGCCATAAGCTATGTCAATGCAGTCACCAAGTATGGTGACTACTGCAATGCAAGCCATAAGCTATGTCAATGCAGTCACCAAGTATGGTGACTACTGCAATGCAAGCCATAAGCTATGTCAATACAGTCACCAAGTATGGTGACTACTGCAATGCAAGCCATAAGCTATGTCAATGCAGTCACCAAGTATGGTGACTACTGCAATGCAAGCCATAAGCTATGTCAATGCAGTCACCCAGTATGGTGACTACTGCAATGCAAGCCATAAGCTATGTCAATGCAGTCACCAAGTATGGTGACTACTGCAATGCAAGCCATAAGCTATGTCAATACAGTCACCAAGTATGGTGACTACTGCAATGCAAGCCATAAGCTATGTCAATACAGTCACCAAGTATGGTGACTACTGCAATGCAAGCCATAAGCTATGTCAATGAAGTCACCAAGTATGGTGACTACTGCAATGCAAGCCATAAGCTATGTCAATGCAGTCACCAAGTATGGTGACTACTGCAATGCAAGCCATAAGCTATGTCAATGCAGTCACCTACCACGTTTCAAACATGGTGGATCACAAGGTGGTTCCTCCCCTGAAATTAAATTATTCATAATTTGTTATTTATGTCACTTGAAAGTGGTCTGTAACTTTTTTGTTGAAATCACTCCGCGCTAAAAATGAAATGTTAAAAATATTCAAATTGCAAACACTGCTTTTTGGTTTAAGGAAGGAGATTCCAAGATATGCATGAATCTTACCCATAGAATGAAAAAAGTCATAGCTTAGAGGAGACACTGATACAATGGTGTAACAGTGTGCAGGGTATTTATTTATTTATTTATACAGTGGCTTGGTACAAGCCTCTGTATCAGCCAACTGCCTTCCTTTTTGTACACTCTGTCTTCCAACAAAAGCTACATGATGGTAAAATTCCCATCAATACACAACACATATTAGGGAAGCTATTAAATGAAAGACAAGCGTTGTTTCATTGATTGATTGATTGGTCCAAACCTTGGAAGCAGTAATTTTTAGTTGTCAAGGAAAATTGTCATGGCAAATGTGAGTAAGAATGAGTGAACTCACTTTAGTACGTGATCATGGCTTTGGGAGGGATGTGAGCTCATGAAATGTTTGTCAATAATAGTAAAATTTACATTATAAATAATTAATCCCTGGAGAATGTTCTGGTTAGAACTGTATTCAGTCCTCATTGCCTCATTGAATGGAGAGTTCATCAATGGGTAATGATCAACATTTAACTGCCAGTATAACTTCACGTTTTCAAAGTTTAGACATTGTGCATTACATGTTTTAGGAAGAAGTAGGTATAAATGTTCAGTGCTGAGTCGTGATACATACAACTAATTTCATTGAGTGAGTAGTGCTACCATTCTTCCTGCCATAATGCGTGGTTTTAAATCCTGCATACAAATTATACTAATATTCCAACTCTAACATAACTCATGATTGTTTATTTCGGCAAAAATGCAACAGGATAAGAATATCGAGAAGTGAATATCGAGAAGTGAATGATTAATATTTGTAGTACCTTTGTGGACTGACTGATTAAAATGAACATTGGTAAATCGAGATGTCAAACACCAACTGAATGTTAAATAAGCTGCAACAATACTCTAAAATTAAAATTCATCAAAATTGTAAAGTTTGCTGATTTCACTCTTGCAATGACCATTTTAACAATGATTAGCAATGTCACTTTCTTCCCATGATGCATTGCAGAACATCAATACTTACCTTGAATACTGCAGTCAACACTGGAGAAGCCATCTAGACATTCACATTGGCCATTGATACATTGTCCGCCATTACGACATTCTGGTATACATGGTGTAGATGCTAAACACAAAGCAATAACAAATAAATTACATGCAGTTTACAAACTATTCCATTGTAATGATATCAACTGTCACATTAGAATTAGAGTTTTGAACTTCTTGAAGTAAAGGTTACTAATTTACAAACCACAATGGTACACAAGCCCAAGATTGAATGTTAATATCCAATCAAAACCTGCTTGCTAAAATCACCATCCAATCAAAACCTGCTTGCTAAAAATCACCATCCAATAAAAACCTGCTTGCTAGAAGCCACCATTCAATCAAAAATGCTTGCTAAAAATCACCATCCAATCAAAACCTGCTTGCTAAAAATCACCATCCAACCAAAACCTGCTTGCTTAAATCACCATCCAATAAAAACCTGCTTGCTAGAAGCCACCATTCAATCAAAAATGCTTGCTAAAAATCACCATCCAATCAAAACCTGCTTGCTAAAAATCACCATCCAATCAAAACCTGCTCGCTAAAAATCACCATCTGATACAAACACTGCTTCCTAAAACTCCCAATCCAATCTAAACACTGCATACTAAAAAAATCCCATACAATCTAAACACTATATACTGAACAAAAAACCCATAAAATCCAAGCACTGCTAGCTAAAAATAACCATCCAATCCAAACACTGCTTGCTAAAAACCACTATCCAATCCAAACACTGCTTGCTGAAAATCGCTATCCAATTCAAACACTGCATGCTAAAAACAAAACACTCGACACCAGAGGGAAAAGGCATACTGACTAATAATGGTCCTAACCCTCACATCACAATGGTTTGACACAAACCCACTGTCATCCACTGTGAGTTTGGACCTGTTTACAGGGAACGTGGGTGAACAGTTTTAGGCATGGATTTCTTACACTGCCAATCTGAACTCTTTAATTATACAACCAAACTCACAATTTTGACGCACAAACATCTTTAAGAATATTGTAAAATCAAGCTGGGCAGTATCTTAAACTGTTTTCATAGAGTTTATCAGTATATGCAAAGTATCATAAAATCATGTAATTGTACGTACTTTCAATAGAGCAATCAATATGCAAATATCCTTCAGGACAATCACATCCTTCCATTCGACAGGTTCCTCCATTTTGACATGGTGGATCACATTCTGAAGGTAAAATCACATGAAATGTTTAAAAACCAAATATAAATGATATCAGTAACCAATCATTCAATGCAATGGCCATTCGTTTACAGAAACTCATTACAGCCACATTCACAATCAGAATTTCAAAGGTTGCACTTGCACACTGTGAAGTAATAATCAACATAAAAGATCCAATGGCACCTTTTAATAATGCATGTTTTATATAAAGATCTCATTCTAAATGCTATCTTGACTGGACATTATTTTGAGTTGACTGTCAACTTCTGAGACATGGCCCAGGTCAACTTCTAAGACATGGCCCAGGTCAACTTCTAAGACATGGCCCAGTTCACAGCATTCACTTTTGAGACTTGACTGTCGTGAATGCAAAAGTTTGGAAACAAAAATTTGTTCAGAGCAATAAAATCAATTATACATGACAGCACATGAAAGATCATGATTGTTGCCTGCTGAAAGGATAGCATTCAAGATGGTAATATTGATGATATCCTTGTTGTAGACTCAATCATCAACAATAGCATCATCCCTTGGTAGGCAATAAATTATGATCTGGCCTTTTTTTTCATTATATACAGGGGTTTCATTAAGTTTTGAAGTACGGGGCCAGAATGGAAAAGTGGGCGGCTTGCAGATGCCATGAGCACAAATCGGTCGTCGTCGGGGAGGGTCCGGGAGGTGGTGTTCCCCCTCCGGCCGTAGGCCGGAAACCCTGAAAAATGAGCTAAAATTCACTTGAATTTCTAGTATGTTCAGGAGAATTGTCAGCAGTGTTCCAGGGCAATAAGTGTTCATATCATAAAAGCCATTTTCCTGGGAGATTAGGCCTAAATATGATAATTCATAATATAAAATGATAAAATGTGGTAATGTTGACGATATTTTGAACAAAGTCTGAAGTCTTTAGAGCCTCTATGCTTTTAGGAGGTCAACTATAATAATTCACTATTATTAAAGCCCCAGTGCTGCTAACTTTTGATGATAATTTCACCATTTTTATTTTGAATGTGAATCATAATTCCTTGTTCTTCTCCCCAAAGAATGTTGATATACACAGTATCCAGCTTGTCAACTCAGCCCCTATGGTTGTAAAGTGCATTGTTATTGTTGAAAACTGACTTCTGGTCCGGACTAGAATTCAAATGTAAACAATATTCATGCATTTTACACATATAGACGCTAAGTTGACAAGCTAAATAGTGGGTGTTTCAACATTCTTTGGGGAGTAGAATAAGAAGTTGAAATTGATTTATAAAATAAAAATAATGAAAAAATCATTGAAAGTTAGCAGTACTGGAGCTTTAATGATATAAATTTGATATGTAGATGATATAATACAGTGTTACATCTAGACAGGGGGATAGGGGATTTCCCCTCTGTTGAAATGTTGGCACCCCCAATTAATTTGTCAAGGGGGACCACTCCCCCTCCGTCAATGAAATGGTGCCAGTCACACCTTAGAGATACAAGTAGAATAGATGAACTGGTGAAATGTCCCCGAAATGTTCTGGTAAAGGGGGAAAACCCCCCTTGTTGATGCCATCCTGGATGAAACAGTCATATTTTAAGCACAGTAAAAGAGAAACTTTTCATTAATGTATAATGTTATGCTTAAAATTAAGAACCCTGGTGTTTGGTATGGAAATCTGCAGAAGAAGAAGAAATCTGATGAAGAACTTTTATACCACTGGGGAGGTAAAATGGATAATTTATATAACAATAATGATACAAACTGACAACCATTACCATATTTCGCAAATAGAATCAAAGACCCTCAAGGTTATTTGACTAAGACCCTCAAGGTTATTTGACTATATGGGTATGCAAAGTAAGAACCTTGATATAGGATATGAAAATTTGTACGTTCAGAAGCTCATATTTGGATTCAACCTGACGATCGCTTTTGAAGTGAATTTAGAGGTCTGATCGTATTTTCAACCACTCTGGGCGAATTCTTATTGGCGTGGGTAGACCGAAAAGCAGTACATATCATACCTCCGGCTGGTTATATACCTTAACATTTACGCCTACCGCAGTGCAACGCACGTCGGCTTACTAAAACTCGAACTGTAATCGGGAAGTTTTTTTCGTGAGAATAAAATCAGGTCATTGCCTTAGAAAACAGTTTAAAGCTACGTAATTGTCCTTCTCTTGTTTCTTGGTCCATTTCAAAACCGAAGATCGTACAGCGAAGCTTAACCTTGCGATCGCTTCCGTCTTCATTTGTTCATCGACCATTTGAGTTGAGCTAACGACGGCCGACAGGTGTAGTATGCACAGTTTCATTGGCGTATATGAAGGTCACCACATAGGAATCAGCAAGTCAGTTAGCAAATAGAATCGTCCGTTGCAATTCCGATTTTTATTGAGGCAGTATACGCAAGACCGTGTTGCATCGTAGTGCAAGGCGATCGTAGTAGTCGCTCGTCTTCTGAACTTTATTTCAAATAAAAGCCGTTGAAAAGTTTGATTACACAGCTTGTGAAACTTGTCCGTATCATTTCAGAAAGTAAAAAATATTTTAGCTATGAAAGAGTTCAAAGTTTCCGAAAAAGTAGCCGGCGAAATCGTCAGAGTAACCGGTCAATTTCGCCGGCTGCCGGCTCTTAATGAAACCCCTGATATATAACTATGATGGTAGACCTATCTCAGCATATTGTAACCTGTCGGGAATAGAATAATTGCTCCAAATAAAGATAAATTGATTTCAAAAACACAGAAACCACAAAAAAATGAATCACTTACTTAGCTCACTGCAGTCACTTCCAGTAAAGCCATCTTGACACAAACAGTTACCATCAACACACAATCCTTCATTTTGACACTCTGGTATGCATGGTTCTATAACTAGTAAAAAGAAACATTCATACAAGTTACAGATTTAGTATGCACTGAACATCCTACACTTTATTTTTTTCTATGGAAGTTTGTTTATGATGTTGATAGTCACCAAGTAATCATTTCAATAAAGCTTGACATTGCACCCTGGCTTAACCAAACACATGATTAGTAAGGTCACATCTGTGTGAACAGAACCATCTACGGTAAATCTGTCTGCAGATTGTGATTTTCCAGGAATAGAATGATTGCTGTGAGTAGATATAAAGCCATTTCCAAAACAGTGAAACCAAGAACAGTCAACCACTTACTGAACTGACTGCAGTCACTTCCAGTAAAGCCATCTTGACACAAACAGTTACCATCAACACACAATCCTCCATTTTGACATTCTGGTATGCATGGTTCTTCAACTAATAAAAGGGTATATTGGTTAAAGTCAAAGATTTTCTCCCATACTATTACATTAAATATGTCCTGCTTTGTTAGTTTCTATGGAAGTTTGTTTATGATATTGATTGTCACCAAGCCATCTCAATAAAACTTGACATTGGGCCCAGCTACTAACTAACATAGAATTGGTTCGCTAATGTCTGTGTGGAAAGTACCATATAATCATGTTAGATCTGTCTATATATTGTAACTTGCAGAATGATTGCTCCAAATAAATATAAAATCATTTTCAAAAACAGAGAAATCATGAATAAACAAATCACTTACTGGACTCACTGCAGTCACTTCCAGTAAAGCCATCTTGACACAAACAGTTACCATCAACACACAATCCTCCATTTTGACATTCTGGTATGCACGGTTCTTCAACTGCGAAAAGGAAATATTCATACAAGTTACAGTCCCCTATGTGCTGAAATTTGATTGAATGTATTATGCATGTCATTTTCAATGAAAGCTTGTTGATGACCTTTGCAAGTTGCTAAGCCATCATTTGAATGAGACGTGACATAAAACTATGAAACTTATTTATGTGTTAATAATTCCTTGCACAATTGCATTTATGTCATGAATAAAATGCTGATCGTATGTAACCCATGATTGACAAGTCATCGTTGATGACACAGTCCCCACTTGTTAATAATGGGTACTTTGATTACATGTCCTCAGAGAGGATAGAGTCCTCTTCATTAATTAGGTCTGTGATAAAAATACTTTGATACAGATGGCGCTCAATGGCCAAGAATGAGTTCCATGGTGATGAAAACATAAAACCAATGTAGGCCACCATCCTAAAGTTCATAAAATGAGTCAACTAGGAATTAATCAACAGGATGTTGCAAAACATTTTTGCATACAATTCTAACACTTAACAGATTATCACTGGTACCATATTTCATAAAGTTTGATGCAGTATTTACAACACTATGAGATCAACATCTGTATCAAGTTTCATCACATTTGACGTTGTATTAATTTGTGGCTATATCACCCTAATTAGGAAAGTTCATTACTTATGCAATTACAAATTAATTAAAATGACACTGATAAATGTCTTTTTCAATGTTAAAGCAATGTGAGCTTAACATCGGTTAACATCTGTATAAAGTTTCATGAATTTGATGCAGTACATATTCTTGACATATCAGCCTACTTACGAAACTTCAATAATTGACATGTTACTGCTACATGACGTGAAACAAATTGACGAGCATATGTATGAAATAGGTCAATGTCAACTTTGAATGATACTGGTGGAAATATGTCTGAGTTATGGCTCTGTACATGAAAACATCGTAATAAAATGGCTGCCTAGCAACCATATTGGATCGTATCACATAAAAAATTGACGTACATATGTATGACATAGGTCAATGTCCTTGTACCAACTTTGAATAAAATCAGTTGAGATATGCCTGAGTTATGCCTCTGTATATGAAAAAATCGTAACAAAATGACCACACAGCAGCCATATTGGATCGTATCACAAAACAAATTGACGTGCATATCTATGACATTGGTCAATGTCCTTGTACCAACTTTGAATAAAATCGGTTGAGATATGCCTGAGTTATGCCTCTGTATATGAAAAAATTGTAATAAAATGGCCGCCTAGCGGCCATATTGGATTGTATCACAAAACAAATCGACGTGCATATCTATGAAATTGGTCAATGTCCTTGTAGCAATGTTGAATAAAATCAGTTGAAACATGTCTGAGTTGTGGCTCTGTACATGAAAAAATCATAATAAAATGGCCGCCTGGCGGCCATATTGGATCGTATCACAAAAAAATTGACGTGCATATCTATGACATTGGTCAATGTCTTTGTACCAACTTTGAATAAAATCACTTGAAACATGTCTGAGTTATGGCTCTGTACATGAAAAAATCGTAATAAAATGGCCGCCTGGCGGCCATATTGGATCGTATCACAAAGAAAATTGACGTGCATATCTATGACATTGGTCAATATCCTTGTACCAACTTTGAATAAAATTGGTTGAAACATGTCTGAGTTATGGCTCTGTACATGAAAAAATCGTAATAAAATGGCCGCCTGGCGGCCATATTGGATCGTATCCCAAAACAAATCGACGTGCATCTGTATGACATATGAAGTAATCCTTGTACTAAGTTTGAATGAAATCGCTTCTTGCATCTCTGAGATATCTGTGTGAACGGACGGACGGACGCACGCACGCACGCACGCACGGACATGACCAAACCTATAAGTCCCCCCGGACGGTGTCCGTGGGGATTGAAAACTGTACTTCCTAAAAACAGCAGAAACAATCCATCAAAATGTGGATGAAAAATTGGTCATTTCATCGAACCAACATGCTAGTGGCTGATGTAGTCTCATTATTAATTTTTGCTAAAAACAAAGTTTCATAGAACAGCAGCATTGCTATAAAACATTAAATTCAAAGACAACAGAAATTGCTGTGAAAATGTTACCGTCCTTCCTTGACATAGGGATGTCTAATAGGGTAGAGTTACTTTATGTGAAGATTGAAATATCTTCAGGTTTGTACTGCATTATGTGATGTGATGGTATGCATCTAGGGTTTGAACTTGATCTGTGACTGCTCTCATATAGGGTAGTGAACTTTGCGATGAGAAAATATTGAATTTTTTTATTTATAATTCAAAATTAGAAGGTACCGTAAAATTCCCAATTGAAGCCGCGGCTTGTATTAGAAACATTTTTGAGGGACCCCTGGGATAACGCACTGAAGTCCCGGTGCGGCTTCAATTACGTACATTTCCTGTGTTTCGATATTTTTCTCAATGCTCACCAAGCACTGCAGGGGCAATCGCTATTGTTATGCAAATTAGTACCAATGAATTCTGCGTGAATAAATTACCTGCATAAAAAGCACCTACCCCAGTGTAACTCCAATATAGAAACGTTAGGAGAGTGTATTTGGTCGTTAAACTTGGTAAAATTCCTTTTAGATAATAAGGAAACTATTAAAAGATGTCAAAACAATGGGAAACTGGAGTTCCCTTGACAGCATCGTAAGGAAAATGAAACGTTTTTCAAGTACTTTCTTGATTCTCTGACCCTGCTGACCCCCGTCCCCTAAATAGAATAGTCTCACTAAGGTCGGCCATGTTGACCAGCTAGCAGCATGCATGATGTCTTTGTTTCAAGTTTGGGGTTTTTGGACGCTGAAATTTCACAAAAATGTCACTTCTGTATTCAGAGATTGTACAATCAATTTCTTTGGACGTGTAAGTCGATTTTGAAAGCGATAGAAGATCAAATGATGTTGAAAAAAATCGTGCATAAAATTAGCATAAATTAAGCGTCCATGGCAAATGGGTCCCCTGATTTTAAGCTGTCTTGTGTTGCCGAACCGGTGGCTCATACTCGGATAGTGCAATAAAGGCAAGTGAATGACCTTTGGTAACTTTACTGGCATGTTTTTGTGAACTGTTTTGTGGTCAAATTTTATTTTCTCATGATCAAAAACGGAACGTGTACAAGCTTATATGCACCCATCATAGTCATTCAGCAGCCACAGTACAGTATAGGCAGTTCATTGTGTCAATATGATGCAGGTGGTGTTGTTGTACGTCAGGCATCGGTAAGGGTACGTGGGTATTGAATGAAAACTACGTATTTGAAACATGGTATCTCAATCTCTCCACTATTTTAACTTGTACACAAACACCGTTGCTTCAAAATTGTTGCATCAGGTAATTGACTATGGCGGTGTTTACCACACTGACAAACACTGCCGTGTTCAAACATTCACACAAACGTGCCGATACATGGGGCATTGTTTGTACTTTTGTTACTATCAATGACAAAATGCACAATGGTAGAAGTGTTAAAAAGGAACTTTTTATTGGGTATTTTTTCTGTAAGAAAGACACCTGTCAATCATTAGCACAAGTCAATGACGCAACGCAAGCCAGCAGGTGTGAATTTCAGCATGCACAATTGTTTCATGATGGGCTCAGAGAAGGGGTGCGGCTTCTATAATGGTACAATTCAAAAACCCAAATGGGCAAACAATGTTTCAAAGTCAGGGTGCGGCTTCAATTAGAGGTGCGGCCTCAATTGGGAATTTTACGGTAGTGATTATATTCCAAATTAGAAGGTTGGGATTATGAAAGTAACATTAAAGTGTGTAAGATCATTAAGGTGAAAAACCCAACATTTTGACTAAAATAGAACAATTAGCCTCAAAAACATGTGCATTTGCATTTCTTCACAATTTGAACAAAGCTGAATATGGTGATACCTTTGACCAGCTTACTGACCAAATTTGATTGCTCTTGGACAAATAGTTTTAGAGAAAAAGATTTTTAAAAGGAATTGAGCAGAAGCCAGAAAATATTCTCAAAAACTTGATTATACAACTGTTATGCTAATGTTAGTAACACTTCATAAGGGCATACCAAGGAAGTTGTATAATTTAAATGCTGTATGACCAGCGGTATCAGAAGAAATGGGATTTGGACAAAAATTGACAAAATTCAGATACAATGGTCAATCAACTTATTTCTACAGCTCCACATCTCAGTCTGCAAAGCAGGAAGAAAATAAACAGACAACCACTTACTTGACTGACTGCAGTCACTTCCAGTAAAGCCATCTTGACACAAACAGTTACCATCAACACACAATCCTCCATTTTGACACTCTGGTATGCATGGTTCTATAGCTAGAAAAAAGAAACATTCATACAAGTTACAGATTTAGTATGCACTGAACATCTTACACTTTGTTATTTTCTATGGAAGTTTGTTTATGATGTTGATAGTCACCAAGTAATCATTTCAATAAAGCTTGACATTGCACCCTGGCTTAACCAAACACATGATTAGTAAGGTCATGTCTGTGTGAACAGAACCATCTACGGTAAATCTGTCTACATATTGTGATTTGCCAGGAATAGAATGATTGCTCCAAATAAATATAAAGTCATTTTGAAAACAAGCGAACAAGTGGCCGATATGGCCCCTCTGTGATATCTAAGACAATTCAGATAACAGGTGTAGGGTGATTTGTCAGTAACAGAATCCTATGAACATAAGAAATATTTGAATATCAGCGGCATTCTTTAATATGTTGTAGATTAATGTTTTAGATAGGAAGACATCTAGCTGGAGATCATTTCCATGTATCATTGGTGGCTGCAACTGCTGGCTGCGTACAGTTTTGGTGGCAGACTTTGCCTGAGTTCTGACATTTGACTGAAGCTCAACTGTCCAGAGAAATGTTTTCTACACATTGTCAAGCTTTATCATAGTTTCAACAAATCTGAATCAGGTCACTCCTGCATTGAAAAACAATTGGACTTGGAAGATCTACAGTGATTTTTGGAGAAAATACAGCAAAAATTTTCCCCAAATACAATATTGCTGATTTCATCACAATTTGAATATAACTAATGAGGATCATCCCTAGCATCAAATTTCAAAGCTATCGGACAAGCAGGAAATATGTCCCAAAATTAACACATGCAAATTTCACCACAATTTGAACAATTCTGACTAAAGTCACCCCAAGGAACCTCTCATCAAATGTCAAAGCAAAGACTGTTTCAGAGAGGAAGATTTTTAAATGAAAAGCGGGAAAATTTCCCCTCAAAAAACAAATATGCAAACTTTACCACAATTTGAACAAACCTATAACTAAGGTCACCTCAAGGAACTAATGCCAAATTTCAAAGCATTCAGAAAAGTAGTTTCTGCGAAGAAGTCGACAGAGAAAGACGATGACAGACGATGACAGACTATTAGCCTATCTGATAAGCTTTGCATTGCTGACAGCATAGCTAAACAGAGAAAACTATAAATGGACAAATCACTTACTTAGCTCACTGCAGTCACTTCCAGTAAAGCCATCTTGACACAAACAGTTACCATCAACACACAATCCTCCATTTTGACACTCTGGTATGCACGGTTCTTCAACTGTGAAAATGAAATATTAAGTTAGTGCACAACCAGTACATATGCAATATCAACTCATTCACACAAGTTACTGTCTTGTTTTATGTCGCATTAATTAAACATCTTGTGCTTTGTTAATTTTCTATGGAAATTTGTCGATTATTCAGAGTGTTGTAATGTGTCATATGAATGAAATTTGAAAATAAAGCTTGTACTTTCTGACTTTGGTCCCACATAGACCCTAAAAAAGAGAGACTGGCAACTGTGATAAACATTAAAGAAATATACCGCTTGCTGCATATGCTGTGAGTTATAATCCCACGGCTAGTTATGGTCTAGAAATAATGTCACATGATAGTGTGTTGACACTGGTTATGAGAATGCATAGGGGCAGTGGAGACAGCCATCCTTAAATGACCTGTTACAGCACATTTTAATGAATGACAATCTCACCAGTTCAGGAATATCATCATCAACTTCATCAAATATAATCTATTCAAACTTGACTTTTTTGTAAATTCCTGCATTTGATTTGAGCATCTTAAACTTTATCAGCTCTTGTTTATATGTTCAATGTTGGTAGTGGCGCTACAGTCTGTCTGTGTTTTCTGTGTAAATTTCCTAGCCGTCTTATGTTTTTCAGCTTTACTTTTAGTTTTTTCATCATGAAATTCTTGTACTGTACTGTATGTTTTCTCGGTGAGTCAAACCTGACCTCTTTATGGAAACAATATTGCCATTATCAACTGTACCACTTTCTAAGAGTCATACCTGTTGCCTCTTTAATTTTTTCTTGTTCTTTACACCACATGAAATTTTCCATTTTACCTTCTACATGATATGTCCTTTGAACAGGACTGGTATGTTTCTTGAATAAATCAAACTTTACTGTTATACCAGAACAAATATACGCATCGTAGAGTTGATCAGCCATTGTTAACATTTGTGTTGATGAAGCTATCCTAGCTGGGTTTCTTTCTTTGGTTTAAAGATGAGCCTCCCTTTAAAAGGTCGCCAAGCTATGGCGGCACTCATTGTGTAAGTGGACACCAAACATGCAACACGAGGGCACACACTCCAGAAAATGCCACTTTTTAGTGTTTTGCAGCCGTAAAAATGCAGACAGACTGCCAAGAGGTCAGCGCAAAGCTGCTGCCGATCAAACTCTGTGATTATATTCAAATCTTAAGACGACTGGAAGACAATTTTTTATGAAATTCGAGCATTGGTGGTGGGGAATCAATGACCGTTGGCGATTTGAACCGACCGTCAATCAAACACTTGTATAAACTCTGTTTGCAGGATTAGCAAAATGTGACAAAAGGTTGACATCAGTTTGATGTGTAATTAATGTTATCGAAAGCAAACATTGTACTGGCCAAGTGTTTGACTAGGAGGAGAACTCCACTAATGTGAGAACCTGGAATTGAAAATTGCAGCTTTAATTTGTAAACAACGTGTAGCAGTTTAAGGAATCTGTGTTTTTTTGTCATACATTGCTTGCTGGTGTAGGAAAATTTTAGGTAGGTCCAGTCACAATCAGAGTCATCTTCAAAATTGAAGAAAACTTCATGTAGTTAGAGTGTCCATGTTAAGGATGCCACCATGTCAGCGTAATGATTCATCAGGCTTGGTTCTAGCTGACACAGGAATGAGCAGAAAGCAAGATGATTGTCCTTGTCCAAGCCGGAAAAGGTGATAATGATAATTCCATTTTCAAATTAACATAATTCAAGTGACATATAAGGAAAGACCACAGTTGCCAGTCCTTTTTTTAAAGAATATGGATGCAGGCACCATCAAATACACAATTGGTTAGCTAACATTTGTTTGAAAAGTACCATCTATGATGGTAGATCTCTACAATCTACACATTGTAACCTGCCAGCCATAGAATGATTATCTATATACAAGAAGTCATTTCAAAAACAGTGAAAACCACGAACAGAAAAATCACTTACTGGGCTCACTGCAGTCACTTCCAGTAAAGCCATCTTGACACAAACAGTTACCATCAACACACAATCCTCCATTTTGACACTCTGGTATGCATGGTTCTTCAACTAGTAAAAGTGAAATATTAAAGAATTGTGCACAAATTAAAGTTTTCATTGTGTTTACCATTTGTCATGTTGTTAAATGATGATAGGCCACAAAAGCAACATTTGAAGAAATCTTGATGTAACATGACCTCTTTATAATGGTACAGTCGATCACTTGGTAGAGTGTCGGTGCCAGCAACGCTGGTATACAGATTTTGAAGGATGTATGGAAGAATGGAAGCAGGGAGTACTGTAAATCTATTATGTTACTTTATTCCACTAGATACTACACTACAGTATAGAGGCTGACAACATAAAAAATAAAACTTTGATTTCTGTTTCCTAGCGCAATTGTATTTATCCTTAGAGAAGATCATACTGAATGCACAGTGAACGAACTCAAGATTGAAACATTTTTACTTTCTAACATTAATTTAGTAGATACAACAAGCTATAAGTTTTACAAAATACTTGCAAAGTTGCTGATGAGTCTGACTACAAACATCCCTGAAGCTAAGTTAAAGGACGTACCAATTGCCTAGATTAAGTTTGCATGCAAAGTATGATAGTGAGGTACATGTATGTAGTGTGTGCTTCATGAACTCTACAGTGTATGGAAGGGTCGCTGTCAAAAGAATTGTAACAATTTAGCTCTGTTGTTGTTGACTAGGTGCAGTACATTGTGAGTTTGAATGCCGTTCAGAATTTACTGAATTGATCACATCACTTTGAGTATATCTGCAGAGAATGATTATACTTTGACTGTAGCAGTGTCTTATGGAGAAATGATACTGAAGCTGCTATTCTGTAGCAATACAAAATGTGGCTAAACATACACACCAGAAAACCCATAATTCTATCTACATTTGTGCACATAGTTTTGATTGTATTGTGGTCCATTCCAATGCCAGGTTCAACCCATTAGCAATACATTTATATATCTATGATCCCCTTAATACAAATCTGACCTACATTGCCTCTAAGTTTTGATGTCAACAGACCAAAAGATAACTTTTGCCATATCAAGCAGCAACAAAATTGAAAACACTTCACATGTTGGAGCAATTTAAAGGGAAGTGGTCGTCGTAACTGCGCATATGCAACTTTCTTGTTTACAAACAATGTATTTCATGCACTATATAAAGATGCATCATGTCAAAATAGCTGTAACATTTAAATTTTACGATGTACATTAAGACCAACATGTTTTAACTTTCATCAATTGCCAACGTAGCTTGGATACAGTGTTTATATTGGTCGTAGGGGTCCCTAGCGACCTTTGAGCACTGTTCCGATGACCACCGCCCTTTAAAGGATGTAGCAACACTTTTTATATTTGTCATATTGATTGAGATACACTGAAGGCAGGAATGAAAAAAAAACTGAGAATGAGACATTATTTTATAAACCTAAAACTAACTCTTGCTTCATGTTATTTTGTCATACATATTGATGTGTAAAACAGAATTATTTTCAGTATTAGTCAATGATGCAAAAAAACTTCCAACAACTTTGGGTTAGTGATTTTTTATTAAAATTTCAAACTTAAAACTATTAAAAACTGCCTTGCTAGCCTTTGTATTCCTTGGTCATTTTTGCTCACAAACCCTCCAAAAGCTCTGCAGTCCTGTCAGTTGTATGACAACAAAAGATATATCTTAGTATAGAGATTATGATTATCAGAAATAATGTAATTGCTACTATTGTTTAATTTTTCAAAAACAGACTGATTAATGTCTGTGTCAATCCATGATCACTTACCAGGAATGCTGCAATCCTCTCCAGTAAATGCATCATTGCACATACATGTCCCATCCAGACACACTCCATTTACACATTCTGGTACACATGGGGCTTCAACTGTCAACATAGTGGTAACATAGTTTGATAAAATCCTTTACAGATTACACAAGTCAACTTGGTTTGCAAAAACATTACTAATCAAGAAATCTTGCCTAATATGATTTGGTCTACCCATATTTACAACTTCAAAAATTGCTTCTGTTTGAATTGAAAGAAGATTTGATTTCTGGATGAAGATTTGCAGAAATGTTACTTTTGTATTTACAGCTTTTTGAATAAACGTGGCATTGCTCTCAAAATTGAACAAACGGACAGTGTCAACTGTGCACAAATATTATCAGACCCAAAGTTTAACCAACAAGATTTACAAGCAATGTCTGTTTTCAAGCGAAACAATCCTCAGAAATTGCCTTGAAAATGGACACTGTTACCATAATATGAAGTAATTATACATACTATAATCATACATTATACATACTATAATGACGGCAATCGATACCAAAATATCCTTCTAGACATTCACATCCATCAAGTTGACAAGTTCCTCCATTTTGACATGGTGGGTCACATTCTGATGCAAGTTAACATTCCAAAGGAAATCATAAGTTAAAAAAGTATAACAAAACTATCACATAAGATATCGCATAGTCATTCTATGATATGTTCTGTGTCTATACATTAAACTAAATACCTTTCTAACAACACTGTTGACTAATATCTTGCTAGGTCAGAGAATATTTGCATATTATCAATAGATAATATAGCATGGCAAAACTATTTCTAAATTATCATGTGTTGTCTTGATCATTACGCCATCACTGAAACAAATTGTATCCTGTGCAAGGACAAAGAAAATCCGGTTCAATTTTACCTTGATCCAGTGTATCTAAAATTCTACTGATCAGACAGAATTGAGAATACTAATGGACTTGAATGACAAAGAGAATACAGGATTAGAAAATTAGACAGATTTGGTCTATTTGGAAAGAGTATGCTGACCAAATAACTTTAAGAGTGTTGTCTGCATGCACTATGCTCTGGTTTTACAATATGCAGCCTTCCATTTATCAAACAATGAACAGTCAACCACTTACTGGGCTCACTGCAGTCACTTCCAGTAAAGCCATCTTGACACAAACAATTACCATCAACACACAATCCTCCATTTTGACACTCTGGTATGCATGGTTCTATAACTAGTAAAAAGAAACATTCATACAAGTTACAGATTTAGTATGCACTGAACATCTTACACTTTGTTATTTTCTATAAATGTTTGTTTATGATGTTGATAGTCACCAAGTAATCATTTCAATAAAGCTTGACATTGCACCCTGGCTTAACCAAACACATGATTAGTAAGGTCACGTCTGTGTGAACAGAACCATCTACGGTAAATCTGTCTACATATTGTGATTTTCCAGGAATAGAATGATTGCTGTGAGTAAATATAAAGTCATTTCAAAAACACTTCATAAGGGCATACCAAGAGAGTTGTATAATTTAAATGCTGTATGACCAGCGGTATCAGAAGAAATGGGATTTGGACAAAAATGACAAAATACAGATACAATGGTCAATCAACTTATTTCTACAGCTCCACATCTCAGTCTGCAAAGCAGGAAGAAAATAAACAGACAACCACTTACTGAACTCACTGCAGTCACTTCCAGTAAAGCCATCTTGACACAAACAGTTACCATCAACACACAATCCTCCATTTTGACATTCTGGTATGCATGGTTCTTCAACTAATAAAAGGGTATATTGGTTAAAGTCAAAGATTTTCTCCCATACTATTACATTAAATATGTCCTGCTTTGTTAGTTTCTATGGAAGTTTGTTTATGATATTGATTGTCACCAAGCCATCTCAATAAAACTTGACATTGGGCCCAGCTACTAACTAACATAGAATTGGTTGGCTAATGTCTGTGTGGAAAGTACCATCTAATCATGTTAGATCTGTCTACATATTGTAACTTGCAGAATGATTGCTCCATATAAATATAAAATCATTTTCAAAAACAGAGAAATCATGAATAAACAAATCACTTACTAAACTGACTGCAGTCACTTCCAGTAAAGCCATCTTGACACAAACAGTTACCATCAACACACAATCCTCCATTTTGACACTCTGGTATGCATGGTTCTTCAACTGTGAAAATGAATTATTCATGCAAGTTACAGTCCCTTATGTGCTGAAATTTGATTGAACAATTGACACTTCTGTATTCTCAGCACAACTGAATTAGTTTGAATGAAAAATTGTTACATTCAGGAGAAACAATGAATTAAATCGTGAATGCAAAATCAATCACTTCAAAAACAGAGAAACCATGAACAGACAAATCACTTACTGAACTCACTGCAGTCACTTCCAGTAAAGCCATCTTGACACAAACAGTTACCATCAACACACAATCCTCCATTTTGACACTCTGGTATGCATGGTTCTTCAACTAGTAAAAGGGTATATTGGTTAAAGTCAAAGATTTTCTCCCATACTATTACATTAAATATGTCCTGCTTTGTTAGTTTCTATGGAAGTTTGTTTATGATATTGATTGTTACCAAGCCATCTCAATAAAACTTGACATTGGGCCCAGCTACTAACTAACATAGAATTGGTTCGCTAATGTCTGTGTGGAAAGTACCATCTAATCATGTTACAGTGTTTTTGTTAAGGCCGGTACCCCGGTAAATGTTACCGGGGTTCCCCAGTCATATTACCGGGGTTCCCTAGTGAACACGCGAAGCGAAATCATGTTTCTGATGTTGATACTTTCATTCATATTCACGCATCGTAATAAAGTATGAATCTCAACGTGGTTTCCTTATCGCAACACTGTCCCTCGCGTCCTCCACTTTACATACAACATTGTTGCACGCGAATGTTGCAATTTCGTTGCCACGGTTTCAGGCTTTCATATCTTGCTGATGTGGCTGAGCTCTAGAAAACAGCGGGAAAATATTGAGTACAGAGATAGAGAACAGCCGAACCGAATCAGCATACATCGTCATGCCGCGCAACTATTTGAAAACACTACAACCGAAAGACGGATTAGGACAAAATTCAATTCAGCATTTCTTCAGAAAAGTTCAAAATGCCGCCGATTGTACACGGCCAAAACCGATATCAACGCAGCAACCTGAGCACAACAGCGAGGTCGGACATGCAGCGAGTTCTCCAATATTAATACAGCCAAACGATGTGAATGTAGTCACCGACGCTTCATATCCAGACAAAAATCCTACAACGTCGTCTTTGGATGAAAGTGAACATGACACAGTGAGATTTGGTCCTTCGAATGGCAGCGATGCAACTCAGACCTCTACAGAAGGCTTTGCTGACGAACCGGCTCAAAAGAAACGCAAACAAGTGCATTGTTTCCAGAATTGTTGGCTTACGGACAAAACACTTTGTTATGACGAAGTGGTCGATCTTTTCTGGCTACGATATGATGATGAAAAGCGGGGCATGTATTGTTACTTATGCCGCAAACATGATACATCTCAACAGGGTTCATACGTCTGGAGCCGAGAATGTAGCATTCGCTACCGCCGAAATGTTGTCAGTAACCACGGCAAATCTGAAATGCATCTGTTGGCGAAGGAAAGGGAGTGTCTGCAACGGTATTCACAGTTTGAGCAAGAAATTCAGAAACGGAAAAGTGTTGAACATGAAGTCGTCATTGCTGCCTTCAAGTGCGCATGTTGGATTGCCGAAGAAGACATCGCAGTCAGTAAATATTCGTCGCTCATAGAACTTGTGTCACGTATTGGAGACGATCCTTTACACATGCGTCAGTTCGGGCATACCAGTTTCTCATCGGTCAGAGAAATGATAACATCACAGGTGATGTTTTGGTTTCAAAATTGATAGAGCAGATCGGATCGAGTAACTTTGCATTGTTGATAGATGAAGTGACAGATATTACAGTATATCAGCAAGTCATCATGTACTTGAGATATTTACATGAAGGTCATATCAAAACTCAGTTCTATCGCGTCGAGCGTCTGAAGGAAAGCGCTACGGGTGCAAATTTGGCCGATCTTGTGAAAATAAGGTTTCAGCGGGATAACATTGACCTGACCCAACTACAGTTTGTTGGATCTGACGGTGCAGCAAACATGACTGGTAAGAAGTCGGGGTTCGTTGCTCAAATGAAGAAAGAAATCTTCACGTCGTGGAATCTGGTGCGTTAATCACAGACTCGCGCTTTCAGTCGGCGACACAGTGAAATCGTTGCAATGGTTAAAACGCTATGAAGGAACGGTGCAACAAATAAACAAGCTGTTTGAATATTCACCCGAAAAGACCAGAAAGTTAGAGCAAATATCTGATCAGTATGAGGCAACGTTTTCCTCCGACCGGCGAAAGAAATTCGTTCGACCCGCCGCCATCCGATGGACTTCGCACGAACGAGCCAACGACGCAATCTATCACGGATACGAAGTTCTCCTTCAAACGCTGCATTATTTCACCGAAGAAGCTAGGGTTCCAGATGCTACCGCCGCGGGATTATACACTTTCTGTCGGAAATATATGTTTATCGGCACCGTTTACATCTTGCAGACTGTACTGCCGATCATCGGAAAACTGGCGAGACTTTGGCAGAAGGACGTGTTAGTGTTCAGCGAGGTCAAACCCCTCACACGTGCGGCGATCGATAAATTGACCACACTCAAGCAAACTCGCGAACCGACGCTCGAACTTCGCGCCGAGTTTGAGGGAAGCGGCCGATTCAGCGATGGAGAAATACAATTTACCGACAAGAATGATGCAAAACTTGACCAGTTTTATGACACACTGCTCACAGAATTGTGTGAGAATCTAGAGTCCCGCCTTGCTTTGACGCCGTTCCTCGAAGCATTTGAACTGTTTGATCCGTGTCGTTTCCCAGGTGTGAACGACAAACAGTACGGGAAAGACGAGATCTCCCTGTTATGTACACACTATGAACTTGACGAAGAGAAAACTCAAGATGAATGGTGCAATTTCCGATACAAATTTGAATCACCGCCCATGTCTACAAAGACTACTGCTGGAGAGGTTTGCGAAGTTGTCGTGCAACAGAGAAATGTGCTCGGGGATGAATATCCAAATTTGTGTAAACTTGCCGAACTTGCACTTCTCATTCCTATGTCTAACGCGTGGCCTGAGCGAGGAGCTTCCTGCTTAAAACGAATAAAATCGCGACTGCGAAACAGAATGAAAGGGGATTTGCTTCAGGCAATCATGACTATCGATCTTAATCATGGTGCTGGTGATGAGGATATCACTGATTCTGTTACAGCATGGCGAAATAAACCAAGACGTAACGTGTTCGGAACTGCACACCGTGAGGACATTCACGACAGTACAATGCACAGTTTATCAGAACTCGTTGACAGTCTAACTGCTAAGCATCAAGAACTCATGAGACTTGTGTGTTACAATGATGAACAGGATGCAGACGAGGACAGTGTTGCAGATAAGAAAGAACAGTAAACAAATAAATAAGAACATTGACTGACTACAGTTTGATGGAAAAAATTAAAGTTTAATCCATCCCATAATTTTCATGAATCAAAAGGATAAGTTGGCTGTCGTTTCAATGTGTTGGAGTGTGTTATGCATAATAAATGAATTCATGCATTTTATTAATATTGAAGTCATTGATTTTTTGCTCAAGCTGGATTGGGGTGGGGTGTCAACGTGTTACCTATGTTCCCCAGCCATTTACCTATGTTCCCCAGCCTTAGCAAAAACACTGTGTTAGATCTGTCTACATATTGTAACTTGCAGAATGATTGCTCCAAATAAATATAAAATCATTTTCAAAAACAGAGAAACCATGAACAGACAAATCACTTA